>NC_092688.1:2884131-3545286 GCF_964275005.1 Diadema setosum
CATATAGCATACAACACAATCAGTCCCTGAATTCAAATCATTATCCCTATGGAATAGATATTATACAGGGGATTTCTGAAAATATTATTATGATTTAGTAATTTAGTGATTGTAACTACAGTATATTAAATATACAATGTATGTACCTTGATGTGAAAATTCTCACTGTGGTCAACTGAACTTTCACTCGTACAATTTGTACTCTCAAACTCATAGAACAGGGATAGTTTTGTTGAAACTGGACTTTATAAAGTAAGAAAGTCATGGATCAATATTATTATGATTTAGTAATTTAGTGATTGTAACTACAGTATATATATGTACCTTGATGTGAAAATTCTCACTGTGGTCAACTGAACTTTCACTCGTACAATTTGTACTCTCAAACTCATAGAACAGGGATAGTTTTGTTGAAACTGGACTTTATAAAGTAAGATAGTCATGGATCTGTATTCTTGTAAAGTTTCATATCCTCCATGATACTGTCAGTAACCTTAGGTCTACTATCATCATACTCAGATGCCTACACAGGTATCAAATGAGGCAATATTGAATTGACAACAATTGCAGTGTATATTATTATTAACAAGCCCTCCTTGTTCAGAAATAAGAAAATTAGGACACAAATGGATTCCACATATCATTCATAAAATGTTGAATACCATCTATGCATCAAAATAGTCAACACTTTAATACTGAATAGACAGTTCCCAAAAAATAAAGACATCTTCACATACTTATTTTGTATCCTGCATTAATACTATCTCACACCAAAGAATACAAACACCTCTCTATACCACACACTATGACAGCACACACGTAAAGGCAAACAAAACACGCGCATGCCACAGTTGAACACACTCACATGTCACTGAAATACAAACATTCACATCACACCGCACATACGATGTAGCTTTCAAAACCAAGGAGGTTTGTCCAAACTAACCATGTACAAATACCAACACAGATGCAATGTACACATGGTACTCTACACAATCACTAAAATTACAAACACACACGCACTGTATGTAAAATGTAGGGCCTATTAATGCATTTAAAGGTGCATGGTCCCGGTGTTTTAGTCAAATGCGTACTTTGGCGCATGGCGCAAGTTTCCTATAGAGACCTACGCTATCGACTCCTCTTTAGCGCTTACGCTTTGGCCCACTTCCCCGAGTCCGAAGAAGTCCAAGTCACTGTAGCCAGTGGTCCAATCACAGTTCGGCTCATGACTCGGCTGAAGAGGATGACCGCTTTAGTAAACTTCTTTTGTGATGTCATAATAACAAGCACATATGCAAGCACCCTGGCATTACTACAGACTGCGCGATGCACAGAGAAGACAACGAAGGCAACGTTACTTAGCAACACCTACGCACTTCACTCTTGATGACAGCTCAACTTCGGTAATCTTCGTATCAATGCTAACGGTGATCGGCAGTATCATCAACAGCGCCCTCTACACTACCGGGACTATGCACCTTTAAAGTCCAGCAACAAGTGTTTTCCCCCAGCTGCATCTACCATTGTGAATCCTCCTCCTCAATGGCACCTACCATTCAGACTCTCTTCAATGAGGTTGAGGTACCATTCCCTTTTCTTAATCCAGTCCGTGGTCCCCAACGAGGTGTCGAGGTCGTCATCGCAATCGACAAGGAGGCTGTCCTCCTCCCCATCTTCCATCCTTCCCCTGCACACACCCAAATCTTAGATCGCTACCATTGCCTTTGCTCTCCCCCGAGCACAGATTTCTTTCCCACGAGGTACAAAAGATCTGGCCGTGCTGGAAGTCTTATTCCTTCCTGATCTCATGCGAGAGCTCTCCAGCCCGAGTCTCCGGCTCTGAGACTTTCTCCTCCACACTATGACGGATGGATCCTCATATCCACGAAAATAGACAGACAAAGCATAGTCTCCACGGTGCCATTTACCAAAGTGTTTCTGTAGTGACAGACGTTTTTAAAACAATCTGGGAGAGTTGTTGTGAGAGTGTTCATCGATCAAACAACAACAACAGCTACAGCCTCTTGTCGACCAGGTTTCACTCATTCCTTCAAAGCACAAGACGTTGTTGCATTTTCAGTGTGTGACGAGTAGCCACACATACAGCAGAACACAGGGACACGGACTACCGACTGGCCAGATTTATTAGGCTGTTAAAGAGCCCGTGATGAAATAACCGCCGACACAACAATGAGAGAAGTAGTCACCGATGTATTCACAGAGAAAAGTGTCAGCTTGATGAAGCCGCCTACGTATTATGGATGCATGCAAGACACAGTGGTATGATGTAGTTACCGTCAAGCGAGTTTTACAACATGATGCATTATCTGGGAATAACATGCAGTAATCAGCCTTCGTAAATATCGCCCAGCGGCCTCATATTACCAAGGCAGATCAAATGACAGAGGACGACTGCCGCTCTGTGACAGTCCAATGCATTTTTTCTCACAGGCGCAGTCGGTGCAGTGTAGATCAGTCTCCAGCCGCTCAGCAACCAAGGCTGGGCAAACTTCCTCGTTGGAAGAAAAATCGAGATAACCAATATTTTGGATCTAGGCAAACAAAGCAAAGTCAATGTTGAGCGAGAAACAATCTTCACACTTTATGCTGCATCCTCTACTCAACAAAAATGATAAGAATTATAAAAATAATAACATTCAGTTGGTGGGTGTTATCTCCATGTGATATCCAATTAGACACAGCCAACAACTGTCATAATCTATGAGGAGAACTCATGACGTAACCCAAATGAACACAAAGGTGAACATGCTCTACTGCATTCGAGAAAGTAAGGACAGACATTAAACGTGGCAGTACTGGTATGCAATGTAAGAGTGGAAGCCTTTTGCAACAGGTACTGCATCAGAAATCACCATGCCTTCAGAATAAAAAACCACAACAAAACTCTTGTTGATAAAGACTATTGATGAGGACTGCTGCACGGACATGATTAATAACTTACAGTGCTAGATAATATTTGAAATTCTACTGGTATCGTTTGCTTCTCAAATTCTGTTTCATTACCTTTGCCACAAATACTTGAGGGCATATCAACCCAATGTAGCATAGTTTTCTGCTCTGAATTACCAATTTTAATGCTGTGACTACTCAATTAAGTGTCAAAGATCTCGTTTGGTTCATGTGTGACCCAGTGCATTATAGATCAACATGCCACACTAGGCCAAATTACTTGCACATAATGCATTAGATCATACAATTTATCATTTAATTTCCTTTTCCAAATCTTTATATCAGACACAAACAAACACACACACACACACACAATATATATAGATAGACAGCTAGACAGCTAGACAGCTATAGATAGATACATTGTAGATAGATAGATAGATAGATAGATAGATAGATAGATAGATAGATAGATAGATGAATAACATTAGATATAAATGTAAACTACAGCATCCAAGTCAATATTGACAATGAGTGACCAACTGACTGCCCACCCAACCAACCTACCACATGCTGATTCCTACACAAGGAAGCCCCTTCAAAATTCATTTCACAGGTCTGATAAAACAACCCCTCCCCCATTTAAAAATAAACAAGAGACCCACGGGTCTAGTGCTCACCTGAGTATCGCAAGTTCACCTTTCACGCAGTCACTCATTTAAATTACACACAGCTCCACCAAAATTTGACCAGGCATTCTCATAACTAAATGTAATTAATAAATGTACAATTAGGGCCCAAATTTGGACCCCCCCCCCCCCCAATAGTATCAATTTTAGCTCTATCACTTCTGGTTCTAGAGAAGAACACTCTTTTTTAAAGATTCCTTGATTTGAGGGAATGGGGGGGGGGGGGCCTGGGGCCCCCTGGGTGGAGCAGGGTGCCCATTTTAACAAATTGAGATCCTATATAACCCCCTAGGGATGCTACATGTACCTGCCAAGTTTGGTGAACATCCATCATGAGGTTTTCAAGAAGAAGATGAAAATATGTGTACAATTTAGGCTCCAATTTGGACCCCCCCCCCCCCCCCCCCCCCCCGTCCGTCATGAACAAAATTGAAACTACAGTCATCAATGTACTGACTCATAGTATTAACTTATCTTTATCACTTCTGGATCTAGAGATGAAGATCTTTAAAGATACCATACTTTTGGGGGGTTAGGGCCCCCCTGGGGGCCCCCTGGGTGGGGCATGGTGCCCATTTGAACAAATTGAGACCCTACACCCCTAGGGCTGCTACCTACCAAGTTTGGTGAAAATGGGTCATAGGGTTCTCAAGAAGACGAAAATGCACAATTTAGGTCCCATTAGGACCCCTCCCCACCCCCTCCCCTGAGTCCCAAGGGGGACACCCCCGATTCCCCCATGAACAAACTTGAAACTACAGTCATCAATGTACGAACTCATAGTATTAACTTAGCTCTATCACTTCTGGTTCTAGAGATGAAGATTCTTAAAGATACCTTAATTTTGGGGGGTTTGGGCCTCCTACGGCCCCTGGGTGGGGCATGGTGCCCATTTTTAACAAATTGAGATCCTAACCCCCTAGGGATGATACCTGCCAAGTTTGGTGAAAATCCATCATGAGGTTTTCTAGAAGATGATGAGAATGTACAATTTAGGCCCATTTGGACACTCCCCCCCCCCCCCCCCCCCCACGGGGCCACCCCTGGATCTGCCATGAACAAACTTGGCACTACAGTCATTAATGTACTAACTCATAGTATCAACTTAGCTTCATCACTTCTGGCTCTAGAGAAGAAGATTTTTAAAGATTCCTTAATTTTTTTTTTTTTTTTTTTTTGGGGGGGGGGGATCGGGGCCCCCTGGGTGCCTCCTGGGTAGGGCATGGTGCCCATTTTAACAAATTGAGATCCTAACCCCCTAGGGATACTATCTGCCAAGTTTGGTAAAAATTGATTCAGGGGTTTTCAAGAAGAAGATGAAAATGTAAAAAATTTTTAAAAATTTATGCACGATGCACGACGCACTACGCACGTCGGACGAAGAATGATCGCAATAGCTCTCACTTGAGCCTTCAGCTCAGGTGAACTAAAGATAATAATAATAGCAAAACTTTACATGAAACAAAATGTCTTCTTTTTTTTTCATTTGTAGCATACAATAGAAAATCAAACATACAATACATTGAGTGTATCATACACGTATTGTTACAAACTACATTTCTAGTGCTTTACACAATGTATCAGTGACTGTAAATTGCAGGAATATTTGAGGGTATGACACTTGTAGTTAAAAGTGTTTTCATTTGTAGCATACAATAGAAAATCAAACATACAATACATTGAGTGTATCATACACGTATTGTTATAAACTACATTTCTAGTGCTTTACACAATGTATCAGTGACTGTAAATTGCAGGAATATTTGAGGGTATGACACTTGTAGTTAAAAGTGTTTTCCCCATGCCGGATGAAGCATTGTGAGGTGTAGTTGACTGCAAAAGGGAACAGGACCACAAAGCTGATATGTGTCTAACCATCATATCACTGTAACTATCAAGAACTCATTTAGCTCAAGAAACTACTTTCTGACTTTAAATAGGTGGTTTTGGTGTTGTGTCTTTTCATATAGCATCAGATGCTCACATAAGTGTGACTCTTGACCATGAAATAGCAACTTCTGTGTATTCATGTGTTTGTACATACATGTAATGACAATTTCAACACATTTTCCATGGAATCCAAGAGCACAGACATTAAAAAAAAAAAATTCTGCGGATTGGATATTCAGAAAGGCAACAAAAGGGCAACAGAATATTCGCCAAAAAACAACAACAACAAAAACAAAAACAAACAGGAAATTCTGGGAACATGTTGTTGATAAGTTGCACATTAACTGCCACGAGTGAGTTTTGATCTTGATATAGATCGTACGTATGACACAATGATGACATCATACACGCCATCAATGGATGAGAGTTGAGAACATTCCGAAAGTCATCAGAGGAGGTTGCTGTCATGACTTAATTTGCAAAACAGAACAAACTTTCAAACAAAGCCAGGATGAGTGTACATGTAGTGTATATATAACAGCTCACAGATAGAAGACACACAACACTAAAACATTCGTTTCATGGTGACAATGAGACAATTTTTAGTCCACATTGTAGGTGTGTAAGAGTAAAGAGAGGAAACCTCTGGTATCAATATACTTCCATGTGTTTGGCAGGGCACTCCAGAGGATATATCTCCCATACTAATGCTTATTTGGGCAAGAGGCCCCATACCTCAAAATCTTCAAGTGGCCCATTTATAGTATACACTTGACTCGTAGTGAGATTTAAAAGGCAATTCTTGACCAGTCTATAATTAACAGAACAGTAAAAATTTGATCAGAATTGGATAAGAATAAGAAAAGTTTCACTAATTTTCTCAAAACAGTTCTTACAAAGTGAATGCAAATTCATGAGTTGATGATGTCACTGCCTCATGACTTGCCATATGATTTGTACACAAAATGTTCCGTTTACGTCTTTTTTTTTCTTAGTTTTTATTCAAACACAATTATGCCCCCAGTCTCAAATCCTATTATGTAACTGATGATTACTAGTATTTGGAAGTTTTTCAGCCAGGAGTAGCATAATGTTTGACATTTAAACAGCAGAAGAATCAAATGTTTGTTAGTTGATCAACTGAAAACTGTGACGTGATAACATCATCAGCTCACTCATTTACAGTTAATGTACGAACAATTTCATAACTTCTGTACTTTTGATCAAATTCTGATCAAATTTTCACTGATATGCTTATCAAATATCACTCTTTCTTTTCATATGGGTAACTGACCCGGAATTGCCCTGTATGTTGTTTTGGGCAAGAGGGCTGGTGGCTTTATCTAGCACTCTTTAGCTACAAAATAAACATGTAGTTTCAGCTCATAAAATGTATCAGTTCATACTGTTGAGTTGCCCCTTGCCATTTAGGTCCTACTATCATGTCCAGAAAGTTTGGTAAAGATTGGGAGAGCTGGTAGAATAGATGACTACCGGTACCTTAGAACCCCGGTAGTGCCACTTCCTCTATCACTTTATGGTACGATTGGTATGTGTGACATGATGGCCTATAATACTGTAAGTTATGACCCAGTCGCTTTTTCTACTATGTGTGAATGTATGTGAGTGTGTGTGTGTCACTACATACTCTTTGTATGAGTATTTCCCTTTATACTTTCTGGGAACAATCTCCATGCATTATGACCTTCCACACACAGTAATTACATGGATCCAGTTCACTATGACTCAAATCACGCACTGGAACTTTTGGTACAGTTTGTATCTCTCTATAAAACATATATACTTCTCATCCCACGTAGCCATTTTGGGCTATGAATACAGGCCAAAAATATTCTTCTTTACACTCCACTTATGACCATAAAGCCATTTTGAGAGTACAAACTACTCTTTTTGACAGTTGTGCTCGATATAGCTACAGTACTGGGAATGGGAATCCCAATTACTGTGTACATTGTTTGATAACTTCATCATGCATGAAATGGTTGTATTTTGCATTTTTCCATGGTTTCTAGGCATGAAGTTGGTTTCTAGGCATGAAGTCCAATCAAACTTCATGTTTACCTGGGTCCCATTTTATCAAAAGATCTAATCAACTGTACATTGTAAATTTCCGTAACACACAGGCTGCCATCTAGCCTTATGATAGAAATCATTTATATAATCGACTATAACTCTTCATAAAACAGGACTCAGGTCTTTCATTTATAAATTCATGTACGGCTGTAGCATAAAATCATATGAACAGACTGGTATAAGCTTCCTTAAAAAAGGATATGAAATTCTAAAAGTTTTGTGGTGTTGTTTGATTTCAAATTGCACACCAAAATGGGAAAAAAAGCTGCACTTAAATCCCTACATTCAAATACTGATGATATATATGCAGAGACCCTCAAAGACAAAAAGAAAAGGCAGAGAGGAAGAAACACTTAATCCCACAGGAATAACCTATAGCTATAGGCTGCGTTTATCATCTTTCCCCTGTTTAAACGGCTTTCAAAAGCCGTTTCCAAAGCCCTTTAGAAACGGCTTCCAGAATAGTTGCATTTGTTTGTTTGTTTGTGTTGCGTTAATCAACTCTTCGCGAACACGATTAAAGCACAAGTTCACCTTCATTAACATAAGGATTGAGAGAATGTAGCAATATTAGTAGAATACATCATTGAAAGTTTGAGGAAAATCGGACAATCCGTTCAAAAGTTATGAATTTTTGAAGTTTTTGTGCAGTCACCGCTGGATGAGAAGACTACTGCAGTGTCTGATGTCACATGTGTACAACAATATAAGGAAAATATAAAGAGAATTTCACAAAATTTCATCTTTTGAAAAAAGTACACATTCCCTTGACTCGTTACTGACATATGTTATGGGTAATATTATTCCCATTGCCTTTGAGTCAAGTCAAGTGCTCTTTTATTATGCGAAAAAAGTGAAAATATGTTGAATTTTCTTTACATTTTCTTTATACTGTTGTACTCATATGACATCACGAGCCTTAGTAGTCTCCTCATCCAGCGGTTCCAACACAAAAGTTTTAAAAAATCATAACTTTGGCATCGATTGTCCAATTTTCCTCAAACTTTCACTGATGTGTTCTACTAATATTGCTGCATTCTCTTAATCCTTATGTTGATGAAGGTGAACTTGTCCTTTAACTAGCCTGTCACTGCACAGCTGCATTGCGCAATTCGACCCGAGAAGAAGAGGTCATAAGGCGTGCATGGTCTGTAACTGCAGTACAAAGCTGTTTCAAAACAGCTTTGCGTTTATCTCGCTTCAAAAGGCTTCTAGAAACAGGTTTCTGGAAACCTGTTTAGGAAACCTGTTTCGAAAAGCACAAATTTGCGGCTTTCGAAAAGGCTTTCTGAAAGGGCTTTCAAAACAGCTTCGCATTTATCATCTCGTAAAAATTGTCTGAAAGCCGTTTGGAAAACCTGTTTCTGCCGAGAAAAAGAGTTGATAAATGCGCCCACGAAGATAGTGTAGCTATAGTAGCTATAATAGATAAAGCTATTAAAAATAAGATAAAAAATGCTGCATCAATGAACAGTGCAGCATTATGAAAATGTCTACTATAATGTCTTCCTTCCTATTGTGTTGTGACTACAAGGTGAAGCAGCCATTTCCATCACAGCAGCAAACAAAATCACATATTTTGTTCTCCTGTTCTCAGTGTATGGGGATTTTTTAGAATTTTGGTTTCTGTAGAATCACGCAAAAGAGGGTAAAAGGAAACTATTATTGCCGTTTCATCCAGATCTTTATTTGGTGTCCGCTCGTGATACTCAAAACGTTGACCATACATTTCATCCGTAATAGTCCGTGTTACATTACTCTACAGTTTCGGTTTTGCATTTTTTTTTTTCATTTCTTTTCTCTTTTTTTTTCTTTTTTTTTTTTGGGGGGGGGGGGTAACAGTTGATCTTTCTCTCTCTGATGGATAATGAAATGACAATAGAGAATATGGGTGGGGAAGAAACAGGATATGTACAATTGTTAGAATGAATTGATTGTGTGTAAACCATTGATGCGAGTACACGATAGTCTTTGAAGGTCAGCATCGGCACACACTGACTGAGGTGTATGTGACAATGCACTTTTTTATTTCATTCCTGTCCATTTTTTACAAGATAGACAGAGGCGGACTTGACCCTTTTTTTTTTGTAGCTCAAGGTCAATTTCAAGGTGTGAATACCTGACATACATGTAGTGTTTCCTTGATATTGGGCATGCAGTTTCCGCTGGAAATTGATGGGCTGTGGAAATATGACAGGTGAAGGGATATTTGTAAAATGAGTAATAAGCTGGTAATAATGTAATACTTTATGAAGGATTCTCCACCAAATTAACCAGTACTGTAAACATGCTACATACAATCATAATGATGTTTACTGTCGGCAACACGTATAGTTTACCCAAAAGAGATCACTGACTATTTCCAAAGTCAGCAGGCAAAAGAGCAGTGGCAAAACTAGGGAACTTTCCAAGAGCAAAATTGAACGATAACATAAAAAGTCACAACAAGTTGAATATCAAAAAGTTATTCCGTATTAAGTATATATTTACCGATCTTTTTTTAGAACACATTAAAATCTCCTTCAAAAGTGATGATCTATGAGACTGCAGTACAATCTGCTGAGAAATCATATTGAGCAACTAAAATTCTGCTTGTGAAATTTAAAGGGATGGTACAGTATTGGTGGAGATTAGAATTGGGCTTTTAACTTTTTGCGAGATACCAAGAAAACACTTATGATATAGTACAGAGCATACCATTTTAAGAGGAATTCAAAGTTTATTTGATGAAAATTGGGTTTGGAATGACTGAAACATCCATAAACAAAGTAAAACAAAGCGATCGTAATAAAGTGTGGGTTCCACACTTTATTAGAATTGCTCTTTTTTGGATGTACTCAGCCATTTCAAAACCAATTTTCATCAAATAAACGTTGAATTCCTCATAAAAAGACATGCTCTTTCATATTTCATAAGGTTTTTCATTATCTTTCCAAAAAATGGTAGAAACCTGAAATTAAGTCTCAACCAAAACTGTACCATCCCTTTAAAGAATATCACTTCTTTTCAAATAGACACTCTTCTACTTCCAACAGAGGCATGAGATTCCTGAGAACACCAGTGCCTCAGTTTGTCTCTGTCACAATTCAGAGTTGTAGAGTTGATTATACTCCTCTTTTTCTTTTCTTTTTTTTTTTTTGGGGGGGGGGGTGTTTATTTCCCATTGAGCATGTCGCTGACATGGTGCAATTCTATCACAATTTATGTCCATACAAAGTTTTGATGATCATACCTGGACCATTGCCACTGCTAAACATGTGTGCCCCAATGAGACAGCCTGGGCTACTGTAGGCTTTACATCAAACCAGTGATTAATATCCACAAATCCTACAAAAAAACTAACAACAACAACAAATGTAGAGCTCAAAGGCTGACACCCCTTGCAGAACTGGCTTTATCCCTGCTAGTTTAACATGAAGTGACCTCTCGGTGATCCATGGAGACAAAATCTTCCAGACCCCTTTCACACACGCAATGAGATGATGGAGCCATAGGTGGTCATGTTTTCCGAAGCTTCATAGGAATGGGCAGCATGCATGAATTTTCCATACAGCGTTTCCAACAAGAGAGTTTTGTAACTAACGCCTCCCGTCACATCACAAGTTCACCAGTGAGCAATCACAAATTACTTCATGAGAGAGGGATGATATTTCACTAAAATTTTTCCCTGACTTTTCATGAAACAGATATACCCAGGAGCATCCACCTTTATATAATTCTCAGTCTGAAGGGGGTATCACCATGCCCCCAAACTCCAGGGCATAGCCCCTTTCATGTGGAGTTCACCCATTCCTGGAGACAGGTTACCTGCTGGGAGCGGGTCAGTGGTGTCATCGCAATGCCTGCTGACTCACTAGCAAAGTATCGGGCGAGAAACTTACAGCTGAGCACATATACTGCATATAAAATGTACATTGTATATATAGCATGCCAGAGGCCTGAAACCAGACTTTTGACTGGTTTTAGAGGAAAGGCCTGTGTCTTGCTCACTGTCTTTCTGTCATGTAAAGTCTCAATGTCTGCCACCAATTTTTAAACAGCAGTCCCATCTAACATGCCAATGATGATGGGTGCAAGAAACAGCATAAACTTTACTACCAGTATTGAAAGTCATTATGTGCTACACAAAACACCCCGATACATCCAGTAGAACCACAGCAAGAGGGACCATCCATGGCTCTGTAACACAGTTATTTGTTTCTGAATGAACGTCGAGTGCAGTTGTGCTATTATTCATCTTCATAAAGAATTTACAAAGCCTGGCAAATTTGAGACCAAGAGCTCTTGTCTTTCAATTGTAATATCACTGTAGAAGAGAAACAAAAAGTTGTGTTGTTTCAGTGCTATGTCCAGTTTAGATACAGTTCAACTGGTTTCTATCAAAACAACTTTTCCTCTGGTACATTCTCAGGGTCCAAAGTCAAAGTTCCATTTGACAATCTGAGTACTTCCAACGTTAAAACAGAAAACAAAAAACTTAACAACTCTAATTGATTTCAAACCACAGCTGCCTTATTGGTATTTCTGGCACATTCAATCTTCAGCTAGTTTGTCGTGAATAATGCTTTCTGTACAATTTCTTTCTTCATTTTTTTGATTTCCCCAAAACATTTTGAAATATATAGAAACACACATTTTCAACCACTCATAATAAAATTCAGCCACTTCATTACAAATGTATCATTATACATAGTACGTATGTGTGATGCAGCAGAACTCTGAGTCATAGTCTTTGTTTAATAATTTGTTTTTTTGCTTCCATGGTAAACATGCAAGTGATGTAATCCAAATCAAGACATTGTAGTTCTAAATTATGAATATAAGACACCACGTAACAAACTCACAGCTCTTTTGGGGACTTTTTTCCTCAAAATCAACAATTTGCTGGCTTCAGTGTAGCAGGACAAGCACTGGTTTAAAAAAAGATGGGCACTGTTGAGTGTTGATTCACTCGTTTTCTCAACAACAACAAAAAAACCAAAACAAAAAAAAAAATCTTGGGAAAACAAACTCTGTGTGACCGGAATGGACAGGATATGGGGGCAACGTAACACCAATCGGAAGGGGATGCTGTGTGACCCAAAGTCCAGTCTTGCACGTTCCATAGGTAGGCCGACATGTAGGCACATAAAAAAAAAGAGCCATAATGCTCTGTTGACCCTACCATGCATTGTATTGATCATCCCAACTACGTACAAGTGTGTAGGTGAAAAACAACAATGATGATGACTATCTGTATAAAACCTTACCTCCGGAAATTTAAATCAACAGGTAAACAGCAGCATAAAATTTGAGTGAGCAAAAGCTTCTGAAAATATTTGGCAGGCTGGCATACGTACTGTACATAGTCAGGGCACTTAAACATCCCCTAACACCACAACGGTTTTTAGCAGAGTTGTCCATGAGCTGAAGTTGCCATCAAATTGATTCTATGCTTGATATTATTAAATGTTCATCTTTGTCAGTGAATAGATCCTGAGAACCACAGAAACTTTAACTTTAAAGAATTTTTGGCAGTGACTTGTATTCAAGAAGGAAAATGAAAGACTCTACAAAATGTTGTAGAGCCGGTATCGGGAAGCATGAACCCATATACTTGATACAAGCTTGTCAATATCTTTAAAATTCTGAAAAGAAGTTCTGTGTATACCCCGCATTAGATCTACAATGTACCAGCAAATCATACACGGAATAAGAATTTAGCAAACATGTTCAAAGTAATTTTGAATAAACTTGAAACTCTGAATGATGAAAATCTTGCCAAATTAGTCAAATAATGTTTATTTGTCCTCATCTATTCAGCTATACTGAATAAATAAAAGAATCATTATATTGCCAATCAAGAAATAAAGTAAAAATAGTTTTGAGGATAAATAAGGAATGCAATTTATCTTGATCTTAATTATGACTTTACTTCAAGTACTCAACTTTTTGTGCTGGATTTCCGTGTGCCTAACTCTCTTCTATCATGGTTTGGCTGTGAAGTACACATTGTACATGTACAAAGAAACAGTCAAGGGGTATCAAAGATTTGCAGATAGTATAAAAATTCCTTAAATGTTTGAATTTGGTACCAGAATAATATAATGCTACAACTGTAGCTGATCAAAATCGGACGGATGAGCTCTACATGGGCAGGATGATGTCACAGACAAAACATGACAATGACATCACAGGACAGCAAATTGTCTCTTGACCGACATTCTCACCAGGAGTGACACATGAGCCATATTTCATCATCGGCACCACTCGAAAGTCCAACTAGCTGATAAATTCTGAGATTGAACAGACAGATGATATGTGTACTAGGTAACAATGTACTGTAGTGCAAGATCTCAAGAAGTCAACTTTTAAAAACAATCTAAACAGGCCGACCTCATATTGGGAGGCCAACCATCTTGAATTGAAGTCTACCAGGTAATGAGGCATTCAATTTAAAAGATAAAAAAGGCTGCAGGAAAAAAGATTACGCCATCTGCTGTTACCTACAGCAATCTAAATATACAATATGAGAACAAATTAATCATTTACAGTTACAGCTGTAATATATATGTTTCCTCTAATGAGGTGCACTATATAGGCAATTGGTGGTTTCACTATCATTATCATCATTATTTTCAGGGTCTGTTATGTCAAAGAAATGCTTTTCATTTTTTCTCCCACTTCCAACTTCTCAGCTCAAAACTCTCTGTGCATAACAATCAACGAGCTAATTGGTCATTACTGTGGAATTCTAGCTCATGGTAAAAAAAAAGATACATCAAATCTTAGTAAATGATACAAATTATACTCTAATGATGATGGTTCAATAATCACACATTCTATGAAATTGCATGAACATAGAAGTTAGAACAGCTTAAAATGGCAATGCTTTTCCACAGTCCACACAGATATCTAAAAATAACAATCATGGTAATATTGCTCATCTATTGCATTGTATACAAGTGCAATATTACCAAAAGTACCATCTTTAGATGGTGATATGACAACATTACTTGTGACTTTCTAACATCAAAGTAGTATAGTTATTTATCCCCATTCAATAAAGTTTTTCACTTTCCAATCTTACTCGTCTGATGCCTTGCTTCACTTCGTTGGAAATCACAATTGGTTTTTGTTTTGGGTTTGTTGTTTTGTTGGGGGGACATGTTTCCTGAAGTACATTGTAAATCAACTCCAGTGAATGCTACAAAATTTCATTTGTTTTCTGTCTTTATTGGGGTATGAATTTTCACAGCTTTCTTTCCCCTTAAGTTGGATTCAAATGTATTGAAATTTATTGATACTTCTTCTCCACGTGGGACATACTTTGTGTGGCACAAGGTTCCTTGTTTATTCAAGTCCTGTAAAATGGCCCTATCAATAATTCTGTTGCATTTCATAGTCAGGTAAGCCTCAGGCAAGTGTTCTACGTAGCTGTCAGTAACAACTTTTGTATCACAGCAGAACATTGAAATTTAAGTCAGTGAAATCTGTTTTACTGCCATGGGTCTACTCAAAAGACTGTTTCCCTTTTTGTTTGAAGGAATCATTGCTGGCTCTTGTATGCTTGGCGCTCCAAGTCAAATGTCAAAAGCTCCTATTACGATGGTCCCCTTGCCCCTTGACACTGACAGTCAGCGATGTGCCAACCTTTCTGGGGACTTCTTCTTCTCGTCTCTGTGAGTGCAGCAGCATCTTGCGGGCATCTCTTACGACACTTCCTCCTCACCTCCTCCTCACCTCCTCCAGGCATGCTCGACCGAACGGAAATTGAACGAAAACTTCGGGACAACATGCTCATTTATTCGCACCGATGGGCAAGCAGCTTCGAGTGTTTACGCGAGGATATTCTTGTCCTCTTAAGCTCTGTTGGAGCAACGCCATCCTCATCACGGGAGACATAATGGGGTGAGTCAGATGGCAGGGGAACTCCACACGCTGCTCAGTTCTCATCAATAAACCAAGGGGCAAATTCCCATTTTTGCAGAAGCAATAGACCATTCTTTCGTGTGGTGTACAGAAGACCTAGATGTAACAACTCCCTAAACACTGCTAATTACATAATGATTTCTTGGATTCCATCACATAAACTAAACTTTCCATTCAATTTAAACTTAACTAAACTTTTCATTCAATTTACCTTCACAATAACATTTTAGGGCCTACACACTTGTTCACAACAATTCCAATGAAAACAAGTATTTGAAAAACTCTCCAAATCAACTTTATATTTTTTGATCCTTTTTTCAATGCATTATTGATTCAGTGCGTGACTTACAAAACTCCAATTAAGAAGACTTGCTTAAAAATACTTTTGAATTAGCTATCAAATACAATAATTTCAGTTCAGTTCAGTTCAGTTCAGTTCAGTTCAATCAGTGCCTATCATGTAAGTCATTAAAACACAAACTTCCATTTCACTCTACAACTACCAAAGGTAACTTTCTTCATACACAGACAATGTCGATGGCTTTCTGTGTTGGCTGTCCTGAGAGGACTCTCTTGCAATTACAGTACTAATATGTGATAATGTTGTATTCTTCATTGTATGCATGAGGTTCTTCCATGGGTAAATTGTGAAAGATAATAACTACGTATCATAACATTTATTGCCCATTTCCCTCACAGGCACTGTAATGTATTGTATAGGCAAGTGTCCTCATAGTCATTCAATAACCAAGTAACCATTGATTTGATCAAGTAGAGAAAGCGTCCCACTCCCAAGCAGGTGGTCAAAGTGGGTTAAATTCTAGCAACCTGAACTAAGGAATGCTCAGCGGCAAGATCACGTAGACATGCACTAAACTGAATGAATGAATTTATTTATTTGAATATTGTATGAATTCATTCATGTATAAATGACTGAATTAATATGAATGAATATGAATGAAGATATAAATGAATGAATGAGTGAATACTATGTAACTAAATAAATGAATAAATGAATGAATGACTAAATGAAAACAGCCAACTTTTGAATATTTTTTGACATCCATTGACAATAAACTCAGTGGGGGGGGGGGAGGGGGGGGAGTAATTGACTTTATCTTCAATGTACATTGTAGCCCTACTCATTATTTATCATCCAGGAACTTTCAGTCATTCCAGTCACTGCATGACAAGATAAAGTAAAAATTGACAACTATTCCTATTGCTATCACTACAACAACACCACCAACAACAAAAATGACTGCTCATTCTGGTATCTACCTACGTAATTGGCACTCTGATTACACACAGTCTGGTTGAATTTTGTTGAATTGTTTGACTGCGCCAATTATCACCAGGATTTTCCTTCAGCTGGAATTGCCTGGATTGTTTGAAACATTGCAGATTGTGGCAGTGGCTGATACACTGGCAGGTTATCCACTGATGAAAACACATGATTTGACAATTGAACCCAGAATACATACCAGAGAAAAGTAGCTTGCATTCTGTTTTCACTTGACTAACCCAAATCGGTACTGTACATAGGTTTATAGAACATACAGTCTTTTTGTACATTGTACTTGTGGCCATGGCTAATACCTGATTGGCAGTTATCCACTGATAAAAATGCAGATCATGACATACACTGAACCCAGTATACAGGTACCAGAGGAAAGTTTGTGGATTATCATCACTGGTCACTAATGACCAGACAAAATGTATGATGGCACAGATTTATGTTACCACTGAGTCTTACGAAAAGGGAGGGGGGATTGCAGGAGGGGATGAAGAGAGGCAGATGAGAAGAGAAAAGCCTCCGGCTTCATATTTAATATGCACATTTTATAAATGGAGCAAATCAACATCCATTCACGATATTTAACAACATCTCCCCTGGTTCCTTCCACTGTAGGACAGCACACACTCCCCCAATGCATCTCTCTCACTCTCCATCTCTCCCTCCCCCTTTCTCTCCTCCCCTCATCTCTCTGATCATCAAGAGATCCGAGGGAATAAGGAAGCCAGCCAGCCAGGTCTGGAGTAAGCAAACACAGCCATCAAACAGTGGTGGCTTATGAAATATGAGATACCCTCATCACTCAACACAAAGGACTCCGCGTGCCCAACTCCAAGCTGAGACAATCTTGTGCCCCGGTGCCTTGCGACAACTGTTCCCCAGATTGTTGGCCCTGCGTTTTCGCAGTTAGTACAACTGTAAATTTTCAAATAGATACAACATACAAAGAAGACTGCATGCTTCTCCTTTCTAACATTAAATGATACCACAAAGTAGTAAAAGCAGTCGTGGTTGCAGTATACAAATATTGATTGCTCATGAGGATGATGGTGGAAATTATCATTCCCAAGGGGCTTTTCATACCGACCCTTCTATCACCCCGAGGCGTATTGTTTGTTGTATGGATGATGTCTAACTAGCAAAATATGTTGTTGTTGTTTTTTTGGCTGCCATGTCACACACACTTTACATAAAATGCACTCAAAGTAATCTTTTGATTTTTGTGCATTTGTTGTCCCATTTTTTTCCAATTCCCTCCCCTCCCCCCCCCCCCTCAAAAAAAAAAAAAAAAAAAAAAAAAAAAAAAAGAGGGAAGGGGGAAATTGGTAACTGTTTGAGAAATAAGATCTGGCCATATGTTTCCTTCATTCCACAAATAATTTTGCAAATTGACAAACTGCAGGAGTGCGAATTTCTGCAGCAGTCAAGTTATTTGCGCAGCAAGCCCCTCTTCTGACAGTGAAGGCAAGAAATATTTCTAGCATTTGCTTTGTTTACCCAGGGGAAGACTTACAGAGTACAGGTGCACCATTTTAAAAACATATACATGTATAGGGACTCATAGTGGCAACAAAACATCACCAAACAATCAAGGGTAGCACTGCCTGCTCTACATGGTAACAATAGGAAAAAAGAAATAATTATTCATTTAAACCCCTGGCAATGTTCAGTTTACACACAACAGTACGGCCAGCCAACAAAGTACCATCATGTTTTTCAGAATTCTTCCAGAGCCTCGAGTCAGTATCAACCTCACGTCACACTATACCTCTATGTGCAATGGTGCACTGGGTTTGATCGTGTTTGTGTCAGCGAGGACACCTTTGACTGTTACCCTATTCTATCAAAACGGTCGCTGAGATCTGATCTGTAGTACGTGTGGCCACAGTGATCACATCACAGAGAAAATCTCTTTTGACATCTGGATAATATCCTGCAGTTTGATCCTCGTGTTTGGGTATTGTGTATTAAAATGTTCATTGCAGAGTTCACTGATAGAAAAAGACCTTGAAACCACTGGAAGAGGAAATGATATGGAGCCAGGATTTGTGCCATTAAAAACAAAGAAAAACAAAAGTTCTCAGGAAAAGCTTACTATAATGATATGATGTCAGCAAAGTGGTCAATACAGAAATAATCCAACTGTATGGTTGCTGTTGATCACACAGTATATCAGAAGAAATCCTTGTTGCAAACTGAAGTGGGAGGTTGTGGCATACAATCAACCATGACAACAACAAACAAACAAACAAAAAAACGACATAATGTCATCTACAAAGGTCCTACCAGGGAAGTGGAAGAGGGTTCCACCTCCCTGGTCTTACTGTGCATACACTGTACATGTAGAATACTGTTATGCATTATTACTTCCTTCCCATTACTTGGGACTGGGAGCAGAAATATTTCACTAGAAAAATAACCAGACACTTTTGTGATTTTAAAAGGCAAAGCATTGTCCACATAACAGCCATAGAGATATTTTACATAATTTGTTTTTGCTTTTTATGCCCCTACAGTACAGGAAGTATTGTTAATTAAGGTTAATAGGTTGTTTGCTCTACAAAAGCTGGAACATTTAATACAGGGCCTGGATTTGACAAGTTTTGGAATGGTTTTGTCTCTGCTCTGCATTTTCGCTTTGAGCAGATGTCAGATTTACATCCTACAGTAGTTGATAGGGATTGTAAATCATCAGCTACTCATCACTTTACATTTAACCCTGTGGTGATCATTGCCTCTTTTTTTATTCTACTGCTACTCAGTTCCCATCATCAAACTGAGCTATTATAAAAGAAAAGAGAAAGTAATATACTCCATCTACACATCTTATTTCTTGTCCTGCAGGAAAAATAAAAGTGAAATTGAAGTTTATGTGAACACAAATTAGATTTAGACATATTCCTCAAAAAAGAATATGAATACGTATGCATGTGTGTGTATACAGACGTAAACACTGCAGACACACACACACACACACACACACCCATACACATACACACACACACATGTGCGTTTTGGTTTTTTTTTTTTTTCTTTACCAACATTTGTTTATTTCCAGCATTATCCCAAAAGGTCATGGTGGGATAAATGAGATTTCGGTGGTGATCAAGAGTAATAGTCTAGGTCTCCAACCAGGATATTTCTCTCAATTATATGCATTTTATGATGGAGAAGGGAGTGTTCCACAGCACAGCTCAAGAGGAGTGAGCTAATGAGATGAATTTTGTTCAGTTTTCAAAATTATTAAAAGACTGATTTGATTTTGCTCTTTAGACATAGTGATTCCTGGTATTGAATTCTTTGTAATGGTTAAGGCAAGAATGTGGCATCTTTTGTGAAATAATATTCAGTTGGTATCATTTTGTTTTGCTTTGATTTGTTCTGTTTTGTCTCGGACCCTAGGGGGTGGTCGCTGTTGCAGGCAAGAAAGGATACTTCATAAGAGGCATACATGTATGAACATCATCACTTTTAATTGGTATTATATTTTACATTGAGATACATTGCATGGAAGGGACTGCAAACAAATGGCATGAGGAAAACATACACTTTTATGCATGCAGTAGGCAGGTAGGCCTATTTACAAATTGTACTTGGTATCAAGCTGGAACATACCTGCATCATGCCTGGTCTCTGTGGTGCTGTTTACAACATCATCTGTCGTACTTGAGCTCTCATAGCCTTGTTCACTCAACTTGTCGCAGTCCCCTATGGAGGGCGAGACCGGTTTGAAATTACTCCTGCAGCTCAGTATAGCCAGCTTTTTCTCCGTTGTTATGTGCAGGTCGTCTAGGCTGCTGCCAAACGACCCGGCCCGCACAAGCACATCGTCGTCTCCTTCATTGGCGTAATCGGTGTCAGATCCATGGCTCCCGGTCTCATTGCCAAGAGAACTTGGGCTTATGGAATTGTGCTGATACGAGCCCAGTAAGAAGGCCACATTTTCGTAATCGTCTCCGCTGTCGTCACTGTCGTCATCTCCGTGATTTATTGGGATCGGGGTCCTGACTGATCTACTCGGCGCAGGCCTCGGGGGAACAGCCGGAATTGCATCCAAGCCTGTGTTGACGTGTTCGTGCTCCTCGTCACACTCATTGTCCGATTCCCCCTCCAATATTTCCTCTTCACTTTCTTCCCCTCTCGACTTCAGTCCATCCTCACTGTCGAGGTCGATGCTGTGGGCATCGTCAGAACCGAGCGATTCTAGTCCCTCGTTGGCCCGTCGGATCCTAATGATTTCTTTCTGGATCCATGTCTGGCAGAACTTCTCTCGTCTAATCTCACTCCTCAATTTAAAGATGCGACTACGCGTGAGTTTGAGGTCATCCTCCAGCAGCTGGAGGTCGGTGAGCGCACGCTTGCTGGCGAACGGGAGAGCCGCGGCGACGGTCGTGTCCAGCAGAAATATGAGGCCCGGCGGCGGAAACTCCCCGAAGTTTCTTCTCCATGCTTCCATAAAATCCTCCTTGATCGTCATTTTACCGTCACCGTGGCGAGGCGGCTACGTATTCCTGTGAAAAAATGGTCCTGTCACTTCTACGTACTAGCTGATCAGGCTTCTGTTTTTGTTCCAGAGTACTTGGCACTTCAAAACACCTTTCTGCGTCTCCTCCACTATGATACGATAGAATGGTAGATGATTTCTTCAATCGCGACGTCGGTACACTGGTATAATTGGCATTTTCGCGATGTTGGCTTTTGGTGTCGTGTGTGTGAATGAAGGCGTGTACTGCATGGAGTACATTTATGCTGAGTGTGTGTGCAAAGCAATAACAACCTTGCAGCATTTGGGTACTGTAAGAAAGCTTGGCTCGAGTGTGACGATGAGGCGCTGGTTTCAAGAGGTGGCGGTGTTTACTATTACACCAATACACTTGTTCATATCTGCAAAAAGCAGGATGCGGTACGATAACCACTCATTCGCTTCGTACAAAGTTTCAATGAACTTTATTCATCACATATGCTTGACACGTAAGTGCACGCTACCTGGGTGGTTCACACCCATATGAGCACGAATCGAATGTTTACGTTGTGAGGGCAGCTGAAAAGGGGTCGATTCCGAGCTCAGCCTCCAGTGACCCCGCCCCATATCGATAGATGCCCCACCCCCGTAGGCCTATCAATAGCCAATAATATTGCGTGACGTCGTTATATATCATGTGATAACTACAGCAAATAACAACTTTAGTAAGTTCATAATAAGGTTGATTTTACATATTCGTGACATTTTCCGCGTTAGTGAGCCGTTACGTGCTGCTGTAGGCATAAAAAAAAAAAAGATTCTGTCATGGTCTTTTGCGTAATCGAATACACACACACACACACACACACATATATATTTGATATATATATATATATATATATATATATATATATATATATATATATATATATATATATTATATATATATAATATATATATTCTTATTATTTATTGACTGTCTCGTTTATTGATTATTTACTTATTTGGATAATGATTATTTCTGCAACTACTTCAAGTTTCAAGTTTTATTAAACCAATTCATTAAACATTTGACATTTTACAAAAGGGTACAGCATTAAGAATAATGAATGGTTTGGGACCCCAAAAGAAGCAGAGCTTGTAAAAAAGGGGTCCCGGATAAACATATAAAACAAAACATACTAAAGTTTAAAGGGACTGTACAGTACTAGCTGAGGTGGGGATTCATGTTTTGAACATTCCTAAGTGAGATAATGAGAAACCTCTTAAGTCTTATGAAATATGAAAGAGCATGTACTTTTAAGAAGGATTCAACGTTTATTTGATGAAAATTGGTTTTCAAATGGCTGAGATATCCAAAAAGTAATAATAATAAAAGGCGACAGGCCACGCCTTTTATTAGGATCTCTTTGTTTCACCTTGTTTTTGGATATCTCAGCCATTTCAAAACCGATTTTCATCAAATAAACTTTTGATACCCCTTAGAATTGCATGCTCTTTGACATCTCATAGAGTGGTTTCTGAATATCTCGCAAAACGTTAAAAGCTAAATCCTCCCCTCAACCAGAACTGTACACACCCTTTAAGCATATTAATAAGAAGTATAATAGTAACATATTTACATAGGACAGATGCAACACAACACACACACACACATTCAATCACACAAACACGTGTCACAAAAACGCTCATGCACATACATGTAGTTCACATGAAATTGCAGAAAGATACTTTCTATTTTACTATACTTTTAAATTCAGCTTCCCTGATCAATTCTTGTTTTACAAATTTCCCTCAAGATAGATGCGACATGTACGTTTAAAGTTGGATAGTGTTGAGGCTGACCTAATTCTCAATGGCAAATTATTCCATTCTCTAATACAAACATATACGAATGAGTTTTGGGCAGTTTGAGTTCTTACAAAGGGTTGATGAATGAGATTACTTTTACTCGTATTATAAGCATGAACGGCAGAATTTAACACAAACGCATCCTTCATGAAAGATTTCGGATCACCTTGTGTCTTAAACATAAAAATCAAGCAACTCAAGATAACTAATTTTTCAAATGGCAAAATATGAAGTTGAATAAATAATGGCAAACTTGGACTTCTATAGTTTGAATTTGTAATGTACCTTACAGCTTTTTTCTGAAGAACAATCAACTTATCTATATGAGTCTTATAAGTATTTCCCCAAGCTACATTACAGTACATTAAATGAGGCATAACTATGGCATTATACAGAGTAATTAAGGTTTCTTTTGGTAAATAGAGACGTAACTTGGATAAGATACCAACACTACGAGAAACTTTAGTACAGACGTAACTGACGTGGTCTTTCCATGATAAATATTCATCGACTATAACGCCTAGGAATCGCACACTATATGGCTTCGTTCAATCTGGTTACCGCCTATTACTTGAACCCTTCAAAGACACATGCAACTTTTCCGAAAGTGACAGCCAAGCTGGTTGTGGTTACTCTCACGGAAGAAGAAGAAGAAGAATCACACATCCTCCAGATAGTTGAGAAATAGTTTTAAAAAAATATGTAGAACGACATTATTCGATGAGCCATATAAATGATACTCAGATGTAACACGATCTACACAGAGATCGGGAGCAACCGCGTACACCAAAACAAAAATAGAATTAGAGAAATAAAGGGGGTTTAACTTCAGTAAGATAATCAAGTTGAGCCTGTGACTTTGTAAATTCCTTATACTGATGAATCACGAGAAAGATTGCAGGATTTCTTTATTTTTTCTGATATTATCAAAATTTACTATACAATGGAAAGGAATCAAGACATCCTGTTGATATTTTCGAAGTAAAACAAATTCCAATGATAATGTCTGGAATAACATTTGAGTTGGCAAAAAGCCTAGATTCCATCTCAAGCCTGTGAGTTGGGCCATTTCCAATTCTTATCAGATTATCAGCAGCCACCACCTCAAAGACGATTGTGTGCACTACTGGTGACACGACAGTTAGGTCTACTCCTGCAATTGCTCCGGTCTTTATTTTTCCAAGGACGTATATGGTTAGGATTGTGATAGGGTTTTATGTTGATGCGAGGACTGGGATTAGGGTTAGAGTTCTGCTATATGTAGACAAAATTTGTGTTTGGCTTAGTGTGCAGGTATTTCATAGGAGCAAATGTCATGGAACCATGTACACTATCAATGTTTATTTTCAAGGAAAATTCATACTTTATGTTAACCGGCAATGTCTTCAATGTTACACACTTCATAACACGATTATGTAGGGGTTATTTGTTCATTCTGTTTGCCTGTTACTGTTGTACTAATGGGGCATGCCCCCCCCCCCCCCGCACACACACACACACACCCTTCTCCGTTGTGGGATACTCCAGTTGGTTTGATTGTCATGACTGCATTCATCTAATTAAATTTTAAAGAGGAGCTATACACCATTCCGCATTGTTTGGCTTCAATGAGACAAGTCACGTGAGGACAAACCGTAAAGTTTGATTACAAAATCACACAAAAATACGGATATTCTGAAAGTCAAAACAGTGATGGTGATCACATTTTCATGTCATCATTGGTCTGTGCATATGGCTTAAGTCCGGCTCTGGTGGAAGCCCCGTTGATGTATTAAAGTCATTACTCAAACATAAAATTCTGGAAATGTGATACGAATGACATACGTACATACCGGGATATTGCACTCGGTTTTCTTCGAATTTTTTATTGTTTGTCCAGGAAAAAAAAAAATAAAAACTAAAACCTTAATAGTGGGTAGTAGGATATCTTGAAATGACATCACTACCTCGTGCTGTGTAAAACTGACTATGACGAATATCACTAATAAAGCAATTAAATAGACACGTCAAGTGAAACTTTGAAACGCCATAAAGTTTTGCATCATTATGATACCTTGACCTATATTTTATTGACAGTTTATCGTTCCGTGCGTTTGATACATTGCTCTTTTAATCTAAGCATTTACTATTTGAATTGAATTGGTTTTCGCTTCAACCATACACGTATGAATGAGATTGAAGAAAATTTAGACGACATTATCAGTTCCCATTCCATAAATATTATACAAATAGTGAATGGTCACGAGTGCAATGGTACGAGATTTCGCACGAGGTGAAAGATAGAGGCGCTCTATTCAACGAGGCGAAGCCGAGTTGAATAGTGCGCCTCATCTTTCACCGAGTGCGAAATCTCGTTCCATTGCACGAGTAAAGACCATACACTATTTGATTTATACAACGTCCAAGTAGATCTTTTTGGTCTAAGTAGGCCTAGAAGTCTATATATGTATGAAAAATATAGCTATACTTACATGTGGATCCACGTACTGCGATTCTCTTTCTGGCTTGTGCAATCAGTGTGTAGATACAGCTACAGGTCACAGCTATATTAGCGCTCATACACGTACACTAGCACTACGTAGGCCTACGTACGCGCATGCATGTACCGCACACGTACCTGCGCTAGCTGCATGCGATCCTCAATATGCAACACACAGTACACGCAGTACCGTACAATTTCTCGAACCGTGGAATAGAACGAAAAAATCGAACCAAGTTGCACGCAAAAATAGAACCAAAATTGCACGGCGCGTTGAATGGAGTGCTTATTTAATATCACGTCACCAACAATCCTCCAATCAAATTACAAGGATCTACTTGGACGTTGTATAAAAAAAAAAAAAGTATGCTTCATTCATAGCCCGTGATACAGGTTATTCAGTAAAGCGGATTGGCCATTATTTGATGACACAATGAATGTACACGTATTTTGGAAGAGTTTGAACTTACATTAATAACCACAACCAGTTTACATACGTGTAATTTTGGGGTTTATATTCGTTGTTCTCTATAGCTTGTCTTTCTATTCCTATTATTTTTCTTCTGTTCTAATGATCATGTAGACATGAAACATGTTATCCCTGGCTGGCTATGTATAATATTATTCTCAACGACACGCATGTCAGATTTATCATATTTCTTTGTACTTTCTGTTGATAAAGAGTGAAAATACAGTTTGAATTTTAATTTTATCTTGTGTTGTTTTGCTATATCTAGTGTTGTTTTCTTTTTCTTTTTCCTTTCTTTTTCTTTTTCTTTTTTTTTCTTTATCCCACTGGCGTCCCCTTGCTGACGCCACAAAATTAGCACAAAGCACTTCAATGCGAAATTGCGCCCATTTTGTATTTATATATTTTGTATGTTTCTTATGTCCTTTTTTGAGATTCTGAGGCTGCCATCGCTATCAAGCATGTGCTTACTAGAGACGGCAGGCTCCTGCATGTTTTTTTTTTCTTCCTCTTTATTCTGAAAAAAGTGTATCCTCGATTCCTTTGATCTCATTGTTATGTTTATAACTTAAAGATTGTGATTATGACACTATGATTGTAATATTTTTTCCATATTCTGTTGTCAGATACACGTGTTGTCATTTTTTTTCAATATTTGATTTCCTTGAAAAAAAATGCAGAAATAAATCGAACTGAACTGAACTGAACTGAAGTATCTTTCCTGCATGTCTTTGTGTACATATATATATGTATATATATATATATATATATATATATATATATATATATAATATATAATATATATAATATATATATATATATATTATATATATACATATATATAGGCCTATACACACACATATATATATATATATATATATATACACACATATATATATACATATATATATACATGTATGTATGTGTGTATATATATATATATATATATATATATATATATATATATTTATATACATATGTTATAGTGTTTCTATGTTTCCGTATAGACTCTCCACTTGTAAGTTTTGCAGATGTATACCAGTTGAAGCAGCGCCAGTTTTTAAGGCCTATAGAACGAGGATCGTTACTTTCGGTATAGGCCTAACCGGGGTTGTCTCTGGATAAACCGTGGATGACGAAACAATCGGTCGCTTCAGTGATTCTCTACATTACGGAGAGCCAAAATGTGACGTCATCGTCATGGTCCCCGAGTCTAGGGAATTTCTCGTAACAGCGTCCAGTGTATAATCTGTGGTCTCTGTGGCGGAGCATATTTTAATGGCACAGTTGACTCTTTTATTCTTCGTAAAGCAAACACACATACACACACACACACACACACACACACACACACACACACGCACACACATATGCGAATATTTCCCTGTGTATATATTATGTTTTACAGGGCCACATAGCTCTATTCTAAACAAAAACACCAGACTAATATGCGTGGTGAATATACCAACATCCTCCTCTGACTAGAATTAGTATTATGATATGAAAACGCCAAATGAAAATACCACAATGCCTGATTACACAGCACGATTGGTTTGCTCATGCAGTAGTGCATCGTATGTTCCTTTGTTATTGGGTTGTTAACATTATTGTGTTGTTTGTTTGGTTGTTTGTTTGTTGTTCTGTGTGTGTGTGTTTGCCATTGTATCACCCATACCAAAATTCACTTGTTAGGATCACATGTCAAGTTTTAGGAAACAATGATTTCAATGTTTGCAATCATTTTTCATCTTACATCCCATATCATTTTCTTTCGATCGTGAATTTCATTTATATCCATTTATACTTGGTTTATTTATTCTGCTTGATTTATTGATTATTCATTACAAGTGCCTATTCATTACAGTGCAAGGTTATTCTCATTTGTATTAACTTACACATAATACATAATAGATCATGCTTCACTGTTACACACAACTGCTGATATACAATGTATTGGCCATACATCTTCGTCCTTCTGCTTGTGTGTACTTTTTAATCTTTACCCTTTACTGTTTCAGAATTTCAGCATAACGTTTTTGATTGAATGAAAATTATTGTATACGGAGACCAAAGACTATAAGGAGATTCATATTCAGCTATTGTCATCGTCTTTGGACTTTTAATATTTTTGAATATTATAAAAGGGTAGGCATTTAGTCACTAAAATAAATAAATAGATAAATAAAATAAGTCCTGAGATTCGACCGCTATATTTCTATACCACTTCCGGTGTCTTGACATTTTTTTTTCCATCATGTTAGCATTTGCTTTCACAAAGTTACGGATAATATAGGCCCTACTCCAAAAGATGTTGCAAAGCAATTCCACAAAATGTAACTATGTACGATGTTTGCTATGTAGGTTGCACGTAAATTTTTCAGAGTCAATCTTTATCAGAGTTAAAAATGACAGAGATCAAAATGCCACAGATATCAAAAAACATAATTTGTGAAAGAAAACATAAAAATACACATTAATCCAGATATTGTAAGTATAACAGTAACTAATGGCTGTCAAGTTTTACCGTTTGGCATGGATAATTACACCTGTTTATGAAACTATTGCCTCTGAGGCCATGATGCCTCTGACATTGCTACCTTTCTTTGATAGTCTTATCTCTGACCATCCCTACGTCATTGCATCTAAAGTCAAGCACTTAAAACAGTACACGTATTACCGAAGATGGCTATGATTTTGATGAGTGACGTTGCACTTTATTTCTACCATCCTGATCAAGCCTCACGGAGCTTGGATAAACTGTTACTGATATAATTGGACCGAAATAGAATAATTACTTGATGATGCTGGTCGAGGTATGATGTCGACTGTCTTGCACACACTCGCACGTACGCACACGCACATGTCACACACGCACGCACACACTCGCACGCACACATGCACATAAACACACACACACACACACACACACACACACACACACACACACACACACACACACACACACACACACACACAAACAAACACATGAAATGAAATCATCCACTGAATTTTGGTTCACCCTGAGAGTGGATGGGAGCTTCTATGCACGGGTGTATATAGCATAACAATAATGATAGCCGATAAACAACTTCCTCTTTCCAACCAATTTAGATGCAGATTACATTTTGAAGGATTAATTCTGAATCTTGAAATGCTTTTGGTTTCAGCAGTCTGTAAACAGAAAACTGTAATACGTTCTAGCTCACTTGAGGAAGTAGTTTCTGTTATCATTTTACTTTAGTTGTCTCATGCCATACAAAGTCAATTAGAAAGTAACTATCATGGACATTCTGGCGTATCGCGTTATTTATTGTGATAGCGATTTGACACCGAAACAGAATAATTCTCCCCATTTCAATGTTTGGCTGACGAATTATGTTTCCATATCATTTCGTTCGTTGTTTATTGTGTTGTTTGATTATGCTTGTTGAATGTTGCTATGATGGTTGAAATAAAACCAAATAACTTCCTCTTTCCCTAATTTCTTGTTCTAGTCGGGGACAGCTCACGACAGGCGTTATGACAAAACGGATTTACGGCTATATGGAAGAGTCGCACATCTGCGCTTTGTCATCCCGGAACGCGCAATAAGACGATATTATACAAATAAACGAATAAACATACCGATAGACAAACAACAACCACAACAACCACCACGAGGAAAGGAAATCTGTAAATTACACGAAACATCCGATGTGTCTCACTTCTGGTATGCAAGTAAATTTATAGTATTTCCCCACTTTCCTCCTGCATATAAGAGAAACATAATGGGAGAGGTTCTGATCAAGCTGCCTATCAGATTGTGGCAGATTAGGTCTGTACCAATCAGATACTATCCGTCGTTTGAATAAACGTATTGATGAATGAATTGATGTTTCCAAAATTCGCCGAAACAGTTGATATCCCTCTAAATAGGAATACAGATGTGCCCTTTCGACCGGTGTGAATAACATTGTATGCCGGCATATACCCTCATCACCACTGTTTACAGCTCATAATATTCATCTATCCATTCATTCATTCATTTTTCCTGCATGTATGTTTGTTCATCTTCAAACAATATTTTTCTTCAAATCTTTCTTCAGCAACTTAACTGCTGTGAGATGGGAACATTAATGAACACTATGTTATCTTCAAAAGTGCATGGGGCCCATCCATTAAGGAAAGCAATACAAAGTATAATAATATTGTCATCGACAACCGACCTTTCGACGACTACTTGATTGCTAATGTTTGACACATACAGCTAAATACAGTACCTGATAAATCCTAAAGGCCGTGTCACACCTTTCCGGGCAAGCCTTGCGTGCGACTTGCGAAGAACAATATTATTTTTACTACCTGGAGGTCCCCGCAGATGACCCGCACATGACAGTTCCTGGCACGTATCTCACCCGTAGCGCACGCAAATCTTTTTACTCGCAACCATGTTTAGGCCCTGTCACACCTTTTCCGGGCAAGCTACGCGCGGTTGTTGCGTGTAGGGATTTTCCAGCATACCGGACAATTTCTGAGGGCGGACAGGGATTTGGGCGAGTCAGTGCATGTGTCTTACTTGCTGGACGCGTTCTACTTAAATTCTACTTGCGGGTATACTGTGTGACCTGTGTACCAGTCGCGTGGGGGATGACAACTCAGTGAAGGAATTCCTCTGAAGGAATGGCAGAAGTCCAACAGAATGTCATTATCTTGGCTGCATAAGGGGACTGCGAAGTACCTACGTGGGAGTTGCCTGCGAGGTGCTGCTGCTAAGGGCCTCCTACTGGCGTTCTGCGTGGACCTCTCCGGGCATCCCCGCGACTCACCCGGAAAAAGTTTTGGTCATGCTCAAAACTTGGCTGCGGTTAAATCGGACTTCCGCGCGCACCTCCGGGCAACTACAGGCGAGATACGCGCTAGGTACACTCAGGTGAGAACCAGCTGCGGAGAGCTCCGGGTAGCAGATTTGTTTCCCCGCAAGTCAAGCTGCAAAACTTCCCCAGATGCGGTATGACAAGTCCTTGAGCATGCTCAAAACTTGTTCCGAGTGAGTCGTGGGGGTTTGCTCCCAGAGGTACACGCAGAACACCAGTAGGAGACCCTTGAATTACCGGCAGCGCCTCGCAGGCAACTTCAAAGCAGGTACTTCTCAGTACCCGTAAGTCGCTCGTAACAGAAGACGGTTTGCTTTGAAAGCTCTCACGCAGGTCACACGGAATACACGCAATTAGAAGGTAAGTAGCACGCGTCTAGTAGGTAAGAAACAAGTGCGAAACTAGCGAACATTCTTGTCCGCCCGCGGAAAATTCTCCTGCGTGCTGGAAAATTCATCCTCGCAACAAGCCCGCGTAGCTTCTCCGGAAAGGTGTGACATTTTTTGCATCACGGTTTAATGTGTTAATTCGTGGCTTTCTCTTTTGCTATCTGTTTTAAGAGACCATAGTAGGGAAATTTTCCATGCCGTTATCGATTTGGCATTAACATCTTGGAAAGCTTTACCGTACTATAAAACTATGCCTTGTGCGCCAGGCAAGATGATTATTGCATGTCATAATAATATAGTATTACTTCACAGATCCGCACGTGCTCACTTCCGTTCGGTTACAATGTTTTTGGTTTGAACGGTTATCCATACACCACAAAGTATTTGTTTGGAGTTTCCACGGAGACACTTGGATTCACCCCCATAAGCACGTATTATACATAATATATATCACAAGCGCATTACACTTGAAAACAAGACTATGATAACGAAGGATCTTTTGAGGTAATGTCCTGTTTCTATATCGCCATATTTTGGTCTCGAGATTTATGACCCACTACAAAGCGTTCTGTCTTTGATGGTTAGGTATAAATTTAGGATATTTTATTATGCGCGCGCACACACACACACACACACACACACACACCAACTTTCGTATGAACAGATTAGCAACTTGCGGTATCAATGTCACTGTCTCGGAAGGCCATTTTTTTATTCGGAAGCGTAATGCTGCGTTTTGGTTTCGGGAAAAAAATGCTCCTTGAAGGAGCATTTTCCCGAAATGCTCCTTGAAGGAGCATTTTTCTCGAAACCAAAACGCAGCATTAGCTCTAAGTATTACTATAGTAATACTTAGAGCTCTCTTTCCTTGAAATAACAACACGAATTTTTACGTCACATAATTTCGGTTTCCGAGCTTATTTTCAATGACATGATTTACATGGCATGTTACTATTACATGACGATTGTATTGTCTAGGTGTCAGATTGACTATACTATAATTATCGTATAGGGTTTAGTCCACTTTGTGTATGTAACTCGTTCTCGAGTCGAGCACAAAATTACCCAGAAAAAGTAATTCAGATCTTCTACCCGCTTTTATAAAGATGTGTTCAGTTCGTATAAGATCCATGACATTCTATAGATTATGAGGGATTTCATCAAAAGGGTCTGGATTTAAACGGATCTGAAAAATGTATATCACGCCATAATGTGTATCATACCATAAACATGCTTCTCTGCTGGAACAAGTGAATAGCAAATCTTTGACACATAATAACTAGGATTTATGACACATCCACTAAAAAAAAAAAATGATTTTTTTTTTCTTCATTTTTTTTTTTCATCTGAATGATCCACAACCGGCAAGATTTATTTTCCTTGTTTAATGAAATGTGAATGATTTTCAGATCTTTATTTTAAAGGGACTGTACAGTACTTGTTGAGGTGGGGATTCATGTTTTGAACATTCCTAAGTGCGATAATGAGAAACCTCTTAAGTCTTATGAAATATGAAAGAGCATGTAATTTTAAGAAGGATTCAACGTTTATTTGATGAAAATTGGTTTTCAAATGGCTGAGATATCCAAAAAAGTGATAATAATAAAAGGCGACAGGCCACGCCTTTTATTAGGATCCCTTTGTTTCACCTTGTTTTTGGATATCTCAGCCATTTCAAAGCCGATTTTCATCAAATAAAGTTTTGATACCCCTTGCACGTAACAGTAGATGCTTCAACAGATGCATCGTGAATCTCAGTGAATGCTATATATTGCTGTAATGACCAACAAAACAACTATGAAAATACATATAGCACGATCGAACTTTACAGAAAGTCACGTACTCTGGGAAATTACCTGGGTATATGACTGGTAATGACGATCTGCTGTGGTTAAAGATATAGACCTTTGGGACAAGGAATGATATTTTGTCTAAAATAAAAACCCAGAGCAGGATATGATGATATTGCTGGGCAGTTCTCCGGTCTGATGCATTTCAAAATCTGAATAGTTTGTCACGCGAAGTCACCGAAGGTCAGTAAAATATAATTGGCTCTTCTCTCACTTTCTCTCTGAATCTTTATCTCTCTCTATCTATCTATCTATCTATCCATCCATCTATCTATCTATCTATCTATCTATCTATCTATCTATCTATCTATCTATCCATCCATCTATCTATCTATCTATCTATCCATCCATCTATATATATATATATATATATATATATATATATATATATATATATCTATCAATTTTGACTTTCGTATATCTCTTTATCTTTCTTATATACTCTCTGTATGTATACGTCTTTCTGTGTGTGTGTGTGTGTGAGTGTGTGTGTGTGTGTGTGTGTGCATCTGTGCATCTTTATCTATATTAGGTGTTTAGCACTTAGTATTATATCACTGTATATTTTGCTATCCAAAAGCATGCCATTTTTATATAGCCAAGGACAAAATTATTTGATGTTGGCAAATGTATCTACATAATACAAACTTCTGTAAGATTCTGTCAAGAATCCAAGTTAATTTTCTTGTTTCTGTAGTTGCTGTTCTTTGTCATCGATGGGACGGTAAACGTAAATGCAAAGTTCAATCTTTTACAACATCATACGGTCAACTTATCACCAATTTAAAGTAATGACATTCATCACAGTTTTCAAACAAGTACATGCGCATGGACTTGACAAACTTGCAGCCAGGGGTTTTCATTTGCTGTTTTTAATACGAACAACAAACACGAAACCAAAAGGAATAACACACATGACAAAATGAGACAAGGTTAAACAAGTTTTAAGTGACAAAAAAATCAAGTCAAAATCCTTTTGTTCATTATATTAGCCCTGAAAACATTAAATTCGGTATGATATAGTTTTGTTTTATCTTTTTGTGTTCTTTTTTCTCCTGGTTCAAATGAAGAGTTTGATAACAGTAACGGGTTAAGCGTCATATTTTTTTTTTAAACATTTAAAGGAAAATTCATCATCAGAAGATAGAGCAAAATTAAACCTTTTCAGTGGTATACCTCACTTGTTACATAATAAGGAATACTCTTGAAGTTATGTTCAAAAATATCCCATATTTTCTCAATATTTTCTGTGTTTTCCTGGCTGTTTTAATCGCAAACATCTCAAATTAACAACGATGAAGTTAAATTGTTCTGCGATCAAACGCTTCAAATAAAAATGAGAATACAGAGCATAATGTACTCAAAGAAAGAGTTACCAATCAAGCTATGTAAGCCACAATTGTCTCCAGAAAAGAACGTAAAGATTAATCGTAGCAAAGTATAGAGAGAAATTGAACGCTAATGACAGGTTGCACCTTCATAGACATGTGGGTATGGGAGTGAATGCAGCAATATTTGTAGAACACATTAGTGAGAGTTTGAGGAAAACCAGACAATCCGTTCAAAAGTTATGAATTTTTGAAGTTTCTGCTCAGTCAAGGCTGGATGAGAAGACTACTATATAGCCTGTGATGTCACATGTGTACAACGATATAAAGAAAGAATAAAGAAAATTCCACATATTTTCACTTTTCTCCCATAACAAAAGAAGAGTTTATTCAAATTAATGAAATTCTTCCGTCGAGATGTTTTCATTGCAACTGATTGACAAATTGCCCTACATCGACGTAAATAAGCACTGAATTGATCAGTGTTTTAGTAGTAGCCATGATAAAAAAATGAGTTTGTTTGCAAAAACCGATAAGTCCATCTTTGCCAAATGGAGATGTTTGCGATTAAAGGTCAAGAAAAATAAAGAGAATGATAAGAAAATTTTTGCTTCTTTTGACCATAACTTCAAAAATGTATACCTTTATATGTAGTGACCAATATATCATTTAAAAGGTGTTATTTTGTACTTTATGACAGAGCCCGTACTTCAAAATCTTCAAAAATGGACTTGTCGGTTTTTGCAGACAAACTCGGTAAAGAACACTTGACTTCTCTCTTTCAGAAGGCAAGGGGAATAATTATTACCCTTTACATATCTCAGAAACAAGTCAAAGAAATGTGCAATTTATTCAAAAAGTGAAGTTTTGTGAAATTCTCTTTCTATTTTTCTTCATATTGTACTCATATGACATCATACGCACTGATGTAGTAGTCTTCTCATCCAGCAGTGACTGCGCAGATACTTTAAAAAACCATAACTTTTGAACGGATTGTCCGATTTTCCTCAAACTTTCACTGATGTGTACTAGTATTGCTGCATTTACTCAATCCACGTATATGAAGGTGGACTTGTCCTTAAAGTCATACGCAAGGAGACTGAGAAGCGATGGGAACGATGTTCTAGGGGAATGACACCCAAAGATCATGGATTGAGGAAATGCACAGTAGACTGTATATATAGAACATGATTATCCGTGAAGTTTGAGGAATATTGGATAGTTTGTTCAAAAACTGTGAATTGAATTTCAATGCCGCCATGGCTGGATGAGAAGACTAACAATTTGTGACGTCAAGCATTCATAGACTGAATTTCACCGATTTCTTATTTGCTTTAAAAGTCATGAAAGTATATGGCTCCCTCAACTTTTTAATGACATATTTGTGGATATTGTTTCTCCTATACCTCTGAAATATGTGAGTCATATGAAGAGTTTGTTTGCAAAAACCGATAAGTCCATTTTTGAAGATTTTGAAGTACGGTCTCTTTGATAAAGTACAAAATAATACCTTTTAAATGATATATTGGTCACTAGATATAAAGGTACATTTTTGAAGTTATGGTCAAAAGAAGCAAAAATTTCCTTATTATTCTCTTTATTTTACTTGACCTTTGATCGCAAATATCTCCATTTGGCAAATATGGACTTATCGGTTTTTGCGAACAAACTCTTCATATGCTTTTTCATTACGTTGTAGAAATGAAATTAATATACAAGTAAAATGTGGAATTCTCTTCATGTTTTCTTTATATCGTTAATCCAGGAACTGCAGCACTGAAACTCATAACCTTGGAAGGGATTGTCGATTTTCCTCAAACGTGAGTGATGTGTTCTACTGATGTTGTTGCATTTACTCATTCCACATAGGCCTACATTATGGCTTTCATTCTCGTTTTAAAAGTAAAAGACTGGCAGTACAAGCAAAGACTGAATTTGATGGCAACCCCAAGAATATAAGTAAAAACAATAGTTTCCTTTTTTTTCATGAATTTGAAAAACAATAGTTTACCTATCATTTTACATTTTTTTATACAGATCTGAAGGGAAAGCCCCCCCCCCCAAAAAAAAAAATATATATATATAATAATGAAGAGTTTGTTTGCAAAAACCGATAAGTCCATTTTTGAAGATTTTGAAGTACGGTCTCTGTCATGAAGTACAAAATAATACCTTTTAAATGATATATTGGTCACTACATATAAAGTTACATTTTTGAAGTTATGGTCAAAAGAAGCAAAATTTTTCTTATTATTCTCTTTATTTTTCTTGACCTTTAATGGCAAATATCTCCATTTGACAAATATGGACTATCGGTTTTTGCAAACAAACTCTTCATATATATATATATATATATATATATATATATATATATATATATATATATATATATATATATATATATTACAATCATATCCCATAATCTGCAAATGAACAATAATTTTTATATGAGTTATAAAATATCAAATTGTGCTTTACATTGTAATGTTACTTGATGCAGAAATAAACTGAACTGAACTATACTGAACTGAAAAAGATTGTGCAAGTGAACGATGATAATAAAGAATTTCATACGCCGGATGAAAAGCTAACTACACACATGTGGCTATGACAGCGCACAGAAATTGCCTTTTCAATCAAATTTCTGCTATGAGTCTGTTAGTCATCGTGCGAGATTATTATTGTAACACATTTTAACACTCTGCAGTTGGACTTGATTCACTGTGATTCATAACCATCATTCTACTCAGTGATCTATCAGGAAGAAGAATAAAACTAAAATTATATAAAACTACTAACACTAGGAAGTCAGCTAAGAAAAAGAGAACCTAATCAGCGGTTAAACAATAATTAGGAGTGATAACCAAATTTTGCTTCTCGGAAATCCCAAAAGGGAGATAAAACTAGCACTAGTGTACTAATTTTCTATTACAATGCCATTTTCAACCTCTACGTCCGTTTAAATATGATTTCATATATTTTACCATATTAAATCGTTTTATCATTTCAAAAACTAGGCCCTATAGGGAAACAGTACTGGGAGAGGGTTTGTGATTTTGCACTCATGACCCCACAGAAGGTTGAGTCAGAAAAGTAGCACTTCCATCCTTGTGCATTGTACGTCTCACTCGCTGTCGCTGGGAAGCCCCGTAAGTGATTATATTCCTGTTTATTTATTTCTTCGTAAAGCGTTATTATCGTTTGGATGTCGAATTTTCGAACAAGACTGAATGTTTGAATAATATCGTTAGTATACGGTTCTGATTTACCAACACATTTAAGGTATTTTTGCCTCATATTAATAGACACCGTCAAGTCAACGCGCTAGCTGCTCTGTTGTCTGTTTGCGTGTTGGATTCAGAACACATGCAATATACACTGACTGTACTGACTGTACACATATAACGTTACTGCGGTTATCGCGTTGACGCACAAAAAGTACGGATGACAAGAGTACTTGTATGCAGGTCTAACAATGCAATGAATAATACACCCTTGTAGTAAAGTTGTACCTGCCCTGAGCTGAGTGCATCATGTGCGGAGACCTTACGTTAGACCTCTAACTTATGTTGATTTAATAGCCATAATCATCACTTCAGTAAATAACTGAACCCCTGAGTGTTTACATGGTTTAAATGCCAAACTGAAACGTGAAATGAATACTGCGTAGAAACTAACTACACGCAGTGGAAAACTAAAATACAAGGAATTATCGTAATCTATGATAATCATTCAGGCATACTCGTGAAATAGGCCCCACCACTGCGTGTCCGTACAAATACTACGGCGGCTCGCCTGTTTATACTCGTGAATTCAGCCCCACCGTGTGGCGTTCATCGGTAGATAAGCACGGCGGTGGGGCTTTCTTCCACAGTATAATACTCGTGAATGCGGCCCCATCAAACGGCGTTTACGCGAGATGCATACGGCGGTGGGGCCGATTTCCACAGCATAGCATCTTTCGTCCTCCCTTTCTCCCGTTTTTTTTCTTTGGTCTTCTACTTTTTATTCTCGGAAGGACTCCCTAATGTCCCTTGACTAATTTAATGGCCAATTTAACCATAAATACAACCCTACCTAACCCTAAACCCTAACCCTAACCTAACCTTGCTTGCTAACGCACGGGTGCACGCGCACTGCGGTGGGGCCTATTTCACGATTTTGCCATCATTCAATAATCGGTATGCGATTTTTTGTTTAATTACGTCAAAAACTCACCGAAATCTGTGGCTGAAATCAGGTCTGTAAACGTCCTTATTGCTTCACTCCTCATCTGCGTGTTATTTGAATGGCATTCACTCTCGTATACTACAACGTAGGTAGTCGGAGAGGTACCTCTCTGACTACCTACGTTGTAGTATACGAGAGTGAATGCCATTCAATCACTCCTCATCTGCATGTTATTTGAATGGCATTCACTCTCGTATACATGCTGTACTTTAGCAATGATACACACGACATAGATCTACATCCCCCAAACGTGTGCTAAACGTTCGCGAGAATGTCTCAAAAGGTACGCGAACAGTTTGCGATTACATCATAAAATGATCGGAAAAACTTCGCAGATTTCGCGTAACATACGCGAAACATTCTCCAAAGTTTCGGAGTCTGTTTGGGGTTTCACGAACATTTTGCGAACATCGCGCGTGTCTTTGCAAAGGTCTTGCGCAATATGACGAGGCTTTAAAGACACTTTCGAGAACAATTCACGAGCAAATCACGACCAAGTGTGCGGAAAAGGTTCGCCAAAAATGTCAAACTTTTTTGAAATTCTCGCCGAAGTAAAAACGACATTCGCGAACAATTGACAACGCTTCTGAACCCTCATGTTCGTTTGGCGATCTTTTGCAGACTAAAATACGAATGCTGGGTTTTGCCTTTCGCGTCCTTCGCAAATCGTTTGCGTGCTCCGTGAAATCCCACCCTAAAGAGTGCAAAACCACTGCGTGTAGTTGCATGCATTAAAGTTTGTTCTTTTGATATGCGCAATGCTATAGATGGAGGGGTGTCGGTTTCAATGTACAGTAGGATACTGTAAAACGAGGAATGTTCACATGCATTTTAATTTTTGCAAATTTCGCGAGCGCCAAGATTCGCGAAATTAAAATGCACGCAAAAGTTCTTGTCTACAATATGCATTGAATGCCAGTGGCAGTTCGCGAAAATTTCATGCTGCAAAAAAGGCTGTTGGCTCCAGTTCGCGAAAAATTCATGTCGCGAATATATCATGTTTTACAGTAACTCTCAGTAGCGTGGTTGATGTTTTGAGATCACTTGTATGTATTGCAGGAAACTGTCAAACCATTTACTTTGTATCAGTGTCAACATATTCTGCTATCTACAGTAATTGTGTTGCTCTCCTTCCCTATGCAGCTCTTTTCATCCTTGACCCAAGAACAGTGACAACCTAGAAGATGTCAGATTTCTTTGAGGAAGAGGCGGAGGTATCGGAAGAGGAAGATGTCCAGCAGAGCAGTGATGATGAGGAGGAGGAGGAAGAAGAAGAAGGTTAATGTTGATCCCTTTTGTTCCTTCCATGGGTCCTATAATACATTGTAATGTTTGCCTGCTTAACCCATCCAATACCAGAAGCCACCTTTCATTATGTTGATGCTATCTTTTATTTAACTTATTATGTATTATTATGAAGATGTTTGTCTCAGGTGATTTTGTGCAAACTTGATGAATTTACATGTAGTTAGTTCAATCTACATGTAATCTCTCCTGAAGGAGAAGGAGAAAGAAAAAAAAAAGTTTCTTATCCTTGCAAGTACTGATATACAAGTGGCATGTGTCTGAAAGTCAAAAATTGGTTGATAAAAAGGAAAAGAAGATGAAGATTCAGAGCTACATTAGTGCTGTTTGTACAAATGTGACATCATTCTTTCTTGACCAATGCATTCTTGTTCTGCAGATGAGGAGGAGAATGTACCGGACCTGATAAATGATGATGTTGAAGATGAGGAGCAGGAGAACTCTGACTCAGATGAGGGAGACATAGGCCGAAAGAAAAAGAGAAAACACAGAGGTTAGTGCGTAGCCCTTCTTCTCTGTACTTTGCACTGAATTTGCTGACATTTAGGTCTGATTTGATCAACATTCTGTATGATAGTTGTATACAGTGGACAAGTACACTGTAGTTGTGTTGTACAGTGCTTGTCATGTGTGATGCGTATGAGATGTGTGGACTGCCCATACACATACAGTACCTTTATGGATGGGGCTATTTCCAGCGCACCTTATAGAAATTGTAGGCAAATGCACCTTCTACATAGAAGTAGTACTAGTAGGCAAAGAAACCTGTTACCCACTGTATTTCCTTTTTAATATCAATTACAATCACACCCTTGACGAAAGCAGTTATAGTTGTGGTAGTCCGTCCTATGTGTATACAGCACACATACAATGTACAGTGCATGTAATATTTGTCACTTTACTTGTAGAATAACAGAGATATCAGCATGAATTTGTACTTTTCTTATCTTTGTACCATTCAATTCCATTAATGACATGTAGCAATTTGGCACTATCAGCCTATTTGAATATAAGATAACATGAACAAGTTTCCTTCAATTCTCATTTCTTAGTTGCCAAATCTGTAGTGTGGCTTTATGCTAGCAGTTTTTGTTATTTTTTTTTTTCCTCTCTCTCTGTGAAGCATTGTGGGTATTCCTGTAGAGAAATGCAATTCAAGGTGCTTGAAAAGATGGTAACGGTGAACTTAACACCATCTTCAGATATTGGACAGTTTCCATGTCTCATTTGCAAGGAACTGGGAAGTTCTTATTTCAAATTAGCACATGATTTTATGCCACAAGACTTGATGTCTAGGGTGATGGAAAATAAGATCTCTCTTTGAATTTTATGCCACAAGACTTGATGTCTAGGGTGATGGAAAATAAGATCTCTCTTTGAAATATATCATGCCTTGATAAATAAACTTTTTATATAGATTTGTGTGCATGTTTGTTGTAATACTGCTTCAAGCTGCATTGTAAATTGCTGGATTGGGGAAATTTAATTTCAAATTCTGAATACACGTGATTTTATACTACCCAAGTGGACATCGAAAGTGCTGAAATATTAGATCTGCTCTCTGTGAAAGATCTCATACTTTTATGTAAACTTCTCGAACTATGTGTATGTTTGCTCATAGTACATACTTTGTCAGTGTACAAATATGAATCTGTCTGTATGGATTTGGTTGACATACTGGATAACTACAGTAAAACTAGTGGAAGGTTATCAAATTTATGAAGTATTGACTTGAGCTGTAATCAAATCATAAACTTATTTTGTTTGACCTGTCACATATTGCTGCAAATGCCTCCAAGAAACAATGAAGTGTTTGATACTGATAGTAAGGGCAAAGATACCCCCCCCCCCAAAAAAAAAAAAAGGAGAAAAAGATATGAATCTGAAAGGTTCTCTGAGCTCTTTGTATACTATTTTCTACGTCACCTTGCAGAAGATTATGATGAAAGGCTGACGGAAGAAGATTACGACCTCATTGAAGAGAACCTTGGGGTCAAAGTTGAGAGGGTAAGTGCAAAACATCTTGTAAAAAGTATAGAAGAATGCAAAGAAATGCTGTTTGCAAATACACTGTACATGTATGTCTGTATCTTGTGTACTTTGTGATTTGTCAACTCTCTTTGTTTGAATAATTGGTTGTCGGTTTTGAGGTTCTTGTTTGTTTATTTTTGTTTTTGTTGTTGTTTTGTTTTGTTTTGTTTTTCACTCTGAGAGATCTTCAATGTACATTCCATGGTGGTAGGAGTTACAGTTTACTTAAAGAGCCCCTAGATTTTTTACTGCAGAAAAATTTTAGCAATCAGTGGTCAAATAAAGTGTACACCTTATCATGGTGAAATTTGTACAAGCTGAGTGTGGCTGTATGTTTGCACAAAAAATAAATTAGCTGGAGAGTGATCCATGTTGTTAAGTTGCCAAATATTCCAGCTTGAGTAATTGATTGAAGCTCAAGTGCATATATAGCCTTCACCTTTACTGATATGTATCATTTTAAATCTATTGAAATAATTGTATTCATGAGGTATTGCAACTGTGAGACCTGTAAAACCTCCTGTGATTACACATGACACTTACCAATAACCGAAATGGCCATTCTGGTGATAAATGATGTGTGCACCATTTATTTAGTGAGTTTAATTTTTCACAAATCGGGACTTCCTGACATTTTGCAAGTGGTTTAATTTGCGATCCTGGAGTACAGTAATATCGCATTCCTTGTTCAAGCTTTGTGTACTGCAAACCAATTCATGTTTGTGTGTGCTTCAAGTTTTTGTCAGGATCAGAGTTAATAATTTCGCATGTTCTTGAATTCGCGAATAGCACCAGACTTGTGAAATAAAAAAATAAAAAATCGAAATCAAAATATATGGTGTATACAATAGTATTCTGACGTAAGGCTGTTCATCAAATGGCAAACTCTTTCATCCATTTTGAATTTGCAGAAGAAATTCCGGCGTGTGCGTCAGATATCTGACGAGGAGGACAGTGGTAGTGAGGGAGGCGGGGCAGGCCCGATGCGGGAACTGGACGACAGAGATGCAATCGCCAAGGAAATTTTTGCAGGCGAGGGAGAGGAAGGAGAGCTGAGTCCCACATCGGCTGTGAGTCCTGACATTCTCTCTGTGTTTCTCAGTGGTGAAGGGTGACGTTCACCCAGTGAGAATGTCATCTTTCTCAAACTTATCTTATTTTTAGCTACTTTATCTAGCATGCACTCCTTTGCACATTCCACTCTGGTCTACAGACTAAGAAAAAAACCAAACACCTAATATGAAGCTTTTAAATTCATATCAAATCAAGCAAACTTACCATAATGTTGGGTGCTGCTACTTACTGTAGGTGTCCCCACAGTTGCTTGTCCATAAGGTCAAGCAAGAATATGCTCTCTGTGTGCATATCACTGTAGGGAGACTCAAAGAAAACTTTGTTAGGTCACCATCATGGAATGAAACTCCCTCGATTGGTGATTCACTCTCAAAATATGTTCTGAACAGGATTGTAAAGTTTTCACAATTTCATTATCTTACAGCCAGAAAATGAGCAAGTGTACAAAATTTTATGTTTCTTCTGTTTGTGTGGGGTTTTTTTTTTCTTCAATTTTGCTAGGAGATGCAAGAAGAGTTGCGTGAGACAGTGGAAGATGACCAATATGCTGACCTCCAGGACTCAGAGGAGGAATCAGGTACGTGGAGCAGAAGCAGTTGAATATTCAAGTGTTTCCTTCCATCCTAGACTGGTTCAGCTCTCAACCTGTTCCCCGAGTCTGAACTATCTGAAAGGAATATTGATTTGAAATTGATATGAAGGCTGCATAATTTGCAGTGGTCATTCACAGTTCTTGGTATGTTCAGAAAGATGGTGCATTTTGCTGCAACTCATTAGTGTGATATCATCTGTGATGTTAAACACTTAAAATTATGAAAAGTGGAAATATATGTGACCCGCTACAACAAAAGGATCCGAGAAAATCGAGTTTGAAGTCATATCACCAAAATCTGTCAAAACGTTCAGATTTCTGTTTTTACATAATTTTGTAGTCTAATATATCTTCTATCATCTGCCGAAATTTTGAAGCTAAATGATCAAAGGAAAGGCCTGAAAATAGCATTTTTCTTTTTTTTTTTTTCTTTTGGTACCTCAAAAGTTTCCCTGAATTTCCGTGTTTCAGGTTAAAGTACCTTTCATATTAACTAACACTGTGAGACTTAATCGCCCCAAAGTGCTCTCATTCCTTAGTAATCATGCAATTAACTGCGACCAGTAGCCCCATACGCATAGCGACCAGCAGCCCCATACGCATATCGTAATGGGGCTTCGCATTGTAGCAGTCAGGATCATGACAAATTGAGTATCGCGGGTAAATATCAACTTAAAATCCAAACAATTCTTCAATTTGAAGACTTACCAATTAAGTTGAAGTCTTGAAAACAGGCTTCGAGCAACGTTTGGTTCTGCCAATAGTCCCTTTCTGTTCGAATTGATGACTGAATGTGACTCTGTCGAGAGGACCTTGGGAGAGCTACATACACTGATTACTACGGCCAGCGCATACGCACACATCACATGCATGCACACAAATTTCAAATCCACGAACGGATAAGATGCTTGTGTGCGCATGCGCTGGCCGTAGTATTCAGAGTATGTAGCTCTCCCAAGGTCCTCTCGACCGAGTCACATTCAGTCATCAATTCGAACAGAAAGGGACTATTGGCAGAACCAAACGTTGCCCGAAGCCTGTTTCAATACTTCAACTTAATGGTAAGTCTTTAAATTGAAGAAATTTTTTGGATTTTAAGTTGATATTTACCCGCGATACTAAATCTGTCATCCTGTAAGCTACGATGCGAAGCCCCATTTAGCTATGAGTATGGGGCTGCTGGTCGTAGTTAGCTACTCAGTATGCGTATGGGGCTGCACGCTGCTGGTCACAGTTATCATGCAATAATGGTTTTGTTACAATACGTGTACTACCTCGCCGCCGTACGGCGGCGGCTCTGGTACGAAACCATTAGTGCATGATTACTAAGACATGAGAGCACTTTGGAGCGAGTAAGTCTCACAGTGTTAGTTATATGAAAGGTACTTTAACCTGAAACACAAACTAAGACAAGGAAATTCAGGGAAACTTTTGAGGTAATACCAAAACTTTATATTATCTTTAAAGCCATTTGTGATTGTCTCCAGTCTGCTCTTGGCTACTGCAAAACACAATATTTTCGCGCAATGAAATTTTTGCATATTGGAGCCGACGGCCTTTTTCATGGCATGAAATTCTTGCGAGTTGCCTCTAAGATTCAGTGCGTATAGTGAAGACAAGAGCTTTCACATGCATTTTAATTTCGCGAATCTTGGCTCTCACGAAATTAAAATGCACGTGAAGTTTTCCTCGTTTTACAGTATTCCCTGCTAGCTGTTCTAGAAGCTGGATGAATATATGGGAGTCTCACCTGCCACACTCTTACTTAGTCATTTTATTTGTTTTGTTTTATTTGTTGTTATTGCTTTTTTTGGGGGGGGGGTGGGGGGATGGAGAGAAGATGGGTATTAAGGTTGAAGACCTGGTAAAAACAGTATGCAGGCTCAAACTCAGGACAAGCCATGCCTACCTAAGCGTGGAAATTTCACCATGTCAAAATTGACCTTTCTATGCCTGCTGTTAGGATTGTATGCCATATCTTCTTGTGCTCTTTCGCAGATCCCGATGACTTCATCGTCGACGACGCAGGCCAGCCAATCACAAAGAAGAAGAAGAAGGGGCACCGTCCACGATATACCGACTCGTGAGTGTGTTTTCATTTTCATGAATGCATTGCGTTTTGATAACATTTGTGACATGTGTGATGCCCATTACATTTTGATGAGGTTGATATTGTCTATGACCTGGATGCCTCCTAATTAACTGTTGGAACTGTAATTTTCCAGAAGGTCTGAAGTGCCATCACAAATGATTACATGTCTGTCAATCTCAAGTGATGTGTGTGTCACCTGCCATTGAAGAGTGAACAAAACAGGAATCTTATGACTCTCTCGAAGAGATGTTCCATACATGTTCCATAGGAACTTAATTCTTGTCACAGTTGCCATTCCAATTTTTCACAGTTTATCTTACTGTGGCTAGATATTATGTAATATTACATGATAATGATGATAATAACAATAATAATAACAATAGTAATAATAATGATAATAATAACAACAATATCAACAACAATAGTAATAACAGCAGCAACAACAACAATATGATAATTGCTTTTATATGGCGCTTTATACAGGTGATTCTAAGTGCACTGATGCTATTATACATGAAAACTAGAAAACACAATAACATAAAGAAAATGTCAAACCAAAATAATTTGAAAGAAGAAGAAAACAGCATACATGTGATACAGTGAGACAGTGATGATAACTGACTGTGTTGGTCGTATATGATCTTCCTCACAATATTTGCGTTTGTTACCTGTAAACAGTGCCCTCCAAGAAGCTCAGGACATCTTTGGCATCGACTTCGACTTTGAAGAGTTTGATGAGTATGGTGATGACTATGAAGAGGCTGAGGAAGAAGAATATTCTGAGGTGATTGTCGTTATTGATTTGATTTAACATGATTTAACTTGATTTCTAGGAATTTAAATCATTCACATTTTTGTATAAGGAAGTGTGCATTAGTAGATTTTGAAATACACATCAAATCACAAGGCTGAAATGCCAGACACAGAAGTATTAAAGCAGTGAAGTGAATATGATCAGGAACAATGAACAGTGTGACCGGCATCATGGTATGAGGTTAGCCTATTGATATGTGCGTAACAGCAGGCATATGTTGCCCCTTTGTCGTGAATACAGCAAGGTTTGCACTGCCGGCATAGGATGGTAAGCTTTTTGTATTCTTTTGTTGGACAGTGAAAAGTATTTGAATTGCACAATGGAGTTGTCATGAATATAGATGCTTATGATTTTAACATAATTCAGTTAACGTTCTACATAGTTATAACTTTGCGTATAAATGATAGTTTGACAGTGTATACCAAAATTTGTGCAAAGCAAAGATGAAATTGAAGAAGATGAAAAAAAAAATAATGAAGCAAGCTTTTTGAACACCCATTTATCTTATTAAATTGATTCCACGTACAGTACGAGGAAGAGGATGAGGATCTTGAGGAAGAGGGAGAGCCAAGGAGGAGAGCCAAGCGCCCCGGCAAGAAGAGACAACCAAAGAAGAGCATCTATGAGGTCAGTGTGGCGACAGTTTCTGTGACTGACTGATTGATTGATTGATTGATTTAGTGACTGACTGACTGACTGACTGATTGATTGATTGATTGATTGATTAAGTGATTGATTGATTGATTGATTGATTAAGTGATTGATTGATTGATTGACAGATTTGGATTGATTAATTGATAATTGATTGATTGATTGATTGATTGACAGATTTGGATTAATTAATTGATTGATTGATTGAGTGACTGACTGACTGATTGATTGATTGATTAAGTGATTGATTGATTGATTGACAGATTTGGATTGATTAATTGATTGAGTGAGTGATTGATTGATTGATTGACAGATTTGGATTAATTAATTGATTGATAGATTGATTGAGTGACTGACTGACTGATTGATTGATTGATTGATTGATTAAGTGATTGATTGATTGACAGATTTGGATTGATTAATTGATGATTGAGTGAGTGAGTGATTGATTGATTGAGTGAGTGAGTGAGTGAGTGACTGATTGATTGATTGATTAAGTGCTTGATTGATTGATTGACAGATTTGGATTGATTAATTGATTGAGTGAGGGATTGATTGATTGATTGATGATTGAGTGAGGGATTGATTGATTGATTGATTGATTGATTGATTGATTGATTGATTGATTGATTGATTGATTGATTAATTGACGGACAGATTTAAGATGTAACCATCTACAATTGTCTTGGTATCTGTCCTAGAGCTTCCAACTGGTATCTTTCTTTGATGTCAAGTTTACTTTCTCCTTCAGCATCAAAATTAAAAAAGCTTTTTAAAAAATAAAAGATGTGTGTATTTCTGACTAAGTATGCATTGTATGTGACGTTTTAACATCCTAACCCAAAGTGTGATGTTTGCCTTCAAACTATGTTGCACAAGCCTCTTTTCGTTCAGACCCCATGGGAGTCGGCTATTGCGGGAGATTTTCTCTTGCCTGCTCCGTATCGGTAGTGATCAAGAATCCACCGGGTTACCTTGTTTCATGTCTGCCTGTCTCTATTTGTGTCCAGGTGTTTGAGCCAAGTGAGCTGGAGAGGGGCCACTTCACAGATCTAGACTCGGAGATCAAGACGGCAGACCTTCCAGAGAGATTTATGGTGAGACTTGGTGCCAATATTAGCAATGTACTGTAAAGGCCTGACACTAATTACTAGTAGCAACTACCATTCGTCTGTTGAGAATGATAAGGCCGTTAAGTTGCCACAAAACCCATAGTGTTCAAGACAACTTAACGCCCTTCTCATTCTCAACAGATGCATTTATCAGGATGCTAACATTAGGAACTGTCTTTTGGTCATCTGAAAATGGTATCAGCAACTTTGTATTCCACAAATATGAGTAACCCCCTTTAAGGCTTGATATCAATTAAGTAACTGCTACTTTAAGGCCTTGTACCAGTACTAGCAACTACAATATATCAGTAAGGCTCGGTATTAGTGTTGGCACCTGCCATTAAGGCTCACTACTAATATTGGCAAATGCCACTAAAACCTTGTGCCAATATGAAAGAATGGCATTAAGATTTCATACTAATATTAGCAACTGCTAGAATTAATAAGCATGTTTAGCTGTTAGTGTCAGTGTAATGCTTAGCTGTATATTTGCACATTTTTAAGTGAAAGCCAAACCCTCTTAGCCATGTTTTCTCGCCCATGCCCAATATCATGCACAATACAGAAGACATTGCGGAGCACTTTGATGAGTAAATTTTGATTGGAATATTAATTAGATATGTTGTAAATGTTGTATTCACAGATAGGCAGTAGGGATGAATAGGAGAAGTACTGAAGAGACTCTGTACTAGGACAAATGGCAGTAGTATTGTTTGTACTTTTGAGTACCCTGTGCAGGTTGATAAAATGTAAATGATTATTTGATGAATGTCTTCACTGTGATGCAGGTCAAAAGAAAATGTGCTTTCCCCTGTAAGTAGCATGTTGACTTTGCAGATTGAAAACAACAACAACAACAACAACAAAAAACTTGATGCTCACTGTATCAAAAACTGTGATAGTGGAATTACTTGACTGTATTGTCATCTATCTGACTTCCTTTGGGGTCCCACCTTACTCTCTGTAGTTGAGGGCTGTGCCAATGACAGAGGCGGATGACAAGGAGCTGGAGGAAGAGGCAGAGTGGATCTACAAACAAGCCTTCCTCACCCCAGCTGTCTCAAATCAGGTATTATCACTCCTATAACATTTGATTGATGCTTTTCTTTTGCCATGTGTTATTCATATTGTAGTACTTGTGTACTTCTGCAAAAGAGAACGATTTCATTGTTAAAGAAGAAAAAAAAATATATATATATATTGTACATAGTTTGTATGGAATGTGTACAAAGCTAAAAAAAAAAAAAGAGATAGATATTCTGCTCTCTTTCTCTCAAAAAAAAAACGAAAAAAAAAGAACAGATTTGTCTATTCTTGTGGGTGTTAAAATGTATTCGTATGTGCAGAATACATACTTGTACTATTCTTACACCTCTGATTACTTTGGTAACTGTAGTCAATGTGATACTCTATCCTTTATGTACTCATGCACTTAGTAGTTACTTGCCGATTTTAATTTCATTAGACTCTGATTATCCGTTACCCCTGTCCCCTTCCCATAACAGTATGAGATTTCAGATCGTAGGCCCCATTATGTAGTGATGACAAGGATTAATTAGTGTTTCCTTGTGACAATAGAGTTAGTCTTACAGCATTTGTGCAATTTATCTCTCAAAACAAGCCAGCAGACGTGCCAAGCTGCTCCTGAAACAAAGAAAGTAAGGATTGACCATTCACAAAAAATTGACCATTAATATAATATTGGCTACAGAAGGGAGTGTAATTACTGAGAGAGCTGTTCTTGTCTGATAGTATTACGCTGCCTTGTGTGTCTGAACAGGACTTTGGTGATCAGGGTGAAGGTGCTTACGGCTCCAGTGGCTATGAGAGGAAACCACCAAAGACCAAGAAAAAGATCAGGGAGGCGCTCCACTTCATGAGAAATCAGCATTTTGAGGTGAGGAACCGTCCACATGGTGTGCCAAGAGGTATTTCTTTCCGCAAAAAGGGGAAATAACTGATGGCGCTAATAATGATATGTAAGGATAGTGATGATAATAGAAATGATGAAGGGGGAAGAGGAAAGGACAAAAAGGTGGAGGAGGAAGAGGAGAAGTAGAAGAAGAAGAAGAAGAATTCTGGAATACTGCAATCCTTATTTTCTAAGTTGTACTCCTGCCATGCAGTTCATAGCTTCATGCAAATTAAATCCTCCCATGCTTCATATTCTCAGAAGACATGATAAGACTTCAGAGTTTAACTAGTGAAAGAAAGATGTATTGAATTGTTTGAATGCCAGTATCATCACCAAAACAAGCTGTGGTTAGAGTGAAAGAATCAAGATGTTGTGCAAATTGTATGTACTAATGAGTGGCACATTAAATGGCTGGGGAGCTGGAACATATGTCTTGCCATAGTTATGTCAAAAATAAGATACACACGAATGCACTATTTCTGGATGTCTGTGGCACATCTCAGATCATCTTTATGCATTTTGTCACATTCTGTCGCTTTTTCAAAAATCAATTTCTCTACAGGTGCCTTTTATTGCCTTCTACCGCAAAGAGTACGTTGAACCAGAGCTGAACTTCAATGACCTGTACAAGGTTTATCACTGGGATGAGAAGGTGAGGTTCTGACTTTCCATTGTGGGCACCAGAGAAAATACCATGTCAGAATTGGCACCTTAGTTATATGTATACGGGGAGTGAAATGTAATAATGGTTATTAACAATAAATTCTAACCACAATTAGTGCTCATCCATTTGAAGAGAGGTAAATCTAGGAGTTAGGACGAGCGGCAAGTTGCATTCACACAATAAAAGTAAAGAACCAATGTGGGATGTCATTACGTGGTATAATCCACCACACTGAACCAGTGAGTAATCATCCAGATTGACAGTTACAGGATGTGACAAGATACGGACAACTTACTGGGGGGCATTTCATGAAGGAACTTGTCGGATAAAATATCTGACAAGTCAATTATATCCAACAAGTTTTGAGAAATTCTTTAGTCTGATTGGCTGATTTCTCTGAACTTGTCGGATATAATTGACTTGTCGGACATTTTGTCCGACAAGTTCCTTCATGAAATGCCCCCCCTGGTGTCTCCTTCTTACCAATGCATGACTGGAAATTCAGTCAAACTTCTGTTTTCGTTATGGGCATTTGGATAATTATAACTTGAATTGTTGTTATAATTCATATATTGATAATAGAAGGCATGTTTGTATACTGAATTGCACACTTCAGTATCTGTTAAATTTTGAATGTAGTGCGATCTAAACTTGCTTGTCAGATTATACTATTTACCATACCTACCAATCACCCGTCTCACAGATTTATAAAAAAGGAAGAAAAGAAAAGAAGAGAGACAACTAAATGGAAATGTATGAGTCATTCTTCTGTGACTGCTTTATAAGATGTAGATCTGGAGTACTGGTATATGTTTTTGTTGTTTGTTTTTGTTTTTGTAAATGAATGACAAGGCATTTTGTATACAATGTCAATGTAGTTTGGTGGGTTGTCAAGTTGTGAAACTGTTTGTAAGTTCAGAAATGGTTTTAAGCCTCTGTGTGCTTTGATAGCCACTTTGCACAGAAAACCACATAGCATACAACGCACTGTCCAAAGTCCCTGGCACATACAGGGGCAAAGCCTTCTGCTCCTGCCGTCAGTGACATCACCATCACCATTCTTGTTCTCTTCCTGTGTGTTTGACCCCCCAATCCCTACCAGTGGTGCCAGCTGAAGACCCGCAAGGAGAATCTACGCAAGCTGTTTGAGAAGATGCAGACATACCAGTTTGACACCGTGATGAAGGACCAGGAGTTTGATGCCGAGCTGCCGGAGGACTTCCGGGCCCTCTCCAATCAGGACATTGAAAGGTGTGAATTGAGAGGACCATCCATGTCTCAAAAGAAAAAGATTCTAAAAGGGATGAAAAGAAAAAAGATATTGAGATACTTTCATGTAGACCTACATTGGGAACAGAAAGATGTGGGCATAGGAAAGATTTGGATTTTTCATGCCTTCTACCATTGCAATAACACAAAATCCTGAATGCAAAAGTTACTGGTGCTCTGGTATATTAAATTTGCAATTATTTTCGGGGTGGAGGCTGAAATCATGCCAACTCATGCTTTCGAAGGCATTTTTCATCATTTGCAAACATCAACTCAAATAGCGAGATATTTAGCTTTAGATGTGCTTTCCAATATGCCAAGCCTTGGACGGTTCCTGTCTCCTCACAAATCACTCACTCTGTCATCATATTTACTTATTTGCTCATCAGAGGCCATAGTATTGTGTCAGAAGTGATGTTTGAGCAGAATTGTGCTAGTTTACATGGAGTTGATTACGCAGAATAACTTCGATAAGTTTCTCTTTAATATGGGTAGCATTTATGGGTTGCATTTATAGTGTATGATATATGTTATACACCGTAATGACATACATGTATCACATCGACATTATCTTTTCATTTGACTCTGTGTGGATGTTGAATCAATAGTATCTCATTGAAAGAGTAAGCATAAATTGCAGCCTCTTGCAGGAAACTGAATCTTCAAATATTTGCTGTTAGTTGTTTTTCAGTTGATTGATTTGTTTTGATTCGCCTCTTTCCCTGTATGCAGAATAGGTTCTGTGTGCTTCCTCAATCGACATAATTTGATTTTGAACAGTGCTAGATATAAAGCTTGATATTAGGAAGTGAAGGGGAGTCGTGCAGTTGAGGTCTCATGTTTTATTTGCTTTGATTTTTTTTTCTTATGTAACATTTTGGTTTTGTGTCTTTAAATGATAGATTAAATGCGGTAGACTCCACAGAGAGCTTGAAGGATGTGTACATGCACTTCTTGCTGTACTACGGCCGAGAGGTGCCCAAGATGCACAACAGCCTCCGGGCCAAGCCCAAGGAGAAGAAATTCAAAGTCGTCACCATCAAGCGCAAGGTGATGGTCAAGAGGTGGAGGAAGAAGAGGAAGGAGAAGTCGCCACGGAAGGAGCGGCGGATAGAAGACGATGATGATGATGAGGATGAGGACATGGACAGTAACAAGAAGCAGACGGCGGAGGAGGAGGAGGATGCGAAGAAGCAGGACGCCACGGCAACAGGAGAGGAGGCAACGGAGACAGAGGAGAAGATGGATACGGAGGAGATGGAGAAGAAGCGGGATGAAGAGGATGATGGCTTTGAGGAGGGCGAGACCAAGGACAAGGAGGAGGAGGGAGATGGGGAAGGGAAGGAGGAGCAGGGGAAGGAGAAGTCCGACAAGAACAAGGAGGACGGGGAGGTGGCGGAGGAGGATGAGATGGAGGAGGTGGAGGTTGAGACGGAGGTCGAGGAAGAGCAAGAGGTGGAGGTCTCTGACGATGATTATGATGAGGAGGCCGGTGTGAAGAGCCACGAGATCAAACAGGCTAGCAGGAAGTCTATGTATGCACTCTGCCAGGATGCCAAGCTGAGTAAGTCTGAGCTCTGTCTTCATTCTTCCCACTTCCGTGCTCCCAGATATTAACCCTTCGGGTCCTTGGGTAGATTTGTTGGTGCAGTCATCATCTTGTCCTCTTTAAATTCGTGGGCTTAGAATGAGAAAGGTGTTAAGTTGCCTTAAACATGGCGTGGCAACTTAACGCCCCCATCATGTGACATTCCTAGCAGCAGAAAGGATTTGGGAGTGTTTGCGTTGACAGATTTTCCTGGAAAGACTAATGTAGCTTTTGCGTCCACGATTCCCCCTAGACCTTCCCACTGTAGAACAGAGGATGATGCCAGTAATGATCAGTGTGTGAGATGTGCCTACCAAGCTACATCCTTTTTAACATTACATTTAGTTGTCTGAAAATCATCAGTGATTGGCAGATGATGGGAAGGCTTGATGCTGGCACAGCTAGATCCTTACAGAGTCTTCTAGAGAGTCTGCCCTACTGGGCAGATTGGTGCGAAAAGCTTAGTCTTAGCTCATAATTGAGGGCTGTCTTGGTTCCTCATAGCGCGTGGGGAGTGGATGCTATATAAATGCTTTTCTTTTGTTGCTTAGTAAAATACACTGTATATGCAGCATGTGCAATGGTTTTGTTTAAGCAAATTTTGCGAGTGGACCTATGTTCCCGAAATAACCAACTTTGAAAAACACTTTCTATTATATGACAGATGCACCATCTTTTTCTCTGAAAGGGAAAATCAGTAACTGTTCTCTCAAGGAGTGGTCATACCTCTTCTCATTCCGTCATTGTTTTCGATGGTGAATTTAACTATTTTAACATGAAGTTATCTCCCAAGTCACAATTCACAAAATACTATCTTGCAAAATATCGTCGGTTGAGAATGATAAGGGCGTTAAGTTGTCACAAAACCCATAGTGTTCGAGACAACTTAACGCCCTTCTCATTCTCAACAGACGATATGTGACATATGCAGTGATCAAGTGGAGTGAAACTTTGATAATATGATGTCTTGCCCTGCAGCTGGTCTCGCTGCCAAATATGGCCTCACTCCGGAGCAGTTTGGGGAGAACTTGAGGGACAACTACCAGCGCCACGATCCCGAACAGCATCCAGTGAGCACCAAGGAGGCGGCTTCCGAATTCATCAGCAAGTAAGCTGTGACGTTTTACTCAGTTTTTCCTCATGATTTTCTTACATCTGTCACTTTTGAAGGAGTAAAAGCTTTTCGCTGAAATCATCATGATTTTTGCACTGTGTTCATGAAATTTGTGCAGAAAATCTCATGCTGAATGACAACTTACAATTGTGCTAAATATATTTCCTCTGAATGAAGAAAGTAATCAGTTGTCTCACGATGTGCAAACGTTGAGAGGTTGCGACGTTTCGACTGCGAACTGCTAGTCTTCGTCAGGCAATGAACATAGACTTTGCTGCGTGCGGTTTATATAGCCGTGAAGGTGGCCCGGGGCGACCGGGCGCGCGCTATTGTTCGGGTCTACTGAGGCGTGAGCTGGACTGCCATTGGCCGGTGCCGCTGGCCTGCTATTGGTCGAGGTGCTCCTGCATTGTGGTTGGCCAATCACCGGGCGCGGTGCTGCTATTGTTCCCTGCCGTGGCGGGGGGCGTGCTGTCTCGAACCGGTTCAAACCGGTTGGTCGAGTGGCGTCGAATGGCCGATAACCATTCGTCAGGGATGTCAATGCCGCTATCCCTGTTGATGTTGTTCGGGTGTAGACGGATGTGGATAGCTTCCTTGACACGGCGTGTGTACCAATGCTTGTCCTGCGCAATGCAGCTAACCTCTTCCCAGTTGGGATGGTGCTCGGATGACCACGCATGTTCGGCGACAGCGGAACTCTCCGTGCGTCCAAGTCGAACATCTCGGCGATGTTCATGCATGGTTATCGGCCATTCGACGCCACTCGACCAACCGGTTTGAACCGGTTCGAGACAGCACGCCCCCCGCCACGGCAGGGAACAATAGCAGCACCGCGCCCGGTGATTGGCCAACCACAATGCAGGAGCACCTCGACCAATAGCAGGCCAGCGGCACCGGCCAATGGCAGTCCAGCTCACGCCTCAGTAGACCCGAACAATAGCGCGCGCCCGGTCGCCCCGGGCCACCTTCACGGCTATATAAACCGCACGCAGCAAAGTCTATGTTCATTGCCTGACGAAGACTAGCAGTTCGCAGTCGAAACGTCGCAACCTCTCAACGTTTGCACATCGTGAGACAACTGATTACTTTCTTCATTCATTCTTCACCACGATGAACCTCTTCCAATCTATATTTCCTCTATCATGAAAATGGTTTGCACTTTGCTATGCACCATTTTACACAATCATCTCTTAATATGCATTTGTTGTGCATATAATCAAGTATTAAAAGATCATTTGAGATCACGTATCACTTAATTGATGATCGATTGTCTTGTTCTGTTGAATCTTCCACAGCAAATTTCAGTCAGAGGATGCGGTACTGAAAGCGGCCAACTACATGGTGGCGCTGCAGATTGCACACGACCCGCTGGTTAGGCAGTGTGTACGGCAGACGTACTACGAGAGGGCAAAGTTATCCGTCAAACCCACCAAGAAAGGAATCAAGGTGACTTATAGTGAGATGTATGCTGTCCTCCTGATATGTTTGTTTCATACTGGTATTATTTACACAAACTCACAATAGGTACATTGTGGGTGTCTGTGTGTGCTTTTTTGTGTGTGTTTTTTTTTGTGTGTATGTGTGTTATAGTGCATGTGTGTGTTGATGTACAGTATGGTTGTGTGTGTTGAGGTACGTGTGTATTTGATATGTAGGTGTGTATACATGCAGGTGTGTGTGTGTGTGTGTGTGTGTGTTTGTATTTGTCATTGTGCAATTTTTGTAATCTGTAAGCATTTGTCTGGCTGATCACACAAAAAGGGAAATGTAAAAAAGATTAATGTAGATTGTTGTGCTGTAGAATTATTCTAGCTTTAAGTTTTAGGTGAAGTTTTTCACGAGCAATTCGAAGATTGATATTTCGTTCTTGCTGTTTTGCTTTGATAACCTTTGCAAAAAATGCAGTAAGTTTCTATGAAACTTACAAGCTGTGAAACAATTTTGTCCCCATTTCTCAAAATTTGTTATTGCATTGATGTATTTTCCTTGTTTTTGTCTTGGCAATTTTAGGAAATTGATGAGAGCCATCCCATCTTTGGAAGCAAGTACCTGAAGAACAAGCAGGCCAAGGACCTCCTTGGGGACCAGTTCCTGAAGCTGGTCCAGGCAGAGAAGGATAAACTCATTGAGATGACCATGGGCATTGACATGGCACAGGGTGGAAGGTCAGTTGGTGCTTGACCCCTTCCCTGTTTGGAATGACTGACATTAATGGTGGTAATAGTTCATAGAAGTTCCCTGTGGTAAGATTTTGTGGGAGTGTACCCCCCCCCCCCCCCCCCCCAGGTTTGAAGGACCATAATGAGGTAGAAAAAGGAGTCCATTCACAAGACAAGAGAATCAGTTGGGGTAACAGTGAAGAGAGACGATGCTATCTATCAAACGTGTTCAACTCCATTCTTTGTTAGTTGTTGCACTTTCCAGCTGTGTAGGCCTCAGCCAGATTCAGAATGCTGTTAAGATTTAAAAGCACTCAATAGGGGTAGGAAAATGTTAATTAATTAAACCAAACAAGCTTTTAGCCCACTGCATTCTTTTTTCCATGATTCCCTGTTCATGCTTGTGCCAGAGCCACTGTTCCCACTATGACACCAATTCAAGTGTTCTTGTTCATTGCAAAAAACGGTTAACAATCTCGGCTTGACTTTTATTACACTTCCCATTATTGTCACACTTCCCATCTGCACAGTAGTGGGTAGTAGAGAGTTGATTCATAGTTGTCACTCTTGCCATCTTAAAAATAGAGAGTATTTGACATGATTTAACGTAAGACCTTTCTCGCTGCTTCTGTGCACAGTTCCTACCAGTCTCAGACCTACTTTGATGAGATCAAGCAACTCTACTATGTGGACGGCTTCAGCACTGTGGTGCAGGACTGGAACAGGGGGAGGAGTGAGGCGATCAAGATGGCCCTCAATAACATCCTTTATCCTCAGCTGGCCAAGGAGTTGAGGGCTAAGCTCATTGTGGAGGCCAAAGAAGGCATCATTAAGGTATGCCAATAGGAGCCACACAGTTTACTATGAATGGGACTGAGAGGCTGTGTTGAATTTTTCCCATGAGTGAAGAAATAAGTAAAACAATATTTACAGGTACATTAATGAGGATTGTGGTAGCTGAGCTATGTGCACAGTGCAGCCACACGAGAATATTTGGGTGACTTTTTTCCAGAATCTTCTCCTAGTTTTCTGCAAAGTTTACCTGAGAGTGGCTTATTGTATTACACTGGTATTCTGAGAAGTCAACTGGAAATATCTAACAGTTAGTTATAGGCCGCGTTCATGCGAATTTCGTAGCCAGAATCACAAACATGAATCATGATTCAAAACGGCGTTTCAAATCACGGTCTCCGCGGAAGAGCGTTCATGCGGGCTTTCGTCAATGCTGATTCTGGCTCAGCTCACCCTCTGCCATTGCGTGGCGCACTGCGCAGTTTGACCATGTCTCTGCAACTCGATCCTGACCTCCTGTTGATCTGCGAGTTTATTGTATACATTTTTATTTAGGTGAACACCGTCCAATTTGCTGTGGCTCTGCCCACAGAACGAGAAATAATCTTATGATTGGTAGAACAGCTGGAGCCATTCAGCTCGATCGGACAATAATTACATGTGTTATCACAATAAACAGCCAAATACTAGCATAGAATCGGTGTATGGCGTTGATGTAAACGAACTAGTGCAGGTATGGTACCGAAACACACGATACATAAGACGTACATAAAGCGCGCGAACAGAACCAGTGGGATACCCCGTGAGACACGCATGTGCACAGCGCACAATGACGTCCAGAATCATGATTGAAATCACGGTTGCGTTCATGTGGTTTCTGCGATTGTGATTCTGGCAGAATCATGATTCAAAACGCCCTTTTTTCCGCGTTTCAGATCGGCGTTTTGAAACGCGTTTAAATGGAAAAATCGCATGAACACAACGCAACTAAACACGTTTAGCGACTAAACGCGTTTAGAAACGCAATTCTAGTTTCGCATGAACGCAGCCATAGTGAGTGGAAAAAGAAACAAGATCCCTGAAAGTCCATTCACATTCTTTGATTGTGTTAAGCATCATTTAGTCAGGAATATTTTTGGATTAAAGAGATGCATTTGTTTACCATACTGATTTGTCCAGTCTAACCTTGTGAAGTTTTGTTTTGTTTTGTTTTGTTTTTGCTTTTCTTTTTTTTTTTGGGTGACAGACCCTATTGCAGTTTGTTTTCTAAGAGGGTCATTGTCTATTTAGAGGAGTAGAATTAGCCACGACTTTCATACAGACTGGAGTAAAATTTTGCATGTTATTTTTTCAGCAGTTGGGTTGGCATTGTTTGGTGCTCTCTTGTGCTGAAATGTCACCTGCAGTCAAAAAAAAAAATTAAAAAAATTGGTCAGTATTGAACGGTATTGCGTATTGTTACTACTGCATCCACAAAGTAACCTATGTGATTGTGTTATTGTGATTATGATTATGATTGTGTGTAATGAACCCCTGTGGGCTTGACTGATGCACTTACCTTTCTACCTCTGACCCCCGACCTCTGACAGCAATGCTGCGCCAAGATGTTCAACTGGCTGAAGGTGATGCCCTTCCAGGTGGACCAGCCCATGGAGGAGGATGATGATGAGTACCTAGAGGGCCAGGGACGGATGGGGCTGCGGGTCATGGGCATGGCATTCACCAGCGAGAGGTGAGTCTCATGGTAACCCACTCGCCTTAATGATCAAATATTTATCCTTGAGTACAAGAAAGCATAGTAATGCATTTGTCCCCTCTGTTTACCATCTTGATTAAGATCTGTGAAGCAGTCTTTTGCATGGCCTTCACTAGCAAGAGGCGAGACTCTGGAAGCTGTGCTTGCCTCAAAGCTTGAATATCTGTTCTGGAATATGTAAAAGATCGGAAGCGACTTGTGCATTCTTGTAATATCTTGAGAAAGATTTAGGAAGTTATGGGATTTACATTCATGTACAAGAGGTGAGATGAGACTGAAAGTTCCGATAACCATTCCCCACTTATCTTAACGAAATATGGGAATGTACGCAATCACACCATTTTGGTAGCCGTGTACGAAGCCACCACTGGCCCTAATGAGTGAGAGATGAGACTTGATGTGCAAGTTAAATGTCTGGTTTCCGCAGTGACATAAATGAGACGACAAGAACATATTATGAATATACTCATTTGACAAAGATAGCCACCATGGACCTGGTGCTCACAGGTGAGAGGCACAACTTACTTCCAAAGTTAGATTTCCAGATTCCCACTCCATCCCATAAAGCTGCAGGTGCATGGTTTGTGAAAGTGTTGCCAGATGGTAGGTCTGTTATAATTGGTCCCCAGTAAGTTGGAATAAACATTTTGGATGTAGCCAGAGATTATCAGGAGATCAAGGATATATCTTTAAAAAATTGGCTCTCCAGTCTCTTCACTCTAAACCAGTGATGACATTAAAATCTTGTTTCCTTTCCCCATCCCCACCCCCTCCTCAAAGGGACAACGCTGCATTCTGCTGTATGATTGACGGTGAGGGGGAGGTGACAGATTTCCTGCGACTGCCCCACTTCCTGAGGCGGCGGACGGCCTTCTACCAGCGGGACCGGGACCTCAAGGAGGCTGACCTGGAGTCCCTCAAGAACTTCATTGCACAGCAGAAGCCGCACGTGGTTGCCGTGGCGTCGGAGGGAAGGTGGGTGCAGGCCTTTTCATGTGTGATGGTGGCATGTGATTTCCAGAGCTGGCTTAAGAATTAATGTTTAGCATATTAAAGCTAGGCCTTGTTTGAAAGAGTCTTTTTGAATCAATAGACAGCATACAGTGATCAAAGTCTCCTATGTGTTGCTAACATTATTTGGTATATTTTTATGCCTCCGCCACGAAGTGGTGCCGGAGGCATTATGTTTTCGGGTTGTCCGTCCGTCCGTCCGTCCGTCCGTCCTTCCGTCCGTCCGTCCGTCCGTCCGTCCTTCCGTCCGTCCGTAATGAATTTTGTGGACAAGGTAACTATCAAAACCTGTTGAGGTATCCTAATGAAACTTGGCATGTATGTGTATTAGGGGGTGAAGTTGTGCCTATCAACTTTTGGGTGCACATGCTCAAGGTCAAAGGTCAAAAGGTCAAGGTCAAATACATAAAATTTCACTATTTCCACCATATCTATTGAATGCCTGAAGATATTTTCTTGAAACTTAGTGTATACATGTATTACCCAATTAAGATTCTCTGGTGAAAGTTTGGGTCATGAGGTCAAAGGTCAAAGGTCAAAAGGTCAAGTAAAAATATTAAAACCTTTTTTTTTTCTCCATACCTTGGAAAATTGTTCAAGGTACAATATCTTCATGGAACATAGTATATACATATACTGACTGGAAGTGATTATCTAGAGAATGTAGGGTTCATGGGGTCAAAGGTCAGGGGTCAAAGGTCAAGTGCAACACTTCAAAATTTTACTATTTCCCTCCTATCATGCAGTGCCAGCAGGGTTATTTTTTTTTTACACTTGGTGTATGCATACATGTGTAACCTAATAGAAATTCTCTGGAAAGTTTTTTTTTTTTCTTCTTTTTTTGCCTCAAAGGTCAAAAGGTCAAAGATCAAGTGAAAGTGCTGAACTAACTTTTTCCTCCATATCTCGGAAGTGGCTCAAGTTATCTTGAAACTTAGTACATATTATGCATGTTCTACCTGAAAGTGATTATCTTATGAATTTTAGGGTCAAGGGCCAGATGAAAATGGTAACAATTTACTTTTCAATTCAAAAATTGCACTTTTTCTTCACACCTGTACCTTGAAAATTACTCAATGCCTAAATGTATGAATGGGTCAAAGTCGAGGTAAAGTCCTTAAATCCCTAGATACATGCTTTCCTATTCATCCAATTAAACCTAGGTCAAGGAAGGTGAACATTCAACACATTTGTGACAAACTTGTCATTTCAATATTTTGCCAATTTTGTGAAAATGTAATCACACATTGTCCACATGTACTATCTAGACCTATTGGGAAAATCATGCATTATGGCGGAGGCATACCAGTCGCCAGAGCGACATTTCTAGTTCTTTTATAGAAATGAGATTATTTGTTTTCTAGATGAGGAATATGTTTGTTTTGTGTGTTTGTTTGTTTGTGTTTTTTTTAAGAATTTCATTCAGCACGCTCAATATGTGCAGTTTCCCCAAATTCTATCAAATCTATTGTTATTGCCCTCAAATTGTGTCTTGTATTGTGCTTTAGCGTGCTTACTTTCAAAGGTGGTGGCGCAGAGATTCGTAATACTTTTTGTTGAAATTGTCAGCCATGTAGCATCTTCTATATATGTGTTCATTGTGTTCTCAGTATAATGTGGCTCTTGGCAGTTTCTCTACCTAGCTGACTGAAGAGTAAATGCAATACCATGCAGAGAGTGCTAGCAATCAAAAATATCACTTTCAGCCGTGGCAACAGTTCCTGTGAATCTTAGAAGTTAAAATTTACTTCTCAACATGTTTTCTCCCCCATCCCTCCACGTGTCCCTATTCTCTCCACTCTCAATGTGCCCTCATCTGACAGAGCTACAACTTCGGTCATACAAGACATTCGAGGCTGCATCAAGGATCTGGAATCAGAGCAGCAGATGGCGCCGATTGAAGTACAGATGCTCGACAGCAACGTGTCCGTCACTTTCCAGGCCACAAAGATTGCCGAGGTTGGTACTCAGAATGTGTGACTTTCCTGACATTCTAGAAAATTTCTGTTAGTGCTCGATGTTTAATCCCTCAAGAACCTGCAAAACTTGAATACTTGTAAATATGGAATATTTCGAAGTTTGAAAATACTGGTAGGAGAAGTTTTATGCTCAATTAATCTATCATAGCTAATGGACTCTATTCAAACCACAGTCCAATCTGTCTACAGCGGTCCTCCCAAGGGAGACGACAAAAATGGTGGTTATAGACAAGTGACCGCTTTAATAGGTCTTTAACATGGCTTTTCTTGGTTATGGGTTATGGGAAGGGGGTGGGGGATTTTTTAGTGGCTGTATGGCAGGTGGCTGCTAAGGCAGGGGAGACTGTACCTTTGTGAATTTTGGACCCACATTGCCAAGCAATTGTTGTAGTTGCAGTTGTTTTTTTAAGTAATGATTCAAGATCTCCCTTGATTCTCCCTATTTCTCTATCTCTCTCTCTCTCTCTCTCTCCAGGCTGAGTTCCGAGACTACCCTCCCCTCCTGAGGCAGGCTGTCTCGGTGGCCCGCCGCCTCCAGGACCCCCTCATGGAGTTTGCTCGTCTCTGTAACCCTGATGAAGACCTCCTCTGTATGAAGCTTCATCCCCAGCAGGTATTTGACCACACCTTTCTGGGTTTTTTTTTAAATATAATAATAATAATAATTGATATGATTTATATAGTGCCAAATCCACTCTGCAGAGTGCTCTAGGCGCGGAAGGAAGAGAAAGTGAAGGAGACAAAGGACATAGTACATGTAATGAGTAGTCAAATTGAGGCTTTAAACAAGTGAGTTTTTAGACTGCTTTTAAAGGAGTCTTTTTCTTCTTCTTCTTCTTCTTCTTCTTTTTTTTCAAATTCCTGACCTTACAGATTTTATTCAAACTCACTGAAGGCTGCTTTCTCCTTCATAACTATCCAAGTGTTGGAGTACACTTCTCAATTATGTGTTTATTATTTTGTCATAAAGAGAAATTGATGGCCTATGTGCATACATACACATTTGTCAATGCCTTAAAAATTTTCACTATGAAGAGCTCAAGAGACTTTTATGAACACAGCAAAGTTATCAACTTTTTGATCGATCAAGTTTTGACAGTGAGTAAGATTTAAAGGTGTGCAAGGAGGAATTCAAGTAGAAAATGTGAATGTCAAATGAGCTTAAGTATTGTTACCCTGGCATAAGTTTCTGTAGTCACAGTGACAGTTTGAACTTCTTAACCCGTTTAGGGCGGATTGATTTTGCTACAACATGCATTTCCCATAGACACCTGCTTAAGTATACTCGGGACTCATCCGCAATGGGTTAATGATTTAGTCAGCATTACATGTAATGGATAATGATGATAGTAAGATGTTTTCCCATAAACAATAACATTCAGATTACACAGGGAGTGTCCTGCTTGTGACACACTTTGTACTTTTAACAATGTTTGTCCCTTTTTGCTGTAACATGTAGGAAGCGGTGAATCAGGATGAGCTGAGAGAAGCCATCTACCAAGAGTTCATCTACCGTGTCAACGAGGTGGGTGTGGACATCAACCGGGCCATCCTGCACCCCCACACCTCCTCCCTGGTCCAGTTTGTCTGTGGCTTGGGGCCCAGGAAGGGCAATGCTCTGTTGAGAGTAAGTTGTCTTCTGTTTGTCTTTCTGTTGGGGTGTTGTTGTTTTTTTTCACAGTAATAGCTAAAGGTAGTGGTGTTTGGCAAGACTTCAGAAATTATATCTGGCAGTAGCTGTACTTAACGACTCTTTCAAAAAATGTGGTCTATCACTTGTTTATGGATGGCTCTTAGAGTGGCATATGGTTCCATGATGTCGTTATCAATGAGAGTTTTTATAAAAGAGGATGACATCGCATAATAACCATATTTCAATAACTTCCAGTTCTGCTCACGTATGTGTCTGTTGTGTAAGTGTCCACATGTATTTCTTTGTGAATACATTGTATGTTGTTCAGGTGTAAGTTTCTTCAGTTTGTCTCCCTCTACAAATTAAATTTGTTAAGATCGCAACTGCTGATCTGTAAATTAACAAACATGTCGGAAAAATTTACAGTTCAGCAGTTGCGATCTTAACAAATGTAGTTTGTAGATGGAGACAAACTGAAGAAACTTACACCTGAACTTTCACCCCTCTGAATAATATCCTTCTTTCATTTACATTGTATGTTGTGTTTGGTTTCTTTTTTGTACAGAGGGATAAAAACTGAATGTCCATTTTACTGCATGGTGTTCTTATCAATGATGCAATGCCCCTCATTGAATACTGTACAGTAGTTGTCTAGAAGTCAGAATTTCTACTGAAGCCCATTCAGTGAATATAGTAGCTTATTTATGACTAGTATGAGCTTCACTGTTTCATTGATGTGCTATTTCTGCACTTCCCTGAACCATTGTAGAAACTGAAGCAGAAGAACCAGAGGCTAGACAACCGAAATCAGCTGGTGACCCACTGTGAGCTTGGCCCCAAGGTCTTCATCAACTGTGCTGGCTTCCTCAAGATTGACACGGCTTCCGCTGGTGATGGGTAATGGTGTCCAGAACCCGTTATTATGTTTGTTTGTTTGTTTTTGGGGGAGGGGGATTTGGTGGTGTAGGCTTGTTGGCTGGTTTGTCTATCAACTTGTTAGGATGTGAGCCATGTGGGGTTTGATGCTCTTGTTAAATCAAGCAGCAGAACATCCTTGTTTCTGATTCACAATCAAATGTCTACGTTGATGTGCTCTTTTTATCTGGAAATCTCACCATTTGAGTGATAGGGGAGAGTGAGAAATACACATTCGTGGAATGTCATTTTGTATTGGATTACTGTTCTGAATAGTATAGCCAGCTGTAAGAGATAGACTTCTTTGATATTTCATACTTAATTCAGCATAACTCAGTCATGTGTGTTTGAGTTTGTGTTGTGGGACAACCCCCAAAACATCAACATCAGAAATCTAATGTGCAATCTTGTGTATCACTCTGCAGTGCCGATGATACCTACATAGAGGTCCTGGACAGCACCCGCATCCACCCAGAGACCTATGAGTGGGCCCGTAAGATGGCTGTCGATGCCCTAGAGTATGACGAGGCAGCAGATGATGCTAACCCAGCTGAGGCCCTGGAGGAAATCCTGGAGAATCCAGACAAACTCAAGGACTTGGATCTTGATGCCTTCGCAGAGGAGCTGGAGAGACAGGCATGTTGGATTTTCATTAGAAAATCATATGAATATGTTCATTTGTTTTTTCTACAATTTGCGTTCATTTGTGGATAGATTGGTGTAATATCTTATAGTGCATGGAAAGCAGTTTATTTCTTTGTAGGAGTGCTCTTAAGATGTGATATATGTCTCTCTGTTTTCAATATGTTAATCTGTCCCTGTCTGTTTGGCATGTGCTTTATCTTAGTCCTTTAGTATGGTCTCAGTTATGCACTTTCAGCCACAAATAGTAAGGCAAAAAATATTAAGTTACAAAGATCCTTGACTGCACATTTCTGTCTATAACTTGGTAGCTAGTGCCTATGAACGAGGGCTTGTGTTGTATGTCTCTCTGTAGGGTTATGGTAACAGGAGCATCACACTGTATGACATCCGGGCGGAGCTGAACAGTCGGTACAAGGACCTGAGGACACCCTTCCATCCTCCCAGCCCAGAGGAGGCCTTCAGCATGCTGACCAAGGAGACTCCAGAGACTTTCTATAGGGGTAGGTGGAAGATAGATACGTGTTTTTTCTGTGATGTTTTGACCCTTTTTCGTATAGAAGGAGGGATTTTAAGATGCTGGAGAAAGTACTCGGAGCTAAATACTCAATTTTCAATCTTTTGCATAGTGATTTCTTTACAAGGAAATTGGGATCATTGTTCTGTTTAACTTTGTCTGCTGATTACCAACAATTACCAACAGGTCAATCAGTTACTGTAAAGACAAAAAATACACGCAAAAGGGGGAACAGATGTCAGAGAGAACTATTTAGAATGAGGAAAGAGCATTTTGTTGGCTCTGTTTTGTTGCGTAGTTCTCTTCTGTTATCTGTTTGTCTTTGTTATGGTCATAGTTTGGATATTTAAGCTACGCAGGGGTTTAAGTAGTATTTGCCATGGTAGATAGATAAGTTGTCTGCTTAAAAACTGGCCCCAAAACAGTTGGAAATTCAAGGGGATGATATTACTGTTGATTTCCCTCTCCTCTCACCCCTCCTGCTCCCTGATGCCTGTCCACCACCCCAGGGAAGATGGTGATGTGTGCAGTGACCGGCATCGCTAGGCGGAGACCTACCAGGGAAATGCTGGATGAGGCCAACCCTAGCAAGAATGATGAGACGGGATTCTGGCTCTGCCCCTTCTGTCAGCAGGACTACTTCGAAGAACTCAACCAGGTTAGACTTGACCATTATTTTTGTTTTTTTAATCAACTCATTTACAGGCATGGGACTATGGACCCGAATTGTGGAAAGTTAGGGACTGCACTTTCTTGGTGTGGTTGGAATGGGGAAGTGGAGTAGCTGAGTAGTCAGTCTTTTAAAAATATGATGGAAAACGAGTTGAATGTGTTCAGTGGGTAAATACTGTTTCCTATAGGATCATAAGCTCTGTGTCTTTCATCAGTAGAACCATTGTTGTGTAAGACTGTTTCATTTTTGCTCAGTAATATGTGGATATCCATTTATCTTCTGTTATGATTTCAAATGTCTCTTTCTCTTCCCCTTGTGTTCTGTGGCTTCGTGTATGCATTTCAGGTGTGGAGTCATTTTGACACGGGTAACTGCCCCGGCCAGGCCGTGGGGGTCAAAGTTCGGCTGGACAATGGCATCCAAGGATTTATCCACACCAAGATGCTGAGTGACAGTAAGGTCAAAAACCCAGAAGACAGAGTCAAGGTGAGTCTACAATATGAGACAGGGAAACTGTTATTTCTGAAACGGCAAAGAGTGGTGCTGTGTGATTTCTGTTGTTGTTGTTGTTACTTCCGCCAAGGGAGGAGGTTATGTTTTCATTACCGTTGGTTTGTTTGTCCATGTGCAAAATAACTCAAAAAGTTGAGAACGGATTTGGATGAAACTTGCAGGAAAGGTTGAGAATGACACAAGGAACAGATGATTACATTTTGGTAGTGATCCGGAAATTTGTATGAACTTTATGAAGGATTTTCACAATTTTGGCAGGTAGGGTCAATGAACTTGGGAGTTCAAGCTGCGTATTTTTGAGGTTTTCATATGCGTACTTAAGTGCGTGCTCTAGTTTCTGCCAGGGTGAGGCGCACCGTGCAGCTGAGAGTTTATGACGTAGCAAAGGCTTCTATATTGGGAAATTAGGCAATGCATACCTATGGGTGGAGTGATTTGTATGGAAGACCAAGATCATCGGTGGAAAGTAGCTGCTTGGCGGAGGTCTGCGCTCTCAGAGTGCTTTTCTAGTTTTTAATGCTGATATGACATGTTCAGTGAGATCTTCATAATGCATATGTCATATCCTGTTCGGAAAGTGCAAGTTGATGTATAGTCAAATATTTCTGCTCCCCAATTAATGCTGATAATGAGTGATAATGATAAGTGAATGAGAGCAAAGAAAGAACCGGTAAATTTTGTTTTGGTGAAATAGATTGTAATTCATTCTGTCTTATGAAATGAAGAACAGCAGCCTCAATAAGTGTAAATGTGTTCTTTTGGAGGTGTAAAGATTTTCTATTCCTTATATCATTTCTTTCTTTATATCTCTTCCATTCATCCATCTGTCTGTCTGTCTGTTATTCCATTTCTCTGTCTGGTTTTTTAATCTATCTCTCTGTCTGTCCTGTGCATTTCCATCTTGCTGTTTGTACCTTTGTGTCTCTATTCTTGCATGTTATCTGTCACTATTTGACCTTCTATCTCTCGTGTCTGTCCATCCATCCATCTGTCTGTTTGCCCATCTGTCCATCCAGATTGGCATGACACTCCACGCCAGGATCATCAAGATCGACATCGAGCGCTTCCAGGTGGACCTGACCAGCCGCAGCTCGGACCTGCAGGACCGGAACGGAGAGTGGGCCCCACCGCGGGACACCTACTATGACTACGAGGCAGCTGAGATGGACAAACAGAAGGCTGAGGATGACAAGAAGAAGGCTGCCCAGTCCAGCAGTGAGTCTTGACACCCAGTGGGGAAAATATATCTCAGTAGGATCACTCTTACTTAAAGGTGCATAGTCCCGGTAGTGTAGAGGGCGCTGTTGATGATACTGCCGATCACCGCTAGCATTGATACGAAGATTGCTGCAGTTGAGCTGTCATCAAGAGTAAAGCGCTTAGGTGTTGCTAAGTAACGTTGCCTTTGTTGTCTTCTCTGCACATCACGCAGTCTGTAGTAATGCCAGGGTGCGTGCATATGTGCTTCTTATTATGACATCACAAAAGAAGTTTGCTAAAGCTGTCATCCCCCTCAGACGAATCATGAGCTGAACTGTGATCGGACCACTGACTACAGTGGATCGGACTTCTTCGGACTTGGGGAAGTGGGCCAAAGCGTAAGCGCCAAAGAGGAGTCGATAGCATAGGTCTCTATCGGAAACTTGCGCCGTGCGCCCGCATGCGCATTTGACTAAAACACCTTTAATGTTGGCTGCAAAGTTTCACGCTTCAGAGAGTATCACTCACATTTTTCCCAATGTTGTCACAAGCCCTTTCAGAGGGCGTTGTAATATCTATCAGCATGGATTTTTACTTGGTTGATACACTGAAAATCTGGATAAGTGCGCTGAAAGCAGCGAATCGTTTAGCAGCTGGAGAAATCATCAGCAGGACCAAATATGCCTTGTAGTGAGTCTTTGAATTTCAGGAAGTTCTGCTTATATTTTTTAGCTATTGACACAAATTCTCTGTTTGGTAGTGCATTATCTATGAGCAGAGTTATCACTATTTGGATAAACCCTGGTACTGAAAATCTGAAGTTAGCTTAACCCACTGAAGGCTAGTCCCGAGTATACTCGTGCAGGTGTCCATGGGAAATGCATGTTATAGTAAAATCAGCTATTCTTCACAGGATTAAAGGTGTCTCAGATCTTCTTTGATGATTGCTGTATGGTGATCACTGTCTGATAGCAATCATTCTGTTTGCCCACAGCCTACGTGAAGAGAGTAATCACCCACCCATCCTTCCAGAACATCACCTACAAGCAGGCTGAGAAGGTGATGAGGGAGTCGGACATCGGTGACGTGGTCATCAGGCCGAGCAGCAAGGTAATATCTCACAAACTGATCGTCCAGTATTAATTTCTCTTTTTAGGGCATAGCTGGCTTCCTCTTCCTTTAATGTCATGTTACTCTTGAGTAATAGTAACGAAGGGTTTAATGATTTTGCGACTAGTGTATTTCTCGAGCCCCCCGATCAGCAAGTGCACTTTAAGGTGCAAGTGTTGTCTTTTTGAGAAACCATTCAACCACACTCAGACAGATTGTGTGAGCTTATTAGCAATGCATATTCAACTCCCTTGTTTGTAAGACATATGCAGAGCTGATGTGTACAATCATTTGAAAGGGGATGAAAGTTATAATTTATCCTTCCTTTTGCCTATGATACTCCTGAAAGCCAGCCAGCTAGCAGTGAAATGATTGGTTGACGAAGACATTTATGCATAGGAAAGTATTTTGTTTCTGTCAGAGAAGAGAAACAGCTCAGGACTAAATGCTTCTATCTGTGCCTTCAGGGAGCTGACCACCTCACAGTGACATGGAAGGTGGATGAAGGAATCTACCAGCACATCGACGTAAAGGAGGAGGGCAAGGACAACGACTTTAGTCTTGGCTCCAGCCTGAGGATAGGTGACGAGGTGGGTAACCCTGTGATGTAGGAAACCTCAACCACAAACTAGCCTTATTTCAAGTACTCTGTAATGCAGATGTACCAGGTCTCCCTGGTTTTGTAAGAGGATATATGAAAAAAAAAGAGTGAATGGCCTGAGGAGAGAATATGACAGTCTCCCTGATGTAGGGCATACTATCACCAATTGTGTGTAAAGAACAAATTATCTCCCAAAAGCTCTGTGGACTCTCTGTGATTTTGATGTGTGAATGTTGGTGGCCCTGTGAAACTGAAACTACAAGATATGCAAAAAAAAAAAAAAAAAAAAAAAAAAAATGTATGGTTATTGGATTTCCTATGACAAGGAGTTCAATGCCTGTCCTAAAGTACCTGCTATTTTCATGTGATATTGGTGTGCACTGCTTCTTTTGACATATTAGAATATTATAGTTGTAAGGTACTTCTTCCTTTATGATACATGTAGCTCAGGTGCAGAGCAATTCTGAGAAAGTCTGCCAACAGAATCAGGAAACGAGCAAAACAAACAGGATGTGTGTGTACATTTGTATCAAACGACAATGGTCTGTTTCTTGTGTATGCTGTGTCATCCCAAACTGATAAGAGAGATTCCTTTCGAATTAAGCAGATGTGCTTTGCTATTGCACTGATTTTGATTTAGACCAGACTACTATGTTTTGATGAAGTGACTAGAGTGGCTGCATGGGAATAAAAAGACCAATAAACAAACATAACTGTTTCTATTAGTATTATTTTGTTATTGCTGTATACTTATGATATTCTACCCATTCTTTTTCATATCTTTTTTTTTATGATATGAATTGTTGTTTTGGGGTTATTGACATGGAAAGATGATAGACCTTTGGTTGTTTGTATACAGGTTTGTTTACTTTTATGCAAATTGCTTTAATTGTGCAATCAACAGGAGTTTGAGGACCTGGATGAGATCATAGCCCGCCACGTCCAGCCGATGGCCAGCTTTGTGCGGGATGTGACCTCCCACAAGTACTACCGAGACACTGAGGGCGGCAACCGTGAGATCATGGATCGGCTCCTGGCACAGGAGAAGAAGAAGACGCCCAACCGCATCCCTTACTTTATGAGCTTCACCAAGGACTACCCAGGTACCGCCATCTTCTCGAACCCTAGAGCAGCGGTCTTGGTCCTGTTCATTTATTGACTTGCATAGTCGGGGTGCTGCAAACTATGCTTGCCTGCTTGCCCGGGATGACATAAATTCACTACTGGGCAAGTGAAAAGAGTAGGTCTTGCCAAAATGCCCATGCGGGCAAGTGAGATTTTAATTTTTTATTCATTTTAAAAAAAAATTTTTGTAATGCCCTGATGATGATAGGTGGTCTTCATTTAGTTTTGTGGGTAAATTTTCTTCTTTTTGTAGTGTGCTATATTGGCTTGATTTCATTACCTGCCCCAAAATCTTATTGTATAATCTTTTGTTTTCTGTTGTGAAGCAAAGAGGAATGAAAAAAGTGTTTCGTGTATTGTAGGGAATTTTCTTGTAAGTATGGCAAAGTGTTTGTTTGTGTTGATGAAATGTGGTCTTGAGAATTTCTTTATTTGAGAAGTTGAAAAACAGATTATATAGGCATTTTTTGAGCAAAACAAATTGTCGCAAAAAGAAAGAGACATTCTTCAGATGTTTGCCCTTGTGAGATGTCATTAAGTATCACAGATTCAGATTCAGAGCATGGATGCCTTTCCTGCTCCAGCATCTTATTTTAATAATCTATAGACTTAAGAAAATCAATTTGACATGATTGATATTTCAAAGTGTCCACAATACTTTGATAATTTCAAAGATTCACTCCCTTTATATGTGCCCTTTGTCTATCTCTGTTTTTTTTTTTTTTTGTTTTGTTTTTTTTCTTTATCCTTCTGTCTGTCTAACTGTCTTGATCTCTGTTTTTCATGTATTATCTGTTCAGGCAAGTTCTTGTTGTCGTACCAGCCACGTAGCAAGGTGCGGCATGAGTATGTGACGGTCACGCCGGACGGCTTCCGCTTCCGGGGTCAGATGTTCACCACGGTGAACTCCCTCCACCGCTGGTTCAAGGTGCACTTCAGGGACCCCATCCCAGGTAAGGAAAGGGGGCCATCTATTGGTGATAAGAGGAAATGTGTTCTTCAGAGATCATATGGCTTTTGTGAGAATTGATGGTGTCCACCTGAGCACTATATCTACTCCCCATTCAGTTATTCATATTTTGTGCAATGTTTTAATATGTTTTGTGATTGATGTCTGTGTCACAGAATACAATCATGTACAAGTGTGAGGGAACAGTAATTCATATTATTTGACATTTCTTAATTGAATTTGAAAAAAAAATGTGATAATAGATGTTAAATCAGAATTGAATTGAAAAATAGGTACATTGTTAAACTTCTTGAGTATGTGCTAAACTCTACTTCAGCCTGAGGTTTTGGATATTTTGAGTATGGAAGAAGGGTTCCAACCGGAGATCCATGTGAAGACTTGGAATAATAATAATTTCTTCCTCTCTCCCACCCCAGGCATGAATGTGACTCCAACACCGATGAGCACGCACAGGACCCCGATGTCGGTGGCCCACGACGGCACGCCATGGCAGAGTGAGTTTTAAGATCCCTTCACCTGCCTCGTTCAGGGATGGACTCAGAAAGAGTCCCATTGTGTGTAGCAATGTCAGCAACAGATGGTAACAAACCGAAGAAGCTGCAAAAAACTGTCTACCCTTTCCATGTCATTGTCAGTTGGCTCATTTACTAATTAACCCTTGTGAGTGGTCAGAGTGCTGATTAGCAGGGAAACCCCATCCACTTTACACATTGTCCAAAGTCACTTGCTCAGAAAGGTTTCACCCTTTGATTGTATTGAGTGCCAAATGGGATATAATCCCTAAAGTCTCTGGGTTGAATTGCATTTTATATAATTTTTTTCTTCTTCTTCTTTTTTTTTTTTTTTTTGAAAAGAAAGAGACAGGGCTATTCCTTACAAGCAGGAAGCTTACCTAAGGCTTGCCTGAGATAGCAACAACTAATACATACAAATTCAGTAACAACTTTTGGAGCAAATTTTGAAGTGATCAGTGGTTTAAATGGCTTGTTGCAAGGTCTGTAATGATTATTACAAGTAAATGCATACCTTTTTAGTACAATTGTACACCAGCCTAATTGGGTATTGTTTTCATTTTTACATCTGGTTGTATATTTTTGAGTGATTTGACACAAAATGTGACATGTCATTCAGTACACAGGTTGATCTCAAGGAACACACACTTTTTAATAATGTCATTTCCTACCAAAGGAAAATATATTTGGTATCAGTCACATCACAACTTGTATCTTACATATTTCCATTGATTGTCTTGTGTGATTTCAAGCGGGCACACCCATGATCCAGAAGACGGGGACCACTTTCACCAGCGGGATGTATGCCACACCCAGCATGCTACAGGGTACGCCCCGCCAGACCCCCAACCAGACCCCACAGGTGGGCACGGCTGGCCGCTATGGGTATGGCTACTCTTACCCCACACCGCAGAATGCCTTGACCACTCCTGTGGGTGCCACGCCTTCCTATGCAGTAAGTGATCCTCTGTTCTCGGATGTGGTAATGGTGACAAAACTGAAATGCAGTAATCTGTCATCGGACTTTATGGGCGAGACATCTGTGTTAAAAATATATATGTGTGTTTTTGTTTCAATAGAATGTAGTAGGTCATGATTAGCATATAACTGGCATTTTGCATTGAAAATGAGATGACGTCGAATGACTTTGGAAGATTTGTATTTTTGATTGATGAATGGTTTTATGATGAAGAGTAGTACTCCAACTGTGAAATACAGTGGTGTAGTAATATGAATCCATAGATGAATACCTGTATGTGTGTGGTGAATTGGCAAATCCTAAGTGCTGATTCTGTTGGAGATAAATTGAATTCAGTGAAACCCCTGACCCCGAAACTACTTACGTCTCGAAGTCCCGCATAAGTCTATTTTTGTTCCTGTCAGAGGTAGTCTGTAGTAGAATTTTCAGTGACATTAACTTATAATCTAAACTATACAATTTTTTTTTTTTGTTAGAGACTCTTAACAAATTCAATTCAAACAGTCATTTGCCAATTTTGTTACTGCAATTTTATTCTGGCTTCGAACGGCAGCTTTGAGACTTGTCCTATGTCCAGAAACTTGGGGATTTAAGATTGAAATTTCATTACTTCGTTCCTAGTGTGAAACGTAGTGTAATGGAAAAATTACAGATACGCTATATTTCTCAAACTGTGAATTCTTCAATAAGACATGAGTGTGATCCTAGTTAATCCTCCTCCGACTTCTCTTGTCCATCCCAGGGTGTGCGTACACCACAGACTGGCATCGCCCGCACTCCCCAGATCGGCGGCATCCGCACCCCTCAGATCAACCCCATGCGCACCCCACAGGGGGCAGGCATGACCCCTCAGACCAACATCACAGGCACACCCCAGTACCAGTCCCAGCGCACCCCCCGTCAGTCCTGGGGTGGCAGCACGCCATCAGCCAGCCAGATGATACAGAGGACAGTAGCGAGGACCCCGCAGAGGTACGTATCACCATGGTTACATCCTATGGGAAATTGTTCAACATTGATGTTTTTCCTTGCAGTGAACTTGATAGAAATTTGTACTTATTGATGTCACTGATGCAGACACTAAACATCAATATTTAATAGATACAGCGGTTGATGTGAAAGATTGTTGTGTGAAATTTTTGTCACATCCTTTATTGATGCCCTCCTGTCTCAATTTATGCATCTCAGGAGCAGCGGTGGAGGCAGCAGCGCCATGCCGGCCGTCTCAGCCACGGTGGACTGGGCACAGCAGGCTGCCCAGTGGGCCAAGCGACGGCAGCAGGACATGCGCCCCCCTGTCCAGCCCAGCCCCGCCCTGCACGAACCCAGCCCCATGTCCATCTCCACGCCGGCGCCCAGCCAGGCGGGCGGAGACTCTACTCCTCTGATCGACGAGCAGTGATCGCTGGACGGAAACCCGCAAGCCCAACCGACCCACCTCTGCCGTCTAACAGGAGGTCATATGAAAAGTCAAGACTGGTGTTATAGGTGTCAAAGAAAATCTTTCATTGCAGAGGATATTATGATTGATTGATTGCTTCTCTTCATACCCAGCCATTAAGGAGCCCTTGTTCTGTTCAAGTGTTGCTAGGCAACAGACTCCAATTGGATCACCGAGGTGGATGACTTAGTAGAAAAGTCAAAATTGCATGGTCAAGGAAACTCTGTATGGTGTTAAGAAGTGGTAATGTCAGATCAGAATTGGTGATGTGTTACCATGGTGACAGATTCCTCACAGACTTCAATTTAACTTGCATCAGTGAGAGCGGGTCATACAGAAACCATTGCAAGTAACTTGCCAGTGGACTTAAGACGAAAATGTTGTCCAGTAGCAAGCCTTTTTTACAGGGAAAACAATTACGCAAGATGATTAAACAAGGCTATGATCAGGTGGAGAAAGAAACACATGACTTCACCATGTGTAAAACGGTGAAATGATTTACGTCATATACTGAAGGTTCCCAGCAGTATCCTGGCATATAGGTGGTGGGATGGCTGCAGCCTTACATGGGTCAAGTATTTCATCTGTCTTGTTTGAAATGGTGTAAATGCGAGTGAGCTAACCGAGACAGAGATATTGTATAAGACGCTGACTGTACTTGACAGAAAGTTGTACAATTCTTTCTTGGTTCCATCGTTGTGACATCAAACATGCTGATGGTCACTGGATCAATGAGTAGAATTTATTTCTAGGGTTTCAATCCAGGTCATTGCTTGCACTGTGCAATAATTGTTTTCCTGTGCTGTAATACTTTCTTGCTTTTCCTGATTTGATGATGGCACTCGTTACAGAGCAGTGATCGTCCCCTTTGTCTGTCTGTAAGTCAGACTTTGCCGTACCATTGAAGAACAGCCACACACAAGATAGTCCATGATTGTGTATGTCTTTTAGGTACATTTTATATGAAGAGACTGGTCTATAATGGAAATGGCATGACCACATACACATTCAAGTCATGAAGGACAGTGTGTGTGACTGAGGAGAAGAATCTCTTGTAGAAATGTAGAAAATGAATCTGAGCAACTACGTCCTTCTGACAACACATAAGCCTGTGCTGTGAGAGTGACTGAGTGTGTACAACATTGTACTTAAATTGATGCAGATGTTTGTGTACATGTTTGTTTGTTTGTTTTGCTTTTTTGTTATTATGCAATTCAAATTGGGGTTGAACTCACAATCCATATTCTTCCAAGCGGAAGATATACAACAAATTCCCTCAAGGTGCTTACAATACACTTTTTGTTTTATCGCCCCAAAATTGCTTTTCCCCTGTCACTGTAGAGAAGTCTGTATGATGCAGTACCTATTTTGCATGAACATGTGTTTGTACATATCTTTTCAATTTCTTTTTAAAAGTGCTAATGCTGAAAAGAATTTCTTTCCTTGCACTCGTGTGAGGTTGTTTATAAATTTATTTTTGATGCCAACTAAACTTTACTTGATTTTTATTTCCCTGTCATGAAAACATGTCTTGCATGAATGTTGCCCATTCCTATGTTTCCAAGTGCTAAGCATATTAATATATGGACATGCTGAGTTGTGAGGTGTATTTATATATTCAAGTTGATTTTCTGTAAGCAGATGTCCATGCCAACTGAATATTGTTCAACTTTGTTGATCATTGAGTTGAAATATTTTCCATGTGTGTATGATACTCTGGAGGAAATGTAATTGCATTGTTTGGAAAGTACAATGTACCAAGTAATGTAGGCTTGATTAGAGATTTTTAGGCCGTTTTGCCACTGAATTCAGACATTGTCCTCAATAAATACCGTGGAATATAGACCTCAGCAAATATGAAAGAATGCCGGCTTCGTTATATACATGTATTTGTTATGTTTTGTGGCTTCTATTTAAGTTTATTTCTTGACATGGATGTCTGGTTTACATTCAATTCATGAATAGACAATTACTACCATGAAGCTAACCCATACACGAACCTCAGAAATATCCATGACAATCTCTCTTGTTTTTTTCTTGTTTTGTGGCTTCTATTCAAGCTATATTTTCTCCTACAAAGATATGTTTGATTTATTTCTGATTTCTGATGACGAGTTTTATCACCAGCGGACTATAGGATATGCATGCCTTGCTTGTAGATGATGAACTGTAGACCTTAACTATGATGCGCTGAGAATGTGATTGCAGCCACGACAACCCTCATGCCTTGTAAATCTAAGATTTTGTACATAAATTGTACAGGAGTATGACTAGTTCTCAAGTTAACTTTGGGTCTGGCTGTCAGTGTAGTGCAAACATGTTTACAGGATGTAGAACTATATATTAGATCATGAATTTCTCCTTGAATGCCTCACTGCTACAGTTTACAGAAAGCTCAAAAAATGATTTTAAAAAAAATCACGGATGCAGATTACGAAGTATTTTTTTTTTTATATAAATGTGTCTGCTTTTTTTCCCCCTCAAATGCTATAAGTCAATGTCATGGTTTAGCTCGAATATAATTTTAGAATATTGTGTGAAGATTTGTAATCGACATGTTTTCATACTGAGGAAACACACATTGTTATCTACAAGAAACTTGCATTCTAGAATCATGTGATGTTTTTGGAAGGTCTACAGCAGTTTTCTTCTCTGCTTTACCTATATATTACAGCGTTTCATGAATACCTGTTAGAGACTGTTTTTTTAGAACATTGATCAAGTAGATTTTTTGTTTTTTTGTACTGATTTTTTTCCCTTATGTGCGCAAATTGCCCATTTGCTGTTGCTTTTGTATAAAGAAATCTGAATATCAACGTGTTTGATGTAACACAATCACATCTGAATGTGGAGAATAAAGAAATGGAAACTTGTAACATTTTAGTTTGGATTATTTTATGTCAAATGAGTGTGTGTGTGTGTGAAAGCAGGGCAAAGAATACGGATGGTAGCAAAATACAGTGGACTCCCGTTTGACAAAGTCCTTGAGACTGGCAGTTTTCTTCCATTATATCAAAATTTTGTTACATGGACCAATGATGAAAATAAATTAATAATAAAACACATAGAGCGGATAATGTTGGGGCCCAAATTTCGTTATAACCGTGTTTGTTATAATGGGAGTGAAGAAATGCCAATAAATGAAGCGTGGCAAGTCGTTTTGCGGTACAGTGGACTCCTATTACAGGTGTATAACGAAGTGCTTGGGACCAGTAGTTTTCTTTCGTTACATTGAAATTTCATTGTAACCGAACAAATAAACAATAAAGAACATAGAGCTAATAATGTAATAGCCTAAATTTTTAGTTCATTGTAACTGGTATTTCATTATAACCGTGTTCATTATACAGGAGTGCACTGTAACAGGTTTCCAAGATTACAGTGCACACAGCGTAGGAGGAGTTTCAGATCAGCAGTAGTCGGCTGCTTGGACCCTCTCAAGAATGGTTTTCTATCTCGGTAATGTATTAGTATAGAGAACATCATGTACACGTGTACCAGGTACAAGTAAACACTTGCACATTTTTGTACTGGCCAGATGGATTTGCGCAGCCTGTGGGAGTGTGGTCCTTGTTGTAAGCTATAGTAAATGTGTGCTGATTTTGCACTTTGTAGGGGACAGCCCTCCCAAAAAGTCCACCAGCATCTGGAATATGATTCAGCAGTCGCATTTTCTCACTGCAACTCTGCATTTATGGAAAAGGCATGAGAAGCAGCATTGGAGCAGCTAATGAAATCGTAGTATCATAATAAGAGGTGGCAAAAGAGCTGATTCAATAGGGTATGATGTGGGATGTCCAACAGTTACAATATACAATACTGACATTGACAGCATTTATTTCATGGAAAGTTGAGAAAACAATTTTGCACATTTACAAGAGAACAGGTCTCAATATGAAAGCTGGGTTGGATCACTGAAACTTCCTCATATCAGGGATCTCATAATATCATATATCTCATATATCATTTATTTTACAGTATCATGTAACATTGGAAATTACAAAAGCAATAAGGACAAAATAAATGAATAAATAAATACAATTCAATGCCAGGTGCATTTACTTCCTGGCAGTGGAAGTCTATAAGAATACAATAAATTTGCATAAAAATTCCACTTTGAAAACGAATTATGCCATCTACACGGAAATGTGCATGATAGCAACCATCACCAACATACCAAGGTAGGCTGCATGTGTCAAAAAGAGTTGCAGAAAAGAGAGTTGACTTGTTTTACTCACAAAAATCAAATCTAGCGGAACTACAGGGTAGTTTACATCAGTTTTCCATAATAAGCCTGTCAAATTACTTTTCCATACCAGTGTGCTGGTCAAAAATAGGATTTGGGAAAATTCCCACGTACAACGTTCATGACATTTTACCAAACATTAGCCAATTTGGTATCAGGCATGACAATTTTTTTCTTCAGCATTTGCAAGTGACACCACAAGCTTCATCAATACCAATATGATTTCCTGAGGAGACAGCAGCATAGATGGGTCCTATGATAAGCACAAGTCTTGATTGATACCAATAAACCAAAGATGCTTCAAACTCAAATAGGTCTTGGTTGCATCAATTCTTCTTGATACACTACAATGTATAAAGCTGTAGAGATGTTCAGCACAACGTTCTTGTCTCTTTAGAACAGAGTTTATCCCAAAATGTATATCGTTTTTGATGATGTTGTATGAATACCCAGAAATTCCACTCAAACACTTTTTTTTTTTTAAGAATCACACTGTATGTGTATTGTAGAAAATAATGCTGTTATGCACTTGGCAAAACTATATCGCTCATATTTATTTTTTTTTCTAGTTTCTCCAAAACATTTCATATCCAAACTGACATATTTCTGTAATACTAAGAATATATTGTTGGCAGATTTATAATCCACTGGTGTTCCATCAAAATAATCTCAGACTGAGTGCATAGATTAGGTCATTTCATACTCAAATTCTACATGCACACCAGATAAGCGACAGATGCAAATTTCTCTTGGAACAATCGGGGCAAGTTTTGAACATCCATTAAATTTCTGATAAATTCTATCATACATTCGACGAACATCTGTAAATTTTTAATCTCATTTTTTTCATATCATAGGAAACAAAGAATAGTATGTATGTCATGGAAAACATATACCCGCTTCAATATTCATTACTTTCCAGTTCTCATCCACTTTGAAATACTATGGTCACTGTGGCAGTATCATCAGTGGCGTATCTAGAGGGGGGCAAGGGGGGGCACGTGCCCCGGGCGCCACTCCTTGGGGGCGCAAAAAAACGAAAAAAAAAAAAAAAAAAAAACGAAGAAGAAGAAGAAAAAGAGAAAAGGAGAAGAAGAATGAAAAAAAAAAGAAACTCTCCCGGAAGGGGGGAGGGAGAATGGTGTGGGGGGAGGGGGGGGGGGGGCAGAAAACCAAATAAAACAAGATAAAAACAAAACATGATGATGACGCGGACAAAATGACAATGTTTATTGTATTCACACAAAAATTCCATGTTCTGTGAGCTGAAATACACAAATTTTCGGCTCGCTCGCTGCGCTCGCTCGCCAAAATTTATATAAAGAAGGTAAGAACAAAACGTGATGATGACAAAATGACAGTGTCTATTGTGTTCACACATGTCATTTTATATCTAGCAGGCAAAATGTTTCACGGAGCAGCGGCTGCAATTTCTTTCGTTCTGAAGCGATCGCCAATTTATTGGATCAAAAGAATGCGCCAACGGTTCCGAACATGGGGGGGGGGGGGGCGCAAAAAAACCCGAATCAAACAAGATAACAACAAAACGTAATGATGACGCGGAAATATACAAATTTCGGCTCACTCGCTCGTACTAATTCAGAGTATTTTTTTCAAGTCCTCAGTTTGTTGGTATAAATCGTTATCTATAAGGCCGTCACTATATCTTGATTAGAATTGTAAGATTTAATAAGCAAAAAATGACAAGAGTTTCATGATTTGTAAGCTGAAATACAAAAATTTTCGGCTCGCTCGCCAAAATTTATATAAAAAAGATAAGAACAATACGTGATGATGACGAGGACATAATTATACAAATTTCAACTCACTCGCTCGTACTAATTTAGAGTATTTTTTAAAGTTCTCAGTTTTTTGGTATAAATCGTTATCTATAAGGCCGTCACTATATCTTGATTAGAATTGTAGGATTTGGTAAGCAAAAAATAACAAGAATTCCATGTTTTGTAACCCCAAATAGAAAAATTTTCGGCTCGCTCGCTACGCTCGCTCGCCAAAATCTATCAAAATTCATTACATTTAAATCACCCTCAAAAAATCCCTTTCAAGTGCTTGAAAAAGCATCATGTGGACTTTGTTTAAAGTCCCTACCGGGATGGTGTTGGGGTTGAACACTTTTTCAGAAATTAGGGGCGCAATTTTCGTGCTTGCCCCGGGCGCCGTTTTCCCTAGATACGCCACTGAGTATCATGATTGAGCTTTACAACTTATTTACACAACGAATTTGGCATGAATTTCCTCAAAGTCACTCACAAATGTGAAAAATATCACAAAATACTTTCTTCATTTACCTATCAACATAACGCCTACTCTCAAGACATTGCTTCCTTCTACAAGATGTAGCTCGTGAAAATACATGAACTCGGTGTGGATAAATAAGAGATCTACAAAAAAGGCTTGAATCCAGATGAACCCAAAATACAACAGCCTTCAAGTAGGCAAGAGGGAAATGAATACGCTGTATCACAGTTTAAATTTCTAACTACAAACTAGGTGGAAAAACCCCCCACAAGAAATCAATATTTCAGCACACTTAGAACAGAGCAATGTAACAGGAAACCCAACAGAAATACCTTAAATAGCCACAAACACACACCCATGCTTTTATAAATAACATCTACAACAAAGATATTCACAAAACAATATTTTTTACAAAGCAGTGGCATTTACACAATATCACATTCTTTCCTTGAATACAACTTTGTCAGTGGTGAATGCTGTGTATTTGTATGGCTGTCCATTTCATTGAACTAAATGCATCAACTCCATATGATTTGAAAATATTGCTATAACTCTTTCAAGCGCTCTTTTATTTTCTGACTTATAGACTTGAGATTATAGAAATGCCTCTGTTTTGCAACAAGGAAAACTTCCTATGTCATTCAAATTTGATAGCAAGAGTTCCCGTGGCAACCAGAAAGCTAGCACAACCTTGCCCCACCTAGCAACAATGACTGAATGCAAACTGGTTCAGGCTTAGCTGTCAACACAAGATTCACAGAAGCTTAAAAGCAGCACAGTAAAGGAATCGCAAATTAATCAGATCACCTAAAAGAAGCCATCCACACACAAGAGTACCTTGAGAATTTGTCTTCCATATTCTGTTCCATTCCACTGCCACTTTACCTGTTTTGTGGCATCATATCTATTATGCTCACATAGCATAATTAGATATGTGTGTTCACCTTACAAATACTCCGTGCATGTATAATCAGACTCTCCTAGTATCTATCACGATATAAACAAAAGAAATACCAAATTATGAGTATTTGTGTGAGTCTATCATGAATGTGCATGTCTGTGTCTAGCGATGGTCTACCTTAATATGATTTGTGACTTTGCTGATCTCTGTCACCTTCCAATAATTGATATGTAATAGGTGCATTAAAAACTGAATGTATCTGTCTAGCAATAGAATGCCAAACAAGCACAAGGCAGATACATGTATCAATGAAAGTGATGTCCCACAACCAGAATTAAGATTTTAATCATTTGAGTGTGTAACATGTGATAGATTATTGTGAGGAATTGCAAATAAAGAGTAATAATCTCCTGTTCCTAATTTGACAAAAGAAAAAGCATAGTCAAAGGACTTCAACTGATCACTTTGATGGGATGCAATGATTGGATGATATTGTGTTCCAAGGGCAAGGGTGTGAGAGTATTTGCAGAAAAGTCTGAAAAAATTGAAGCTTATGAAAAAAAAAAAGTCTGAAGTGCATTTAAAGGGGATGGCTAGTAACTGATCAGAGGGAATCAGTGGGAATGCTGAGGGATGATTGTTCCAATTCTTGTGGGATTCAGTTAAGAGTACATTATACAGGGCTCGACACTAACGGTGGCCCGGTGGCCCAGGGCCACCAAAAACACACGTCAGGCCACCAAAATTTCAGAAGTGAAGAATTTGGTGGCCTGATCGGGCCACCAAAAAAGGTCGGATGTTTGCCTTTGGGCCATCAAAAATAAAAGTTAGTGTGGAGCCCTGCATTATATATCTATTGTTGTGTGAAAATTATTTGCTTCAGAATGGTCTGATATTCAAGTAATGTTCAGTTTAATGTTTCCAGGCTAGCATGCCTGTACGGTGATGGGGCATTAACCTGCACATTACTTGAGACTGTTCTGAAGCAAGTAATTTTCACACAGCAATAGACATATAATGTACTCTTAAATGAATCCCACAAGAATTGGAACAACCATCCCCCAGCACTCCAACTGATTCCCACTGATCAATTACTAGCCATCCCCTTTAATTGTGATTTTTTTCACTGCATTAGAAAAGCAGAACTCTGAAATGTGGGTTAGGGGCAGAGTATAAAAAAAATACCCCCCCCAAAAAAAAAAAAAAAAAAAAAAAATCTGAAAGCAGAGATTAAACTCTGAACCCAGGAAGGACTCAGGAGACGTTTGAATTAACATCCATCAGCAGTATCTATACTAAATATGTCTAAAATGAAAGAAAATATCATAAAGCTGCAGACGCTATATTCAGTTCCTCTTTCTGTAGCAACTTAACATACACGTAGCTGGATTACCAACCAACACACTTTGCATTTAGATACCCTGTTATATGTACTGACAACCTTAACTTTGAAGTTACAAAAAAGCAACAAGCTGTTCAGAGTAACTCAAACATGCAGGCCTCTGAATAATGGCACTGAATATTTGAAAAAAAGTGAAGCAAGCTACTACTGTCGTTCTACTCAGGCAACATATTTGTGCAGGATTGACAGAAATTAAGATTTTGGGATTAGAAGATTGGGGCTGCCAACATTCACACTTCAAAATCAGGCAGATTCTGAAGAAGATTCTAAAGAGATAAATAGTTGAGTGCTACACTCATCTCAATAGGCAAATATAATTCCCTAATCAGGGACATTTTTAGGTTCTTTGGTATGGACATGAAGGAGAAATGAATTTTCCTCCTCCAGAATCAGTGAGACATAGCAGGTCTGAATTGTGTGGCTGAGTATCACACTAGGATATCCACCATGCTAGTTTCCTGGGAATAGAGTTGTATAATTTGGTGTTCTCTTCTCCTTGAGAGCTGGTCCCCACAGCTATGATCAGCAGAATTCCTCACTCCCCGACAGCTCACTGCAGACATTGAGGGGAAAACAACACAGAAAACTTGCATGGTAATCAATCAGTGTTACGTAACAAGGAACAACAGGGCGTGTCCACCGACTAGTTCGTATCTAGCAAGTAAATCATACCCTTCTATGTACAAAAAGATGTACATGTATGAAAGCACATTTTGTTTAATAGCAAGCGGGAGAAGTGCACTGGATGTTTTAAAGCATGCGTTCTTCACCACACAACTGATAAGAATGTCACTGCCACAACTATCATTCAAAGCAAGTTCAGCAATTTTTGCTACTATGACAAAGTCAATAGCAAATTTAGGGGAAATTATATTATTTTGCATGGAAATGTGTACATACATGTATACTTTATATGGCAAATGATGAAAGGACTCTGACATGCACAATCTGGTAAAATTTAAACGAAACAGACTGAGTATGTTGAGGAGGATAGATAAACCAAATTAAACACAGTGAAAAAAGCTTGGGTGGAAGATGCCACACAAATACATAAACAGCACTCTAAGGAAACAGTAGCTGTATCAATAATGGTACAGAGCCCTCATGTAAAGCAGTGGCAACACTAAAGAGACTACCCTAGATAAATAAGACCTTATTATCATCATTATCATTACATGACAAATAAGCTATAGTTACAGTGAATCCCTTCCTACCTCGCTTCAAAGTCCTGCTCAAGGTGTTCTAACAGCTCTGGCGCCCTCTCCAGCATAAGTGTGTAGAGCTGGTCCAGGTACTGCTTCTGTCTGCTCGACTCCTCTAGCTCCTCCTGTAGGACATGGAGGATCTCATCCTAGAGACAGAGAGAGACATGGTGAGAGAGAAAGAGTAGGGGGGATATAAAAGAGAGAAAGGAGATATAAAACAATGAGGGTGAGAGTATGTGCAGAGAGAGATATAGCAAGAGAGAGATGAGAACAAGAAAATTAGAGAGTGAGGGAGGTACATTGTAGTATGAGTGAAAAGAGAGAAAGAGATGAATATATCGCAATTCCAACACACTGTGAGGAGAAGATGACTTACAGTAAGCATGATAATCATTAAAATGAAAATATTGCAAATGAAATATATGCAAAGACTTAACAAGCAAACAAATCTGCACAAAGAACACTCCTGCCAGCTTTAAATGACTATTTCTTGGGCTTGTATTTGGTGTTAGTGACAGCAACAAGGGACTGTTATCATGTATTAAGTGTTGTTTTTTTTTAATAAATTGTTGAATTTGTATGTACCAATCAAATGCTGACCATTTGCACAGTGACAGTGGCTATTTATGCAGCAAACTGTGTGGCATCAGAAATACAATGAATACCTAGCAATATGCAGGATAGCTCATTTCCTTTGATAATTCATATTGTCAAGACGTCATGTACACTGAAAGACCACACAACAAGACTACGGACTCATCTGTATCACAGCTACATTCTGTCATCTGTCTCATTTACCATCCCATCCCACTACCAAGATGCTGGCCACACTTGGTGAAAAAGCATTTTCACCTGCTGCTCCCAAAATGTGGAATCAACTACCCCAAACTCCCATTAACCAGCAATTCCTCATCAACCTTGACAAAAAAAATAAAAATAAAAAATAATAATCTAAAAACTCACATGTTCCACAAATAATCCCTTTATAAAGCACAAATGAACAATGCCATGTGTGTACATGTACATGGAAGATGTGCTATGGAAATACATGTATATTATTGTTATTATCATTATCATTTTTACCATGCAAACCTAAACCACTGATGACAAAAAAAAAAAATGAAAAGGAGCAGTGGCAGAAATGCATCAGAGACCTTGCCAACAGGGAAATAAGAAAACATAAGTTATCACATATAAACTGTAGAAAATTCTTACTTTCTCAGCAGGTTTGAGCACTTCCCACAATGGAGTGTCATTGTCTGCATTGGCGATGAGGTCAACGGCCTTGACCCCTGCATTGAGGTTGAGGTCAATAACCTTCTGTTTGCTCTGGATTTGGTCCTTCTCCTGAGAGAGTGTGGTAATTTCTGCATTCTGGAAAATGCAACAAAAATGAATTTGCATATGTATCAGTAGAGTGGCATTAGTATTTACAGACACGTAGCATGTGTCAACAACACACTTACCCTTTTCACACGGCCGCTTGGTCTCAACTCCGCCCTGCACAGGCATGACTCAGGGTGAGGTTTCATTCATCGATGTGAATGTCTCCCTCTGGGCAGGAGGGCAGGTTCTAACTTGGCATTTGACAAAGCCTTCATGGGAAGTTGTTTAGATTGCATACTGGAATTAAGGCAGGCCTTTGTTCGCACCAGCAGCAAACGGGTACATTGGCAATGGAATCAAGTTCAGGTTTACTTACAAATACCCGTCACACATATGTTTTCAAAATGTTTCTTGGTCTTCAAATGTTAAATCCACAATTCCAAATCACATCAGGATGCAGTTTGTAACCCTGTCAAAAAGAAGCTTCCCACACTGACTGAATATTATGCATATGTGTGTATAATTTTCATCTGGTTGGTAATTACCTTTTGGGCAAGGGCAGCCTCCAGTTTCTTTAGCTTCTGGTCTTGTTGCCATACTTTTGCCTGTAGGTGAAAATAAATAAAAAAGGATTTTGATATTACAAGATGTTAAATGCACAGTCACAGCTCATGAAGATGTTGAAAATATGGAATGTGTGAATACTGACGACAGGTCCCATGCACACTTCTACGTCCTTAAAATCACATTTCCATCCTTTTCACGTGTCTACATTTCCAATTTCTTATAATCATTTTCTCTACATTCCTGTCCTTGCATTGTTGTGCCTGTGTTCTAACCATTCCTGATAAATATGTACTTTTTTTCTTCCTCCTCCTACCTGTTAACTCTTGTTTCACATTTTTGTCTGCATGTCATTTTGTCCTTTAACATTCTATCTACAGTAGTGCCTTCTGTTTTGTTTTGCCCTTTGTACTTTCAGTGTCCTACTGTAAATGTGGAAGTAGTATGGAAATTTTCACAAACTTTGGGCTTGCCTCAACTACGGGCAAAATTACAATCAAGAAATTATAATTTGGGATATGTCAAATTTTCTAAAAGAAAACATACACTCAATGTGAAATTACACTAGGGCTACAAGCAAATTCAGAGATTGGATCACCAATGAAAAAAAAATGCATACATGTGTAAAAACATGAGAAAGATAAAAAGAAATATGAGATGTAATGGGAAGTGAAATTGTTGGCACTGACCTCCAACCTCTCCTTGTCTCCCTGGAGTCTACTGATGGCTTGATTTGACTGGTTGACGTTCCCCTCATGGGCCATCCTTAGCTCCTCTGATATGGCTTGATTCCTGGCTTCAAGCGCCTCAATCTATCCAAACATGCAAGTGCACATAACCAAAAACATAAGAGGTCTTCTTAACACTTGTGATATACATCTCACGATTTAACAATACATTTTTCTTCCAATTGCCTGAATATTCAATTGGGCAGGGACCCTATACATTTAGTAGATACACGGTGCCTATTTATTTTACTTGCCAACTGGCAAGTTTCAACTGCCAAGGGCAAGTGGGGCACTGGGTTTGTCGCATAAAGTGCAACTGTAAAAATAGAAAATACAACTGCATGACGCATGGGTGTTACATTGACATCTACTTGAAGTAAACAACTATCACATTGTGATAGCTTTGACAAATAAACTGAATGGTCTCACTGAATTGGATTGGACTGAAAAAGACATATGAAAGAAGGAGTATGAAATATTTGTTTAAGATTTAATGTTAATATAAGTCTTATACTGTACTTGCTGTATAAATATTTCAAGGTTCATTTCAAATACTTTGCCATAGAAGATTGGACATCCTATCATATCCCTATCAGTAACATATTTTATATCAACTCCTTCATTCTCAACAAATTTTCTCACAGTACCGACACTAACCTTCTGATGTAGCTGCTGCATCGTCGTCTTTTGCTGAGACAGCTCCAAGACTTGATGCTGCAGGGGTCGCAATCTGAAAGTGAAAACGAAGACGGTTCCCTGGCGTTAAATCGATCCCTATAGAGCAATCAACCTCTGGATACAAACTTGTGTAATCATCATCATATTTCTGCTGAAAAAAAAAAAAAAATATCAACTATCCACCACTCATGCTGTAATCACTTTTCTTTGAGACAAATGCTAAATTTAATGCCTCATTTAGCAGGGGTGATTCTAAAAAAATTATTTGTTTCTCTGACTCAGAGCAGTGGCATCTTGAAAGCTCTGGAATATTCAATCACAATATATCTAAACTTCAAGCAAGCTATTGAAAAACATGAAGTGATATGAAAGATATCTTATCCAGCATGCTTCTCTACAACTGATGTAAAGTGAAGGTTAATGAAAAGAGATAAATGCCAAAGTACTTTTGATGGTTCTAAAACAAGAGGAATGCTCCTCTAGGGAAAGTTATGGAGAGCATACTTTGGGGGGAAAGAACATGTGACCTCTCACCTCTGCACAGTCTCTGACAGTCGCTTGTTCTCCTGCCAGCATGCTTCATAGTGCTCTGAGGCTGTGGCCAGCTGCATGGTCAGCCGGTCAACCTCCGTCCCCATGTGGTCGCTGCTCCCTTCCCGCATCAGCACCAGCTGGGCCTTCCGGGAGCGGTTGAGCAGCGTGTTGACCTCCAGGATGCTTGAAGCCAGCACGCTGTGACCGTTGACCTCCACCAGCCTGAGTATTAAGACAGCAACACGAAATCATTCAAAAACTTTGATTGTCATTCACATAAGGGTAAGAATCAGATCCACACCAATCTTGGAGATTATCAAATAGCATTAGTTTATTTTGTGTACGAACTTTGCCAGGTTACCATTGGCAAGAAATATCTAAAAATAAATGAACAAGATATACATGTACATCACATGTTAGCAGCAATATTTTTGTACTCTTGTAATTCTTAATTACTGTAAAAGTGGATATTTTCGCGCGACTAATTTTTCGCGCCTGGCCTGGTGAGAAGAATTTCGCATGTTTTTAATTCCGCGGAATCAAGACATCACGCACAGGAACTTATGGCAAGCAAAAATATTCACATGCTTTTATTTTCGCGCTAGTTTCTGGTTGCACTAAACGCGCGATAATTTCAACACCACGAAAATTCCCACTTTTACAGTACTGTACTCAATGTCAATCAATTGAATATGAATGATATGCTATGTCACCTATTATGTAAACTGTCAACTTCAACAAAGCTTCTTCACTTTTACTTTGACAATTCCTTCAGAAATGGTATGATGAAATGGTATGATTTGACATGACTTTTAGAGGAGAGTTGTTATGTTGTTTCTAAATTGACCAAAAACATCCTTATACCATTGTGTACATGTATACCAATCAATGTGAGAGATGTGAGGTGATGTACTGTAATCATTGCCTCTTCTAATTTTCCTGTCCTAAAATTCTCTCTTTTTTATTCTATTAAATCAAGTTTTGATAGAACCTCTAATATTTTTTTTTGTCTAATTTTAGTGTATGAGCTGTTATTTTTGCATACAGCTATTTTTGCGAATGAGGATGTCACAGACATTTTTGCGAGACATTGTTTTTATGAATTGACACTGAGGATATCTTAAGTGCACTATTACCTGGCGCATGGCAACATTTTCGTGTGTTGTGAAATTCACAGTCCCGCTGTGATTCACGAAATTTACAAAATAACAGCTTACATACCATATTCTGTTAATCACTGTCAACTCAAACATAGGGTGGAATTTCACTTTTTAAAGTACTAACCTGTCTCCGACACGCATCACTCCGGCAGGCATGCAGCCCTGGATGTAGACCCCGTCCTTTGGGCCCCTCTCAGCCAGCTGGAAATGGAAGCCCTGGGAGCCAGCGTTGGCCTGGAGGGCCAGCAGGGAGAACTGCTGGTGGAGGGACATCGAGTTGTAGAAGCTGGACACACCCCGTGGGGACATGGCTGCCTTCTTCTTAGCATCATCCACCTTGGGTAGAGATGGGGGAAGTGTGAGATGGTCACAGGATTGAAACAAACAGACAGACAGACAGACAGACACAAACAAACAGGAAAGAGAATGGATGCCCAAAAAAGAATGCAGAGAAACAAAAGAGGTATTTTGGGGGAATGATTGGCAACAATATCCCAGGGACTGCCAAATGTTGTTTGTCATACTCTTTTTTTTTCTGTCCCAAAAGGATATCATTTTATTTCATTTATAGTTTTAATTACCTGTTGGTAATGGATCAAATTATGGCCACTCTAGAGGTACAATGTACAGTATTTCTTCTGTATTTACAGAAATTAAGAGTTTGTAATGAATATCAAGAGAGAAAAGATGGGGATACAGGGATCGGCACTAACTCTTTTTTCTGGTGGCTCCAAAAAGAAATGTAGTAGCCCGAAACAAAACAGAAACACAACTACCCATTTTGAATCCTAACTGTCCGATTGGGCCACCAAAATATAACCTTTCTGGAAATTTGGTGGCCCGACATAAATTTTTAGTGGCCCTGGGCCACTGGGTCACCGCTAATGTTGAGACCTGGAATAGTACAAAACCATGTGATAACCAGTGGATCAACTACAATGTAGATCACAACCAAAAGCATTGCTCATACAGTGTGCAGATATATTATTCATAACTGTCGAAAGGTCTCAATTATTATGTGTTCACTGTCCGGCCCATTCTGACCATACCTTCTGTGCTTGCAGCTGGTAGTCTGCTACGGCTGTCTCCATGCTAGCCAGGAGAGAGCTGTGGTCGTACTGAGCCTTGAGCAGTGCAACCTCCGCCAGAGTCAGGTCGTATCCTGTTGATTCACTGCACAGAAGAACCGATGACACCGAGATGAGAAACTCTGACACAGATCCAAACTTGTATCCACCCCGTACCTCTACCATTCACTGGAGACTTTCACATGTCAATGTCAACATTGAAAGTTTGTGCATGACCAATGTTCATCCCCATTAAAAGTGATTTATTCTTTGAAACTTTGAAACTCTGGTTTAAAAATTATTTGTCTGATAGATTTCAATATACATCATTTAAGAATTGTTCCTCAAATTATTCATTAATAACCCGTGGTGTTCCGCAAGGTTCTATTTTAGGTCCTTTATTGTTTTTGATTTATATTAATGATATTGTTCAAAGTTCTACTATGTTTAAGTATGTGATGTATGCTGATGATACTACTTTGTTTTATACTCATCCAAGTTTGATTGATATTGAGATTAAAGTTAATCAGGAGTTAGATATAGTTAGTAATTGGTTTAAAGTAAATAAATTAGTTGTTAATTTTGTTAAGACAAATTATGTTATATTTCACCGTAATGTTTGTGATGATAATTATATTTTTGATGATGTGTTATGTTCTATTAATTCTGTTCCTCTAAAGAAAGTTGATTCGGTAAATTTTCTTGGTGTTTATATTCAGAGTAATATGCATTGGGATGTACATATAACGAATGTAGCAAATAAGGTATCTAAATATATAGGTATATTATATAGATTGAAAAATATTCTTCCAGAGTTTGCACTTTTTTTGCTGTATAATACATTTATGCTTCCGTATCTTAATTATTGTGTATCTGTATGGGGCAAATATAATAAAACCAAGATAGATGTTTTACATAAATTGCAGAAAAAAGCATTACGAATATGCTCTGGTAGTCATTATCTTGCTCATTCGGCTCCTCTTTTTCGTAAATTTAATACTTTGAATATATTTGATTTGTATACTTATAATACCGCTGTTTTGGGATTTTATTATTTCAAAGATATGTTACCTCATAATATTTCATGTATGTTTTCAACTAATAATGAAATTCATAAATACAATACACGAAATTGCAATAGATTTCATATGTGGGTAGTAAAAACAAATCTGGTTTCAAACTCCGTACGTCACCAATTTCCGTTAATCTGGTATTCAATTCCTAGAGATATTTGTTCACGCAATAGCCTGTCCTCATTTAAGAAATTTTTGAAAATATACCTTCTAGCAAATCACACATAGTCATAGTCAATTTATCATATCATTTGTCTTATGGTTTTGTTTTGTTTTGTTATGTTATGTTTTGTTGTATTTGTTGGTTTTCTGTCCATGTCTACACTTTGTACCTTAAAAATCAATTATTTTGTGCATAATCGTAAGGGAACTTACTTCACAAGGCCTTTTGGCTTTTCTCAAGTTCTCTTTTTTCATTTTCACTGTTATATGTAAATGATTGATTATCCTTTTGTGTATTGTAAAATCCAATACTGTTGTATTGTTTTATCCGAAAATGAGATGAATAAACGAATTGAATTGAATTGAATTGAATAATACAATGCACTCCCGTTATAATGAACACGGTTATAATGAAACTCTTGTTACAATGAAGTAAAAATTTAGGTCCAAAAATTATCTACATATCTTTATATATAAGTTTCATAGTTTGGCTATAATGAAAATTCAGTGTAACAAAAGAGAAAATGCTGGTCCTTACGATTTCATTAAACCAGGAGTTGCCAAAATCAACCTGCATATATGAATTTTAAGAAGGCAAGCTTACTACTTGAAGTCAATTTTCTGCTTGCATGTGAACACATTTTACAACTGTCTTCTTGCGGACATCTCGTTGTGTCATGTGAATCGTAAACATCAATCTTAATTTACACACAGGTGAGTTTCTGTTCTGAGTGAAAAGAAAGGGGGTGAGACTGGGCAAGCCATAAATGTCTCCAAAACTCCCTCCCAGCTCCACTGGGATATATGCAGTGTCTATAATGACCATGATTTCTCAAAGAAAAAGGAAGGGGAAGAGAAAGGGAAGGGGGGGGGGGGGGCTAGCCGTACCTGTCTCCGAGACCCCCACTAAGCTCCTCAATCTCTTGTCTCATCTCCTCAACCTCTCTCTGTCTCTCATCCACCGCCACGCTGGCTGCCTCCAGCGCTGCTAGCAGCTCAGTCAGCTGGGCTGGTAAGGAGTCTGCAAGGGTTCCAAAGTCAGGTGTAAAATTACAGGCAATCTTTTCATAGTATACAAAGAGTTCAGTTCAAAGTCAGGCGAATGATTACAGACATTCTTTTCACAGTATACACCAATAGAAATATGAAGATCATGCACATGAATGTATATTACTGCAGTGTCCAGCGAGCTAGCCGTGCCACGCCGTGATATATATCATGGATTTCCCATGCACATGGGATATAGCGGTAATGGGGGATCATGCTGACGAGTTGGATCGGTGCATAGTCATATTGAAAGGTCTTTCTGGTGGAATGATGTATGTATTTCTTTGGAAATGATGGTATTTCATACAAGATGAGTTCATCATATGAGCATCTCACTACTGATCCAAACTACACAAGAAGCAAGACTAGTATTCATTTCTGAAATGATTACAGATGAACTACACTTATGTGATTGATTGCTTAAACCATTAGTAAAATAATGTCAGCTTGCAAGAACCAACTAAAACAGAGCCATCCTGATAACAGGAAAATTTATAAAGTATTAAACATCCCATGGAGCTTCAAATCTGCCATACATACTTTACACTGAAAGTTTGCACTGTAGATATATATGTACTATTAACAGATTAAATGCAAGCAATCATTTACAGGGCTCCACACTAACATTTCTCTCTGGTTTCGAGCCATTAAAATCTTTGAGTTTGGTATTTTGATGGCCCGAAAAGAAACCTAGTGGCCCAAAATAAAAGGAAATTTCAGCTACCCGATCAGGCCACCATAAGTAACCTTATGGAAATTTGGTGGCCAGACATCAATGTTCATTGGCCTTGGGCCCTGATTTACACAAGACAGGAACAAAAAATCAAAGCCTTACCTGTGACGGGGCAAGAGGCCAACCTCTGCTCCAGGGCCTGTAACCTGGCATCTATATTCTTCTGGCTGTATGAGTTTCCCAGATCGACGAGGGCATCTTGGAGTGCCTTCAACTTGAATAAAAGGAGAGGAGGAGTTCATCATTAGATTTCAAGTTGCTCAAATGGAAACAGCAAAATAGCTACCATAAAAGATTTTTTTTTTTTTCAATTCTAATTCAGGATTTGAGTAAAAAAAAAAAGGGCCTAACTTTGCGATCCTACCAGAACCAGAGGCAAAACGACAACATAAAAAGTAGACATACATTTATACATGTACAGTAGCACCATAACATACACTATCAGGGAGCGAAGGGGCTAGGGACACAAAACAAAGATTACAAAATGGTGCAGTTGGGTGTCAAGAGCCAGGATTATAGCAATGGAGTGAGCAGATACAAAGAAAGGTAATGTCACGCCAGTGATGATCCTCCCTAAGCTCAAGGTTGGACAACCTGTAAAGGATAAAGATGTGAACTCTCCATCGACAGTTTTCATAAAACCATTACAGGAGTATTGGTTAAAATCTAGACTCTAGTAACTATATCATACATTGTACTTGCCAACTCTACCGCATTTGGCGGTAGACTACCGCTTTTGAAAAATTTCATTAGCATTCAAGCTAGCGCTGCATGCTCGCATAGGCATCCTGGATTCTACCGCTTTCTCAAATGAAAATGTTGGCAAGTATGCTATATTCCACTGTGCATATCTGAAGTATACATACCTCCTTATTCTTTTCCTCCAGTTCTTTTGAGATATCATGGGTTTCTGAGTTGTAGACTTCATTATTAACCTGGGGGAAAAACATGAAAGCATAAAAATGCTTGACAAAGATGATTGAAGTTGTGACAAATTTTGACAAATTACAATAGGGAGTATTAGTGGACATGTAAAACCAGACAGTTATTTGTAATCTATATCATAGAATACATAACTCTTATCAACAACTTGAATTCATCAGACTTACAATACAAATCTGAGAGAACAGTTTAACGTCTATGGTTAGAACTTGACAGTGCAGCAGCAGGTGCAGTTTACAATGTTTTTACTTTTTGCATTTGCATTGCACATAAAACATATCCACAGGTTCTCTAACACTAAAAAAAATAATCCACATTAGTTCAATGGGACAGGCTGCACTTATTCCAGTGCATATAATTTGGCATTACACATAAATTTATCTCTTGATATGCCAGTTGGAAATGGTAAGAACAGAAATGACAACAGTTCTGGGGTGTAACATTAATTCCCATGATTTTTTCATTTGGGCTGATGAAGACTTTCACACCAATAACATGTTTATTCCATAGTGAAGGCAACATAAGCTAAAGAATATACAGTGTAGATAATAAAGCCCCTAATATTATTTTCAGCCATTGTTACTATGCATTTCTTGTTTACTTCAAAACAATCAAGGCTAAAACAGGTGCAACTACTTCTAATAATAGCACAGAAATCTACAGATTCTTTGTATAAAAACATTTCACACCTGTGCCAACTACACGTGTATCTGAAAATCAATACAGTTTCACCTGCGTAAGCATTGCATTCTTCAGCCTCTCTTGAATGCACATGATTATTCAAGCATCACAGCAAGTGTGCAGAGACCATGAGGTCATTCACTGTGTGTGGGGTCAACAAACTCAACACACTCAGCAGAGTGCAAGGGGTTGACATCATTGACTTTATACTGAGAAAGAGGGCACACACACACACTGCTGCAAACTCTTTGTGCAGGTCAATGGACTTTGGGGTCAAAACCTATTGAAAGTATACCAGCAAACATGTTTTTTTCTGACAACAGTCAGATAATATAATTCATACAGTACATTGCTTGGCTCAGAAATTGTATGACAGTTTAAATGTCAAAATGAAGAATATATACTTCTAAACTTACTTGTATTTCAGGTATGGGGCTGATGGACACATTGGCCACTGGTTCAACAGGTTTGGGTGCATCCTTCACTGGGACAAGAGACTCTTCTATACTGGCCATCTGAGGGTCACGTTATACACAAATCAAGGATTGAAGATAGAAAACGATAGAGAGAAAAAGAAATGAAAGAAAATAAAACAGACATTGATATTTATATGAAATGTCATTCATGCACATATCCTACACAGTACCAAAGACTCTTCTTAAAGACTTAACCCTAAAAAGACTGGGCTATTTTGGTAGCTCGAAAGACTGGGGGGGGGGGGGGGGGCCTAAAGGGCCCCCCCTTAAGATCTCGGCCGTGGATCGCGCGATCGCCGTGGAAATTTGCACAATGGTAGTGTGCGATGTAATCTACAAGATCGTATATTCAAATTTTACAAAATAGTCTTCTTTTATTTTATATTGATTAATTATGCTAATTTATGCGAGAAATCAGACTCTTTGATCTAAATCAGTAAATAAAGCTCCAAAAGTGCTCATTTTTGGTTTAATTATTCTTAGTGGCATTCTTAGCAAATGTACTTGAAAAAAAATTCGGTATCAAAATTGATTTCTTATTTATTTTATTGTTTTATGAATTTCTTATGTATTTCTTTGTTTTTTCGACCTTTTGTTTTTGTTGTTTTTTTAAACAAAATTTGTGGCAGACACTTTTTGAAGCATAATACTCCTAAAACAAATTAATTTTAGCCGTGCATGTACAAAAAGTTATGTAACTTCAGAACCGTACCCCCGGGCGTCACAAATTTGGTGTCAAAATGTGCGGGAAACTTGAAAGAAAAAAGTCATAGAGCATCGCGGCGAGAGCATTGCGTGTTGCAGAGTAATCGCGCGAAATGTTGAGGGGGGCCTTTTAGGCCGCCCCCCCCCCCCCCCAGTCTTTTTAGGGTTAAATACCACATGGCACCATCCTAAAACTCTCTACCTCCTATATGCACCATGGATGGTTCAACTCTCTTCACATCCCTGTCATGATTTGCAATGGGCACTGAGACAACACATACAATTTGATACATGTACAGTAGTTTGCACAAGACTTCATCATCACTCAGTGCTGCTACTAATTGCCGCTGCACAAAAGTGGCTGCAACATTTCATTCGGTTCAGTAAAGGAGATTTTAAAAGGTCTCTATGTACACAGCATTGACACAAACCACAACACACTATTTCATATTGTTTCTTTCTTTTTTTTTTACACTAGCTACTCTACTATGAAGCGTACAAAGCACTTGCTAATGAAGAAAACACATGCCATACAAGTCACATTTTCTATGCTACTGCAGCAAGCAGAACTCACTACCAATAATATGGAATACAAACACAGTGCCATCAATAAATACGGGCCATGTTGCAAAAATGATGTACATGTATATACTGCAAAGTTTGTCAGTCAAGGGGAAGTAATATGCATGATTACACCTTTATAATGGCATGATCCGATCTTAACAATATTACCAGGGAGGTGACAATGCCACGTCCCTGACATTACCAATGTGTACATTGTAAAAGAGGTTATGTATCAGTGACAATTTGCTTTGAAAATGTTTCAAAACACATTTTTTTTTTTAAATACTTTGAGTGATGTTTGAGATATAGTGGAGTGTAAACATGCAATCATCATGAGCAACAACATTAGAGCTGTTCACACACTACAACTGGCAAAAATGAGTATCAAGCATCTAATTTGCAGTCAAAACAATATGCATGGTAAGAATAGGGACAGGTGGTATAAAAATCTATATACAACCTTCTCCAACAAAAACAAACAAGCAAAAAAAAAAAAACCAAAACAAATAAGCAGAGGAAAATCCATCAGTATTATGCATTCACAGTATTTTTCTGGACCAAACTGCAATGAGCATGAACAATAATCAAAACTTCTCTCTACAGGTTGAACACACACAACCCAGGCCATGGCAAATACAATATCATTTCATATACATCTGTATCTGTAGACATTGTAGCCATGAAATATATAGCTGCATTTCTTTATCTATTGAGTCCCACACACCCCTTTGGATTCATTGATTCTTTTACTAGTAACATATATCTAGCTGATTCTGCTTTTCTGTACATGAATTGTCATGAAGGTGACACCCTTTTACTAGTAAGCTTCAGCTAAAAAACATGGGCTGATCACACAAGAGCTACCCAAGAAAAAACTATCAACCTCATAGACAGGTGGGCTCTATGTTTTGGATAGCAGAATTGAATCTATAAAGTATTCGGGGAAGAATTCTAACTTCCCAAAAAGACTCTGGGTGACAAACATTCATAGCAGACCACAAGCACACAGCATTTGGGCAAGCATTCTTCTCTGCAAAAGAGACTGAATTATAGACATTCATTTCTTAAATGCAAGTCTTTGCCATGTTTGAAAGAGTTGTTTCATGCATGCTGCTATAGGAGAAATAATTTTTGTCACTAACTTGCTACTGCGTAACATGGATCATGCAAGTATTCTACAAGCTAACCAACAGGATGACAAAGGTGATGTGAATTTGAAACATTACAGAAGACGCAAAGCTACATTTTTTTTTTTTAATGATCCTTTTTTTGCTACAGAGACTTCTACACATTGCAGTAAAAATTGCAGTAAAACATTAAGGACAAATCATGCAACATCTAGAATTAAAATACAGTTCGACCTCGATTAGCCGGCCATGTCCGGACCGGCGCTCATCCGGATAAGCGAATTGGCCGGATATGGGAGACACAATGTTAATGTATAGCTGCCGTCCAAGCTGCCGTCCCAGTGCACTGGCAACTATGTAGGCAGGTAGCGTACCCCGCAACGGTGGTGTAATCTATGCTAGCCTGCGCAAAATTGTAGTCCCTCCTTCACAAAAATAAAGTATATCTTTATGTGAAAATCATACATGATTTACCTCATTAGATATTGAGAAACCTATAATGCACATCTTATGAAATTAGTGAAATAGATCCATGAAAAGATGTTAAAGTCACTGTTTTTTCTCAATTTTTGGATGAAAAAAAAAGTCCTTCACTGCGTGAACGCGTCCGGATAATAGAGATTTCCGGATAAAAGGAGGGCGGATAATCGAGGTGGAACTGTACATATTTACAATAGTGTTTAATCAGTCTTGAAAATATCAAACAAGGCATGATGGTTTCACTAGACAACTGAGACTGCATAGTACATGTATATCATAGGTAAAGAATCATGTTCAATTGATAAGAGTACTTCATATTGATATTAAAGGACAAGTTCACCTTCATTAACATAAGGATTGAGAGAATGTAGCAATATTAGTAGAACACATCATTGAAAGTTTGAGGAAAATTGGACAATCCGTTCAAAAGTTATGAATTTTTGAATTTTTTGTGCAGTCACCGCTGGATGAGAAGACTACTGCAGTGTATGATGTCATATGCGTACAACAATATAAGGAAAATATAAAGAGAATTTCACAAAATTTCATCTATTGAAAAAAGTACACATTCCCTTGACTTGTTACTGACATATGTTATGGGTAATATTATTCCCATTGCCTTTAGAAAGAGGCAAGTAAAGTGCTCTTTTGTCTTGCGAAAAAAGTGAAAATATGTTGAATTTTCTTTACATTTTCTTTATACTGTTGTATTCATATGACATTACGAGCCTTAGTAGTCTCCTCATCCAGCGGTTCCAACACAAAAGTTTCAAAAATTCATAACTTTTGCATCGATTGTCCAATTTTCCTCGAACTTTCACCGATGTGTTCTACTAATATTGCTGTATTCTCTTAATCCTTATGTTAATGAAGGTGAACTTGTCCTTTAACATAATATCTGAAGATGGTGTTATGCTGCACATCTCCAAATTAGTACAATGAGTTGGATTGTGCAAGGTGACCCCAAAATTATTACTACCTTCTGGCAGTAACAGGTTATCATGATACATCTTTGTGAGTGGGCTACAGTACTGATGATATACCGTATTACACGTGTAAATGAGTGTATAATCATGTACATAACTCTGGACAACCCGAACTGTTCAACAGGTTACGACAGATGATCAGAATGTATAAAATAAATTTTACTAGGGTACATGTAACTATGCACAGGAATGTGTTAGAATGATTAATGCGAGCATGTGTGTCTGGGGTTAGCCTCCGTCAGGAATATGATATGAATGCTTAATTGCATAAATATTCATAGGGGTGGGTGTAAGCCGGTCAATGCCATGATGTACACATGTGTGTTTACATAGATATGCATATTCACGATGTAGCATACCTCCAGTTCTAGTTTGGAAAGTTTTTCATTGTCGATGCGAGTGGAAGACAGAAGCTCAGACGACCCAAAGGATGAACCAATGCTAATCTGTTGGGGTAGGAAATTTTTACATTCCATATTCTCAAATAGGAGACCCATAGACATCCCAAGAAAGACTTGGTTCATACACTTGTGGTCAAAAAAAAAAGATACAAATTCTTGCTTAAAGTTTTCTTTAATCAAAGGTCAGGACATCGCTATGACTCCCATTTGGAAAAATTCACTGAAAATTGATAGGGAAGGAAGTCTTTTACCCTGTACCTGTAACATTTCTGTATTACATTAATACCATTGTCGTAGTGATTTCTATAGAACTATTTAGCACAAGATCACAGAAAGGACCATGGCAATCCACTCAAATTATGTGCCACAACAGGTTTGCACCACATGCATCATCCATTTGGACAGGGCTCTACAAAATTACTTGGATGCTTGTCTTAGGCTACTTAATCTCTCTGTTTGGCAGGTATATCTAGGGCCCATGCCGATATGCACATTTGGACAAATGGGAGAAGAAATGCCCTGACTTCGTGTCAAGTTGTTTGATAATGTACACCAGTCGATCACCACCTATACACACACTCAACAATACCTAAAAACACTTCATGTTAAATTTGAAAGTACTTCACAGCTTGTCATTGGAGATACACCACACATACAGAATACTTTGAAATGTATCATTCGGACATCTCACATACACACACACACATTCATGCCACAACTTTCTTAACTCTTACTATTGTAGTTATTTTAGTGCTGCAATACACTTGTATGTGTCTATGACTTTTATACCAAATGCATGAAAAGCGCACAAAGAATTAATCGACGGTTATCATGCAATATAAAAAATCACAGTTATCATTATCATTATTATCATTACTCTTACTATCATACACACATCAATATATAGGAAAGAAGTAAAAAACTCACGGCAGAAGACATCCTGGAGGACGCCCTCGATGTGAGGGAGTCCTGCCGCTTGACCTTTGGCTCCCTGGCGTTAGCCTCCTCCTCCTCCTGCGTGGTCCAGTGGAGCTCACGGTTGCTACGGTCACAGAGGACAAAGGCATGGGAGTCCAGCTGGAGCGGTATGGCTTCGTCTGCCACATCACTAACATCTGGGCAGGGATGGAGCAGATGCAATACATGATGGAGGATATAAAATTACATCACGTGGAATACCAACAGGTCTTGAAGAAATTTCCTGGAAAAACATTTTTTTTATCTTCCTTTTCCTTACCTTAGGACTACAGCTGTACAAACTATTTGTCTGTATAATCAAATCCAAGTTCAATCTGGAAGAACTATCAGCATTTAGGAGAGAAAAAAAGTAGCAATTGGGAGGTAAGAGTTGAAAACAGTGATAATGCACATACATCATGAGTAATTTGATGAGTCTAGGTGAAAAATGATAATATATCTCTCACAGTCAGATCCATCATATTATTCTTGCCACCACCAGTAAGAGTGAAAGAAGGAAATCAGAGAGAACTAGTCATGTTTTCATCATACACTTGTATTAGCATGCATAGATTCTGCATGTTTTCATTTTTGTGGCAAGGTATACTTTTCCCAAATAAGCCGACACATATAGATATCATGTTGAGTGGCTGGATGACAGAATGTATGTCACATATTTGTAGAGTACAGCTGTGACACAAGAACACACAACTACATGTCAAATGCAATCAAACCGTCTCCAGCAAACGTCAGTTTACTCCCTCTAGAATTATGTTGGGTAAGGTAGGTTAGGATAGTGAGCTAATAAATACTCAAATGAATATCAGCAGTCAGGCACTCCTGGACTCTCTACACTCACCACCATCCTTGTCCACTTCCAGAAGACAAAAAAGCCCAGGATCTGCATTCTTCATGGAGAACTTCCTCAGGGCCAGTTTGACCACCTCGATGGCCGGCGTGGAGAGGGAGATGTGGACCAGTTTGCCCTTTGGCTGCTGGCTGGGCAGTCTAAGGACAATCTGGACAGAACAGGACAGGTGCAAAAAGGGACTTATTTCAAATGGGCACAATGCAAGCGACAGGTAGGTAATGGGTCAGGTGATATAATGTTCAGTGGGGAAAATAGACAGTAAGAGAATGATTTAACTGAGAAAAAAAAAGATGAAATCAATTGAACGGAAATAGTACATACATTTATCAACATGTTTGTATTGAATGAGATTAACCCTATTCTAACTGGTGTTTTTGAGACCAAGTTTTTACTGAGGGGGGGTCAATTTGACCCCCCCTTCAGATCTCGGCCGCCGATCGTGCAATCGCCGCGAAATTTTGCCTGAAGATAGAGCTGGATGTAAACTACAAGATAACATGGTCATACAATAGAAAAATATTGCTTTTCTATTTTTAATAAATTAATTATGCAAATTTGTGCATGAAATCATATTTTCACCTATAACTCCATTAAAAAGACTGGAGGATTGCTAAATTTTTGTGTCAGAATTCCTCAAGACACATCAAACAATTTTCTTGAAAAAAATTAGCACAATCGAAATCAATTTCTTTTGTTTTTTATTATTTTGTTAATTTCTTATGTATTTTATTGTTTTTTCGACCTTTTGTTTTCTATTGTTTTTTTGCCAAAATTTGTTACAGGCACTTTTTCAGGCTTATCTACACTAGAATTTATCAATTTCAATGGTTAAAAGTTGAAATAATCTAATTTATATCAATTTAACAAAAAAACACAATTTGCATTGGATTTGCACACGATATCATGAATTTGAGCTGTTTTTTGGTTGACATGCATATGCAAAACATTACGTAACTTCAAAACGGTGTACCCGGACGTCGCAAATTTGGTCTAAAAATATGCGGGAGACTTCAAAGAAAAAAGTCATGAAACGACGCGGCAAAATCTTTGCGCGTTGCGAAATCATGGCGCGAAACGTCGAGGGGGGGGGTCAATTGACCCCCCCAGTTAGAATAGGGTTAAGGTCCAATCATAATTGGACAACAATAACAATACCAAAAAAAAAAAATTGTCCCTTGTATCCATTGACCAGTTTATACCCACTGACCTTGATGGCACCTCCTTGACCGGTCCTGTGCCTGAACTCAAAGCGTGTGTTTCCAGGGTCTGACAAGCCACGCTGGACAGCAAGTGGACACTCATCAAGTTCCAGCTCTCTATCATTACCTAGTCAACAAATTAATGGCATTGATAGAGAACTACATGTAATCATTCTTGAAATGCATCAAAGGATTGTATTCACATGGTTCATCAACTATAACAGTACACAAAAAATCATTGACAGATCAAACTAATTATGAATTCACTCTTCATGCTTTCAAAGCTTTGGTTCATGATTTTGATTTTGATTTTCATTATCATCATCATTTGACATTAGCAACGTTACAGCTCTCATCATCTTATCATTTAACCATACAGAAGAACAATATACACTGCTCCATTGCAGAGCAAGAGAGAGAGAAAAAAATGTACATCATTTGTGAAACAAATGGAATTAATGCAACAAACTGTCCATGGAGTTACATCACTCCAGTTCTCAACGGACTACATATGGGAAAACATACCCTTGTTTTTGCCATGCGAGGGCGCCTGCAGCAGGCGGTAGAGTCTGGGATCCTCGGCAAGGTCCAGCTGATTCAGACAGAGCTCAATGAGGGACTGGGTGGTAGACTCCTCCTCCAGTCTGATGACAAGGGTCTTGGAACCACTCCCTACAAACAGGTGTATAGAACCACTGTGAGTCTCAACATTTATTGATCATACTCGCAGAACAATCAGGCAAACACATAACATACACTCCAAGGGACTGGGTGGTAGACTCCTCTTCCAGTCTGATGATGAGGGTCTAGAAACAGGTGTACAGGGGCGCTGTCAGCCTCTGTATACACCGGTCATACTCTCAGAAACAATTAAAGACAACATACTTGAAGCACGCACTTCATTCTGACTGACTCACCTGGGCGCAAATGAATGAACACAATACATATCCTTGCAAACAATATGAAAGAATACAAACACAGAATACACACACAGAAAAATAGGATTGCCATTTGTCCTTCTCATTTTTTTTTCTTTAAATCCACAGAGCCCTTCTCCACTTGATATTAAATATATCTCGGTGTTGGTTACTCACTGTGAGTTTTTTGAATTTGCAAAGCTGGGAAAAGTTATGAAAACTGCCATTTTATCATGGATTCGAAGGGATTGGCAATGAAAGGTCTCAAAACAGGAGGTGAATGTACTATCACTTCACAATTTGAATCGCAGATGTTACTGTTTCAAGAATCCTCTTTCTTGAGTAAGTTAATGTAAAAATCATAAACATCACTCGCACACTTCATGGTATAACAAATTACCATGATACAATACAATTGGTATATTTCAGAGGCAGTAATGTACTTTTCATACATGCATATACACTTCTTTATAATTGCAAATTACTACAACCCATCATCTCTTCATCCATCCATCCACCCATCCATCCATTCACCGACCCATCCATCCATCGGTGATGACTGCTACATACCTGATGAGTGTCCGACATCAGTCCAGACCTGAACTGTGCTGCTGTCTCTGGGACTCTTCTTCCAGTTGGATGGAGAGATAGCCTCCTTCAGTTTGTGGAGCCTGGTGGGTGCAATTCAGGAAGAAATCAGGGAAATAATCCATGTTCATTCATGCGGAAAAGAGCAAGAGTCACAAAATGACACAACAAATCAAAAACCCCACTTCGAAATGCTGCAATGTGCTGTCATTATTTCAATATGATGGTATGGATTATATCACAAACATAACGGTTCTACAAAAAAATTCAAAGACCACATATTTGATACACAGGTGAATGGATGACAACTTTTTCTCTTTTTTCAATGTTCATCAATCTAGCTCACAGTTTACCTTCTCATGTAACAAAACTTCTGTAAGTCTGTCTCTATGATAGTTTCTCAAGTTGATTTCTGCAGCTTTGATCTCTTAGGCCCAAATTCACAAAGGTGGTACAAATGAAACCATGGTTTAAACCATGGACAAAAACCATGGAGCACCAAGTGTCGCATGGAATGTTTTGTTAAGGAATTGGTCATTTCGTCGACAAAATGACCATTTCGTTAACAAAATTATCATTTCGTGGACGAACTGTTCATTTAGTTACAAAAATAATCATTTCATCGGCGAAATGACTGATTTTGTAACGAAATATTCCATGCGACACTTGGCGCTCTATGGTTTTTGTCCATGGTTTAAACCATGGTTTCATTTGTACCACCTTCGTGAATTCAGGCCTTAATGTTTGATCCACTACAACCAAAACTACACTGGGACAATGGGATCTTTATTGCATGATAACTTGCAAGTACATATTAGACATTCAATCTAGATTTAAAAAACAAACAAACAAACATGCAAACAAACTTCCCACTAAACAAGCAAAAACAAATTTACCATATACCACAGCTAAATTGAAGTTTTCCACTTACCCTCCCTTCTTCTTCTTCTCTTCCTTTTCACTCCCAGAACTCCTGCTGCTTTCAGTCCTGGAGGCTTTCTTATCTTGCCTTTGAAGATCTCCCAAGCTATCCTCCATCTTAGCACTACTTGAATTCTTTCTGGTGCTACTATTCTTACTTGTAGTCCCACCTGCTGCATCTTGCGTAGTGATAGCCACACCCCTAGCACCACTGACTGCTTTGCTGCTGCTGCCATCACTGCTTTCGACTGACAACTGCTTCGAGACCTTGTTGTTGGTCTTAAAGCTCATCTTATCATCCATACTGTCTCTTGAGCCCTGTTTGGTGAATGGTGCAGGTTTGGGATCTTGTGTGGCTGCTTTAGACTTATTCTTTGCATCATCTGTGATATTTGGATTAGACTCGGCAGTGTGCTTGATTGCCGTCTTGACAACCTCCACTTGTTGTGTCTCTTCAAAGACCTTTGCCTCATCTTCTTCCTCCCCTTCCTCATCATTATCGTCATCACTATCATCGCTGTCATCAAAATCATAGTCACTGTCAATTTCAGAGCTCCTCCTACTTGTTTTTGATTCCTTTGATGACTCAGGCATCTGTTTAGCTTTACCACTCTCTGTTTCTTTTTTCACCGCAGGAGCAGTCTTCTGGCTCTGCCCCTTCTTCCCATCCATCCCGAGAATTGCCTGGATGACAAAGTCATCATCTTCATCCTCATCCTCATCATCATCCTCCCAGTCATCATCTGAGTCCGAGTCCTCCTCTTCATCCTTGCTGATCCTCTTTACCCTGTAATCAGGGGTCTCTTCTTTCACTCTCTCCTTCTTGTTATCATCCCTCTCCTCTTCCTTCTCCCCTTCATCTATCCTGCCATCCATCTTCTCTGGACTGGAGAGGAGGCTGTCTCTGTCCTCTGGCGGAAGGAAGTGGACGTCGTCAGGGTCGTCCGAATGGAGGATGCTGACCGCTGCCATGTACTTTTGCCTCTCATAGCCGCTGGCATTGCTAATCACACCTACAAAATTTAGGATGTATAGATAGTATCTGCTTTAGAAACAGGATAATTTCACATGAGCCAGCAAATATCAACATTACCACACATAACACTTACAGACGCACATCAATATTCGTGACGACATTTTTGGTTTGTTTGATTTTTTTTTTTTTTTTTTTTGCCCTTGTTGTTGCAGGTGTTTTTTGTTTTTTTTTCTTCTTCTTTTTTTTTTTTTTTTGGGGGGGGGGGGTGGCTTTGTGAAGAAAAAATGAGAAATTCTAGGCAAGCAATACCTTGGTCATGATTAGGACAGAATATGACAACCAGGCACTCAGCGCTCTGCATAGCTGACCATATTTGATCACAAAAGTGTTGAGACTTAAACTTTCTTAACACCTGTCTAACTTTGATAGAAGAATTTGCTAACTTCATATATGTCAGTTATGACAAACATGTCTGTGCCACAAAGGTTCTCCTCCTGGACTAAAACTTGCGCCGCTGCCGGACTATTATTAGTACTCACTCATAACGTCTTCCCTCGCCGTGGTGGACGGTGGGTTTGTCAGGTCATACAAGGTTGAGAGAAGTTTCTCCCTCTCCGAAGAAGAGTCAATTTCCATTTCATCTGCGAGGGGTGATTGAGAACAAAAGAAAATCTCAAATGAATGGACATAGCAGAGGATTCAACACACAGCTTCATAAAGTTAAACTTGTTACGCTATGACAGGAAAACTATTCGCATTGATAGTATCACAAATGATGTGTGCCATGCAGTCCATGCAAGTACAAAAGTATCATAACTATGTTCCACGGTAATCATATTTGAATGTTGAGAGCAACACAAGTGATTTACAAATACATGAACAGCTGTGGAATGGGGAGCGAGTTTGTAAGGAACATTAATGGTACATATAAACTTGGAACAGTTTCTGTAACCTTCAAGTGCACAGATTGCAGTATAGCAGAATTGATTGAGAATGTGCTCACTTGGGAAAAGGTTGATCCACTTTTGTGTAAGTTCTCTCACAACTCACAAACCAAACATTACAGCTTTGCTTTCATGTTTCTTTATAATCAATTTAAAATGCTTGTTGATACTCACCTAATAGAGTCATATCAATATCTGCTAATTCCTTCCCAGATATTCTGTGATCTAAAACAGACAAAGATAAATAGGAAACCAATTATGTTTCAATGGCAGGGTGATGTACAATTTATTGATTTAGTCTCAGTCACTAGTGGTCCCTTTCAAAGAAAGGATTAAAAATAAGGTAAGTGGCAGATAAATGTAGTTACTACAACTGTACATGGCAGAAGGTGGAAAACATCCAATCAGTTCTGAGTTTTTTAGTTGTTTGCACCAGCAATTGCAATTGTTGCCACTGACAATAAAGCAAACCTCTTTCAAGATATGGACTCTCCCCACCCCCCCCCCAAAAAAAAAACACACAAAAAAAAAAATTATATGAAAAGATTTAAATTTTTTCCTACTTGATCAGTACAACAGCATACAATGCTCTTTAAGCTTTATATAAATAAAACAATTAGCACCTCCCTTCTTCTGAGGCATTGATGCGGGCTCATTAAGCAGCCCCCCCCCCCCCCCCAACTTTCTGACTGAAAAATAGGGAAGATTTGGCTCAAAAGTAGGAAAGAAAGGGCAGTTCCCATCGGAGAGTGTAGTATAATTATCAAGAAAAGTAGGAAACTCCTATTGACACGAGAGCTGAGAATTGCCTAAACTCAGATTCTTTCCTCTAAATTAAGAACGGTTGGGAGGTCTGCATTAAGATATGTACTAGAAGGGACAGAGAAAAATATTACAGTATTAACAACCACTTCACAAATTGTTTCACATGCTTGCCAGAACTATAATGCCAAATGGCTGACCGCATTGTACATAGTAAAATGAGCTGAAAAAAACCTTGATCTTATCTTCAACACAAGGATTGGAGATTCTTGTGAACAACTCTGTGAATATCTTTGCAGCAAATATCTTTATGACATTGTTTGATATACACCTTTATTTGAACTTGGACTTTTCACATATAAGTAACGTACAATTCATTGGTTAAGCTACAACAGACACATACACTCACCTATATATGCTGACAAACATGCAAATACTGACACATGCCATAGGCAAATTTATGACCTGAAAGGTAGCTGGATGGCCCTAGAGACCATCTCCTCCGAGGCCAGATTATTACTCAAGAATGTCATATGTATCTCATTAGTGAAGATTGAGTAAAGAAAATCTAAAATTTTCACTTATGAATTACATACATACATTTCTGGTCAGTTTCTCTTTGTTTGCATTTATTATGTATCTCATTATGTACAGATAGACCTCATGTATTAGAAGTAGTATCAGAGGCATTGTACGGGGATGCAGGCAGTGAAGTATTCCACCTCCCAACTCACCAAGAAACACTTGGGCGAGATGCCCCAGGTGGATGGAATCCAACCAGTGGATGATGTCACGCTCATTCCACTGGGCTACTTTCTTCTTGCTGAATGGAAGATTATCCTGTGGGACGACATCTGGCTTGGAAGATGTGTCCGCTGAATAAAGAAAACAACAGCACATGGCCGTTACACTTTACAGATCAATTACATGCAGATTCAAACAAGAGACTTTAGTCATGAATGTTGTTCCAGAGCACATGATCCAATGATCTTGACAATAATTAGTTAGTCATCATGGTGACATGAACTTGGGGATATAATGGGTAGATCATGGGTACATGAAACCACTTGCTATGTATAAATGGTGCAACAAATTTGACTACATACTATATGTAAGAATTTATTTTCCTCAGAACAGAGGTACTGTATAACCCAACTGCTCACATGTCTATACATGTCTTTTCAAGCATATATTCTTTCATTTTTGTGAAATCTACATACACAAACTGACACATCAAAAGGCATTTACTCTTTTTTTAAATCAATGTGTGGAACTTTTGGAAATCTCCGTCACTCCTCCTGTTTCTCTTGTACTGATAACTGCTCTTTAATGACATGAAATTCCCTCCTTTTCTTATCATCTCTATCATTCAACATTGGCAGTCAATGTGACAAAATAATTACAAGGGGGGCGTCTCACAACGGATTTAAATTGAAATTCACAGTTAAGATTTAACCTAAGATGATAGTATGTTGTGTGTGTCTTCGATGAAATTTTTACTCCTTTCTTAAAATGACAATGTTGGAGACTTTATCATTTTACCATGATACAAATTGAAGTAAGTGACAAAGTAATTTTTCTAGAAATCTAGATGAGAATTTGTAGTGGATTATGAAATCATTATATCAAGAATTGAACAGGAAGCTAATGGCATTCCTCAGTTGATCTGAACTTTAAGACCATCTTTAATCCTCTGTGAAACATCTCAATGACCATGCACCACAGGTAGATGATACACGACGAAACCAGTGAAACAGAAACAACTCATCAATGAATTATTGCACAACCATGATTCTACTGATCAGATAGTAGTTACTATCATTCAACATTATTGAGTTAGCAAACATGGCATTCCACCTGCAGCTGAAAATAGTTGCATAAACCTGACTTCATTGACATGCTAAGTCCTTCATTTGCTTTGGTAATGAAATGTCAGTGAGTTCACATATTTGTGACAAGAACTTCTGACATCATGACTGTATCCAATTTATCCAATTTGTGTGGTACTACATGTGCCATCAATCTGACTTCATTAAAGATGGAGGAAGTTGATTCTTTCAAATAAACTATTAAAAAAAATCATTATTTTGTTCTATCTTTGACAAAATGACACACAACATTAATTTTCTAGACAGGAAATGTTGTAATCATGCTTTTTATGACTGGAAGTGCAATTAAAGGACAAGTTCACCTTCGTTAAGATAAGGATTGAGAGAATGTAGCAATATTAGTAGAACACATCATTGAAAGTTTGAGGAAACTCGGACAATCCGTTCATAAGTTATGAATTTTTGAAGTTTTTGTGCAGTCACCGCTGGATGAGAAGACTACTGCAGTGTATGATGTCACATGCGTACAACAATATAATGAAATTATAAAGAAAATTTCACAAAATTTAATCTTTTGAAAAAAGTACATTTTACCTCGACTCGTAACTGACATATGTTATGAGTAATATCATTCCCATTGCTTTTAGAAAGAGGCAAGTCAAGTGCTCTTTTATTATGCGAAAAAAGTGAAAATATGTTGAATTTTCTTTACATTTTCTTTATAGTGTTGTACTCATATGACATCACGAGCCTTAGTAGTCTCCTCATCCAGCGGTTCCAACACAAAAGTTTTAAAAATTCATAACTTTTGCATCGATTGTCCAATTTTCCTCAAACTTTCACTGATGTGTTCTACTAATATTGCTGCATTTTCTTAATCCTTATGTTAATGAAGGTGAACTTGTCCTTTAAAGAACTCAGATCTTATACAATTATTATGTAAACTGCCAACAAAATTATTGACATTTATTCTGTGCAAAAAACCCCAACACAACATGTTACTTTGATTTCACCAACGTCACTCTGAATTAAATTCTTCTGCTTGAAGACCAACCTGGTGGTGATTTGAACTTGCGGCCATTTCTCCGCTCCGGTGGCGGAGGGACGCCCAGACCATCCGCACCGGATCCCGATCCCGAACGCGATTCAGATGACATCACCGACGCTCCGCTGAGGACGGACATCAGATCACTGTCCTTTCTACCCCTCTGGGTCTCCACCCTATCATCCTTCTTTTGATTGTTCTCTCTCTCCTCTGTCGGCTTTTTGGAGGGGGACGCACCTGCTGCCGAGGGGGGTGGGTGCTGCTTGGGCGTCGGCGACAGAGTGGGCGACTTGGGAGAATCGGGAAAGAGGTCATCATCTGACGTGTCACCAAAATGGATGGAGCTGGAATCATCCCCTTCAGAATCAACAGCCTGGTAAAATAAAGAGAGTAGAAAAGATTCAGTGCTCAATAAGCACAATTGAAAGTATATTGTATGGTTGGTAGGGCATATTGAGACACACAACAACACAAATGTTATGGTTGATATCACTCAGGAGTAAGATGTGTAATTCTTTTGAACATATGATAACATCTATAGAAGTCAGAATGATTGCAATAATTTTGTACTTTAAATAAAAAGACATTAGAAAGGCTGATATCTAAATGTCTTTAAATAGCTTTGCCTGTTTCTGTACACCGCGACTTAGATAATATCTGCCACACTCGACTCTTCCAGGGCTGTTAAACTGTTAACAAGGCAACTGAGATGTTCAGCGTCATGACCAGGTTAATTTAAGCCATTAACCTCTATATTCTTCTGAACTACTGCGCAACTTTCCAAATGAAACCAACCAGGCAGGTGTGTAAAGTGCACACTCTGTGTGTTTTGGGGGCAGACCACTTCACTGGTTTATACATCCTGCTCTTGCAATGAATAAATCTTCTTTGCGTGTAGGGTGTGACTCTCTCACAAACGGTGCCTCCATTTTATGTCATACTGCATCACATCAGAGTGCTTTGCCTCTTGGAAGAGGGATTGCTTGAAAACACACAACACTGCTTTAAGTGAGACTGACTAGGCCTCAAACCCAAGCCATCTGATTGTAAGGCAAATAGAAGACTAACTGAACCACCTCTCCGGCCCATCACATTACTGCACAAGTCAATCACACCTGTCTCACTGCATATTGTGCTTCTAGAATATTTGATTGACAGCTTACATCTCATCCTCTCAAACTTTAAAGGGGTCACTCACTGAAAGCAGATTATTCTTGTAGAACATGTCAGTGCAGTTTGAGGAATATTGGGCAATCTGCTCAAAAGTTACAATGCTTTTATAATCTTGGTTGAATCCCTGCTCTGTTATAATTGGATTGGCACGATGCAACAATTTGTGATGTCACAATAGTAAAACAAATTTTAAAAAAAATATTAATAGAATCCCAAAGAATTCATCATGAAAACTTAAAAATCTCTTGACTTGGACTTCATAAACTATTGTACCCTTGCCATCAAACAACAGCAAGCACATGGATTTAAGCAACATTGGAAAATTCTTGAACTTCATGGATGTGTTCTGAATTTGGTGATACAATTCATGTCATTATAAACCAAAATCATGCCAGGGAGAATCAGCAACAGGTAGTCATGACTGATATTAGATACTTACATGCACTGGTGGCGACAGTTATCCGAAAGATTTAACTCTCTCTAGACAGAGAACAGCTTTACATTGACTTGGTTGCAAGCCAGTAGCTAGGAGGGAATAGGTGGGGGGGAGCTGACTATTGGACATTAATCCCAATGTTGCAAGTGTTTGCGTAGGAATATGAACCTGCGGGAGGGGACAACAAACCACTTCCCAGGTGACAGGACAATGAGTCAATGAGATTCGGACAGGTGGGCTGGTCAATGACCTCTTGGCATCTGTTTATGTAAACACGCTCAGTGTAAAAAGATGATATTGTGCTCTACTGAGTCATCACATTAGCATTCCCTTTGTCATTAATATAAAGAATTTGCTCCTTTTCCTTTAAAGAAAAAACAGTATTCTTGTCTCAAAATGAAGAACAGCTGATAAAGAAAACTCTAAATTAATAAAATTAGCAGACTTATAGGCTTTCTAAACTGTATTTTTGATAAGAATAGCTATTAAAGCCAGTTACTTGCTGCATACAGTACCTGTTGATTAGGAGAGGCTGGTTTTTGCTCTTTGATGGTGGCAATTTCCTTCAAGAGTCTTTGTCGAAGACTAGCTTCTTCAACTTCTAAGTCGACTGTGAAGCAGAAGAGAGAAAGAAAGAAGAGTTATTTTTGTTTTCAATATATTCATTGTACAGATATTCTAAGAAACCATTACATACCTTACTAGCACAAGGCATTCTCTTCAATCGATATATACTCATTCAATTATATTTTATTTCAAAATTATTTTTTTTCCAAGTCACTATGACAGAGAAATCTGATGAAAATATATAGGAAAATATATAGGAAAGTATAAAAGAAGTGCCACAAATGACAATTTTTCACCTTGTTCTGCATCACAAAAATCATGACATACATCATCTATTAACCGATTAGACCTGGGATTTGGAAGAACAAATTAAGCAAGGGGCAGTGTTTTGAATAGTTTTGGTCAAAATATCGTCAAAGTGACACTTTGTTCTTCTCCATTTTCCACCAAAGAAGCACATAAAAGAGGAAAGAAAAATGTACAGAAAAACCCTGCACAATCTTTCAAACTGTTATCAGTTGCACTAATATTTGATTGAAATAACCATGAATATGACGAGCTTAATGATGGGGCCAAGTTGCAAGATAATCTAGTTATCCTTTCATGGTGGATGCTACGTGTATGAGGTTTTAAAATCCCCCTTCCTTCGGTGCACACAATAAAAAGTGAATCAGTGTGTTTCAAGACTCATTACTATGCACAAAACCATCTTTTGTCAAATGAAACATTCCTGGTGGTGGAGGCTGACATTCTTACTGCCTATTTATAATTGCTTTAATGGAAACATTGAATTTCAAAGAGTTACATGCATCCTTTGACACCGAGAAATATCTTCTTTTTTTTTTTAACCCTGATCAATATTGAAATAATTTCATCTGCTGAATTGTAATGCAAGGTTGCGTTGACATGGGAACATACAGTATTTTATGATTGTGTCAAGAATGAAATAGCATTCGTGTAGTCATGAAAATATGCAGAAAGTGCTTGCATCATGTATCAGGTGATTCATTTCTCCTAAAGAAATTTCTATTTCTCTCCCGTATCCTATCAAACCTAACCTCTTCACAGTAGGCCTATAACCTCTTCTTTCATAAAAACATAACTGGTATTATTGAAGATGTCCTTACTCAGATCATCCTCCGTGAGTTGAGAAAGATAATCTCCATCAATGTCACAACCTGCAACAGAAAAAGACAAAAGAAAGTGTACTTCGAACTGTGAAGGTAGAAATAAATGCAAGATTATTTTTTTTTTTTTCTTCTTGCACTCAGGCCAATTTTCATGAACTTCACTTGTTTATAATTTTGTGGATTCATGGTGAATTTATTCATGACATCTTTTGCTATACCAGAACATATTCACAAATTGTTACTTTTGCAATACCTGTGCATATTTTGTGCCTTTTAAACAGCACTGCTGTGGGTTAGAGAAAAGCTTGAACCTCAGTTTGTATCGTAACCCATTGGAGACTAGTCCCGAGTGTACTCAGACGAGTGTTTATGTGAAATACGTGTTTTAGCAAAATCAGCCCGTCCTCGGCGGGTTAATATTAATAATTTACATCCCGTGGGTACAAAATGACTGAAATGATCACTTTAGAAATCAGCATGAAAAATTCAAAAAATGTAGTCTTTCTGATAAACAGTTGCACATTCTCTTTCAGTCAACTTCAAGGGGACATTACTCATTACCACTCTTGTGGAGCGGCTATTTTTCAAGCTGTGCCATCCTAGGGAAGAATGAATTACGAGCCGTTTTTGACTTCCTTCAAAGCTACACACCCTGCATGACTTCTGAAAATTATTCACCTACGAGAGCAAATCCCACACAATCTAATGGTGTAGAAATAATACAATTATGCACATGTATTCAGTTAATATAATATGAAATCTAACGCACCTGAAATACATTTTAATCCATGTCCACCAAACTCAAAATATTAGACTAAATTGCTACTGAAATTTCCATCATGCCTTGTAACTTTTATACATCTTTATCCAGTCTACATCCTGCCAACATCCAAGTCTGGGTCTGTTGTCGTCTGAGCTAACGGCAGCTCGCTGCATGGATCGCTGCGAGGATTACAGCCCGAACTTACTCACGTATTCTCTCTAATCCCTCTCTTAGCCATCAGTGGCTAAACCAGACGGCTTACTCACTTCTAGGTGAACTTCCATCGCACGCTCTCTGCTGATCGAGCATCTTCAAAGGCCAAATCATCCTTTCTTCTAAGCTCAAAGTAAGTTCACTGCACAATGCAACATCATCTGCATTTAAACATTTCCTATACCTGCATTGACTAGTTGACTGTAATGGTATTCACAACTGTATGAAGTATAATATCACATGTAATCACCAACACTTGCTTGTTCTTCAAAATTCTACCTTAGCTGTGATTCTAAATACTGTGTAAATAAAAAAAATCTTAACATTCGTTTCCTTTCTTCCTTTCTTTTTGCAATAAGATGCAGTTGTAAAAAGGAAAGCAAATCTGTGATTGGTAAAATACCAAGGTCAGGACAAAAGATTTTAAGACAGAAAGAGAAAAAAAAAATCCTTCATTACATCTATCTAGATCAAAGGGAAAAAAGTCAAATCCACATTACAGTAATGAACTACATACAGCTGTACCAGACATCAATCTTAGACTTTCAGCACATCCATAGGCTTGAAATGTAGAAATATAATACACATAGTCTTTGCATACTACTACACTGTAAGTGGCTCATATTAAAAAGAATAGTCTCGAAATTACCAACAAAAAAAAAACTTGCACATGTCATCACAACATTTAAACACATGTTTCATAAACTGTAGATGTTGAATCTGAAATGGAAAACAGAAAGTAGTGACATCTTCACACTGCAGCTTTAAGGATTAGAGTACCTACACGGCTTCCTTGCCTGATGTTTGGGCCAGTATTCCAGGAGCCACTGAAAGATGAGATTATCTCTGGGACACCGAGCTTATTCCATTCAAGGACGCACAGGGCTAATCCCTCTACCCTTTGGCCAGCTCAAGATTTTTTTCTTTCTTTAAGTTTTGACTTTTTTCCCTTCCCTAACAAGGGATACATTCTGTACATTATTCGTCTGGGTAGCATATGACCAAGCACATTACTCGTATGTGAATAAAGTAGGATGAGACATGTGATGACATCGTCAACTCATCTAGTTTGACTTTGTGGTTATTGTACTAATTACCAACCGCTACGTGAAAACATGCAGAACTTTGGAAATCCTATAACTTCCTTATTTTAATTTAGCATCCGATTCTGATGAAACATCCACCATCTTGTCAGTTTGGGTTCATTCCATTCCACATAGTGTATTGATGCACTGTTTGTACATTATCTTATGTCACCTTGAATGTGATGGTTAAAGGGACATTCCAGACGATTTTCATAATTTCACACCATGTAGTACAATTGTACGTAAATCGACAACTCCATGTATAGATTTGTGGAATTTATTGTGGTTCTTGACCAGAGAAACAATACTTTGAAAAACCTTAAACAAAGTACACTGAACAAGGATGATGACATAGGAGGTTCACATATTTCAGAAATGTACAAGTAGCAGTGTAATTCCATTACAATACTGCTTGCTTGCGAGTTCACCTGTGTACAATCAATGCATGCCTTCTTCTTTTGTTCTGTTTCCTTGAGCCCCAACTTAGCATTCTTATGGTGACTCTGCCATGTCATCATCCTTGTTCATTGTAATTTGTTCTAAATTTTGAAAATATTCTTATTCTTCATCCCAATTATCACAAATTCCGAAACTCTGTCATCAGTATAACTAATTTATAGTTGTTCAAATGTAGAGATCGGAAAATCATCCGGAGGTCTCCTTTAAGATGTACTGTACAGGGAGATACTTTTAAAATCAGTCACAGTGTGGGATGCCCAAACCGTAATAGCCTTGATGTACAAACAATGTAGTTCAGTCATAATGGGAAAAATAAAGGTCATCTTGACATGTTCACAATGTTTAAACTAAATTTATAGATATGGTATTAAAAAGAAAAATGGAGTATTATGAGCCAGAGGTAAGGATTAAGATAAGATGACTGGCTTTGAGTGGATACAGCTACTATATATATGGACTTTACCAAATGTGTGATGTCATGGCCATTCATCAAGAGGGAAACTGGTTTAAAACACACCTACCCTCGTCTACGAGGAATTGCAGCAATTGCTTTTTTCAAAACCACGCTCGGACTTGATTTCAACCCAAGCTACACGTGTATTCATTTCAGAAAAGGCTGTGACATAATCACTTCGGCATTCTATAATTATTTTGCTGACAATCTTTGAGTATATTCACAGATCTATGAATTAGTGGTAATGGTACAATTTGTATCAATACTGTTCTTATGTTTTTATGTGTGTTGGGGGAAAACTGTATTTCTTGTTCTTGCTTAAAATCACGCAGTATACAATTTGTAGACTCATTCACTATAATGGCAATCAGGCAAGGATATTTTTCTTACTCAATAAAATGTATACATAGTTAATTACAGGAGGTCATCTTTCTTAACTTGATTTTTTTTTCTTGCACAATACATACTTCTAAGTTCTATTGGCTTCAGTGTAATCGGGGGGGGGGGGGGGGGGTCTTTTCAATGCAATACCATGTATACAAAATGCATTATATGAATACAAATGTAAAGTAAGTACAGTGTATGTACACACGTATGTGTACAGTGTGTAGGTAAAGGAAACATGCCTAGCATTATCTCTGAAGTACCATGCCATTCGTTATTCAAACTTTACTTAAAGACCTAATAAAATGGTTTAGGCATTTTTTTCTCAATGATGTAATAATATTAAATGTTAAATTCTAAGTAATTCTATGGTTGTGCGGGGTTTTTTACTGTTCTGAATTTTGTTCTATATTTGTTAACATATTGGATGCAATTTCCTCGGTTTTGGAAAACTTGCTATACTTTCACCGCATGCGGCGCACTATCACTTCTAAATTGTGATGACGTCTAAGAACGGAGTCGTTCACGACCAGTCTAGCCGTAGCCAGCGAGCTGGCAAGGCTATGCTAGCGCAGCGCAGCGACAGCCGGCCGGCGGCTAGCTGCACTGGCTAGCGCTGGCGGGGGAGCGAGCTAGCGAGCGCATAGCAGGTGCTGCGCTGCACTATTGTCATTGGCTAAGCCTTTAGACAAAAAAATATTTAATGAACTGTATCGGATTTAATACTGCCAATAATACAGATTACAACTGTGGTACGCTTGGATATCCATTATTTTCGGCAAACTCGTGAAATAGGCCCCACCGCTGCGTGTAGTAATAGTAGTAGTAATAGTAATACTACGGCGACTCGCCTGTTTCAGCACCACCGTGTGGCGTTCATCTCGGTAGGTAAGCACGGCGGTGGGGCTGCCTTCCACAGTGAATACTCGTGAATGCGGCGAAAATGACTTCATAATATGGCCCTCGGCTCGACTAATTTAACGGCCAATTTAACCATAAATACAACTCTACCTAACCCTAAACCCTAGGAGGACCTACCCTTGCTTGCTATAAACGCACGGGTACGGTGCACGCGCACTGCGGTGGGGCCTATTTCACGATAGCCCCACCACCACTGCGTGTCTGTACTAATACTACGGCGACTCGCCTGCTTTATAGGCCTAGACCTACTCGTGAATCCAGCCCCACCGTGGCATTCATCGGTAGATAAGCACGGCGTTTGGGCTTCCTTCCACAGTATGATTTTTAGCATAAAACAAAAACTACTCGACCAAAATTGACGATCATTTTCTTGGTATCGTTTTTCTTAGAAAATGACGCATCTAAATTACTGAGTGTAAACTACTAGACTACTACTGGTAGTTTAACTTGTAAGCGCCGGCCGACGGGCCAGGCCACGGCCGGGACGCTCCCGCTTGCTTGCTGCGGCCGGAGTAGCCGCTCACTTTGTGAGCGAGCTGGGCCTGTTCTTCTAATCTACTTACTAGACAGTTACAACTTACAATGTCAGTCATGTAGAATACAGTATATCCTTTCTAACGTTAAACTATATGGGGGCATACCCGACATACCACTTTGTAATCCGACTTATTTCCCAGGCGATCGTTTCCGTGAGGTCTATTCTCGGGCTTGGTGCCATGTTCATACGCTCTTGCACTGGCAGCGGGGGAGATGCAGCTGGTTCATAATCGGTAAGGTGCAGCCCCACGATAACGTTCTGGTTCATCGGCTGCCTCTCCCTCCCCATCTTCCCCTTCAACTTCATGTGCCTCCTCTTCCTCTCCGCTATCGTCAGAGCTGCAGTCTTCATCATCATCATCAATGTCGAAGTTTACCCATATAGGGGAAGACATTATGCTCGAGGTACCAAGTATCTGTGCAAGCTAACTTAGTGATAATGTATACGTGGTAATGCGTACATGTCGACAGTCAGTGTGTCGACCGGGAGCGCACATCCCGCGGGGCCCGGGCCTGGCCGGGCTAGCTATCGTGTACGCGCGTGTACCAAGCTAGTAATCTGAGTGCTTGTGCTGAGCGGCGTCTGCTAACTGAGCACAACTCCGTGCTTATACGTCATCAATCGGTTCAGGGGTGTTGGTCACGTGACTGTCTTTTTCGCAAAAGCTGCAACGGGGTCTTCCAAAAATGTGATATTTGGGGGAGTTTCTAGAAGCGATAAAAACCGGAACGACACTGACAACATATTTACATTGATAATCATGACATATATTTTACATTTCTTTTGCATATTAAAACATTTTGCAAGCATTTTATTAGGTCTTTAATACAATACGTAGAGGAAAATTTATACAAACAAAACGTATAATGTGTACCTGTTTCACTGGAGTTGGATATTATAGACAAGATTTCAAGTTAATTTCTTTTAAATTCTACATCATATGTTTTTCTGATGCAACATATTTACGTCTTGAATGATGGTGATGTGCAATGTGTGCATGCAATCAGATAACCATCGACACAGGATCTAAATACTGTTCGTTAAAACATAAGCGTATAGGTACACGTAGAACATGCAAACATCATACTAGCGCTTTCAGAGCAGAATTTAAGTAATGTGTGGAGCACAAGTTTCTTAATCTATTAAAATCGAAACGTGTAATACTTTTATCCTTTTTTTATCACAGATAAATTATGGCTGTTTTCACGTATTCTTGCTGTACACACCACAAATTTGATTTCTAGGGTATTGGTACACTTTAACATTACTTTGTAGCTTGAAAGACGATGACTATCAGAAATTAATACGGAAGTATGGTAGTTGGGGAGTGGTGGTGTTTTAGGGAGTGTTTACACCACACTTGATAATTTGTCACCTAAACTGGCGTCACTGCTGTGAATTGGTGAGGAAGCATGTATTTAAGGTCCCTACACTGATAATTCAGTCTAGATTGAATGATAGACAGAAGTTCTGTCTATCCCCAGTTTCTGTTTCCCCAGTTCCTATTATCTCATCCTTTCCTTTCTTTTTTTTCTCATACCGTAGGACAGTTCCAGAGGTTTTCTAGATTTTGACTGTATGAAAGTACAATTTGTATTACAGATTTGTATTGTTCTTCGTCAATATCAAAGATCGAATCATTATAATACAGATTGAGCATACAATCCTACTCATGGCAGATTGAGCATTAATAATCTTAATATTCACAGAGAGTGACAGGAAAAAAAAAGTAGAAGAAAATCCAACCTATGCTACTTCACTCTCTCCATAAAATATGTCTGAAAAAACAGTTATTGCCATTTGTTATTGGAATGTTTCTTTGAATTTGTATGTTCATCCACACAGATTATCTTCACTTCACATATAATATTGTAAGATGGCTGTATGGGTACATTTAACTACAACGTTTGTATTTAAACCCAATGTGTGTACTCCCTATCAGAATGGGGAAATGATTAATGCTCCCAATACATCAGTAATATAAATATAAACATTTTATATGAGTCAGTATCAGTGGACAAGAATTGGGTCATAGAAGGGAGTACTTTACTTTGGGTTGATTGTACTTGCTGGAAATACCTTTCCCTTCCTTTCTTTTCTTTTTTTTTTTCTCTCTCTCTCTCTTGAAAACATGCTCTATATTGTCCTTGAAGCAGTTGCAGATATTTCAAGTATCCAGCTTTGCACAGCTCAATGAATAATAAATATTTCATTCTGTCCAATAAATTGCTAAACTGAACATACAAAATAGACACACACACAAAAGCTCAATAGACCTCTACACATTTAACAAGTACGTTGTATTTGTCAGTACCATTGTAGAGGTTCAGTGTATCTTTTTGTTTTTTTTTTTCAATGAATCAAAGGCAGCCATGGATATAAATAAGTGATTGTGCACTTCAGGCGCCTAAGCAACACACTTGACCTTGTGTACTCATGCATGAATCTTATACATGCCATATTCCATACAGTGTACACTAACCAACACAGAGCACAGACCTACAGAGGATACCGTGTACACTTGTATTTTCATCATTTATGGCCTGTGCACGGATATCTGCAGAGGTTATTGTATGTTTCTATAATATGCAGTGATGATTCCATCTGACAGTGTTCCTTTCCCACGACATCAGTGATGAATAACACAACTATACATGTATAATATCATCTATTCCATAACAAACTATGAAATGAAAATAAAACCTTTTTAGTGTACTTACAACATGATGGAAATGTTTGTACTCGAAAGAAAAAAAAATACTATAAAATAATCGTAATTTACTTTTCTTTCAGACACAATCATGACAAAATAATCACACAAATCTAAACATTTCAAATGATATCAGATACTCACCATCAAAGAGGTCAGCAAAGTACTCCAAATCGCTGTCATTCAACCATTTTAGCACCTCCTCCTCCGACCACACCTCAAGAGCCTTGCTGGCATAACTGCTCCTATCCTGGTGCCCCGGGGTGCTGTTTGCCGCCTTTCCAGCAAAATCCACATCTTCCTCCCCATCACGAAACGAGGTGACTGGGATGGAGGAGGAACGGGAAACTGCCGAGTTCGGTCGGCTGACCCGATTTGAGACACCATACCCCGGGGGCGGCGTGTACGTGGCTCGGAGGGAGGGATGATTCGGCGTGCTCGACAGGGGTTGCAGGGAGCTGTGATCCGGCGGAATGTGCTCTGTGTATTCCGGTGGGGGCAGCGAGTGCACGTAGGTGGACGTGATGCGTCCGGACTCCACGCTGGGTGAGCGCGAAGCAGGGCCGTTACGGATGAACGATGCCGGAGAGCCCGTGGCGGTGGAGAGCGGGGAGCTGCTGCCGGACGTCTGGCCGTCAACATAGACGTCCGTCTTGCCATTCTTGTTGGACTTCTTGGCCCGTGGTCCACCCTTCAGGAGGTTGTTGAGGGAAGGGAAGCCAGAGGGCGAAGAGCCACTCTTATTGCTGGCCTCCTTCTTCTTCTTCTTCCATCCAAACATGATGGAGTCCCAAGAGACGAATGACTGCACAGCATGAAGGCCCGGTGTGTCAGTGGCATGTGGACGGGGATGGGGACGGGGGAGGGGAGGCTTACCGGCAATGTGTCATCAGGTCGTTGAGGGCAAGCACTGAGCTAGGCTTCACGAACACCTGAGTGGGAACACAAAAGGACAGTGAGTGTGACTGACTGCGCAACGTGTTCCAGTAATTATTAGCAGCATTGGCTGAATGCCAAGCAATCCAAACCCCAGCTTTTCAGCCAAGTAGACTATTGAACATTTCCTTAATGACTATGAAATACCAGGACACAAGATAATACATTTAAGTTCAAATTGTGAGTTATATTTTTGAGCACATCATACAGATGAGCACTATGAACAGTGGAGACATCATGGTGCATCACTGTCAAAAAATCTAGATATTGGGGGATCGGAGAGTAAGAAGTAACATACAGACCATAACTTGCATTCATTATTATACAAACGACCTCCACACATTTGTTTGGGATGTCATCTATTACTATGCACTAAACAGGTACAATGTACAATGTATTCACCAAATAAACATTGTACAATACATTACATACATTAACTCTAGATATACCATACAAGCAATTTGTCTAAAACCATTGAGAAGGGTACTGGAAATGGCCTCTGTTAAATCTTGTAAATAAAACAAGAGGGCATTTATCATCCTTGTAATTCCAGTAGCAGAGTGTATTAGAATTCTGATCCCTTCTAAATGTTCACACTGCAAGTTGTACAACATGCTATTAAAATGTTGCTTCAGTCTGACAATGACAATAATTTGCAGTGGGGTATCCAGTGGATACCCAAAGAATAACCCCTACAACCTTCAAGGCCATTAACTTGACTCATGGGACGCAACAAAAATATTATTTTAAAGATAAAATGAACAAAGTTGGTACAATGAATAATGATTGAGTAAAGATCCAAGTACCTCTGCAATACTGAAAACCACAAATTTCATTTTGCATGTTTTTTTTTTCTTTTTCGTCACTATTGCAAGCAAATTTGGCAAATGTAACCTCTGTAGATTACATGTTGTACACGATGTACATCGTAAACTTCCTGTAGCTTGGCCACAACAGGGTGAAGAAGAACGAGTAAATATAAACATGTATATGGATATAATAGAAGTAAAGAAATGAAAGAGAAAAAAAAATATCAAGACAAGGGAGAAAAATCAGGAAAAAACCTTGATGATCTTTTGGTTTTGAATGGGTGGGTCACGAAAGACACTTGACTTTGACCTCTTCCCCCTCCCCATACACATGATGTTGTGTCAGCACAGCAAGACACACAGTGAAGGGAGGGAAAACTGGCAAGGTATAATCTCTGAACACAAGTTTTAATAGGCTTGTGGGCCAGACACTGATACTTAATGTCTTCAGGATGACACAAAAACTTACAATTTTTGTATAAGAAAACTTAAAAACATATAATTCAAATATAAGTGTATTCATGCATATCATTGAATGTGTTAAATACATTAATAACAATGAGCAGATAAAGAAAGAGAGAGAGAGAGAGAGAGAGAGAGAGAGAGATATGATGTGTAGTGTGGGCCCTATACATTATCATAACAGTATCAACAACTTCAGGAGGAAAAAAAAAACTCTTCAAAAAGGTCCACATGATCACTGAAAAATTTTCTTTGGCTTGGTAAGCAAACAAATATCAACTACAGTACCTGCCACAGGTGTGATGTAAATTGTAGCTGTTTGTTGATGGAGAAAGTGAAAAACAACTAGAACACTAATTCTGCAAATCAATGAATACAAGTTGATGCCACAGCATTCTGACTTGAAGCTCCAATCAATAATCACTCAGGGAGTCTGGTTACATTAAACAGACATTTCTTTAGATAGGGAAATATTGATTGTCTTAAGTCTTCAGTTACTGCAGGATGAAACTATTAATGATTCAGAACATCTCGGCACACAAAAGAGTGCGTTTTACTGATGGCCATGCAATCACTACTCAGCAAGTCCACTACGGACTGAGGAAATCTACCGTTATGCTGATTAACTTGAATGCAAATATGCATGCAGATTGAATACAATGTATGTAATGTCCACAATGTTTGCCAATTGCACAAGTACATACACTTGTACATGTACAGTATCTGGTGCTCAGATGAGAAATCCTGTAAATCAAATTAATTGTAGCCACCTCGAAGAAATCTAAACAAATAATTCACAATATTTTTGCTAAAGAATAGTTAAAACATTTGTCAGTACTTTGACATTACTGTAACTACTGTACAGGTACTTGTACATTGTATCAGTTTCTTTTTAATACACTGTAGTTCTCAAGCACTGAGTTATTGTTTGGCCACACTGTTTTGCATGCACTCAAAGATTTGTTTTATTTGTTTTTATGCTCCTGGAGATTCAAGATAAAAAAAGGTATACAAATGAGAATAAAAATAAAATCTACTAGCACAACTTAAACAGAGTGGGTGTGAAAAATCTCCACATTCTTCTCACATACAGGAGCACAAGTTTATCCTTGAATGAAATTTCATATTTTGCTCCCGACTTGGCGACAAAGTTGTTACTGATCCTGCAATGTAGCTTAACATCTTGTTTTGGAATTGTATCATGCTTTATTTAGAAGCCAGGCAGTCTCTTGGCAACAGTTAAATTGCCTTGAAACGGAGCCAAAGATTTTCTTTGGATCAGATCTTGAGACAACAGATGTGAATGGAGTGAAAAACTGCAGACTCAATTAATAGATCAATCTATTTTGGTAAAATTATTAAATGTGTAATGGTATCAAATATATTCTATTGTGTTCTGGCTTTATGAAATGAGGAGAATTGTTTGAATATTGTATGTGCATTGTGTAAGTATCACTTGGAGTACTCTAAAATGATATGGAAAAAAAAGAAAACCTCATAACAAATTAATAACAACTAGATATATCGCTACGGCGACTGATATGCCTCCGCTAGTACTCTAAAATGATATGGAAATGATATGGAAAAAAAAGAAAACCTCACAACAAATTAATAACAACTAGATATATCGCTACGACGACTGATATGCCTCCGCCATAATGCATGGTTCTCCTAATAGGTCTATAGCACAATGTCTTGACAATGTGTGATGACAGTTTCACACAATTGGCAAAATATTAAAATGACAGGTTTGCCACAAATGTGCTGAATGTTCACTTTCCTAGAACTAGGTTCAATTGGATGAATGATTAAAATGTCAGAGTGCAGGTATTTGGGGAACTGATGATTTTTACTTGACTTTTGACCCTTTTATAAGTATATGCATTGAGTAATTTTCAAGGTATTGAGAAAAAGTATAATTTCAGTATCAAATGGGAAAATAGCATTATCTAAACCTGGCCTTTGACCTGTGACCTCACAGTTCCAAAGAGAATCACTGTTAGGTTGAACATGCATAAATAGGTAAGTTTCATGATGATACCTTGAGTTACTTTTGAGATATGGAGGAAAAAGTGCAATTCAGCACTCTTACTTGACCTTTGACCATTTGACCTTTGACCTTTTGGCAAGAAACTTCCCACAGAATCTATATTGGGTAATACATGCATACATCAAGCTAAAAAAAAAAAAACAACCCAAAAACCTTCAGGCATTGCATAAATATAAGGAAAGTAGTGATATTTTGAGGAGTTGACCTTGACCTTTGACCCCCTGACCTTTCAACCATGACCCCCAACTTCCCTAGATAATCACTGCCCATTGGAACAAGCATATATACTAAGTTCCATGAAGATACCTTGAACCATTTGCGAGATATGGAGAAAAACATGAAATTTAAATTTTTTTTCACAAAATAACCTGTGACCTTTGACCATTGACCCTGTGACCCTAAAATCCACACAAAGTATTATCCCCCAAGGATATACCCTCATACCAAGTTTGATGTAAAACCACCACACGGTTCTTCAGATATCGACAAAAACAAAACGGGACGGACGGACGTACGGACGGACGGACGACCCGAAAACATAATGCCTCCGGCCACTTCGTTGGCGGAGGCATAAAAAAAAATTGGTCACGAAGCAAGGCCAGCGTCGCACACACAAACAGACCCTGTTAAATTTACTTTTTCATGTATAAAGACGGAACAAGCGAGGGCACCATCACCAAAAACAATAGGTGTCTTCGTTTTTCCATAACACACCTTCATGCCAAATTTGAAGATGATCTAAAAAGAACTGCAGCCAGTAGAGTGCTCACAAGAAAATCTCTGCGGCGGACGCGGCGCAACGAGGCCAAATCCATAGTATCCTCCGAACTCTGTTCGGGGGATACAATGAGTGGATGACCTATATGTCAACACTCAGCATACTTTCACACCCCATGATAGCATACTATGCAAATGATATGCAAATGAGTCCATTATGCCCATTGCATATGGATATGAAAGATTGAAAATACTGAAAAATGTGAAATACATACACTTTGTATGACTACGTTCCTCTTTAACTGGAACATTTTCTCTGTGAGTGCAGCTATAATTGTCATCTACAGAAACATTCAAATCCAAACTTCAAAACGTTACCTATTCCTCTCACACTAAGGACTATAATAAGCCAGTTCGTAGTTCCACTTTGCGCATGAGCAGAAAAAGGTCATTTGTACCAAGAGACAAGTTGGTTTTTAAATTCACTGAGATAAGCATCTGTCATACAATGATTATTCATGCAATCCTTGTAAATGTTGCTTGCCAGTACATCCACCTGACAGCAAACCTGGTATTTGGCAATATGAATAAAACAGTTTTTCAATGCATTCAATGCAAAACAATGAAATGGATGCTTCCCCGACGGCTGATTGATGGACCATTCTGGTCACCTGGTCTATGCAAGTTCATTCATTGTTTGAACACGAATTTCATGAATTATTACGTCGGGCAAGTTTACCGGTACCCATAATGTCTCTTTGAAAACGATTGAAGTGCCTAACCAACTGAGAAAAAAGAAAGGTCATTTGTACCAACGTGCCCATGAGCTAATTACGAACTGGCTTATTGCAGTCTATAATGTTCGGAACAATTATATTCTTTATCTGGTATGTGTTTGTTGTTGTTTGCAATTTTCTTCTCTGTTGTCATGTTTGAACATGTGCTAAAATATCTATCTTTTCAGTCATGAAGCGCCATGAGCACTTAAAAGCGGACCTGTGCGCTATACAAGTAGCCACTATTATCATTATTATTATCATTGCTACTTCTACTACTATTACTACTACTACTACTAATAATAATAATAATAATAATAATAATAATACTAATACTAATTGAACTCTGCAATACATCTTGTAAAGCTATGTCTGCTGATTCTTTAAAGATAATAAAAAGTTTTGGTACCTCAGAAGTTTCCCTGAATTTCCTTGTCTTAGTTTGTGTTTCAGGTACCTTTCATATAACTAACACTGTGAGACTTACTCGCCCAAAAGTGCTCTCTTGTCTTAGTAATCATGCAATTAACTGCGACCAGCAGCCCCATACGCATAGCGTAATCGGGCTTCGCATTGTAGCATTCAGGATCATGACAGATTTAGTATCGCGGGTACATGTCAAGTTAAAATCCCAAAATTTCTTCAATTTGAAGACTTACCAATTAAGTTGAAGTATTGAAAACAGGCTTAGAGCAACGTTTGGTTCTGCCAATAGTCCCTTTCTGTTCGAATTGACGACTGAATGTGACTCGGTCGAGAGGACCTTGGGAGAACTACGTACACTGAATACTACAGCCAGTGCATGAGAACAAATCACATGCATGCACACAGATTTCAAATCCATGAACGGATAAGATGTTTGTGTGCGCATGCGCTGGCCGTAGTATTCAGTGTATGTAGCTCTCCCAAGGTCCTCTCGACTGAGTCACATTCAGTCATCAATTCGAACAGAAAGGGACTATTGGCAGAACCAAACGTTGTCCGTAGCCTGTTTTCAATACTTCATCTTAGTTGGTAAGTCTTCAAATTGAAGAAATTTTTGGATTTTAAACTGACTGTTACCCGCGATACTAATTCTTTCATGATCCTGAATGCTACAATGCGAAGCCCCATTACGCTATGCGTATGGGGCTGCCGGTCGCTGTTAGCTATGCGTATGGGGCTGCATGGTGCTGGTCGCAGTCAGTGGTTTCGTACAATACACATACATTGTACTAAAATTTTCGCCGCGGTACCACGACGGCTCTGGTACGAAACCATTATTGCATGATTACTAAGACATGAGAGCACTTTGGGGCGAGTAATTCTCACAGACAACGTACTTTAACCTGAAACACAAACCAAAACAAGGAAATTAAGGGAAACTTTTGAGGTACCAAAACTTTTTATTATCTTTTACTCCTTTACATGTATCAGTGTTTTTTTGTGAGTGAATATATGCTACTGTCATACATTGTATAGTACATGTGTGAATAATGTGCACAGCTATTAATATTTACCAGGTACCATATTTTTTCCTTTCATTGATTTCACATTTTTCACGGAGGAAGACATTCAAAACTACAGAAGCACTCTGAGAGCGCAGACCTCCGCCAAGCATGCAGCTCATTTCCACCACTGATCTTATTCTTCCATAGAAGTGATTTCCACCCATACATACTTATAGCACTGTGTGCTGAAAGTCGCCCAATTTCCCAATATAGAAGCCTTTGTTACGTCATAAACCCTCAGCTGCACGGCGCGCCTCGCCCTAGCAGAAACTAGAGCATGCACTAGTGCGCACAGTTATGCAAACCTCAAATACGCGCAGCCTGAACTCCCAAGTTCATTGACCCTACCTGCCAAAATATCAAAAATCCTTCATAAATTCCTCCAAAATACTCAGATCACTACCAAAATTTGATCATCTGTTACTTGTATCAATCTAAACCTTTCCTGCAAGTTTCATCCAAATTCGTTACCTACTTTTTGAGTTATTTTGCACACAGACAAACTAACTAACAAACAAACAAACAAACAAACAAACCAACGGTAACGAAAACATAACCTTCCCCCTGGGCGGAGGTAATAACACAGTAACAGCAGATTTGTGACAGAAAAAAATCTACTTTATCTGCAGATTATCCTATCATTGTTTTGATAGCAGAAATTCTAAAGAATTTTATAGGGATGGGGTTTTAGGTGGTATGGAATTGTTAAATGGTATTGTTAAATTCAAGTATCAGAATGGCTAATCACTTTCGACATCCAGCTGAATCCCTGCTTGGAAAACTGCTTGGCACACTCTCTTATTGCCACAAACTAGCATTAGACTAACATGAAAACATATTAGTGGGACTGTAAGGACAGCAGCAATTCTGCTTAACCCACCACCTAGGCTTCAGGTTCTGTACCCATTCACATGGGTGAACCAACATTTAAGAATTTTTAGCTGGCAGAAATGTATCAATACATTGCTTTGAAAGTGATTGCTATACAGAATCAGAGTGTATAATGTGAGTTTTGTCCTGGCAGCTCATATTACAGGATTTAACAGTAGTTGAATTCATGTTCATGGAATACAGCAGTGAACACAGAAATGTACACATGCACGTTACATGATCAGGAGTTGATATTTTCACATGTTGTTAGATTTGCGAATAGTACCCAGATCGGAGAATTCCCACAAATAACCCCAGGAAAACAGGTACGGTATGAAGTCTCATTAATAAAGATTGTCTTTGATGCATTTGAGGTGACAAAAAATGATGTCAAGTATCAAAACTAAATGCAATCGCAGGGCTGCACACTAACCCATTTTTTCTGCCGGTCCAACCTGTCTCTGTCGGACCGGTAAATGCCCCGTTTTACCAGTTTTTACCGGTCCGAACAGAAAATTTACTGGTCAACAACGACAACCTGAAAAAACATTAAATGACTTGCAAACTCATTTTCTTGTTTTTTTTTTATGGACGTCCCCCCCCCCCCCCCCATGTACATTCTACAGATTAATATTTTTTGGAAAACTTGCATTATATATTGCACAAGAAATTTTTGAAAAATTTGAAAAAATAGAATATTTGTTTGTGAATTACAGTGTAAAATGATAATGAACAAATTCAGATTGTGTCAAATGCGTTTGTGACTTTTTCTAAACATCGGCGCACGAACTTGCTGCGTAACCTGCTCTTGGTGGTCAGTTGGATTGCGACGATTTAATGAATTATTTTAGCTGTGATATTTTCTGATGCACGTGCTACAAGGGGTTCTTTATTTTTCTCCCGATAATCTATTCACATTTGTGCATGCGTTCTTGAAAGGTACACGACATGCAGGGCCGAATTCGCAATCCTTTTTTGCGCCCATTTCCACATCAAATATTAGCGGGTTTGTGACAATTTCATAAATTACTTCGGCTGTAATATTTTCTGATGCACGCGCCAAAAGGGGTTGAAAATGCGTCCTTTATTTTTTCCCGATAAACTCTTCAAATTTCGTAAGTGCGTTCTTAAAAGATGCAACACATGGCCGAATTCATGATACCTTTTGCGCCTATTTCTACCCCAAATATCAGCGGGATTGTGACGATTTCATAAATTACTTCAGCTGTAATCTTTTATGATGCACGCGCCAAAAGGGGTTGAAAATGTGTCCTTTATTTTTTCCCGAGAAACTCTTCGAATTTCATAAGTGCGTTCTTAAAAGGTGTTTCACACGGCCGAATTCATGATACTTTTTGCGTCTATTTCTACCTCAAATGTCAGCGGCATTGTGGCGATTTCATGAATTACTTCGGATGTAACTTTTTGTGATGCTCGCACCGGCTAGAATGGTTGATAATGTGTCCTTTATTTTTCTCCCATAATCTCTTCGCATTCCGTACATGCGTTCTTTAAAGGTACACGACACGGCCGAACTCACGATCCTTTTTGCGCCTATTTCTACCTCAAATATTAGCGGGATTGCGATGATTTTATGAATTACTTCGGCTGTAATCTTTTATGATACACGCGCCAAAAGGGGTTGAAAATGTGTCCTTTATTTTTCCCCGATAAACTCTTCGCATTTCGTAAATACGTTCTTAAAAGATATACGACACGGCCAAAAATCATGATTCTTTTTGCGCCTATTGTTTCCTCAAACTTCAAAGGGATTGCGATGATTTCATGAATTATCATTCGGCTGTAATCTTTATGATGCACGGGCCAAAAGGGGTTGAAAATGTGTTCTGTATTTTTCTCCCAATAATCTCTTCGCATTTGGTACATGCGAATTGGACACGGCCGAATTCACGATCCTATAAAGGGAAGGTAAACCCAAAAAGCAATGTGGATTGAGTGAAAGCAGCAACATTAGTAGACCACATCAGTGAAAGTTTGAGGAAAATCGGACAATCGATGCAAAAGTTATGAATTTTTAAAGTTTTGGTGTTGAAACCGCTGGATGAGGAGACTACTAGAGGATATGACGTATGAGTGGACAACAATACAAAGAAAATATAAAGGAAATTCAACAAAAATTCACTTTTCTAGAATTATGAAAGAGCAATGGACCAACCTCTTTCAGAAAGCAGGGGGAATAATTGCTACCCCTAACATATGTCAATATCAAGTTGATGGAATTTGTAATTTTCATGAAAAATTGATTTTTGTAGAATTTTCTTTATATTTTCTTGGTATTGTTGTCCACTCATACGTCATAACCTCTAGTAGTCTCCTCGTCCAGCGGTTCCAACACCAAAACTTTAAAAATTCATAACTTTTGCATCAATTGTCCGATTTTCTTCAAACTTTCACTGATGTGTTCTACTAATGTTGCTGCTTTCACTCAATCCACATTGCTCTTGGGGTTTATCTTCCCTTTAAGCGCCTATTTCTACATCAAAATAATATCAGCCGAATTGTGGCGATTTCATGAATTACTTCGGATGTAATCTTTTGTGATGCACGCACCAGCTATACTGGTTGAAAATGCGTTCTTTATGAACATTTTCTCCCCATAATCTCTTCGCATTCCGTACATGCGTTCTTTAAAGGTATACGACACGGCCGAATTCACGATCCTTTTGGCGCCTATTTCTACATCAAATATCAGCGGGATTGCGATGATTTCATGTATGACTTCGGATGTAATCTTTTATGATACACGCGCCAAAAGGGGTTGAAAATGTGTCCTTTATTTTTCCCCGATAAACTCTTCGCATTTCGTAAATGCGTTCTTAAAAGATACACGACACGGCCAAAAATCATGATTCTTTTGCGCCTATCGTTTCCTCAAACTTTAACGGGATTGCGATGATTTTATGAATTATTATTCGGCTGTAATCTTTATGATGCACGGGCCAAACAGGGTTGAAAATGTGCCCTGTATTTTTCACCCAATAATCACTTCGCATTGCGTACATGCCTATCTACGTCACGGCCGAATTCACGATCCTTTTAGCGCCTATTTCTACATCAAATATCAGCGGGATTGCGATATGTCATTAATTATTTCGTCTGTAATCTTTTGTGATACATGCACCAGAAGAGTTGAAAATGCGTTCTTTATTTTTCTACAGATAATTTCTTTGCATCTGTGCATGCGTTTTCAAAATTATACACTGCATGCAGGGCCAAATTTGAGATTCTCTTTGTGCTTATTATTGTTATCTCAAATTCCAAGGGGATTGCGAATTTTCATGAATTACTATTCGGCTGTAATCTACATGATGCAAACGCCAATAGGGGTGAAAAATGTGTCCTTTATATTTCTCCCGCTAATCTTTTCCCATTTCGTACGTGCGTTCTTAAAAGGTATACGTCACGGCCGAATTCACGATCCTTTTTGCGCCTATTTCTACCTCAAATATCAGCGGGATTGTGGCGATTTCATGAATTACTTCAGATGTAATCTTTTGTAATGCACGCACCAGAAGGGTAAAAATGTGTTTTTTATTTTTCTCCCGATAATCTTGTCGCATTTGTGCATGCGTGTTTGATAACCAACACGGCATGCAAGACTGATTTCAAGATCCTTTTTGCGGCCGTTATTTCCTCAAATTTCAATGGGATTGCGTTGATTTCATGAATTGTTATTCGGCTGTAATCTTTTATGATGTACTCACCAAATGTGTCCTTTATTTTTTTCTCTCCTCTATAATCTCTTCGCATTTCGTACATACGCTTTTGAAAGATACGACGCGGCCGGTCGAATTCATGATCCTTTTTGGGACGATTTCTACCTCAAATATGTAAGCGGGACTGCGATGATTTTATGATTTTTTTCTCCCTAGTATTATTTCTTCGCAATACCGATGTGTTGGCTCAGTGAGTAGAGCGGCTGCCCTCACAATCGGGAGGTTGTGGGTTCAAACCCCGGCCGCGTCATACCAAAAGACGTTAAAAGATGGGAGTTGCTGCTGCCTTGTTTGCCGTTCAACAGTTGAAAAGGTTAGAGCAACGTCGATCTGGCGCTGCTCAGTGGCTGCCGGGCCCACGATCAATTGGGCAAAATGAATTTCCATTCTTGGACAATAAAATTTGGAGTTTATATCCAAAACAATTATTATTATTATTATTATTTTGTGCATGCGTTCTTAAAAAGTACACGGAAGGGTCGATTTCGTGATCCTTTTTGCACCTATCTTCATTATGAGACCATTCTGAACGAATGAAAATATTCATCTGTGAAATGACTGTGTAAAATGAAAATAAACGCAATCAGATCGATTTACTGTATCGTTGAATATCGAATGTCTTTTTACTTTTTCTAAAAATCAACACAAGTAAATTAGTTCTAACATAACTGCCACGCTGCTGCGAAGCCGGGATCGGATTGATCTTGCTTTAAAAAATCATGAGCAAAATGACTCAGAAATGCGTGAGCTTCTATCAATGCTTCTTGTCTGGCATGACCGCCGATCGCAAGCAAACGAAAAGCAGTTACACTGTTCTATACATGCTTTGCATGTATTGCATTGCATGGCAGTGCGTGAACAGCGCCAAATGCGCAAGCGAGCGCGAATAACTGGTTGACTGCTAGTGCTCAAAACTAATATGTTTACTGTACAAATTGCACCGGTAGACATAAATGAAAACTTGCGTAAAGCCCCCGTCACACTAGAGTGGATCGAGCCAACGAATGCCTAGCGGATCTGAAAATTTGGAGATACGCTCACATCCGTTGCTCGTCGTTCGTGACCTGCTTGACGTTCGTTGTATCCGCTAGCTGTTCGCAAAGATTCGCAGAGATCCGCCGGAGCCAAACTTTGATTTTGGACATGCCCAAAATCTTGAGCGGATGACGAACGGAATGACAATCCGCTCTGTGTTCGCTTAGCATCCGCTGATCGAAAGTTTTGGTCGCTCTGCGTTCGTTTCTTATTCGTCCTCCATTCGTCCAACTTCGCCCAGCAAGTCTGCACAGCAACACACGTTAATTAAACGTACTAGGGAAATAATAGATATTCATAGCCCACATAATACACGTGCGTAGTAATAATGATAATGATAGTAATAATAGTAAGAAGAAAAAGGTCTTATTTACCCAGGGTAGCCTCTTCAGTGTTGCCACTGCTCTGCCAGAGGGCCCTGCTATTATTAGTACCCTAGCGTTGCCAAGTACCCATTTATACACCTGGGTCGAGAAGGATATCGTGGGTAAAAAATCTTGTCCAAGGATGTCAGCACTGGGTGGTATTCGAACCCGAGTCCTCGGTTCGGGAGTCGGGAGTCTTATCCATTATGCCACAGCCCCCTACATGACATTTCATTATACGTATTCTGGCATTAAGTAATAAATGGTAGATGATAACCGCACTTGCAGTGCTTGTATCGAGAACATTATTCTAGACCGCTGTTATAAAAGTCAACCTGTAGTAAATGGGAATCTCTACATGGAAATTTGGTATTGTGAAAGTTCGACACCAGTTGGAGGCACCAGACGCAATGGAGAATGTTGGACTACCAACATTATGCGTCAACGTGATCATCAGAAGGAAGTGCACTTTAATAGGGGAATCTTGAGGACTGTCGAGGATAGTGACATCACGAGTACTTGGTGGTGACTTCTGCTTTCTTCTTTTTGGGGCCATTTTCACAGTCACAATATTACTTGACACCGTCACTGCTCAAAATGATTTGGTGAAGTGTGTGTCAGCCGAGATCCGTCACGTGATTGCTGCAGTATCGCTCTGCATAATTATGTTGGGCATTCGCAGCTCATTCGCTTTGTCCGCTCAGCATCCGTTGGATGGACTGTACGCATTCGCTTTCATTCGTTACTTTATCCGCTTGTAACACGGTTAGCATATGCTCATCATTCGTTAGGCGAACGTTCGAAAACCACATTTTGCTTGCGAATTTGAGCGTATCTGGACTTTGCCAAATTTTGCCCATCCACTACGCATTCGCTGATTTAAACGCTGTAGTGTGACGGGGCCTTAAAACTTGTTGAACAGTGCGATATCTTGCCTTCTGTTTCTTCCTGATCGGGGCTGCTCTTTTTCTTTCTACTGACCCCACCAATGCTTTTTTCTTACTGGTCATGTCGGACCGGTAACTTGTGGATTTCCTGAAAAGTTACCGGTCCCACAGTGACTTTTTCCAGTCTTTGACCGTCGGACCGGCGCCAGTGTGCAGCCCTGGCAATCGTAAAATTTGCTTTGTGTTTGCTCTGTGTTGTGGGCTGCTCAGGTGCAGCCCTGTTGCGATTTATACAGCGACTGGGCTGTGTATAGTTAGTGTACAGTTGACATATTTACATAATATGCACAGCCCTGTACAGTGTATTTACATAATATGTGTATGCACAGGCCTGTCACATCATTATCACAGCAAGTCATGACTGTGTATAGTTAGTGTACAGTGTATTTACATAATATGCACAGCCCTGTACAGTGTAATGCACAGGCCTGTCACATCATTATCACAGCAAGTCATGACTGGTACTCTTAGTGGTCTCAGTCTGGTGGCCCCTGGCTGAGCCCCCTGCCTTGGGCCAACACTTAGGCTCCTGGCCTCAGCCGGGCCCCTGGGCCCCTGGGCCACCTGGGCCACCTGGGCCCCTGGGCCCCCTGGGCCACTTCGCCTGGGCCCACTTGGGCTCTGGGCCCCTGGTTCCGGGCTAAGGCCCGTGGCCTTGGGTCCGGCCTTAGGCCCCGCCTTTGGCCCGGCTGTATTTTGTACATGGTCTATATGAAATCAGGCTTGTCTGTAACTGTATAATTACAAATAATTACAAATAATCACAAATGATCATCAGGTCCATACTACATACAACGGTCTGTATAGGACTATATGAATATATGAATATATGAATATATGAATATATGAATATATGAATATATGAATATATGAATATATGAATATATGAATATATGAATATATGAATATATACAATGTATGTGAATATTTATTGTGATCAGGCATTCTGTTAAAGGGACTGTACAGTACTGGTTGAGGTGGGGATTCATGTTTTGAACATTCCTAAGTGAGATAATGAAAAGCCTTTTATGAAATATGAAAGAGCATGTGATTTTAAGAAGGATTCAACGTTTATTTGATGAAAATTGGTTTTCAAATGGCTGAGATATCCAAAAAAGTGCTAATAATAAAAGGCGACATGCCACAACTTTATTAGGATCTCTTTGTTTCACCTTGTTTTTGGATATCTCAGCCATTTCAAAACCGATTTTCATCGAATAAACTTTTGATACCCCATAGAACTGCATGCTCTTTGACATCTCAAAGAGTGGTTTCTGAATATCTCGCAAAACGTTAAAAGCTAAATCCTCACCTCGACCAGAACTGTACACACCCTTTAAGGTGTCAAATCTGCGGTCATTCATAGCAAATTTTATGCATGTATAAATGGCATACATTCATGTGTACAGTATGCTACTTGATTGAACCAGCCAATGGAGAAAGATCACACCATTGAACAATACTTGAAAGACATGTACAGTTCAATGACTCAATGCTTGTTATTATGAACTCTGTAGAGGTATGCAGCCCTCTTCAGATGGAAAACATACAGAGCTTGCAAAACCATCAACAATTTATTGAGTTGGATTTGTGTGTGTGTGTGTGTGTGTGTGTTTTAGAGCTATTTGGCTTGTTTCCTTTGCATGCATCATCACAAATTCTTGAAGTCTGAATAAAGTGAAACCAAGACCTTCATATAGATGTGCTGCATTGTAAGGTGCTGGATCAGAGCACTACCATAAGATTGACACCATGGCGGGAATTGTGCTAACAGTGTACTATCCTTCCTGTGCATTTATGTAAAGTGTACCAATACCCTGAAAATCACATTTTAAACTAGAAATGTCGCTATGGCGACTGATGCCTCCGCCATAATGCATGATTCTCCCAATAGGTGTATAGTACAATGTCTTCACAATGTGTGATGACAGTTTCACATACTAATAACTGGCAAAATACTGATATGACAGGTTTGTCAGAAATGTATTGAATATTCACTTTCCTCAAACTGGGTTTGCTATAATTGTCAACTTCAACTTCACTCTCTCCATAAAATATGTCTGAAACTAGAAATGTCGCTATGGCGACTGATGCCTCCGCCATAATGCATGATTCTCCCAATAGGTGTATGGTACAATGTCTTCACAATGTGTTATGACAGTTTCACAAAACTGACAAAATATTGAAATGACAGGTTTGTCAGAAATATCTTGAATGTTCACTTTCCTTGAACTAGGTTTGCTATAATTGTCTAAGAGTGCAGGTACACACATTTGGGGAATTGAGGATTTTTACTTGACTTCTGACCGACCCTGTTATAAGTTTATGCATTGAGTACTTTTCAAGGTATGAAGAAAGAGTGTAAGTACAGTACATAATAGATTTTTTTTTTCATTTAAACCTGACCTTTGATCCTTAACCTTTGACCTCTGACCTTCTGGCTGGAAATTTCCCGGAGAATCTCCATTAGGTAATACAACATGTATATATTAAGTTTTAAAACTAATAATGCAAGCATTGAATATACACTAGTATATGAGGGAAACAGTATTAACGTACAATGTAGGTAGTCGGAGAGCTATAGAGGGCGCCTCTCCGACTACCTACGTTGTACGTTGTAGTATACGAGAGTGAATGCCATTCAAATAACACGCAGATGAGGAGTGAAGCAATAAGGACGTTTACAGACCTTATTTCAGCCACAGATTTCGGTGAGTTTTTGACGTAATTAAACAAAAAATCGCATACCGATTATTGAATGATTATCATAGATTACGATAATTCCTTGTATTTTAGTTTTCCACGATTAATAATAAAGATATTCATGAAGGAGTCGCACAACCACACTGAAAAATGACGTCTGCGAAGGAATAGAGCCAAGGACAAGGTGCAGCCGCTGTCGCAAAGCGACAGCGGCTGCGTGTAGCTAATCTGACTGATAAATTGTCTATTCTTCAATATCTGTATGCATCAAGAGTCTAATTCCTATCTCAAAGTTACCTAACATTATCGCGCATGTTTGGGACTGAGGTGTGCATGCCTGTCGACGCTGTATCGGCACTCACGCGTCTCACTTATTTCCTTGTTCATTTAGACAGCAGTTATAGAATTTAGATTGTCTAACTATTGTGTAGATACTTACGTAGCACAAAATATCCACAACGCACAAGTATCATCTGGTATCCACGATTACTAGAACTCCTTTTTCGCGTTGGTCATACCGGTCATCTACCTCGATCTCCGCCGTTGTTGAATCGCTAGCTCCGATCAATTCAAATACGTACTGTATTCGTGGCTTCGCTTCCTACGTTACGCCGCACTGCATTTGCACTACGTGGTATGCATAGTAGCTGCAGCTAGCTACTCGTTCGTGGTTACATCCGTAAACAACTTGTAAGAATGTGTGATCGATTACGTGTAAAAAAACAAAACAAAAAACATCGATCCTGAGCGAAAAGGGGGAGGGGTCTCGAGTTGCAAATAAATTTTTATGGGCTGCAATTTGGTACATTGGCCTATCTTATTACCGAAGCAGAAAGAAGGGGGGAGGGGGGGGGACTTGAAAAGAAATAGCGGAACAACAAGAAAAAAAAAAAAAAGATAGACGAAATGTAATGCCATGGGCAGGAAATTCAGAAAAAAATTTATGTTAGCCCTCTATAGCTACAAAATACTAAAGGCCCTGCTAAACTGTGAGTATTGATATACACCGTACAGTAGGGCCTGCCAATAATGCAAGTCCTGAATAACTTCATGTGGAAATTAACTAGAATTTAAGCATAGCCTTTATGACAACACACCTGCCAAATATATAAAACACATGAATAAATGGTAAATAAATCAAATAAAACATAAATTATCCTGTGATTAGGTGGAATTTCATCACACCTCGAATACTGCTGCTGCCTGCATGCAATATATCCGATCTCCAAATTTCAACAAAATCAATATGCTGGTGGCAAAAATGTCATTATAAAACAAAAAAAAAATGCTAACAATAAGAATGATGGCAAGTGTGTCACATTGTGAGTTTTGGTATCTATTGATGATCACAATAAAAAATGGGCCTTAATGCCAGCACTTCCCTTACGAAAAAGTCCTGTGGTACTCCTGTGGTAATTACCACAGGACGGTACCACAGGACAGTACCACAGGAAAGTACCACAGGACAGTACCACAGGACAGTACCACAGGACAGTACCACAGGAATTGTCCTGTGGTATTTTGGGACATACCACAGGACAGTACCACAGGAATTCCTGTGGTATTTTGGGACGTACCACAGGGCAGTACCACAGGGCAGTACCACAGGACCGGTACCACAGAACAGTACCACAGGACAGTACCACAGGAATTCCTGTGGTATTTTGGGACGTACCACAGGGCAGTACCACAGGAATTCCTGTGGTATTTTGGGACGTACCACAGGGCAGTACCACAGGACTAGTACCACAGAACAGTACCACAGGAACTGTCCTGTGGTATTTTGGGACAGTACCACAGGACAGTACCACAGGTCGATCATTACCACACAGCATTACCACAGGGCAGTACCACACAGCATTTCCATGGTACCACAGGAGAGTACCACACAGGATAGATCGAAAAAAAAAATCTGGGAGACTTCTAGCCACATTTCAAGGAATATTTCTGATAGGTTGAGTGATGGATTTTAGGACAAACATGGCCCTACTTAATAACCTGTCCTACTCCTAACATATAACCTCAAATGAGAGTCTAATGGCCAAGTGCCAATCTAGTCCTATAATAGATCTATATAGTCATATTCTATTCCTAGGTAGCCATCGACCCTCTCAGTACATATATATATGGCCGTCTATCCGTAAAGCATTAAGGCATGGTTACTAACTCGATTATACTTTATTATCAAGATATGAAATTACACTTTCATAACAATATCTATGATATTGGGAATAACATAACATAATTAGACAATCTTTCATAAAGTTCAAAGTAAGTTCCATCATTAATACTTTGACTTTTTAAGTCATATATGTATTTTCTAAAATCTAGAGTGCTTTTTATGAATATTCATGAGCTATGTAAAAATTTGTACCACAGGAGTACCACAGGAGTACCACAGGAGTACCACAGAAGTCCTTATGAAATTTCTCATGCTTTACATCAGCACTTTCACTAAATAGGTAATACTGTAGGAGTATAGGACAGGATAAGTAATGGCAAATCAATTGTTATAATTCACAGCATAACTCATCTATCAATTAATTGAGGAATATTAATATGTGCTTTTTTGTTTGTATTTTTGTTATAAATTTCAGTTGATTCTGCCTTACAATTTTCCTGTGTGGTACTCCTGTGTGGTACTGCTGTTTGATATTCTCCTGATGTGATAGTCCTCTGGTATAAAATGTTAAGAAAAATAAGAATATCCTGTAGCATTTTTCTGTGGTACTTACGAATTTAATTTGCTGTGTGGTACTTCTGTGTGGAATAGCACCATATTATGATTTTCCTGTGGGATTTTGGACAGTTCCTGTGGTACTCTCCTGTGGTATACATCGAAAATTACCACAGGAATTCCTGTCGTACTGTCCTGTGGTACGTCCTAAAATTCCACAGGACAATTCGTGTGGTACTGTCCTGCTGGTACGTCCCAAAATACCACAGGACAAGTCATGTGGTACTGTCCTGTGGCACTATCCTGTGGTACTTTCCTGTGGTATTGTCCTGTGGTACTGCCCTGTGGTACTGCCCTGTGGTACTGTCCTGTGGTACGTCCCAAAATACAACAGGACAAGTCGTGTGGTATTGTCCTGTGGTACTATCCTGCGGTACTGCCCTGTGGTACGTCCCAAAATACCACAGGACAAGTCGTGTGGTACTGTACTGTGGTACTATCCTGTGGTACTGTCCTGTGGTACTGCCCTGTGGTACGTCCCAAAATACCACAGGACAATTAGTCACGTGGTACTGTCCTGTGGTACTATCCTGTGGTACTTTCCTGTGGTACTGTCCTGTGGTACTGCCCTGTGGTATTGTCCTGTGGTACTGCCCTGTGGTACTGTCCTGTGGTACGTCCCAAAATACCACAGGACAAGTCGTGAGGTACTGTCCTGTGGTAATATCCTGTGGTACTGTCCTGTGGTACTGTCCTGTGGTATGTCCCAAAATACCACAGGACAATTCCTGTGGTACTGTCCTTTGGTATGTCCCAAAATACCACAGGACAAGTCGTGTGGTACTGTCCTGTGGTACTTTCCTGTGGTACTTTCCTGTGGTAATGTCCTGTGGTACGTCCCAAAATACCACAGGACGAGTCGTGTGGTACTGTCCTGTGGTATTTTCCTGTGGTACTTTCCTGTGGTACTGCCCTGTGGTACTGTCCTGTGGTACGTCCCAAAATACCACAGGACGAGTCGTGTGGTACTGTCCTGTGGTACTATCCTGTGGTACTTTCCTGTGGTACTGCCCTGTGGTACGTCCCAAAATACCACAGGACAAGTCGTGTGGTACTGTCCTGTGGTACTATCCTGTGGTACTTTCCTGTGGTACTGTCCTGTGGTACTGTCCTGTGGTACTGTCCTGTGGTACGTCCCAAAATACCACAGGACAAGTCGTGAGGTACTGTCCTGTGGTACTATCCTGTGGTACTGTCCTGTGGTACGTCCCAAAATACCACAGGACAATTCCTGTGGTACTGTCCTGTGGTACTATCCTGTGGTACTTTCCTGTGGTACTGTCCTGTGGAACTGCCCTGTGGTACTGTCCTGTGGTACGTCCTAAAATACCACAGAACAAGTCGTGTGGTACTGTCCTGTGGTACAATCCTGTGGTACTTTCCTGTTGTACTCTCCTGTGGTACGTCCCAAAATACCACAGGACAATTCATGTGGTACTGTCCTGTGGTACTGTTGTGTGGTATACATCCCAAAATACCACAGGACAATTTGTGTGTATAGTGTCTTGTGGTACTGTCCTGTGGAACTTTCCTGTGGTAATGTCCTGTGGTACTGCCCTGTGGTACATCCCAGAGTACCACACGATCCTGTGACACAGTACCACACAGTTCCTGTGTTAACATATATTTGTGTGGTACATTGTGTGATACCAACCAGTACCACAGGGAGTACCACATGAGCCTGTAAAACAGTACCACACAGTTCCTGTGGTAACATTTATTTATGTGGTACATTGTGTGGTACTGACAAGTACTACAGGGAGTACCCTACAAGCCTGTGGTACAGTACCACACAGTTCCTGTGGTAACATTACAAGTGTGTGGTACATTGTGTGGTACCGACAAGTACCACAGGGAGTACCACAGGACTTTTTTGTTAGGGTTTTCCTTTTCTGCTTTCAGTTGGGTAAAAATTGCAATGGCACATGTATGCAAGTTGTTATTGTATCATGGTTCAGAGTGATAGCATAGGCAAAATTTCACTTACAAGTGAAAACATGCATCTGGTTTGATTCTTTCTGATTTTTTTTTGTTTTATATTATGTGAAGCAGATGACAGTAGGCCTATCTGGGGGTGTTTCATAAAGCTGTTCTTCGTCACGTTACGAACAACTTACGAACGACTGTTGATAGTTCTGATGTGCTATACTTATCAGAATTTGAATAATTCAGCACAAGAACTGATCACCAGTCGTTCTTAAGTCGTTCATAACTTTAAGAAAAGCTTTATGAAACACCCCCCTGGACAGCACCAAGTTGGATGCCTTAAATACCTCCCTCCCATCTGTTTCTCTTCTCTCTCTCTCTCTCTCTCTCTCTCTCTCTCTCTCTAAAACAAGGTATTCCTTTATAACAGAATGATTCTATCCAAACAGAAGACATTACTGGATGAGCAAGTCTGTTAAATTCCAGACACAATGTCATCTAACTCTGGGGCTACTAACTTTCAGAAGCTGGACATAGGTGACTGAAATTTCAATGAGAAATTTCTAGCAGTACCTGCATTATGTGCGGCACAGAAATTTTAATGACAGCTTACTTTTTCACAGATTGTGGGAAATCTGATTTTTCTTACAAGAGATAGGAAACTCCAGTGCTTGTGAATTTTCTTGAGTTAATGGGATGCCATGTTCGAGATACATTTTACATTTCGTAAATAGGTATATGCCTGATACTTTCCTTAATACAAATGTGTATATTATTTTCTTCTTTAGATTAATGAAATTGAAGAATGTGAAGAATGCATTTGTTTTTTACTTTGTGCATGTGTGTCTGTGTTTGTTGCAGTATATTTTGTGTAGTTGTCTAGCGATCCACGTCCGACAAGCTATGCTTTTTAGTGGATCACTATTTTCCATAATCGAATTCATTTTCCGCTCTCCCACGAAGTATTTATACAGTGTTTTCCTAAATATTGTACATGTTATATGTTGTTCTATAACTTGTCTCGTATATATATTACATGAATCTTTTGCAAACTTTTGAACAATATTTCATCACATGTATACTTTGTACTATGTTTTTTTTTTTTTTTTGGATTTTCGTTGATTGGAAATAAACTATGATTGAATTGAATTGAATCATATATCAATGAGTAAATGTACAATAGTATATAGAAGAATTGAAAATGAATATGTTTTATTGGTATAACAAATTGGTGCTGTTGTTGTTAATTGTTTTGTTCCAGTGTTCCACGTCTTACAAGCTTGGCTTTCTTAGTGGAACACTGTTTTCCATCATTGTGATTATTTACTATTTTTGTTGCTATGGCAAAGTGCATTGTTTCTTTTTTATGACATCATTCGTACATATACTTTATACCGTATTTGAAAAAAAAAATCTTTTATCAGACGAGTAGAAGAAAAATGAAAAAAATGTATCACTTCGGATTATGTCAACTTTTTCTTTTCTTTTTGATGATGGAAATAAATACACTATTGAATTAAATTGAATAGTTATCTCATTTTATCATGACAACAATAAAGAATTTAAATTTTCAAGAAATATTAGGAGTATTGTTATATTACATCACATAATCAAAGTCACGTAGAGTGAAATCACATTTGGAAAGAAGGTTCTCAGTTTAACGTTGTGATTGAATTTCATGTCAGACACAGAACATTTTTATATCGGGGTGATGTTAGCTCAGTTTCACTGTCACATCCGTTGTCTGAGTGATAAACACTTTGTGTTTCACTCCGGTAATACTTGACATCAGTCAAAGTTTGATGATTTGATTAAAGTCGTGAAATGAAATGTTGCCTCATACAATTAAGATTTCGTCACATAATGTAGTCGTAAGATACTATAAAGGCTATTCATGTTATTTTGATGTGTGAGCATATGATTGTCCGCATCATGTTATACTTATTGTATTTTGCATGCAAGAAAAGTAATATTCCGTACCCACAAACTCGAGTGTTTTCTCAGTTCCATCCAATGAACCATCATGTACATTGTCATGGTACCCGTGGAATACAGTTTACATAAATTAAGTATACGGAGGATTTCAGGAAAATTTTGTAGCGAAACAGAATTGAGGAAACGTGCAAAGCATTGAAGCTAGAAAGAAAGATACATACAATAAGTAGTTTCAACGATCAGTGGAAATAAGAAAAATTTGACACAAGCATCCTTTTTTAATGGTTATCAACATCTCCAGGTTATATAATGCGAACAATTTAATGACCTACTTATGAAATATTGTGTCACCTTAAAGGTCCCATTTACCTTTGGGAGCAGTGATTTCAAAAATGTTCAAGATATCACATCTGATGCATATGTGTAGGTCTGTTGTATCACAAAACATCCTACCATATAACATTTTTGCAATAAAGCCTAAACTATAAGGAGATATTAGTGTTTTTCTCAATAAACCGTAACTGTATACGGTTCAGTCGGGAAACATTCTTATTATAACTATTGTTTACCTTTTGTGTATTTAACAACACTTAACATTGATTATACGGATTCAAATTTTTACAGTGGTTGTTTCTATCCCTTACTCGCATTTTAGGACTATTTTAAAGCATCGATGCTGAGTTTTTGTTTCATGTGCAAATGGTAAATTATGCCTTTAAAGATGAGATGTATACTTCATATCGCAAATACATTTCACTCTACTTCATAATAACATACAGCATACAGTGGAATTATTACTGATTGTTGATCACTGAAACTCATTTATCTTTCTCATTAATTGACAGAAAAGTGGAAAAAAAAACATACTATATGAGTTACAGTAGGATATTGTTGAATTGACATGAATTATTGATGGTACAATTGAAGAGTTTGTTCGCAAAAAACGATAATGCCATTTTTGATGATTTTGAAGTACGGTCACTGTCATAAAGTACAAAATAATACCTTTTAAATGATTTATTGGTCACTACATATAAAGGTACATTTTTGAAGTTATGGTCAAAAGAAGCAAAAAATTTTCTTATCATTCTCTTTATTTTTCTTGACCTTTAATCGCAAATATCTCCATTTGGCAAATATGGACTTATCGGTTTTTGCGAACAAACTCTTCAATTGCATAATCTGCAATAGTGGCACATGTCTCCCAACAAGGAGTGTGATGTCTCTTGGTGTGTCTTTCTGTCTTTCTGTCAAATCTTCTCTTGCACAGCTTATTGATCTTTTAATGTTGTTACAATGATACATGACCAAACAAAAAGAATAGAAAGCAACAACAGCAACAACCCAACAAACAAAAAGGATATTCTCATAGTAACACATGGCATAATTAAATAAAAGCACATAGAAATATTAAAAGAAAAAAATCAACTGTGACACTCGTACTTTATTGGTGTGCTCATACTTTATTAAAATCTTAGAAATGTGCTGGCACCAGCTGCTCACAATAAATACCTGAAATAGATCAACATGCAGTGGACGGATAGTAATCTTACTCATGCTGGCAGCATTTGTTGTTGTAGTATTTAAGATCTTCCTGCCGAATGCATGAACCAGCAACTAAAAAACAATGAATAATTCATCATTCCAAAGTTCATATCTAATTCCATCCCCCCCCCCCCAAAAAAAAGTTACTTCTTCCATATATCTTTCCTCAAAAGCAAGAATAATGTGACTGACAGCAGAGAAGAACTGGATGTGACAATAATGCAACTGTTATTTTCATCTGTCTTTCCCTTAATTCTGAGATATATTATCAACTAAGACATTGTTATCATAGAGCACACATACAAAAACAAAATGCCACAAGCCCAATGACTGAGAAACCGCCATGGCATATGCATGAAAAATAAAAAGCTGGAATTTTACACATTGCAAATTCAACGATTATTTCATTAAGGCACTGTTCACACCACACATGGTCCTCTCTTCGTGGTGAAGTAGTGATGGTTATCGTCAGAGGTTGCCTGACAACACTCTTACTAATCAACTAATCTGTTGCTAAAGAGGCACTTGCATGAATGATTTAAAAAAAAGAATGGAAACTGAGATAGAGTTGTTCATCCAACAAACGATATTGCTCTCAAGACTTCAATATTAGAGTGTAGAAATAAAAAAAACTAGAAATGTCGCTATGGCGACTGGTATGCCTCCGCCATAATGCATGATTTTCCCAATAGGTCTAGATAGTACATGTGGACACTGTGTGATTACATTTTCACAAAATTGGCAAAATATTGGAATGACAAGTTTGTCACAAATGTGTTGAATGTTCACCTTCCTTGACGTAGGTTTAATTGGATGAATAGGAGAGCATGTATCTAGGGATTTAAGGACTTTAAATTGACTTTGACCCATTCATACATTTAGGCATTGAGTAATTTTCAAGGTACAGGTGTGGAGAAAAAGTGCAATTTCTGAATTGAATAGTAAATTGTTACCATTTTCATCTGGCCCTTGACCCTAAAATTCATAAGATAATTACTTTCAGGTAGAACATGCATAATATGTACTAAGTTTCAAGGTAACTTGAGCCACTTCCGAGATATGGAGGAAAAAGTTAGTTCAGCACTTTCACTTGATCTTTGACCTTTTGACCTTTGAGGCAAAAAGAGAAAAAAAAAACTTTCCAAAGAATTTCTATTAGGTTACACACGCATACACCAAGTGTAAAAAAATAACCCTGCTGGCATTGCATAGATATGAGGGTAATAGTAAAATTTTGAAGTCTTGCACTTGACCTTTGACCCCCTGACCTTTGACCCCATGAACCCTACATTCTCTAGATAATCACTTCCAGTCAGTAAATGTATATACTATGTTCCATGAAGATACCTTGAACAATTTTCCAAGGTACGGAGAAAAAAAAGAAGTTTTAATATTTTTACTTGACCTTTTGACCTTTGACCTTTGACCTCATGACCCAAACTTTCACCAGAGAATCTTAATTGGATAATACATGTATACACTAAGTTTCAAGAAAATCTCTTCAGGCATTCAATAGATATGGTGGAAATAGTGAAATTTTATGTATTTTACCCTGACCTTTTGACCTTTGACCTTTGACCTCATGACCCAAACTTTCACCAGAGAATCTTAATTGGGTAATACATGTATACACTAAGTTTCAAGAAAATATCTTCAGGCATTCAATAGATATGGTGGAAATAGTGAAATTTTATGTATTTGACCTTGACCTTTTGACCTTTGACCTTGAGCATGTGCACCCAAAAGTTGATAGGCACAACTTCACCCCCTAATACACATACATGCCAAGTTTCATTAGGATACCTCAACAGGTTTCGATAGTTACCTTGTCCACAAAATTCATTACGGACGGACGGAAGGACGGACGGACAGACGGACGGACGGACGGACGGAAGGACGGACGGACGGACGGACGGACGGAAGGACGGACGGACGGACAACCCGAAAACATAATGCCTCCGGCACCACTTCGTGGCGGAGGCATAAAAAATGAAATCACAACTCATAATTTCCAATGAACAAAGTTTAAAAGCAAAGAAACAAAGTAAAATGCATCAATTTGGAACAACCATCTGTTCATTACATATGAAAATACAGGTACAATTTTATATGTGGATATAATCTTCAGACAAAAGGGAAAAAACACTTAACAACAACATAGCTCAATGTGTTCACTTTTTTCACATATAATCTTGTCTTCATGGTCTGTACATTGTTCTAATGACAAGAGGCATTTCAAGTGTAAGACAAGATTATTCAAAGAGATTGTCTATCAAAAAAATAAAAAGAAGAGTTTAAAGCAAGCTATTGCTCATTCAAGTCTTACTGCACGCAAAGAGATGAGTTCAACAAGTGAAGACAGGCTACAGAAATTGTGGTAGTGATAAAAGGGCATAAGCGCCTTTAGCACAACAACTGATGGGTCCCACAGCACAACTCATGACCCTGATCCATAGCACGGAGAGTTGCAAACAACTGAAAGACATAGATCAACTGCAATTCAGTAGCACACTGTGCACTCAACAAACCAAAACTGTCGACTGCAACATTTTGTAAAATATAAAACCCTTGTTTGACATGATAATCAACTTACCCTCTGAATGTACAAAAGTGTCAGATGCTATCACAAGTGTATATCATATCTCTGTTTTTGTCTTTGTGCTCTAGCATTGATTTCCCAGGCAATAAACTCTCAAATATTTACATACACACACTGAGCTGGCCAGCAGCTACGACACTTCAAATGAATATCCTTCATACCCTATAACACCCCTGGAAAAAAAAAAATGATAATCATCTTACAATCAGTTACATTACATAGCAGCAATGGTCATCTTTGAGTCTGTATCACTGACCAGAATCGGGGCAAGGGATTAAACACTGAAATTCCATATGTCTGGGCACCAGCACCTACAGGGTTCTAATACTCAAATTACTTCCTTCAGCCACACACAGCTGCCCTTATTGGTATCTGGTGCACCATTGTGACTCTTGTCCCCTTTCACAATTGTCTACAGATTGCTTTTATTCACTTCCTTGTGTACACAAAACATCATTTTCATCACACAGAAAACCAGCTCTCAGGAATGAGAGAAAAGCACAAGGCATCTTTACATCAGCGATACACAACTTTCTGACAAGATTTACTAGTGTGCGAAATGCAACAGCAGTACAAAGGAAACAAATTTCCAATATTACTTAGGAGTCGTACATCACATAGTTTTCTTTCTTAAATAACACTTGGCCAAATGGAATTTTCAATTTTTAGCACTATCAGAGAATATGTATGAGGATATGCAGCTAGCATGGATTTAATTTTCAACGTACCGGTAATCAAATGCAATGAAGTCTACAATCTGAAATAGCACTCAAGAATTGATAGTGAGTTCCTATTATGCTTGCTGAAACAGATTTTTGTGAAACATGAAAGGGCTGGTAGTCCACTACACTCAATATTTGTAATCATTTTAGTATTCATATTAACAAGTTTCTTATTTCATTCTTGCCAGCAGGCGATTCTACTGTATTGATGAAAAGTGGAACTTCAAGATTTAACACTAGAACAAGTGATATCACTGTCAGGGACTATATCTCCCACAAGATAAGACTAAAGATGATGATGACGTATTAAAGGTAGGGGTCAGACCTGAACATAAATATTCTGAAACAAAGCCAACAAAGTCCAAACAGATTTAGAAATCAGCAACAAGATAGTTGACCTTACGTCCATGTGAGTGACATGCCCTACCCTATACTTGAACTATACTCCAGTATCAAGTTCTCTAATCATCACTTCATTTAGAGTAATCAAGAAGGAATATATGCATATTGGATGAAGTACAGGGACATACAGCTCTTTTTGCAAATACTATTATCATTCATTCCCTATTCCTGCACTCATGCCTGCTAACTCTCTTTAGAATGCTTCGATATGTACTTGGTTACATGATGATTTTGTTCGTTACAAAAATAATAAATATCCCTGAAGAATACATAGCAGTCAGAGATCCCAGTGCAACAAGCACTGTAAATGTTCTTCTCCATTTCATGAAACGCGTATTTCTATCTGAATACATTGTATCAGTAAGCACACGAAGCCATTGACTTTCTCTTCACTTGCACATAGAGATCTTCCATTACAGTCAACCTAGATGAAGTGATTCTGAACAGCCTATCTCTAGTATTGTCTTGTATCATATGGAATTGCATCAAAAACTTCATGTTTTTGTTTTTTGTATAAAATGCAATGGCCGTAGACTCCCTATTTGCAAGTAAAATAGTCATAGCTTTGTCATCAAAAGATTTACATTACGGCAAAGCTTGCAATTTTGTCTCCAATTTTGCTCTGTTGCACTTCTAGCATATTCACTTCTATAAAGGTTCATATGGCTTTGAAAAACAGAATGCTTTCCCCAAAGTGCTCATGTGTTGCAGTCTCAGAATAATATGGTCCACAGGGGGTTTACACCATGGCATGCAAAAAAGTTAAGACTTTGAATGTGAGTCTTTAGCTATAACTTTACTAGTTTTCATTTTGAGGTTGTAATTGTTTGAAAAACAGTTTAAAGGATGACACCACTGTCCAAAGTTTGCAGAGCACAACTCTATACTAGCTCTAAGCTGACAAACTACAATCATCACCAGCACAAAGTACTAGTACATAGCACACAAGCATACACACGCAAACAGATATACTCATGCACATACAAGCATACATGCATACATGCATACATGCATACATGCATACATACAGACAGACAGACACACACATGCTCAGAGACACACACATGTACGTAAACGCATACACATAGACAGACACACACACACACACATGCAGACCAAGGAGGCAAGAGTTTGGCACTGTGCTCATAGTTTGTAGAGGAGTTCCTTGAGGTCGGGGTTGACGTACTGGCCTTGGAGCTTCCAGTCGAGTCCGGTGAAGTCAGCTTCCTCAAGGATCTCCTTCTCCTTCTCCTCCTTCCTCTCACTGGAATCTTCCTTGCTAGAGAAAGAAGAGATAACAAGGAGAACCTATGAAAACAAGGTTCAATTCCACTCTACAAAAAAAAGGGCAGACAAAAAAAAAAAAAAAAAAAGACAATCCATGCTACTTTCTAATTGTTTTGAGCTACCCTTTTAATTGATACGTTAATATATTTTGATACATGTATTGATATATGCACCTGATGAATCAACATGGACATTGATAGAAATTGCAGAGTAATCACACTCATTCAAAATATACCAGAGTTTCTGGTAAAGATGGACATAACAAAGCGTATACTGACGGCTCTTACGGTTAAGATTAAGCAAACACAAATACTAGAAACAGTGAAGAAGAAATGATTGACTGATTCCAAGACACAGCAATCTGAAAACACCTCAAAGAGAAGATACAAGTCACCATCCAAGGTTTTTTTCCTCTTGATATGATCAGTGGGATCAAAGTCACGTTGCAGCAAGTTGCTCTGGTATCAGAAGAACCAGTATATACTTTGCCCTTTAACCTTTATATCAGGTGATTCCCTTTAAAAGTGTATAAACACTCCATTATGATTATATGTGTTTGTGTATGCTGGTGTATTTGTGTGTGCATGTGTGCACATGTGTATAGGATGTGGTGTGTGTAAAAATGCAAGTTCATTTAACTGGTTGGCGCTCCACCATACTCTGCAATTCCATCTCCATCAATACACAATTACTGAATATAAATGCCAAATATTCTGCTAGGTTTTTATTTTCGCAAAGTTAGCAAATCAGGTGCTATTCGCAAATTTGCAGATGCGTGATAATATTAACCCTGATCCCTATATGAATGTGATGTGCACATACATTTCTCTATTCAGTACTACACTTCACGATCGCAAATTTATCCACTCGCAAAGTGTCGATTCGTGAAAATTTAGACTCGCTAAATATTTGGCGTATACAAAAATTGAGAAAACAAGTTGCATCTTGTCAGGGATACACTGTATGTCATGGCAGCAGAGACATGACGTGGCACCTTTCGGAAAAGATATGAAGGCAATTTGGGAGAGTATTAAACATGAAAATCGGTACCATCACTGTAATTGGAATTGTATGTTTTTGTAAATCTTGTTATTTTTTGAGTGTATAGGGACATTATCACTTTGTGTTATGCACTATATAAGCACTGTCAATCATTATCATTATTATCGTTAAAGAAGCTTGGAATATAATGAGAGTCTTACGCAAACTCCTTGTAGTACAGCCTCTCCAGCAGAGCACAGAATGCGGCAAAGAAGCGGGAGGTGTAGACGGAGTGTTGCTCCGCCCCAAGGAACTTCAGGACCAGGTTCACCTTGTCTGCCTGGATGGTGTCCACTAGGGCATCAAGTACAGCTGTCTCCAACTCCTGCAAAGTACCAATGGCAACGGTGTGTGTTCATGTTGATAATGACTGATATGGCACTCACTATAATAAGAGGACCAAAGCCCTTAAATTCCCAGAAAAGTTTTTCACATTTCTGGCAACTCATGGTCTTTGGTCCAGCAAGTGAGTTTCATCTTTTCCATCACTTTTTTTCTCTTTATTTAACACATAGCACAACCATTCAAGAAGATTTCACATACATTGTAGAACACATGCCCTATAACTCAGAAAGTAGAATCTATTAAGAACAAAAAAAAAAAAGAAAAGAAAAAAAGAAGAAGATGAAGGTCACCATCTTACATGAACTGCTACTGGAGAAACCCGACAAATCTTAAGCTCAAAGAAAATGAAGATATAATGTTGGAATACCTAGTATAGCTCAAAGACAGAGGGGCATCAACTTAAATATTTCATGAGTATTATCTACAGAATTTCTTGAACTCTAAATCCTGATGGCCCTTGTATTATCACATTGTCTACATGTCCAAAAGTCTCTGTTTGAACAAATTTGTCTGATTCAGCGTCAGCATTTCACTTCCAAGCTGCAGCTGCAGTCTGTGATACTTTCCAATAGAAACATGATTGCAACAAAACAAAACAAAAAGACACTCTTGAAAACAAACAGTAGGAGAATCATACAGATTCTATGAGACATGTCTCTACACAGGAATTCATTCCTTCTGCTAACCTTTCGGTTAATCTTCCCGTCATTGTCCTTGTCGGCTCTGCTGAAGGCCTTCTTGTAGAGCGCCCTCCTGCGATGGCTGATGATACAGTACTTAGAGAGGTACTCTACGGGAGTCATCTCCGCCAGCTCCCCTACATCCATGGGGAGCTCGAAGCGGGCGGCTCGCCTCGAGAGGGCGATGCGCCCACGTAGCCACTCACTCTGCTTCAGCATCTGTGGTGGAAATGACACGGGGAAAACATCTTGCTTAACCCTTTATCTGCTCTAAAGTGGCAATTTGCACAGAAAACCCAGTAGCACTGTACACATGGTCTAAAGTCCCTGGCACAGAAAAGTTAAGACCCATCCAGGATAATACTTATTGTCTTTAGGTTGTATAGTTGGTTACATATAAACAATCTAACTTATAAAACAAGTTAATACTGGTAAATAATAGTTAATATTGGCTAATACTGGTTAATACTCTGCTCCAGTTAACCAGAGGATAACACCACATGACTTCAGTAATTAATCATTAGTCTTTTATCTATACAATATACATGTACATGTACCCTTAATCAAAAGTGTGTCACTATAAACAGAGATTCACATGTCCCTTTGTGTGTGAAATGTGTTGGTCATCTAGTATTGATTTTTACCTTATTTCTAATAACTTGATTCTTATCATTATCCTCTCAATTAAACAGTGCATCTCGCAACCTGTGAATGGGGTGCCCAACATGACATTGCTGCAAGTGCAATGAGAATGATTAAATGACTTCACATTGCAAGCAATTCCAGACAAAGATAGGCCTTGGACACTGTATTCTCATTCCTCTGGAAGGCAGCTAAGGACGGATTTGGATGACTTACTCGATTTGTTGGTTCCACCAAACTGGCGAGGGATGCGGGCGGAGGTTCGTCATCTTCATCGTCCGACAGGCTGCCACGGCCACGCCTCTTTAGCTTCATCTGGATGTCAAGCAGTTCCTGGCGTGTCAAAGGTCAAAAGAAGAAAGCTATAAATGAGTTGAGCCGTGTGATAAGAGTGCAATATCACCTACAGGGTGTATGCAAATGAAAATGGCATTGAAGGTGAAGATTCAGAACTACAGACAGAAATGGAAACCCAGAGACATCTCTAGTTACTTTTCATCACGCACATACCATATTCCCATCATCTTTATGATTAAAAATGACTTTCATTGGACAGATGTACAAAAGCTGTGAAATACAATAAAGTGAAGTAAGGGTATACTGACTTCCAGGTAAATCGATCTCATTCAATAGCTTACATGTACAGTGTACCTTTACAACAAACCGAGTAAGTTTGTGACCAGCACAATCTTCTCAGTATCTTTTCAAGCACCATGAGTAGTATTTTGTGATTTGATATACAGATGAAATACTTGACAAATAGAGGGAATTCTATCTTCACCTTCTGGAAGTACGCCCCCATAGGCTAAAATCAAAAAGCTGAATCCCTGATATGTATTAGTAGGAAATATGTGGACATGTCTTACTTGATCTTTGGTGATGGATCATTTACTACAATTGAATCACCCCCCCCCCCCCATATCTCGATAATTATCTCACACACTGTAATACAAGTACAAGTGTATCAGTAAAAGGTTTCACTAATCTTTAATTTGATGCCTCTTTCCCTGTGTGAGTATTCTAACAACAGTAAGTGAAATATGCAATCTATCTGCAGGAGACCCTCCTAACACACAGGGTTCTCAGAGTCCTGTGCATTCAATTATTCTAACAGTGAAGTTGGTGCAATGTATAAGTAATTTTATTCTCTGATCATCTCTCCTTTTTCTTTGTAATATTGCATTATGTGCCATTAAACATAGTTTATCATCATCTATAAAATGAACACTATTTTAATAGTGTCAGAGTTATCCTCCACCATTGATGAGAAATGCATAATATTACAAACACTTGAGAAACATATAAGCATATGAATGAGATATTCACAACCACAGTGCTCCACAATGCCAGTGCACTACATGACAGATGAAACATTGGTGACTGGATTCAGTATTTGCTTCATGTACACAGTATTATCCACAATAATCAAAAGGGGAGGGGACTGCTGGTGTTGAACAAACTGTTAATACAATCAATGACCGTGGAAAATGACAATTGATGATGGGTTGGGGTGGTAATTCTAAAAATTTTAGTGAAGATTCCCGGAAGAAGCTCAATACAAACAGGGTCGGGTTTCGCAAACACCAACATCGTACATTTGCAGACACAACAGGTCACACTTTTTAACTTTACGTCCCACGCAAAATATACCCAGCGACCATATGGAAAGTCTTCAAAACTCCATTTATAGGACCAGTAATGTGCATTCCTAGTAGCATATCACAATCAAACTCAATGTTTATGCTTTGAATGTTACACAAAGATGGAGAGTGATCTTGTTAATAACAGATGGATGATGTTAATATCGTGTCAATGTGAAGAGAGAAGGGAACAGAATACGTACTCTCATAGTCTGCGTAGTCATCAGGGTAAGGAACAAAAATAAGATATGCACATCCAAAGAGCAGAGTAAGGCAGTAGGTAGAGAAGATATGAAGCAAAAGACAAACATTAGCATCTAGGAAAAAGTATTCATGCAGTTAATCATGCAGTTCATGCAGTTAACTATAAAACTGAGACTCTCGCTACAGATGGTTATAAAGAGGAACTGAACTAAAATCAGGTTATCATGATCAGGAGCATGCATGCTATCTTTTCACATGTGGCAGTTGGTTGATATATGTTTAAATCTTTCATGAAAGTACAATAAATTGTAATTTTTTCTTTTCAAATAAAGATCAAGTATCAATAGTTTAATCATTTCGCCGACATGTTTTTAACACAAAATAAGATATCTGTGTCAAATAAATCTTGTCATTCATAGCATTGATATCCACATCCACATCTACAATCTGTATGATTGTGACATTGGTTACATAATAAAATGTCGCAAAGTCACAAAAATGACGCACAAAAAGAAGCATTTCATAATTTTCTTTGAAAATTGTGAATTAAACAATTCATCTCTAAACTATATTTCAATGTTGTTGAGCAAAATAACTTGAATGCTGGGAATATAGCTTTGAACTGAAACTTTGTACATGCATACTGTATATACGGCAGTGTCGCTATTTTGAACAAGGAAAGAGACTTTTCACACCTCAAAGACTAAAACCAGTTTAGGATGCTACATGACAATGCATACGGTGTCACGCACTGGCAGAACAGTGCTTCAATACGTATAAAATCATGTAACAAATCAAAGTTTTGCATTAGGCATGCATGTTATTGGAAGGCAACTTGTCAACAGAAAGGCACTATAGACACTACTTGAGAATGGCAAATTCTTGCAGATCTAATATCACTTGCAGAGGGAAATTTCTTCATAGAAAGAATCAAAGTTGACATCGAATTGCAGAGTAAAGAAACAACATCATCATGTAGGATGCATGAATCAACATTTACATATTCAAAAAACTTGTGATTCATTTACATATCATAATACCCACACATACACATGCATACACACAATACAAAACAAAAATCAGAGTGATAAAAGTGAAATATATCATTCATGCCAAGCAAAAGCTCAAAGGTATACCAGATTCCTGATATCATGCTGTATCCTGTATCATGCATTGCAAAACTTCGTGTTGAGAAGAGAAAGAAGTCACATTTTGCACTAAAAATCCAACCAACAATATGCACCCAAAAAAAATCATACCTCTTCGTTTTCATCCTATAAATTGAGGAAAAAGATATGTCAGAGAACAGCCCTGCATTTTATGCAACATTTCTGAGACAGCCAATAGATTTTCTTGACAAAATGTTTTAATATGTGCTATAAAATGCAGATTCCCGTCATTTTGAGGGGTTGTTTTTACTGTTTCCTACATCATTTCAAATAGACTGAAAGATATTTGCTTCTATAGTTTCATGCAGGTAATGCAAGGATTTTGACAATTTCAGACAGCATCAAAGTCTTCAATACATACAGGGAGTGAGAGTCACATTTGTAGCAACCATATAGTAGCTGAGCACAAAAGGTAAGCAGATGCAGAAGTAAGGGTTGCTCCATGCCGCAGTAATCAGCAGCCAAACAAGCAGTGCTGTTTGCAGTAAATGTGCATATGATCACACTAGCAAAGAACAATTTGTGTCGTGATGCAGTGACTAGTTCAAAAGATTTCAAGAAAACACAATGTGGACTCTTGGTGGGCTGTGATGCGCAACAAAATGTAAAGTTAAATGCCTTTCAAATCAAACATTTTGAAAACTGTAGTAAAACTATTTCTAATACTAAACTCAGAAGCAGCATAGAGCACTAGTCACTTTCTGAATACTTACATGTCAAGAGTTTGAAACAACGCTACTAGACTTTTGCCTGCATGCATGTCTGCATATATGTGATGCACATAATTGGTTGAAACATCAAAAGAACTGAAATCTTTCTCTGAAGACTAAACTTTTTATCTTGCTGAGGAATTAGGATACTAAAAGCGAAACATCGCAGAGAAAAAGAAATTTCCCCTACCTGTGGATCCATGCTAAAGACGTCAACTTTGACCTTCGGCGGGGGGCCAAGTTTTTTCTTCTCCTCCACTGGGGGCTCCTCCTTCTCCTCTTCCTTTGGAGGTCTATTAAAGTGAGGGGTAAAAAGCAATATATTATCAATCATATTAGAAATCAGAGTTCACTATATTGTTCCCACATGCACTGTATGGACATGCGCATCATGCCACTTCATGGAAATTTGGTGCGTGTTTTTTTTTTTTTTTTTAAATATACAAGAAATGCATGCATGGCCCTTTATCAGGCTGACATGGATAATGACAATTTGTCTTTGTAACTGTCAACTAGTAACTGTCCCTGTATCAGAAGAACAAAATTAAAAGTGATGGTTAGTTTCTCCAATGATGGCTGTAGCAGATGGTGTCAAAACAAGATGGATGAGTCAAAGACAGTTAATGGCTGTACAGACAACTCTAAAAAGAGTGTAATTTGTTACAAAGTTATCACGTCACTGAGTAATACCATGATCTATTATGAGCAGATTGAAGCAATTATTAAATATAAGCATCAGAAAGCGTCATAGGAGACGATGCTACAGAGAAGGCGGCTTAAGAGGTAGTCACACATTTTTAATTCCAAAGCTACTATCACAATAAATGTGTCAGAGAAAAGACTACAAGAACCCTATGATTCAACTGATACATCTACATCTCTGACATGTGTTTGTCATGGATCACTTGCTTAACCCACTGACGATGGGCTGATTTTGCTACAACATGCATTTCCCATAGACACTTGCCCGAGTATACTTGGGACTCGTCCTCAACGGGTTAACATGTAACACTTACACACATCAGCAAAATTTGGGATGCAATCTACAAAACTAAACAAAACACAACCAAAACATTTGCAATACTTACAAAAACAACTCATTGTTGGTTTATTCTTTTTGCCTGTTTTGCTGGTTTTGTTTTGTTTTGTTTTGTTTTGTTTTATTTATTCTTCTTTTTTTTGCTTTGCTTTGCTTTGCTTAGCTTTGTTTTGTTTTTTGGTTTGCTCTCTTACTGTGGTTCAGGTTCATCCTTTGGCTCTTCTTGTGGCTGAGGTTCTGGTTCTGGGACAGGTTCTGGCTTTAGGGGTGGGGCTACCACTACCTCTGGCTGAGAGGGCGTCTTCTTTAAAGCAGGCTTTGGTGGGGTTGGTTTCAGTGGTTCCTCTGGGGGCTTTTGAGCGACATTGTTAGAAGGGAAAGAACAAAATAACATGTTAGTTCAGAAACTCAGTACAATCACTTATCACTCATTACTACCCCAGTACTTCTTACTGTTATGTTTTTGTTTTGTTTTATTCTTAAATGCAGAGCATGGCATGCATCTAAATCTGAATCAGAATTTTAATCATCATCAATGTACCATTTGTAAATCTAATGAGATTTGATACTTCTAGGCTTTAATTCACTTGTGATTGATTTATTGGAGAGTGTGGTGGAGAGTGTGTTTGATAATCTTGTCTAATCTAAATATTGAGATTACATGGATCTTGACAAACACATTACCTAAGTTGTGGATTTCATTAAATGCCACTCACAGGCTACATCTTATATTCAAACAATGGACATGAAATTTCACCACTGACACATACAATTAAGACCTAAAATGTAACTTTGTACAAATTGGTGCTGCCATATCAAAGCAGCAGAAAATCTGCAAATAAAAAGAGCACCTCAGCAAGTCGTGAGAACATTTCAGAGGTGTACACCACTGCACAATAGTAAATTCATACAATGACTTTCTCAAGGTGAAATGTCCCTGGTTAAATACCTCCTCATAATAATCACCCTTCATCCAAGACGATCAATCAGGGGGGGTCAACATCTCCCATGTTTCACGGAACACACATATGTTTCGCAGTGACATACAAGAGTGGACATATGTCTATCTAAAGGGCTACATGGACCAATAAGTTCTCTGCCCCCAATGGGGCACAGTGACGTAAGAGACATTACCCTTCAGCAAGGTCAATTCAATCAATACAATTAAGTAGGAATATGGCAAACAAGTCTGCTTTAGGCAGGAGAGGCTCAAGAAGAGAGAAAAATCAATGAAATCAATTAGAGAACTTCCATTAACTTCAAGGAAAAACATATGGGATTACATGCTGCTAATAAAATGGCATACTAAAAGTAACACATTTGCAACAAAGTCTGCTTGAAATGTCATATCATGAAAATCCATGCTATATCACCAAAGAGCATTTATTCATCATTGAATCACCTCCATATACAGTATATTTGTAAAAAAAAAATAAATAAATAAAATAAAAAAAAAATGCATCTACACTTTCCAATGGAAAAGGCACTGTGCTCATTGTACAACATTTCATTAAAAAGAACTTTACAATAACAAACATATCTGAATCTTTGTGATGAATGGTCATCGTTCACATATTATAAATCACTCCTCAATGACTGAAAATGATGAATTTCAGGGTCTAAACAATTGTTATTCCTGGTTTGTGCAATCTCAAGTAATACATGACATAAATGTCACATATGAAGTAAAGGTCTTCTGGTTGTCAGTAAGGGAACTTCCAGCACTCACCTTTTTCTCAGTTTCAATTGGTTTCTTCTCCTTCTTTTCTGGAACCTTTGGTTCCTCCTTCGGCGGTTCCTGGATCCGGACCTCCTTCTTGACCTTCGGCAGGGGTGGGATGGGTACTTTGGGTTTGTGTGCACACTCCTTTGGATGGCTGGGAGGCTGGGGAGGGGGAGGGGTCTCGGGCTTGGGTGGTGGTAAGGGGGACTTCCGGGGAGGCGGGGATGCGGGCGGGCTGGGACGGGGGCTGGGGGACTTGGGAGGGACAGGGGACTTTGGTGGGAGGGGAGATGGTGGTTTCTGTGGAATCACTGGTGGAACTGGCTCTTCTACAGAGTTGCGTCTGGATTCTATGGGAGTTGGGGTCTGCAAAAGCACACAAAACATATCATTGCTGAGCTAATTGGCCAGAAAAAGAAATGCAATTAAATGGGAAAATTATATCATTTCTACATTTAGGAAAGTCATCTTTTATTGCAAGCCTTTCAATCCAAGTTTCATCCGAGGACAGTAACTGGCATCATAATGCGTGTTGATTCCTAACTAAAAATGTATCCTGGTTGTGCAAGTGGAAGGAAAACATTCAATATATTTGGTTACATATCCATCAATGCTTATTTGCAACTCTATGGAGGCTTCAAAAAGAGTCTTTCATTCATAAGGTCAGGTATAAGTTTGCATAGTGCTTGTGATGTAAATTATACAGTAAGCAAGAAGTCTGTCAGATATTAAAAGTCGGTAAATCAGTTTTGACATATTTGCACATTCTGATGACTTAATTCCTTTGAAACTTCCTAAATAAGAGCTACATCAGATAGCTCGTGCACTTTAAAGTGGTGCCACAAATGCTAGGGTTAATGATAACCATGACAATGATAACTCTCTCTCCTTGACATGAAATTGAAATTGAGCACTAGTTCAGAAAATTAAACACAAATGTCGAGTCATTCTGTAGAAAAGCCAAGTTTAAATTTGATAAGTTCACTTAAAAAATAAATTTCAACCTGTAACGTATGTATGATTCTGTCATCATCCTCTACCAAAACCACTTTTTTTGAGACTCACAGGAGCGATTGATGTCGGACTCCAGGCCTCTCTCGTTTCTGCCGGTGGCTCCGGGGTGGGTGTCATCTTCACCACTGGAGACGGGGTGGGGATCGGTGTTGGCTCCACAGGCTCAGCTTCATCTGAGATGGGGACAAGGAGGGAATAACAGAAACTCTGTGCTTACATTGTATACATGTAGTATGTATATGGAGGCAACACAAAACTAATTGTCTCTAAAGGGATCTAACACCCAGAAAATAACATATGCTCAAGTGCTTGGGCACTATCAGTCAAATATAACTTTACCACCCGTGAGAGGATTTGCTCATTATAAAAAAAAATATCAATCTCAGTATCACAATGAAAAATCACACACATTTTCATTCAACGTCAATAGCAAAAACAGTTTACCATCACTTGAATATCCACCGTTTTTCAGAAGATTTTTAGAATCATGATCTGTCTTCAAATACAATGTGTACACTACATCAATCTGCTTCAAATCAGTCATAAACTAGCATGCATTGTAAATGCGGCTATTGGAATATCACTGAGCATGAAATTTTAAGTTCAGTTAAAAGGTCCCAATCTGAATTCTTCTGCCCTGACAATTTGTTTTAGTAAAAGAAGTTCTAAATGCCAGTTTCCAATCGGTTCACATTTCAATCGCATTGTACATGTAGCTCAATGTTTTATTTGAAATATGTCTGTGTGTGCATTAGAAAGCAAAGCCTTAATCTACTGACATTTTTAAATCTATGGGCATTAGTAAAGAGTTTGTAAATATGCCTGCTACCTTTGGCTTTATTTCTACTGCTGGAATTCATTTTGTCTTTATCACTTGTTGCTGTGTCAGACAAGTCTTGTGGTTACTAAGAAAAACCATTGTGAAGGATCCTTGAATAAAGTGCAAATACCAGAAGATGCATCTTTCCATCAATTGGGTTTTTTTGTTCTGTTTTGAGCTTTTTTTAATGAATGAAACCCACTGCACAACGGTTCGTTAATGGTTGCCATAGTAAATGCAATGACAGAGGCTGGATAAAAGTGGCTCAGGTCTTTTGAAGTGCTCAAGATCACAACGACAATTACCTCAAATACTATCCAAATACGATGCTTGAGATACACTATCCCTCTGGGAACAATGCAAACAAATCCATTGTGAGAACACATGTAACGTTTAAGCTTTATTCTTTTTCCCTCTCACAAAGATTGGCGTGCTATATCTTCAAATTTCTCCTAATCAAATATAATGCTTGACAAGTCATGATGACATGGAAATCAATATTTGACAGGGCAAAGATCAACATCTCCCCAACCACTATCTGTTTGCTTGGAATGCACTCAGAGTTGATAAACATGACTCGTTGCGCAAGAAATACAATTCTAACCAATGGTTACAGCATGGCCCATTCTCAATGTAAAAGATCAAAACACTAAAAATCATGAAGCTATATCTTTGACAAGGTACAAGAAAATTTATGAAAATTCATAGGTTGCAAAAAGCAATCATTACTATGAAGAAAAATATAAAATAGAGTGTGACATGATTTCATAAAGGCTCTTGATTTCTGTTGTGATTGTAGCGTCATAGACAGGCAGCAGGATGTTGGTGATCCATGCTGGACCTCTGGAAAGCTAGCGTATCTTACCATCTTCACCAAAGTCCAGTTCATCCTCCACTGGGTTGTCATCCACCTCCACTTCCTCCTCCTCCTCCTCTTCCCCTGCACCAGCATCTTCAAACTTGACCACAGGGGGAGGGGCGGGGTCCTCCTGAAAGGCCCGTCTCCGGCGGGGGATGGGCGGAGATGAGGTGCACTCTCTGGCATGAAGCGGCAGCTGGGACACAAAGTTGGTGTAGTAGGCGATGTGGCCTCTCCGTATCTGCAGTAGATATTGGCACAAGAAGTGGATTCAGTGGCGTACATTCTCAAAATATGCCATTGCAGATATTCAGTATTTCTCAATCTACCTTGATATGACCTACATGTAGACATCTGCAGCATAAAAAGTGTTAATTTGAGCTCAAGATATACAGTATAGAGTGTTGTCATACTGTAGTATTCCATATGAAGCGATACAAGAGATTTCAAGGCTTGTCAGGTTCCTAAAATTTTGATCAGAAGCAGTACTCTGCATAGTGCATGAACGTGTCAGATGAGTAGTCAAGAGTTAAATACATAATGTACATACATTGCATTCATATGTCATATGAAGACTGGCTGACTCTTTCTCTATAAAAGAAATAACTTCTTTCATGTATTCAATGTCTGTTAAACAATACACAAAACTTACATTGCTGTGCCTTGGCAGTTGGGACAATTCTCGTCTCTGAAACGGAGCAAGAAGGGAGTAAATCAAGTTAGCACAAATGATAGATTCATGCACTTCCTGACATACAGTAAAATATCAGGTACACTCTGATGTTCAAAAAACCACTGTTGATTACTTTTGCATTAACAAATGTTGATAGATCAATTTCATCTTGAAAATTAGTCTAAAAGTTGATTAAGCTGGTTACTCTGATTAACTGAAAGTTTGTCAACAGTTATGCAGAGTTTTGTTTCATCATCATCACCATCATCAAAAACTCAATGCATCCCATATGAATTATGGTTATACACAAGGGAAAGCAGATGAAGCAGATTATTACACTCAACACAGGTTGAGTTTGGGTAGGAAACAATAATTAGATGAATTAGACCGCAATATAAGACTTGCTCATCATTGTTACACCAATAAAGAAGTCTCAATAGGGGAATAATCTATCACACTCACAATACATCAGCTAAACATTTCATCCTTTACTTGTGTCATTCCACACATTTGGAGTCCACAGAGCCTGGATTTTAAAAACCTTCATTAGTCCTCTAACAATCACAATTCAAAGCAGCACTGAAAACTTTTACAATGTGACAGTAAAGATGAAGCTGATTACAAACAGTTGCAAATTGCTTAAAAAGGAATTCCAGCCCCCCCCCCCCCCTAAACACACACACACACACGCGGAGAAAAAAAAAACACACACACAATGATTGAGCACTTACTTTGAGACCCTTTCGAAACATCTTCCAAATGTGTTGAAAATAAAGGTCAAATAGCGAGATGCTTTATGGCAAATCAATCACTAACAATGTGGACTTCCAAAATGTCTTCAAGGTCCAACACTGTGCACTCCATACGCTTTCTGAATTACATATCCTACTAGGCCTTCTTTCACCTGTCCGATAACGCAAGCTTCTATCGAGTAACTGACCACCTAGGTCTAGTCCTCTTTTCTGCTATGCCTGGTGATCCATTAAAGTTAGGGCACTCCCTTCGCATCATTCACAAGATCAAACACAAAATCTCTTCCTTGCAACTTGATACATGTGTACAGAAGGTTTTGACATCAACTGAAGCATATGGGCATGAAGACTGCATTGTAATTCATGCCTGGTGCATATCAAGTGTGGGAAACCACTACCACTCTTTTGTTTCCCATGACATCTTAACTACCACAGGTTAAACAACCTTTTTTTTTTTTTTCTTAGCCACTATTGGGTGCAGCGTCTACAGTGTAGATTCACTATTAAATGAAACACAAAATGACAGGTGGTTAATGGAGCCACAAGTGAACACGCCCTTTATGTGTGATGTGCCTGTTTTTGTCTAATCGCCAAATACTCTCAGATACAGGTATGTGGGAAATTGTGAGCTGGCACTGTTTGGGAAATTAAGACCTTAGTTCTTGTCACACCTGTGTGGATTGGTAGCAACGACAGAGCACAATGTATGCTTTGTACGTCCTTGGCACTGAACAAAGAGAGCTAGTTGAATTGACACAAAAGACAAGTATTCTCTTTTTCCTTTCCTTCTTCTCCTTATATGCTCATGCTCATTAGACAGATTAAAAAACGAAAACAAAAGAGAGAAGGAATTGAATGAGTACACACTATAGGTAGTGTTTCTTTCAGGTGAAGCATTTGTAACATTGAATCTCTCTAAAAAGAAAAAAAAAAATATCAGTTCTTTTCATCTTGTGCCTTCATTTGAACAATTTTCGTATTTTGAAAAACTTGTTTTTGAGCAAAAAAGCAGGGAAAATGGGGGGATGGGGGCAAAGGAGCAGCCACGATAAGAGTGAAATGAGGAAAAGAATGCCAGGACATGCATCATTCTAATATCATGCAATCATCTAATTTCCTAATGGCATAAACATGTAGCCAGATGGATGTAACAGGGTAATGTGATCATGACATCACTGCATAAAACTTTAAGGTGTGTGACAATAGTTATGTGGTAAAGGTTATTCCTCTATATGATGGTAATGTATGCTGTTCCAATAGCACTATAAAAATGAGTGTGTAAACTTCCTGTTCTTTTATATTGTAAATGTCGACTACTCCTGTCTTTGAGAAAATATAAAATTATGAAGCTCTGCATTATATTCTGACACGCAGAAATAGCATTTATCATGTTATCTTCATTAAAACCGACAGAAACAAATAATGAGTTGCAATGTACAAGGAATGTCCCGCTACTTGGCATACATACTTAGGAAAGTTGACGGGTGAAATTATACACTGTAAATGAAATGGTGACAATGCAAACTATCTGGGCCCCATTCAGTGCATGCATCAACTGCTGCAATGTATAAGCACTACAAACTCTGATTGTAATCAATTAAATGGCAGCAGCTGGGCACAACTGATCTGCTAAAACTATCATGACTCTTTCATTGGACATTGAAATGACTGCAATGTCTCTGTGAAATGGGACCTGATGTTTGCATAAGAACTGAATGTGCCATACCGTGGTTGGGGCCGTCTTGGGTCTAGTCCAGTTGCTCTTGCGATCGTGGTGCGATGGGAGATGAGCCGCCAGCAGCCCCGTTGAGGATGTTGGTCGGTGTGAGCTGCTGGATGCTGGTCGACATTCCACTGGACAGAAGGGGCAGGAGTGCTGGACCTCCTCTCCAGTATCTTCCGTGTAACGTCTGATGACCTGCTCCTGATGGTGCAGCCTCTCCACCTGCGTCACGCTCTTGTTCTGGGCCGACGATGGCCGGTGTTTCAGCAGCACCGCCGTGGCACTCTTGGGGCGTCGGTTCATTAAGGCCGAGAGGCGCGCAGTGTCCTCCGGGGAGTAGTTGTAGCACCCGACTCTCTCATTGCGATGACTGCTCGTGGCACGAGCGCTGCGCGGCCTGGAGAACCTATGCTTGACCGCACTGCTGTGCACTCGCAAGTGGGTAGCACTCTTCACTCTACGTCCCTGTCGGCTTGCTGGCGTGGAGGGGCGCAGCTCGAGGTCACGGCTACCTGTCTCCACGTACCTGTGCTGGGCGGAATCCATGGCCGAGTGTGGCCGGAAGAAATCCTCCCGCTTGAGATTGCGGTATCCGGAAGCAAGCCATGGTAAACTAGGATCCAACATGGTGCTTGCACAGGCAGAAAATCAGCAAATATTTTTGCTCGAGTTCACAGCTGTATCACTTTAGTTATCCATGGATTGGTCAGCTCTGTGTGTTATTTGGTTTCTTTCTGCACATGAACAAAGAAAGCATGTTATCAGTTTGAATATCAATCTCATCTCGTTGACTGATTGCTAAAGGTCAAATATTTGATACACTTCTCTCTTTTCATTTTTAACGTTCAAAATGTGCTCTCTTTGATAAGGAATTTGGGAAATATACCCTCCCCCACAATTAACTCAAAAAGTGTGTGGTAGAACTTTTCATGTAGTGAATTGAATAGTGCCCATGAATTCTATCATATCACAAAAACACATGTATGTGAATCTGCCAAACACTGAGCATTTCATACATTTCGGTCTCTCTTTCCTTTTTTCCCCTTACTTTTCTTCCTTTAAACTTGCATGACCACACAAAAGAAGGACAGCTGCCTGGCAAGTACTTACCAGTGGTGGTAGAAGTCTGTTGTAATTACAATAGGCTGCTTTCTCAAATTGCTACATGTAAACTTCTTAAATTTTTCTTTTAATTATTTACATTGATGTACAGCAATTTGTCAATCCCAATTTGTCAATCAGTTGCAATTCTGACATATTTTCAGAGCATCAAGAAGATTTCCCCTCAAGTCATCCCTGCCATGTACACTGTACAAGACAATACTATCATACAAGTGATTATCCCTGTTTGCCATAGGGTGCCTATTGGCAGCAGAGGCAGTCTCATTCATTGATGAAAATGCTCAATCAGATGTGAGAGTACCCCTTCCCATAACAGATGCGAGTAACTCCCACTTTTGTTCTTTAACCACATTACTGGGACAAAGCACACGCGATGCACTTTACAAATCATGTGGCTGCTTCATCGATGAATAAAACTGCCTGCTTTCACAAATAGGCACCCTTGAACAGAGAAAGTTTCTCTATCTCTAGTACCGATATTTGTTTCTGCGACTCATAGAGGTTCTACTAGACCCTGCCCTGATAGTATAGTAAGTCTACTATTCATCGACCACCTATTTTTAGATCGACCACCCTCGCGCAATGGCTTTCTCGCATATAAAATCAAAAATACGCGTGGGATGGGACGCAATATGCCAGAACATTCGGCCGGAACATTCGAACATGAATACATATCAAGAAAAATTAGGGGGATGTACAACAGGTAAATAACCTGAGGAAACAGGAGGAAAAAGAATTGAAGAAAAGCTTCAATAGTGATACAAGTAATTATTGTTAACACATACACTGTATTTGCCCATTCACTGGATTTACGTGCTTTTCAATGGGAAAACGGGCGGTCGATTAAAATGATGAGCTTGAGCCGGTGTACAGTGAAAATGTCACTTGTGTTTGTTGCCAAGAACTCCACGCGTAAGGTACGAGTCAACAATCTGAGCCCAGGATATGAATCTGCGGTATTTTCTGCCTCGAGTGGAATGAAATTAAGGTTAACGTGAGGGATATTTTCTTAGATACAAGGTATACATTCATTCAAAAAATGGTCGATGAGTGGTAGACTCTAAGGCCCGAATTCACGAAGGTGGTACAGATGAAACCATGGTTTAAACCATGGACAAAAACCATGGAGCGCCAAGTGTCGCATGGAATATTTCGTTACGAAATTGGTCATTTTGTCGACAAAATGACCATTCCGTTAACAAAATTATCATTTCGTGGACGAACTGTTCATTTAGTTATAAAATGTTGTCATTTCGTTACAAAATAATCATTTCATCGATGAAATGTTTTCAATCATTCTAATCTTCTGGTCACTCTGGTTAGATTCTAAGACAGTCTGCCTCCTTCAACATTTACTTAATTTAATAATTGGCTATTCACACAAAGAGTACACTGATGAACGCCCCAAACGGCTAACATACCGTAGGGCGTAGGCGTTAGGATCCAAGGATGTTTTACATTAGGGCCGCAGCCGATAGCGGCTTTACTTAAACATTGACCGCTGCTGCATCGGCTTATTCACTCAATGGTCAACCTTGGGCACGGGGCTCGATCGACCGCACCTCCTCGACTGGCGTGAATCACATCGCCGCTGTGAAAAGAGGGAACCGGCTCGAGATAAATTAGACTAAAACCATTGAATAGATTTAAATATATATTGCTCTCGGGACTCACCACATTTAGTTGTATGATGGCATATCATTTTCAGTTGAGAACATGTCCACTGTTGTTTGTATTTCCAGAATTTGAGTGCTTAATTTGTGTTATCTGGATCACGTTTCACTAGTAGGCACAGCTGAGCAGACCGTGTTGTGTGTGCGCTCCTAATTTCCCATTCGATTGTGTACCGCTGATGTTCGCTCAACCAAGGACACAGTTTAGAAGGTGAATCTGTGGACCCACACCGTTGACACAAAGAGGTTGTTTACTCCGTGATGGGTATTGTTAATGCGTTGCTACGAGGCGGCGACGATAGACAGCATGTGGAAGTTACGATTTTGTTCCGACGACCTCTGCGTCTGGAGCGGGCTGCGATCTGCTAGTATACTACCAAAATTCGCGGAGTCGGTCCAGATTTTAGACCAATAGATAAGTAGAGTGGATAAACGGAACAGAGAAAGAGAGAAAAAAAAAAAGATTGGGAAGGGTAAAGAGGTGATAAAAAAGGAAGAGAGGAGTTCATAAGCCCCGGAAAAAAAAGAGAAAAGGAAGAATAAAATGATGAAAGGAAAAGACCATCAAGAAGGACAATTAAAGAGAACTTGAGGAAAGAACAAATTGAAAGAAGAAGAAGAAGAAGAAGAAGAAGAAGAAGAAGAAGAAGGAGAAGGAGAAGAAGAAGAAGAAGAAGAAGAAGAAGAAGAAGAAGAAGAAGAAGAAGAAGAGGAAAAAAAAGATTACCGGTACGCGATGTCGATGATTTCAACCTCAAACCTCAAACATCATTCTGTAATGATACATAATGCATGCCATACGCGCAGTTCAACCAAAGAGATGGTTTACCCCTGGTGGGGCCTTGCCTTGGTTCAACCTCAGTCGATCCTAATGATATAATGTATATGGTACCGGTATACACACCATACTCAATTTATAATAGGAAAGTCTAATCGAAGATTCTGGAAAAAAAAAATAAACTCATTCAAGCAATTTTATTAGTGAAAGTGTAATCTAACCTTATTCTGTTAGATGTCCTTGTGCCTTGTCTTTAAAATTTTCAGTAGTGCATAAAATCATAATTAAAAGATTCTACCAGCTTGTCCGAAGTAATTCGTTTCTTTCATTTCATTAAATGACAGCTAGCCTTTTTGCTTCAGCAAAAACTGTTGTGTTAATTCTGGAATCTTCGATCAGGTTAAAATTAGCAATATTTACGACGATCCTATAAGTCAACATAAAAGAAAATACACAATAAATGTTCTGTAAATCATGCTAGTTTCATTTCAAAAACATCGCCAAGGGGTAAGTGTGTAATTTCGCTCCCACGATATTCAAGTACTGATCTCCTTAGAAATCAGTAGGCTGCCCTCTGTTGATATTATTTTTACAGCGCATTCTCAGACTCGTCAAACCACTGAGTTCTCAGGAGTGATCAGTGCATTACACTGATAATCTCTTTGATTATAGAGATCAGTGACTTGTCAGCGCCAATATGGTTGAGAAATTACGCAGCACCACTCCAGTAAGAAGACTTCCATATGTATACTTTTAAAAAGCAAGCAGACAAGCAAGCAAGCTGAAATGTGAAAAGTACATCAGATAAAAAAACAAAAACAATATTAGATACCCTATACAGAAGAGAGATAGATAAAGATATAGATAGATAGATAAATTGATAGAGATGGATAGATGGATAGATAGATGGATAGATAGGTAGATATAGATAGATAGATAGGTATAGGTATATAGATAAACATATAATAAATAAATAATGACAACAAGGACCAAAATAATACGGTAAGTTCAAGTTCAATTTTATTTTTCTTCATCTCAACATACATAATCAATACGCACAATGTAGACGAAAGTAAAAAAAAATGTCACCGTATTAATTAATGAAAAGGGGTACATTATAGTTTGGAAGGGGATCACAGTTGTGGGTAAAAGTCCCAGTTATACAATATACAATGTACACAAGCAAAAGGCGTGGCCACCAAACACAGTTCATGTTGTTTGAAGAATTAGCTAAATTAAAGGTCCAGTTTACCTTTGGGAGCAGTGATTTCAAAAATGTTCAAGATATCACATTTGATGCATATGTGTAGGTCTGTTGTATCATAAAACATCCTACCATATTTAATATTTGCAATAAAACCTAAAATATAAGGAGATATCAGGGTTTTTCTCAGTAAACCGTAACTGTATACGGTTTAGTCTGGAAACATTTTTATTATAACTATTGTTCACATTTTGTGTATTTAACAACACCTAACATCGATTATACGGATTCAAATTTTGACAGTGGTTGTTTCTATCCCTAACTCACATTTTAGAACTATTTTAAAGCACTAATGCTTTCATCTGCAAATGGTAAACTATGCCTTTAAGCATGAATATAAGCCTTATATCTTATAGGGATGATACATCTAATTCAGACAAGTTAAAACAACATAACGTACAAACACAAACATGATGTGCTTATCACGAGTGTGTGTGACACATACAAGCTACGTCAAAGGGATTGTACATAGTTTTGGTTGAGATCATCACGGGGATTCAGGCGTTTGCTTTTACGTGATAATTAGAAACCACTTACATAAAATATTAAAGAAGATACCATTTTCTAAGAGGAACTAAAAGTTTAATTTATGATGAAATCGCCTATGAAATTGCCGAGATATCTAAAACCGAGTAGAACAAAGTGGTCCTGATATTCAAATTCAAATTCAAATCTATTTCACATGCTAAAAAGAAAACATCACGTTCGTCCCGTTCACAATACAAAAAGAAGAGAAAATATACTAGTATACAAATAATAATAGCACGTGAGGGATCAGTAAAGGCCGTATGAAGCCTATCGAGGCCGATTCCCTTACGTACACAATAGGATGCAATTTCCATCAAATATACATTAAGGAACAAAGACAACAAAGAAACATCACAACAGTAAAAAAAAAAAAAAAAAGGGGGGGGGAGTGGCAAAATTATTACTATATGATTATTCAATTGCACTTTGGATTAAAAACATTGTTGGACTCTCTTTAATAAAAGTTGGTAACTCATTCCAGCATTCCAGCATAAAAGGCCGCGACTGATCAGTCGCCGCGATTCGTGGGATTCTACAGACAAAGAAATGGCTTGAGCTCTCACCAAGAAAGCGTCAACTTGCTGAGCCGGAAGTCGCAGGGAAGTCTCCGAGAGACCAGCTGAAAGTCTCCGAAAAAGTCGAACATGTTCGATTCTCTCACGACTCCTCGCGCGGAGACCAGGCTATATTCTCAGAAGACGTCGTGAAGACGTCTCTGCTACCACTCCGTGACTACCGAGACTCCAGTCGCCACTATAGGTCACCGGCTAGTCTCCATGCCAAAATACGAGTTGGGTATCTCATTGTGCTTGTGACCAGTTGGCGACCTGGCGGCGACTGGAGTCTCCGTTGTTTATAGTTACGGAGACATTCTCCGCGACGTCTCCTGGACTCTCTAGCCGAGTATCCGGTGAGTCTCGAGGAATCGAACATATTCAATTTTTTTTTGTTTTTTTTTTTGAGACTTTTTTTCCAGTCACCAGGTGGTCTCGAAGAAGTTTCCTTAGTTGCGGCCATTTCGCAGAGATTAAGTTTGTCTGCGAGGTCTTTGAGACGTCTCTGCAACCATGCAGTATCCATTTGCAACCTATATGCGGGAGACGTCGCTGGAGACGTCTCCGCGACTGCAAAGAAGAAGTCTCGGAAGCGCCGCGGCGACGTCTCTGCGACTTGCGGGCGAATATGTTATCACCTTGTTTGGAAGTCGCCCCGGAGTTGCCTTCTCATTAAGAGCACAAGCCATTTTGGGGTCTTTCGAGCTGCACGATTCACGGCAAGTCACTGGAAGAGACTCTGAAAAATCCAAATGCGTTCCATTCTCTCGCGACTCCATTAAACTCGGCTACTCATTTCTCTCTGGAGGCGTCGCGGAGACCTCGTGGAGGATATGTCTCTGCGACTATAATATAGGGAGGCTGCTCGAGTCGCCACAAGGTCGCCTATAGCTATAGTCTACAGCCCAACCCAATGATACACCCACTGTTAAAACTAGTCAAAACTGATGAATTTAAGTGAATTTCTGCCGAAGAAGCTCCATTGGAGGGAGCAGGTGCATGGTTTGTTACCAGCGGGCTGAATGGACGTGAACATCCCTGAATATTACAGAAACGCTGTCACTTCGGTACGGGGTGGGGGGGGGGGGGGGGAAATGCGGTTGCTTGCATGCAAAAAGGTGTTTAGACATGCAAACATTTAATCATAATCAACTTCTTTCTATGCAGCTAATTTATGGTATTTATGTATTTCATTCAGCTCCATCCCAACGGAAATTCGTGATGCATTGGGATATTGATCCCATTTTTTCCCAATGCACGGAGGTTGAAGAGGTTTTTCTCCCATTTCTGTGTTTCAAGCATGTCTCATACTGGATCACAGTGTATAGTTAAAGTCCTACGATGGATTAATCACATTTTCTGCCACTGCAGTCCCACGTTCAGGCAAAAGTTATGATTACATAGAACTAACCAGCAACCCGTAAAACTGAATCAATTTTCCCCACTAGTCTTTCATGACGGATTGAATTGAGTAAGGCTGAACACGTTTTATAGGCAGTTTCACTTTGCCTAGATGATAGGCAGTTGTTGTATTACTACTGATGGAATTATTTTTTTTTCCGCCATAAGAAATACAGTTGAAGTGCACGGAGACTGCAAAACTATCACGCAAACGCGGGTGACTGACGCTCTGTATAGCTGCCTATTATTTCTTGATTTATACCACCATTATGCATGCGAATAAAGATGTGATGTATGTACAGCATAATAATGAGGACCATTCAAATTTTTAAGTTTACTATGTATTGTAGATCGCAAATTATTGCTCTTGTTATAGATCGATGAATAGAATAACGCAGTTAAATAAGATACACTTTGAATGATAGGCATATAATGGCAATGTGAATTTCCAAGCCAAGGAGAAAGGGTTGTTGCGTTTACGATACGTTGTGTATTGTGTATATTTTCTGATGGATATGCAAAATGAAATAAATGAAATGAACTGAAATGAAGTATTCATGAAACGACGAACAAAGAATTATTCACAAACGATGTGTCAAAAGTGATGTTGAATCAATCCACTTTGTTGGTACCTTAAAGTGCATAGACATCTATATAGGGAAAAAAGGAAGGCCTTAAAGAAAGTTTGGCAATTAAAGCTGAAAAGCCGTAACAAAAGGGGTGTTGTTTGAACAGCTGTTCTTGAATCTGATCTTGAGAGCGCGGATTCACCGTGTCGGAGCCATAGAATATCAGATTACTGATATCTTAATAATCATGCAGATGCTGATTTTGAAAACAACGAAATGACATCTGCATTTGGTGTAATTAATTCTTCATCATCGTCTGTCTGTCTGTCTGTCTGTCTGTCTGTCTGTCTGTCTTTCTGTCTGTACATCCTATATCTGTCCATAGAGCTGTGGTCGTCTGCCTCGATATCGTTGTCTGCCGTTATATTATTAGGGCAATGTCTTCGCTTCTCTGAATAACAGATCAATGCACTTCAGGGGCGAGCCAGACGGTAAATCTTCCGAAATTGCGGCTCGAAATCAAATTGGATTTACAACATTTCGAGATCATGTTACATCGCTCCCCCTCCCTTCCTCAAGCACGGCCCAACGTGCTGAAGCTATTGCAATCCTGGGATTTGATGTTTAAAGGGAGTGTGTACATGGATTATACGTAAATAAATAAATGAAAAGCGAACATACTGTCCATATCTATGCATATCCATATCTAAATCATACAAACACACATACACGCACACACACATGTAAATACACTCATCTTAATATGTAGGCCTACTTACGCATCTGTAATCATGATTATAATGTGTACATGATCCACGTATTACACTTTATTCTTATCTATCAGTATTTATCGATCCCTGTGTTTATTATCATGACAACTATCTTTCAATTCACATACATGTAACTGCATGAGGCGTCACCAGTGTAATACTGCTGATACTCTATATAGTCCGATAAAATAACCTTGTGTATGCTTATAATGTTTATCCTTTTTGACAGAAAGAATGTGAGAGAAAGAAAAGAAACAAAAGAAAGAAACATGGGAGAGAGAAACAAACAGACAGAGAGACAGACGGAGAGAGGGAGAGAGGGAGAGAGAGAGTCAGAGTCAAAGTTAGGGAAGGCAGGGAAGCGGTAGAAGTATAAAATGATTTACGAAGAAAAATGAGTTACGAAGATTTGATGTTAAAGCCTATAAACAGTGGCTCAGTCTCTCATATCCTTTTAGACACCTCTGAAACTGTGGTTTTTTTTTTATCCTTTTCAATTCAAATTCATCTTAGCTCTCCTATCATTTCTATTTACGTCATCTCCCTTTATCGTTTCTTCGTTAATTTTCGTTTCATTTTGTTTCGTTTATTTCTTTTCCTACAATTATAATGATAACATTTGAATACACATAATCGCACAAGTTAATATCAATGAACGTGATCAGAACGAACTGTGAATTGAGATATCAATATTGTAAATTTCACGACAAATACAGCAAGAAAGTTGCTGGAAATGGAGGGGACTGCAAATGAAATAAAAAAAAAACACACACACAGGGCTTGTCGTTTGTATTCCCCACGTAAAAATGTCTAATTACAAAACTGACAAAACTAGGCAAATTGCTTTAAAAAAAAAGAACAGAAAGACGGAAAAGACTTACATACAGACAGACACGAGGCAGCTCTCTTGTAAATGAAGAAAGAGGAAAAAATAAGTAAGCGTGGAAGCGTTCAATTTTTTTTGTTCCATTTTTTTTTTCCTCCTCCAAGATCTGTGTGATATAATTTTTGCTGGTCCTTCATATTTCTGCACCTCACACGCAAAGTATGTATTTGTAAAACCATGTACTTGAGCAATTTGAAATAAAATACGGATCATGAAATGCAATACAGAATAATTTTATAGAGAAATATATATGGGATAGGATTTGCATGTACTACATGATGTGTTGATAACTTGGCATGCGATAAAATGAAACGAGATATACAGAAGAGGAAAAAGAATGGCCTATTAAGATAGCGAAGCAAAACAAAACAAAAAATAAACAACAAAAACGAGCAAAACGTCTGCACGCTCACTTTTCAAATTTGAGATTAATTGCAGCGTAACTGTATACAAAATCATGTTGATGACATCATACTCCAGAAATAAATGGGTCCATAAATGCAATTAAATGGCGCAGGCTTTGCTCAATCAAGCTCCAATGATTATGTACACCAGTTGGAAGCTGAGACAGCAATGGCAACGCAAATTGTGAGTTCAGTGATGACTGCACTTTAGAATAGCACGATGTGACATTACAACCAAGCAGGACGAACTTTCCTCCTATATGGGGACAGCTTTATGCGTTGACTGCATTGCTGGTGTTATCAATAGATTTTATATTCATTATCTCTTCTTCCTCCTTGTAAAATATTGTCCGGGTGCTGCATTACGCGTTGAGACTTGATTGGTAATGAAACTACTAGTATGTCATTGCACCAAAATATTATAGACTGACAGACCGACAGACAGACGGGCAAAGTTGTGACAGACAGAAAACCTACATATAAGACGGCATCGGTAGATCGGAGAACTGCACTGCAGTTTATCAACATTAGAAAGAGAAACACTAAAACAACCAAACACACACACACACACACACACACGCAACAGAAATATGAGAAAAGCTCCTGACGTTGTCCGCTACCGTTGTCCAGTTTTACGAACAGATTACTATCAATGTCTGCATTCCTTTCTATGTGATATACACGAATGTTATGAATAATCCACCTCTGTCCTGTTGAGATCAAATGAATTCATAATCAGTGGCGGATCCAGAGGGGGGCGCAACCGGCGCACGCCCCCCCCCCCATTATTTTTCGTTAAAAACAGAAGAAATAAAAAGAAAAAAATGAAATGAAACCCGGAAGTGGCACCAGAAATATTAGTCACGCCCCCCCCCCCCCTTTACAGAATTCCTGGATGCGCCCCTGATAATGACAATCATTTCGAGAAGGTTTTTAAGTCCCTCATCCTCGGGAGTTACAACCTTACCTCGATAGCTCCATGTCAAACCCTTGGGGTAAAACAAAATGTGCGTTCCCTTCCCGCAAGATGACCTCCCCATGCAAAACAAATTCAACTTGAAGTTTGACATGAACTAATGAGAAATTAATGTAAATGGACCGACATTTAACTCTCAGATTCAATCAGTTGTCATTTAAATGTTATTTTTGATATCTTCTCCCTGCACATCTCAATACGTCCGTGGAACAGACATTGTAGATCTACCAACACAGTAGATTGTAGATCTACCACACACACACACACACACATCCTCACGCACACACATGAAGCATACACACAGACTCTGTAATCACACATACTCACTAAAACTAATAGTATTACACGCTCATCCGCACACAGGCTCTCGATCCTTCTCATATTCAATTGGCGGGTCACATTTTTTTATCATTCTATGATCGATTTTCCTTGAGTTTTAAAATGTCATGTGTACATTTCCTCAGACTGTACACTACCTTGCATTTCTTGTGGAATCATATTCATATGTCGAATTTCAAAATTAAATCTCACTGCGACGTCTGCTTGACACGCAGGACTGAATCGTAACATACACAGCCTGAGATCACGTTTATTGATCGCAATTCATAATAACTCTTCTTGACCCCCCCCCCCCCGTCCCTAACAAATTCCTACGATATTTCATATATTATAATATATTATATTATATTATATTATATTATATTATATTATATCATATTATATTATATTATATTATATTATATTATATCATATTATATTATATCATATTATATTATATTATGTTATATTATATTATATTATATTACATCGTATCATATCATATTATATTATATTATATTATATTATATTATATTATATTATATTATATTATATTTTATTTTATTATATATAATATAATCTATATATATATATATACATATACACGCATACATATTGTTTTGTGTTGGATATAATATGTTTAGTACTATAGTGTTGGAAAATTGTTTGTTACGTTGTAGATACTTTGTGAAAAATGCAGAAATCAAATCAAATCAAATCATTCAAATCAAACCTCACGACGAAAAAAAAAAAACAAGTCTGCAATGTTACTTCATAGCTTTATAACTTGAGGTCACAATATCACATTGAAATGCTTGCAAAGCACGTGATCTTTTATAAAACTAATCAAGCTGACAGGTAACCATGCAGGTATAGCCAGACGATGTTACAATCCAATGCATGACCTTTTCGATTAATTGTCGCTGTGGAATCGTGAGGAATTAGCTTGTAGATTTTGAAGCATACTCCTTCCTGTCTAATATCTCATAATAGAGAACAACAAAGAACACACAGAGAGTAGCTGAATGCTTGCAGTGATTTATCATTAGCTCTCTATTCTCAAAGTCTCGAAGGAAATTAATCGAAATTGTTGCCAAACATTGTCATATAAAATAGATAGGCCTAATAGCTTCCTTGGAAATGCAAAAAAAAAAAAAAAAAAAACCACACACAACAACAACAAACAAACAAAAACAAAACAAAACAAAACAAAACAAAGCAAAAAAAAAAGTTTAGGATCCATTTTGTAAATATTAATCCAAGCGTTTTGATTTTGTGTTACTATTATGATCATATCGCGTCCAGTGTTTGCATGTTGTTCAGTATTCTTATCAAGCTATTCACTGAAAAGTAGTTTCTCGGTTGATTGTAGGTTATTTGTGTTTGGTTAAGCAATACACAAACTAGATACTCAGTAAGCATAGAATGAATTCAAATGACAAGACGTATGCACTGCTTGTGTGCGAAAAAAAAAAAAGTTTTGTGATGATAAATGCTGCTATTACAGGATAAATATGTTTAATTTCGCGCGAAACTAGATCACACCTGTTCGATGATCACAAGACTACCCTGCTTGCTTCCAGGTCTCTTCCGCTGTACCTTGTATTGCCTTGTACGTGCCCTTCGGCTTGGCTGTTAATCTCTTTGAAGACCCAATACACGCTTTTATAAAAGGACTCGGGGTGACCTTATATTATCCCAGTTTTTTAGCCCCGGAAAACACACCGACAATCGCTGTTATACGTCAAGGCTAAGTATAATAAATGCGACCGTGCGAGGCACGCGGACCATACGGTTTTCCTATTACAGGTGCATCAGTTTGTATATATGCATTAATAGCAGCACATTCTTTTTTTTTCCCCTTCGCTGTCGATAAATATAATTTAACGCTTCGAACGACGCAAAGGGGGAAGTCGGACAGGAAAGAACGACGAGAAGAGAAATCAAATGCAGTTGAACTATAAGCAACAAACTAAGGACGATTTGGGCAGAAATAGTCTACAAATAACAACAGCAGTGACACCAAACCTTGTACACTCTACCAGTTTTCTTCATTATAAACTCTGCTGTACACATAACGATTTCATGTACAAGCTTGCATGGTACCCTACTCTTAAACATTGTGAGTGATACATATAATATGGAGTATAACATGTATATATTATAGCATTCATTAACGACCGACGTAGCCATTTCACAGTATGAAGCACATTACTTTATTAAGAGCAACATATCGGGGTAATAACTTTCCAAATTGTGACTGATCTTCCATTTTAATCAAACAGAGTTATTCCGTTTAAATTCCTCACACACACAAAAAAGACACCAAATGAACATAAAGCTTTTTCATCAGCAGAGTAAAGTGACTCACAACACGATCCATCATGGGATCATGCTGCATGCATTATGCACATTAATACGCCGCTTCCGGTGTCTTCATTCATTCTAATAGGATTCCTTTTATCTCGGGCGGTGGACAAGGGTGCCCGGATAGTAGCCGAATAACCAAAGTGGCAAGCATATTAGCACATCTCTTCCTCTGAACCACCATCCCCCCTTTTAACTTGTTTTGTAGGTTCCTTATTTTCTTCTCCTTCTTCATTTCAGTAATTTTCTTCTTTTTTTTTTCGTATCTTCTCACTCTTCTTTCCTTCTGGGTCTGCCGTATTTTTCTTAATTCTCTTATTTTCTTTTCCTCCTGCATATTCAAGCTCTGTGTCCCCCTCCTTCCCATTTTTCAGCATCCGGTCTTGGCTCTTCCCTCGCTTCTACCACTCTTATACTTGTCCAGCTATCGTCCTGGTTTACTCTTTTTATTTTCGGTTTCCTTCATCATAAACCCTTTCTCCTTCTTTCCTGTGGATTCCCATCGTGCAATTCCTTCCCTATCAATTTCTCTCTTCTCCCGTCTTCTTCTCGTCCGTGTCATGTGTCTTCCTCCTCTTCTTCTTTTTTTTCCCTTTCAGTGTTCTTCTTCCTCTTTCTGCTTCCTTCCTGCCTTGTTATACATTTAGTCTGTCATCAGCAGTTTTCATAACTGGATTATCTATGTTGATTCTATCAGAAAGTTATACGTAGGGAAAGTCCTAAAGTTCAGAACCTTCGCGTCTCCGAGGAATAGCAATATCAATGTCAAAATAATTAACGGTGACATGGACGGTTTTAATTTTCCCGACATTTGCTAATTGAACATCAAGGATGAACGAAATCATATCATTGCAATCTACAACCCCAGCACATGGGAGATTTAGGGTCTTATTTATTTTTTAACAAGTCCTTGAGGAGAGCTAGAGGATCTTCTACACCATTATTTTTATACATTGAAGACATACATACGAAAGAAAGAACTACATACCCACTAAAAGTCTTTCAAGCTGTTTTAATGTTTAAGTTTCAGAGGTTTGTAAAAACTCATTGTACATCTTATTTAGGCTTCAATTGCTGTCATTATTTTCTGCATGACAGATAATTTTTGTAAAAAAGGAGAATTTCACAAATTTCATTTTGCAATGACAAGTACACATTCTTGTTTTTGACATTCATTGTGTCGTTTAGAGGTGCTCTTTGATGTCGAAATTGAGAAAAGAAATAGAAAAAAACAAACGTTTCATTAATCTCCCTGCATTCATTGAATCTATTAAGGGGAAAACCCTCCCCTTTTACATCCTACCTCGCGGAGCACTCATCCACCAACCCCTCCCCCCCCCCCCCCTCATAACACTTGACTCTTCAATTACCATTGGAGACTATGCTGGGGCGCAATGTCAATTTGCATTGTACTATGCTGGTGGGTGATGAAAGGGTTAATTCATTTCATGCAGCAAGCAAGGTATAGTCATTAGTAACACAGGTGGTTGATAGTGCAAACATGGAAAATGTGGAAGTCTATATGAAATTGCCTCTCCATCAATAGGATACAGGTTGTGTGTGTGTGTGTGTGTGTGTGTGTGTGTGTGCGTTGTGTGTGTGAGTGTGTGAGTGTATGTGTGTGTGGTGTGTGTGTGTGTATGTGTGTGTGGTGTGTGTATGTGTGTGTGTGTGTTTGTGTGTGTAGAGAGAGAGAGAGAGAGAGAGGGAGAGAGAGAGTGGAGTGATGGGGGTAGGGGAGCGAATCACCAAAGGGCTGATTCATACTGTTGAAGGTTTAAACACAAAATTGCTGGCATGCGTTTCACATCGAATGCATTAATTACTACAAAAGTTTTGATCATTTCAATAGTGTGGATACAATGAGATTGTAGAATATGCATCTTTTAAACGTTAAAACATGTTCATAAATTTGCAGATGAAAGAGAACAGAAGAAATGAGTCGAATTAGTTTTTTTTTTCAATTGTTTATGATGAAGCTGATGTATGAAAATGACATGTCTTTGTCGACAAGTATGCATTTGTGTGTCAAACATGGAATGCCTTAAAGTGTGTTTGAGTGCGTTTGCTTGTGTGTGTGTATGCAGGGGTGGATCCAGGAATTCCGTAAAAAGGGGGCGCCTTTACAAAAAAGGAGGGCGCACGCACCCCTCCCCAATTTTGTTCAATTTCTTTTGTTTTAACAAAAGTAAAGGGGGGGGGGGGGGGTGGGGACACACCTGGTGTGCTCCCCTGATCCACCACTGGTATGTGTGTGTGAGTTTGTGTGTCTGTGTATGCATATAATATTTGAGTGTGTAAGTGTCCTTGATGTGTTGAGTAACATAGAGAGTGAGAGGAATGTAAGAGTAAGAGCATGTAAGAGCACGAGTTTTCCACTGATCAATAATAACACACACACACACACACACACACCTGCATATATTTTTTCTTTCCCTCTTTATCTCCGTTGTCTTTTTTTTTTTATCTACCTGTCTCCTTCTCTCGTTCTCTGCCTCCCTCTCTCTACCTGTTTCTGATTCTATATTTCTGATTACAACGAGTGCTTGATCTACAATGAACTATTAATGATTACTGCGTGTGTATATGCCGACAGTTTAGCAGTTGCATTTGTATGTGTATCCGACCCAAACAGACAAATATAATTAGGAAAAGAGAGAGAGATTGCACACTGAGATGTGAAGAGATAAGTGCAAGAGAGAGACAGAGACAGAGAGAGACAGAGAGACAGACAGACAGACAGACAAGTAAATTAACAGTGAGAGGAAAGAAGAGAGGAATGGGGAGAAAATTGGCACTCTAATTAATGATTGCTCCCAGGTAGACTCACCATGTTGTTTCTCCGCAGATGAGGCAATTGATTGGTGTGATATTTAAGTATTCATTTGCATGGCACCACAATAAAATACATGTCTGTATGCAGGTGGAGAAAATGATGAATGGTGGAAACAGGTCATATAACACACTTTAAAGGCATGATTTACCATTTGCAGATGAAACAAAAAGCCAGCATTAGTGCTTTAAAATATTTCCAAAATGTGAGTGAGGGGTAGAAGCAGCCACTGTAAAAATTTACATTTTGGTATATGGTAGGATGTTTTGTGACACAACAGACCTACACATATGCATCAAAAGTGATATCTTAAACATTTTTTAAAATCACTGCTCCCAAAGGTAAACAGGATCTTTAAGAAGACCCAGTGGCCTTGATGATTTTTTTTTGAAAAATAAGCTTTGATAAACATGTATTTATTGTATTGGTAAATGCTTTGAGACATCAACATAATTGAATAACATGTCGCATGTAATTTCACTGTGGCATTAAAATTTCAGTGCATATGATATCCTGCATAAACTATATCATGCAGAATAACTCCACTTTTGAAAAACCATGGAATGGCTATGTCATTTTTGTTTTATCACAGGAAGCAAATTACAATTCTTACAAATATCTGCACTGCATTTCTTGTTCTTTAACCACAGGTGTGTGTGAATGTGTATGTGTGTGTGGGTGTGTGTGCGCGCGCGTGTGTGTGTGTGTGTGTGCATGTATCACATGGAGATTGCATACATGCATTTTTTTTTTTGACTAGAAACTAAGGGGACGGGAGGAAAGACAGGTGCCTGGGATTATAAATAAGGAGGGAGGTGGAAATATGGAGGTTTTTTTTCCCCCCATGTTTCTGGGTAATTCACAGTAGTATATGGTTAGGGAGAATAAATGCTTTGGAGGTGTGTTTTCTATTAGATATGATATACTTCCATTTCTTCCCTTGTTTTTGATTGCTGTACTTTTGGTATTTCACTTGTTATCAAGTGAAAAAATGATAATGTATATCTCAGTTGTTACCTGGATTAAAGGAATTATTCTGTTGTGTTGCGTAGTAATATCAAAGTGAATTGATGTTTGTGGTATCATTTGAATGGAAGTGAATAAACATTTTTTTGAAAAAAAAAAATAGAACACATACACAGTAATGGTCACCATCTCCAAATCGGCTCTTGTGTCAGCCCTTTTCTGATGATATCGTGAAGGGATACCTCAATTCAGCGTGGCGGTTGAACTCTTACCTTGAACAGATTACATGTATCTTACTTATATACTACATGGCATCCTGCCTCTAGGGTGGACAATAGGTAAAGAATGACCGTGGTACTGTCCTTTACTTTTGGTCTGATTTGACTAACACCTGTCAACAGGAAAACCAAGGGCCCTGGCTAAAACGAACTGACAATGATAAAATAACTCAACAACAACCAAATTGTTATATATTGAAGGAAATGATGTTTTTATCACTTATTTTGTTTTGCGGGGTGCTGTTACAGAGATTTTGTATTTTTTAGCATATGATCTTCTTCATGGAGAGTAACAGCAAAAAAAAAAACCAAAAACATATAGATAGAGGAAACCTCTTTAAACAAATTTCAGTTATTAGCATGCTGGTACACTTTGTCATCAAGGCATACATGCCCTTCATATATCACAGTTCTCTCTTTGAGGTGCACGATGGGTCCCACCACAGAACCTTTGCAATAATCTCCCAGTAGCATATGTGTGTGTGTGTGGGTACATGATATATTTCAATCATATATCTATAGATATATAGCTCAATACTATTTTTGTTCGTGGAGAGACAATGAAATAATGTATCTATCTATCTATCTATCTATCTATCTATCTATCTATCTATCCATCTATCTATCTGTCTACCTATCTATCTATATATGCCTGTGTGTGTGTGTGTGTGTTTAATTTACTATCTTTTTCATTTCTATTTCTACTGTGCAAAAAAAAAAAAATACACAGGAAAGGAAATATTATTTGCATTTATTGTGACCAAAGTATGGAAGTTTCTTCCTTTGTAAAGTCATACCTATTTGTTACTGTATACTGTGATAGGTACCAACAGGTACTATTTGAATGAAGATGAATAACTATCACAGAAATCACAGAAAAGTATGTGTGTGTGTGCATGCGCGCAACGCGCGCGTGTGTGTGTATGCACGCGCACGCGCGCGTGTGTGTGTATGCACGCGCACGCGCGCGCGTGTGTGTGTGTGTGTGTGTGTGTGAGCATGTGCCTGTGTGTGCCTGTGTGTGCCTGTGTGAGTACATGGGTTGGATGTCATTGGTAATATTGGTTGTCAGTTTAATTGTACTGGTGTTTAGTTTTGCTTTACTTGAGTGTCTATGGGATAGTATTCCTACATAGTGTTGATCGCTAAATCATCTCTGTCAATCAAATACAACCTGCCAAGGCTTTACTTGATTGTCTAATAAGTTCTCCATCATCATCATTAATATTATTATCATAGAGTTTTGAGTAATGATTTGAAGACATCATTGTCACTGCCCAGTAAGATGGTGGTTAAGACATGTTGCCCTGCTGAATATTTGGGAGTTAATATTCCATGGTCATACTGACAGCAGACTCAAAATTTTAGGTGTCTACTACACTGCACACTTACTATCAGGCAACAAACAAGAGAGACATTTTATCATATCATATCACATACGAATGCCATTTTTATTGTCATATGGCAAATTGCACAATCATCAACGAAAAGACTGATGAGTGAAGACACATGAAAAAAAAAAAATTAAGCACACACTGAAATTCATTGAAAAAACATAGCATAACTTAACAAAGCAACTTCATTAACACTACCTTTTATACAAGTACTGTACAAAATTATGACGATTGGGAAATAAATTCATCTTTTGTCTGCCGAAGAAAATCATAGTAATAACTACGATTTTCTTCGCAAGACAAAAGATTACTTTGTTTCCCCAATCGTTATACTATCTACCGGATGGTCAGCATCTTCACAAAAAGTACAAAATTATTCATAGATACTTGTCTTTGCTTTGTATCATCACAACACATAGTTGAAAAGTACTTTTGTACAAAAGAAAAGAAAAGAACAAAGCCGATGACAATTTCATTATCGGGCAACATCAGTCTGATGCATACACTTCAGAGCTTACTAACCTTTAAGTAAATCCTCACTGATATTTTACTGGCAACAGTCTAGTTCCCCTTTACACTGATCACAACATAAAAATCTAAGATTCTGTATGGTGACTTTCATCAGTATATATCCTTGTGATTGCATGATATTTTGCCTTTTGTGACCATATCCTGCAGCTTTACCTTCTCATTTTTAATCAATTTTTTTATTTATTTCATCTCAACTTCTTTGTACATGTAATGACTCATCAACTTCCATAATTTTAGTCTCTGCCTACCAATGATTGTAATAGATATATGAATAAGCCAGTTCGGAGATGACCTTCTTTTTTTCTCAGTTGGTTAGGCACTTCACTCGATTTAAAGCGACATAATACATTAGCTTGCCAAACACAGCAATTCAGTGAATTTGTATTCAAAGAAAGAATGAACCTGCATCGACCAGGTGACCAGAATGGTTCGTCAGTCAACACTTGGGGAAGCATCCATTTCACTGTTTTGTATTACCGTGGGAAATGCGTTAACAAATGTTTTCTTAAAACATTGCCAAATACCAGGCTTCCTGTCAGGTGGATGTACTGGCATGCACCATCTATAAGGATTATATAAATAATTATAACATCACAGATGCTAATCTCAGTGAATATAAAAACCGACCTGTCTCTCAGTACAAATGACCTTTTTCTGCTCATGTGCAGAACTTGCACTCCGAACTGGCTTATTGCAATATACTTCTTGGGCTGATTCTTGAATAAACTATTATCTGAACATAAATTCAGACATTATTCTCACAGCCTTTTTTTTTTCTTTCTTTAAAAGGATACCTTGTAAGTTGCTCTCATAGGAATGATGTCTAACTTTAAAAGATACCATTTTTGTTTTGTGAAGTGGTGCCAGTCAAAAGTCATTACTTCTCCCTCATTGAAAGCAGAGAAAATGAAAAGAATAAATATCTTGTAAAGATAGAAAGTCTTCCATGATGACATTTTTTTTTAAATTTGCTCAAATAAACTATTTAAAAAGAATATATATATAACAAGTAAACATTGGGGGAGATATTACATTTTGTAAACTAACATTCTCAAAAAAAAAAAAAAAACATTCTCAGTGTCCACAAAATCATGGTCAAGTTCACTGATTTTGGCCCACTGCAAAAATTATATATTGTGGGAGGGTTTCCACCTTTTACAATACATCAACAGGTTTGCTTCTGTCCCCTTCAGGGTAACAAAAAACAAACAAACCAAAACAACGACAATGATGATGTATACTTTGCAACGTGAACAAATGCTTATAAATCATTGTCATATATGTTTAAGATTATAATCGCATATTGTCTGAATCACAATCATATTCATTTAAGATCAGTATCATGTCATGTCTTATATATCATCAGCTGCTCAAGAATCATATCACAGCATACTTGACCGGATTGGAAAGTATTACACATTTGGATTATCAAAGAAACATTACATATTTATAAAAAAAACCCAAACCAACAACAAAAAAACAAAACAAAAACAAAACAAAAACAAAAACAAAAACAGAACACCAGTCAGTGGATTAGGCATTAGGCTTAATATTTTGACAGCATTTTGGATAGCCAATTTTGATTTCATACAATATGTTTACTAGGTTGGGAAAATTCATTCTGAACATAAAAAATACATATATATAGTAAATGAGAAAGCATGCTCTATTCCTAACAAAGGACGATCAAACCCATAGACAAACACACACCCTACTTACTAATCTTTTGGCACAAAAGTAATTCAGACTTATCTCATCAAAAGATTATGAAACATCTTCCTTTGTCCTGTTTCTTCAGTTTTAGTAATTAGGTTTGTAGAAGTTCTAATCTGAAATACAATACACTTTGGTAATCTATAGGTATGACATCTATTCTTTTTAGGGCCATACATCTCACAACTATTCTAATCTGGAGATGCCACTTATGTGCATTTTCAGATATTTTACCTCTTTTTCTTTCCCCCATTTTTGAATTGAATGCTGTATAGTTGTGGCAATGATAAATGAAGTAAATTGTGCATTTTCTTATAACTTTCCTTATATGACATAGGATGCCACGAGATGCCATGAGCTTTGACATTTACACAACTGAATAATGTTTTGGTAATGGAATTTTATTTCGAGAAATAATGAATAAATCTTTACTTAATGGTTGAGAAGAAAAAAAATGTCTCCTAAAATACCCAACAAAACATACACACAATTGCTGCAGGCTACAAGCTTTGAGAAAAAAAAAAACTCTCATGAATATGATCATGTGGGACTATCAGAGTGATGCTTAGGTTTGTTTCAATTTATGCTAACATAGATCTTTCCCCTGGCACAGTCTCCCCCTCCAAAAGAAGAAAAAAGCAGACCACACTGACCGCCTATGACCACATATCTGTTGGCAGGTGACCATTCTGTACAGACCACTGGAAAGGCCAGAGAGGTCAGACAACAACAACAACAACAACAACAACATGAAACATAACTACTCATAGATTGCAGTGCAAAGTAGAGAAAAGTAGATGATGGAAAAATAAAAGACAGAATGTGAGTTAGGTAGATAGAGTAAAGATATTAATATATCTGCTTGCTCTGGTGGTCCACTAGGGCCACTGAAATCTTTGAATTTGAAACTTTGGTGGCCCATAAAAAAATGTAGTTGCCCGAAATAAAATGAAATGTTAAAATTCATTTAATAATTTCGGCTGCCCAATCAGGCCACCAAAAGAAAGCCTTTTAGGAAGTTTAGTGGTCTAACATGAATTTTTAATGGCCCTGGGCCCCAGCTAATTTGGAGTCTTATATGGATGGATGGATATATATATATATATATTGATATATATATATATAAGGAGAGAGAAAGAAGAGAAAAGGAGAGATAGACAGATACATATACTGGAAAGAAAGATGGAGAAACATGAGTGAGATATTATATAGAGAGAGAAGAGATGAGAGAAGAGAGAAGACAAAGGGGAAACAGGATGTGGTTAGGCGGATTATCAGACCCAATGTGAAAATGGCTTATCACAATCATAAACAGCTGCCCAACTAAGGACAAGACTTAGCACTTTGTGGGAGAACATCATTTACACTAGTCTATTAAATTACACAGGAATATATAATCATATGACAAGACTCCATCCTAGCTTCCCATGGAAGACATACTGATACCAAAACAGTACCATATGACAAGCAAATATCAGTACTATGCATGAAAGAAAGAAAGAAAGTTTGAAGCCGATGTTTTTATTTTTTGTGGGGAAATCTACTCTTTGAAGATATTACAATGCTTCACGATAGTATGCAGTGATCATCGCAAAGACACCACACAGCTATGCACTGGATAAGCCTACTATAAGAAAAATTATGGTTCATATATTGATCATTTGCTGACATGTACAAATTGTTTCAAGACCCAATCTACAGTGGATATTGTTAAAAAAAACCAACATACAGTAATCTAATACAGCTGTACCAGTAAAATGTGTTCCACATACTTGCATCTACATTAGCAGCTTTGCATCTGACAGCAATGTCTTCAACCAGTTTGACAGAGTCAACTTGATTGTTGGCTAAAGCTAACCTCACACCCCATGCCTCCACTTTTGATACTGACAGAAAGCTTTAAATCGGCTTTCTCTTCAAAACACACTTCATGGCCACATCTCCATGCTAGATGCAAACACAAACTCTCATGTCTACACAATGATTACGTGTGCCTGGCAACTGATATTAATGGGTGAATTTATGGCCTTTGATTGTTTGCTCACATAATAAATCCTCCAGTCATACATGAATACGGCAAATTAGGTCTATAGCTGAACAGTCTTAGCACTAGCGAGGTCCATGACATCGATGTGTTATTTGTAATACGGCACTAAGCATCACTGTCTGTTCATACAGATAATAAAGCCCAGGTCAGCATTTTCCATGAAAAACAACGGGCTTCCTTTTTCTCCCATTTCAATTGTTTTCTCAACATTTTTGTGTTATTTTTGTTAAACTTATTTTCCTGCCTGTTGCTATGATTGAAAACTTAAACCAAATTACAGAGAGTTTTGACCCACTGTGACTTTGCTCAGGATAATGATCACCCACAGTGCTCTGTTTAACTCTCTTACTACCACTGCCAACATTATACAAGGCATTCCCATTACAATGAACTGGGCTATGACAAAATGTCATTAGAATGAAGCAATAATTCAGGTTCAAAAGTTATCATGAAAGTCTATGGTGCCAAATTCCAATTGATTTTAACACAATTTTGTTATAATGAAAGATGAAAGAAATTGCCAGTCTTGAGGAGATTGTTATAATGGAAGTCACCTGTGTGCATACAATTTCAATGGTATTTTGATGTGATCATACAGACCATTGAGTTATTACACACAACACTGCAACTCAACATATCACTGGGCCCTAGCTGGTCATTAATCACTATCACATAAAAAAAAAAAAGCCTGAGCGCCCCCCCCCCCCACACACACACAACCCCCCCCCCAAAAAAAAAAACAAAACAAAAAAACAAAAAAACAAATAAACAAAGACCATGTGATTATTATCTTACATTTCTATAATAGGGACATCATATACTTTTAGTTCACACTGCAGGCATTAAAAGATCACTTTACAACCTTATTGCTTTTTTTTTAATGACATAGTATACTGGGTTATCATTACAATATCAAAGGGAACAGAAACAACAAGATGTCCTCCGGGAATCCCCAGCCCCTTTAGTGTACCAGTAACTATGAATCACCTTAGAAGGAAATGACCCCAAGTTGTAGAACTTGCTGGCCCTGTAAACCATATGTCATGGCAAAGATGCAGAAAGCATTCTGGGTGTCGGACACATGCTGCTGCATATTTCACACCAGCATTAACAAGGCTAATTTTACTTCAAATCATTTTCACAGACATGATTCTCTTTCTTTTGCTTTTCAAAAGGGACAATACAGAAGAGGAAAAAAAAATGAATGGCTAGAGCAATGTCCAAGATATGCTACTTCACAAACAAAATCACAGCCACAGACTGAAATACAGGTCAACTTTTTGGTATAAACACAAAACACCTATTATGGAAGAAAGCAATAAATATTGAATACATACAATGTACCCATTGTAACTATACACTCTAGCTATAATTGTTTATAGTTTGACATGATTAGACATCATTTCCATTAAATATCACAGGATTTATCAAAATATAAAAATAAAATTAAGTTAGATTTAGCGTACATAATAACAGTGCATATACAATATGGAATGTTAGCAGGATTGAAAATAAAGATGAAAAGTATGGGTCTAATGATGATACATAAGACATAAGTCTCATATACGTCAAAAAACAAGCAAACAACAAAAACAGTCACAATATTCAAGAGCCAACCATGTGTCAACTTATCATCTCTGTATCCTGATGTCATTAAGACAGTCTGCAGTGACTGTGTTTGTAGACACTCCTATTGTGACTTGTCATTATTCCCACACACCACCACAATGAAGTAGCAATGCTACCTACTATAAAGAAAATTGGTCACCATGCAAAACTGCTTTCTAAAAGGAAAGATTTAAGCAATAAATCACGGTTGCCATGGTAGTGGCTTGCCCTACATTTGCAGATAGCCAGTGTTGAAGACTGAAACTCGCATACTATTGTGTGCTCAAAGTTCCATCACAATTGTTTCAAAAAACTGTGGAAAGTACTAGTTCACTCTGTACAAAATTTCTACAGCCACAAATCATAGTTGCCATGGAAATATGTCTTGTTCAATGAACACAAATGTCTGGCACAACTACACCATACACCATTTGGCCACTATGTAAACCAAAAGTCTTCTACAAAGTACATTATTGCAGGCTGAAAAACTGTGGGAGAAGCTTACAAGATTTTACAATGGCCTGACCAAACAATATCAAACTGACCATTTACTGCCTCATATTGACATCCCATACAATCTTCGTACAGACGAGTATCATAAAAGTGCAACATTCAAAATTATTTTCACCGAGTGAACATTGGGAGGGAAAAAAATTCATTTGACAAAGTATAAATGAAATGTACACCATGGATTCAAAACTGGAATGTTTTCATTGAAACCCTGCTCCTTGAAAATAAAGAGAAGTACTGGTCAAAAAGAAAAAAAAAATATCAGTATGGACTAATTTCCCTTTGATACAAAGCAGACCCAATTAATAGTTATCACCACCATGCCATTACTTGTCATTGCAACTGATAGCTTCCTCCAAAGAGAAGAAAACTTTTTCAAAAAAACAAAGATTAGATCCACTGACTTCTCTGATTTATCTCATTTCTGCCACAGACTTTATGTGAAACAACTATGAGGGTAAGTTCTCTTTCACTACAAGTGTGAAATTACATGCCCAGTGTTTTCAATCACTGTTTTCTAGTGTATGATATTTCATGTTGTTCACTTTTGATCCCTGCCTATCACTGTTTTAGTTCCAAGGGCACATTATAATGATATACTGGTGAAAGTATAAACTAGATGTATCTGTGCAGCAATAGTTTGTTAGTATTTTAATAGTAATCCAATACACCTATCACCTACAGTGTAGGAATTTTGTGGCTACTTTCACCCTGACGAGTCTACAAAGACTACTAGACCACTTAAATGATTGACATGACAGTCAAGAAAAGAAGTCTAGATATCAATCAGGTGTGTCATAACATGCACTATCAGTGGAATTATTAAAATACTTGAGTATTTTACTATCTGCCAGTTTTAGAAAATGAAACATATTGCTTTTCATAGAGCAGTCTGGAGGACGTCTAAAAAGGAATCTCATACATGTTTTCTGGCATTTTATAAAGGTTTGAAGAGGTAGTCACATTTCAAAACTCATGGTTTGAGCTGTCATTTTAGTGATACTACAGCAAGTCAATATAGACCACTTGATTTGCAGCCAGATTCATGTCACAGAAAGAGAGCATATAAGTGATGCTTTCCTACAATGTTATGACTGAAATCAAGTCTGAAAGAATAGAATCCAGAACAAAGCACATTATACTCATCCATTACGGTTAATAAAACACAACATCAAAAACTGCCGGACACCAGCACATGGCATACACTCATCGATCAAACTAGATCTAGCTTTGAGCACACGGATGACGTTTTATAGCGACAATGGCAAGACCCTAATCTTGCCGCACTTTCATGGACCAGTCTAATAATGCATGTTGAGCACATTAAAGGTGTTTCGGCGAAAACACCTATCAGAGGCTGCGAAAGATATTCCTCATGACATTTTTTTTTTGACACATGGACATCTGACTGCGTCAATTGTCTCCAGGAAAACTGCTGGAGAGATTGCATTCCATCGATCCCTGTTAGGAAGTGAGGTTATCCCGAGACATCCATCTACTAGCATGCATGTGTTCATATCAATGACAAATTCCAGTTTCAAACAGTCAAGGCATTATAATCATCAAGGAAATGTCAATCTACATTAAAGTGACAGGCACATAATAACAGATAAATGTACTTCTTTACAGCTACGTACTGTTTTGGGGAAATTACTGATAAAATGTCTGCAACTTGTCACTCTTGACATACAGTGACCTTCAAGAAAGCATCATTTCACACAATAATAGAAAGCTTCTGGCAAAGAGGTTTACAGATTAATGGTGACATATAGGAATATACCTTTTCATATACCTTTTCTTTTCGAAGAAAGGAGAAATTTACTGGTGACAGATAGTGGCACATACTGTTCTTCGTGTACAGCAGCATTGCCTTTCAGAAGGGATTTGTCTCCTACTCAACTACAAACATTGCATTCGGTTCATCACATCCTTTGAGATATATGGAAATTAACGTACTTAACGTAACGTACAATAACGTCATCATTGAATTTGAACAGATGTTAGGGCATGCTATCTCTCACTATAATTTTATGTGCCATAACTTTTACAGGGCCTTAAAGTTTATGCTAGAACCACTCAATGTGCCACACAGCTTGTTCTGCCGTGGAATGATCGCTGGCATTAAAATCCGAGAAAGGTCAAATGCCATCTCAATGCCGTAAATGTCAGCTGCTCTTTCGGTCGCTATGACTACGTTTCCATACTGAGTCGGCAGATAATATTCTTGGATTAGGGGATTTATGGAGAATGAAAGTGAAGCCTAAAGGGAAGACATCTCCTCCCAAAGTGGTCTGTAATATCATCACAAGAGCAGCGGATACCAATGATGATGTAATAAAGACCAATTTCCAGTCTATCAAACTTTCCTCTTATGATTCCAAACCCATCTCGTTGGTACCTGAGACAGAAAACTTAAATAACCAGCACACTTGAAAATTCCTTGTCTTTGCATATCGTCGCTGGGGTGATAAGACCTTGTATCTGCAATTTTGGTGAAAATGACTTTTTCTGATTATTGGTCAAATAATGGGTTAAGAGATGTCCTGTCCAAATCCCAACTGTCTTACTCCAAAAATGAAGCCACCACGGCATGCCAAAGGAAAGGCTATCCCATTCACCACAGTGCTTTGGCCGCCATGTTTTTTGGCTCTCCTGAACATTGGACATTTTGTAGATACGAGGTCTTATCGCCCCAGCGACAATATGTCATTCAAGATATATGCCCATATATGGCCATCCACTACCAGTGACTTTTTAAATGATTTTGCTACACAAGGAGAAGCACATCTTTGGAAATGGATCACCTCAAAAATACCCAACCTCAAGGTTAAAGTTAGAAAGATATTGCAAAGGTTTGATTTTTCATCCACAACTTCAAAGACTTTTTGGGAGTTATACATACAGGAATTAATGTTCATTTAATACTTAATGAGGATTACATACCACACAGTCATTTTTATCTTTTGTAATGATGAAATGGAATAAAAGCAGTGGTTACCATTGCCTTCCACTTTGTGACATCTTTTTTCACCCCTTGAGGCCGAGTCCCGTGTGTACTCGGGCAAGTGTTTATGGGAAATGCATATCGTAGCAAAATCAGTCCGTCCTCAACGGGTTAAGATGTGACATAGCAGGAAATAAAAATTTGCATATTTTGTCCAACACAGAGGGAGACATTCATATACAAACCTAATACAGATTTCCCAACGAACTTGAACAGTGAGCTGAAAAAGCCAGCAGCTCAACTCAGACACAACTGCGCAGACCTGCTGAAGCAGTGGCGGAGATGTTGTACCAAATGAAAGACTATCTGGATTTCTTAACATTCTCATTGCTGTCCTTTGCCCCAGGGGCAGGTGTGGTCTTGAGATACCCCAGGGAGCATATCGCCTGATACTGGTCTGGAATCTCCATGAGAGCGTGTAAGGCGAACGCAGTTTCAGCGTACTTTGCCTTGCTACACACCTGGTGAAAGTTAACAAACTGAAAATTGTCGAACCGCCTGCGCGGGAGATTGTCATCGTAGTACTCCATGTCATCCCATGGGCCGTCGCCGACACCGATGACGATGATGCTGATGGGATGGTTGGAGGCATCCACGATGGCCTGCGCTGTCCTCTCAGTGTCCTTGATTTGTCCATCTGTGACAATGAGGAGGAGGTGGTAAGACTGCTTGGCACTGGTGATCTCTATCGCTTTGCGTATGATGGGCTCGAAGCTGGTCGGCCCTCCAAGGCGTACCGTCCTTGCGACCTTATGGTACTTCTCGAGTACGTCTATAAATCCTACACACGGGAGACCTGAGTCTTTGAATGGAAAGACGGCCTCGTCTTGTGTCAATTTGTCACCAAAACCATACACGGGGATCATGTGATCAGAGTCAAATTGCTCCAGGGTTGATCCCATGATAGATAGGACTCGCTGGTAGGGGTTAAAGGTCTTGCTATTTGAGACATCGTGCAGGCAGTGGCATCCAAATATCTTCCTCCCTTGCCACTCGTTGCTGGCGCTGAAGTCCACGCCGATGATCATGTCGCTCCGCGAGATCCCAGCCAGCTTGATCGCCCGGGCCACCTCCTCGTAGGACGAGAAGCGGTCCAGGAATGCGCGGAAGGTGTTGCACTGGTCGAGCGAGAGCCCCAGCACGTCGAATAGTCTGGTCCTCTTGTAGCGGGAGTCAGCCCGCTTGATGGATCGAGGCTTGTCTTTCTTCTCATCCTCCTTCTTGGGCTGGTAGACCACGTAGAGTACCATGTAGGCGAATACAGCCACCACAAATAGTACCAGCTCCATGTTACTGTGTTGATTCAACAGAGACTGCTCCTTCAGTATAACACTCTGGAGGTCATCGACCACCATCATATCCTCCTTCGGTCCCCACATGTCCCCTCAGGTCGCTAGAAGTTGTCAGTAGGTACCGGTGCACACAGTCCCACACCTTAGCATTCCTGTATAGGGTGACACAGAATGAAATAGGACCACTAAGTTAGGCTATCCCCATCAATTTCACATAGATGCAAAGAATGAAAGCAAAACATGAATAGGTGTATTCACATTGAATGCTAAATATCACAATATTTTGTGTAGTATTTTGCCATGTGCATACAAATGCACTTGCGAAATACATCACAAAATATTGTGGTCTTTACGGGGGTAATAAAAACTTCGCTCAAAATGTGCATGCAAGATTAGAGTGTGAATAGAGTAACAAATACCACTGTGGTACATTTCTCATGTGACATAGGACATTCTGTGTGTCTTTTTCTTGTTGCAGATACATGCTTGCACAATGCTTACCAGAAATACCATGATAATTCCTGAATGAGAACAGTACCGAGTGAATTACTGCAGCATCTATTACCGTGGTAGTTTGTTGACGAGAACAGTCCCAACAAATGTGAAATCAGTTAATTACAGTAATAAAAACCAAGAAAGAACCACATAGTGGGTGGTCATCTTTCCCATTACATCAAAGTAAATGGCAGAGATGAAATTTCAACCTGAAACCATTACACTCACATTGCATTAATACACAGAAACTGAGAACCAACCACTATTGACTTTGGGTCCAAACATCAGTCGACCAATGAACACAGACTGTAAGAATTTCCTGCAAGACTCTTGTTAGCACAGCTGATGTGACAACCAACACTCTCAGAACTGAAACTGCAACCAGTGAACATAAAGTTCTCTTAAAAGGAACAAAAACTACACGAAAGACCCACACAAACCAAGGAGAAATTTTTTGCCATTCGAAACTCATGCTATCAAAGCCTCATCATGCAACCAATCACAGGCTACTAATGTCACACCTATATAAAAACCTGTCGCTATACGCTCTTGACATGTAACAGGATGAAGCAGTGAGATAAGAAGGGACTAAAAAACAAAACAAACAAACTCGCCATAGTCAAGTGGTATTCCACTTAACACACAGGAAACTCAGGAGCACAGCTGTAGTTACACATGATCCACAGAACACACTTCCTGTAGATAAAGTTACATCCTCCTCTCCCATTAGAATGGCATTGTGCTGACCATTGCCGTGTTCATGTTTGTAAACATTTGTATACTCTCTTGAGGATTACTTTTTTTTTTATTTATATGTTTTATTTCGAAATCACATAAAATCACAATATTTACAAATAATCATCAATCAGCAAACACGAGAAAAAGAAAAAAAAAAAAGAAGAAAAAGTGACAAGAGCAATTCAGAGATAAAATAAAAAGAGAACCACCATGATTCATCAATAAGTAGTAAGGTAAAGCTTCCTCAAAGACCCCCGTCTCATAACACACCCAGGAAGAATGGCTCCCCCAGTGGGGTCCCCAGGTCTGAAAGAGGACCATACCCTCTTATTCAACGACAAAAGTCACACCTTATCCTACACAATCAAAATTTACTCATCTAATCATCCCTCAAAACTACACATTCTCAACTCATCTCGAGACATCTTTAGCATTGTAATTCAAACCACTACATAAAGCCTAAATCAGACCTGGAAATCCCTGACAGGAAAAGATTACATTACAGACTGTTTAAAAAAAAAAAAAAAAAAAAAAAAAAAAAAAAAAAAAAAACTCTCTTGAGGATTACTGTAGTGTGATGCCATGAGAAGAGAAAAATGTCTTGGTATAGATATATATGTACAAGTATGATGCAATAATTTCAAGAGAATATGGACACTGGTCAAAAATCACAGTTTTTTTCAAGTCATGCTTATTTGTTGTGTGGACTTACTCCAAAGTACTGCAAAGTCATATGTCTTTTGCAACATAATGGTGAAGTAGGCTGTAACTTCATTTACTGAAAAAGAAGCGATGGGTTTATATTAACACTACACATTTATGCATACTAGCTAGTTAAAGCTTGTTTCTGTGATTTGGTGTTGTGTATCTTGACACAATGGGTGTGTGTGTGTGTGTGTTTTCATGAACTAGAGTTAATACTTCTCTTTTTCATATTGGGAGTTCCTTGTTGTTAATTTGTAATCATTTGTTCCAGTTGCAGGATTTTAAAAAGCCTCCTCATACAATCTACAATTATACAACTGGTCCCTGAATTGGCAACATACAATGAAATTCTAATTCTTGTTTCTCTCTCAGTAAGCTTTTTTTTTAAAATTTCCTGCTGATTCCTGTGCTAAATAAATAAATGAAACTAATCTTGTGTAATGATCATATCTCTCTATTAAAGCTTTAAACTTTAAAATCTAAAGGATCCAATATAATGACAAAAAGAATGATTTTTGTTTTTCAGCAAATTTGCTGAGAACTTGATGAATCAGTCGAACCGAAGAGAAAAAGGCAAAGAAGAGTTTCTTCATGCATTTGTGTAAGATCACTGTGCCACTGCCATGAACTGGCTTTAGCTCAGATAGTAGCACTGGAGCTATATAGTAACCAGTAGGTGACGGGTTCAAATCCCAGACTAATCCCTTCTTCTCACATGGCTTATTACGATGAAGATCAAACATGTGATCTTACTTGCAGAGAGGGACAACAACAACAACAAAATTATATTATATCATCACAATTGTGCAATAGTGCAATGTCATATTGATTGCACACATATAATGTTGTCCATCTCTTCCACAACTCGGATTAACTCACATTCACCCCGTGTTTTGTGTCATATTGCCCCATGCCCCCCATCTCGCACATCATCCACCCACACACACACATACCCTCATACCACCTCCAGCATCACAAATCTTCCATATCTCAGAAGTAATCCGCATCCCGATCAAATCAGACACCATCCCGGCTGCTGGCTTATCAACTCAGTATGACATCATAAAATGAAGCCAAATCCCATGCTGTGAAATCTAGAAGATGGCAAAGGTCTAGAGGACTGAAAAAAAAAAAGGAAAGAGAGAGAGAAAAAAAGAGAAAAAGCAATATATTCACATCATCTAGTGGCTTAAGCTGGATGCCCTCACATCTCCTCCATTTCCTTCTCTTTCTTTCTTCTCTACTTGCCATCAAATTACACTCAAATATGTAGTGTGTTTCTGACAAAGAGTTCACTTGCACAACATTCTAGCAAGATGCGGCTTTATTTCACCTCGAGCGTATATGCGGAGCATATCAGAAAGACAAACAAGCTAAAGTTACATCACTTTCCTATCACATTATTATTATTATTATTATTATTATTATTATTCTCATTATTATTATTATTCTTATTCTTATTCTTATTATTATTATTATTATTATTATTATTATTATTATTATTATTATTATTATTATTATTATTATTATTATCATTATTATTTCATTATCATCATCATCATCATTATTATTTCTATACTGAATTTTTACTTCTCAGAGAAATGGTTGTGTGTCAATGGGTTTTAAATTTACTTCATCAGACTCCCTTTAGGGATACAGTGTTTTACTGGTCTGTGAAACAACATTGTCTAAACTCCCAAGAAAATTCCTAAGAGTGAAGTCACATCATGTAGTGGGTGAAATGTTAATCTAAAATGCATGCTGAATATGCTATACAATGAATTATGCAACCTATTCAATCAATAGGTAATGTAAATAATGCTTCTATGTGTATATTTAGCTCAAACATTGAAGGAAAAAGCAGTGCAAATGATACTAGATTGGCATAAAATGTCTATTTAATGGAGAGCATCTATATGAAGCTATTGAACCAAAGACAATTATTCATTCATCCTACCCATCACACATCATAAAAGCTCAGTTTAAGGAGAAATTAAAAGTACATGGGCATTATCACAGTTAAAGGGTACATTTCAGGGATGCCACTTTATAATCTGTTTTCAAGGTGCATTACCCTCAATACAATACCATACTTTAGACAAAAATGCAAACAATTTTGTCTGTCCATGTTGCATATACTGAGTCTAGGAATGGAATAAAACACAAAGTTCAATAGAATTTTAGAGATATCTGTTCTGATCAATATTACGCCATTCAGCTGAAAAACAAAGTTTCAAATTTGCATTCATTATTTGACCTTCATAAGACAGTACATAGATGTCCGTCTAGCATTGCATACGTTACTCCAAAATTTTTCACTTTGGCAAAAATCATAATAGATTACTTCTTTGAAGCAATTTTTGGGCAAATCTACTTGTCATTACACTATTCTCAAAGACGGCATTATGGGGGGGGGGGGAGTAATATAGGGAAACAAAAAATAAAGTGACAACCCTGAAATGTATCTTTTTACAGTGAAAATGCCCACATGTAATACAACAGGGCAGCAAGGGCAAATATGTATGAGAAAAAAAAATAGATGACTGATACCCAACCCTTACAGGCTGGTATGGGCAGAAGTCAATGTTTACAAGAAAAGACTTCTCCAGAGGTGTAGGTAACAGTTTATGACTGAAGGAAACAGTTTAACACTCATTTAGTTTGGGATCAATATCTTTTCCTGTAAGACACAACACAATTAAGACACAAAACCAACCCACGCAACAAACATTGCATGTTTGCTCAAACACAAGGTTGATATCAATGCAGAACTGAAGCTAATTTTAGTACCTTGAAGGTTTTGATCAAATGATTAAATTTTTAATATTTTTTCCCTTCTGTTTGACAAAGACTAGTGTTTTAGGAGACAAGTGCTATTTTACTCAAACAGTAGGCAATGAAAGACTATTCAAAAGAAATTTATCCAAAATATTGACCCAAAATTGCCCAAAATTGGCTTACTGGTAAATCAAACCCATGTTTACAATTTTGTCTAAGGACCAAAACAAGCCCAAAGTGGGCACACCTTCCAGTATTGGCTGTTGTTTGGCAAACCTGATGTGTAATGCACATTTATGCAGTCAAAATTTGTATAATCCACGGACCAGATTTATACGCTACCTATTGAATTCTGGCCATCATGTTTACACAACATGAAAATTCAGGACAATTAAATCACAAACAAACATACACAGACACACAAATGCACACACAAATGCACACAAGCAAACAAAAGAAATCATTTGATACACATGCTAATAGAAATTGCTGCCAAGATTCAATTTGATTAACCCCACTTTGATACATTGCTCAAAATACTAAACATCATCAAAATGTCAAAATTATGAAATATCCAAATATTAATCCAAATATTAATGTGGATCACATTAAAACAATAATGTACTATACACAAACACTGTGGCCCGAATTCACGAAGGTGGTACAAATGAAACCATGGTTTAAACCATGGACAAAAACCATGGAATGCCAAGTGTCGCATGCGATATTTCGCTACGAAATCAGTCATTTCGTCGATGAAATGATTATTTTGTAAAGAAATGACAACATTTTGTAACTAAATGAACATTTCGTCCACAAAATGATAATTTTGTTAACGAAACAGTCATTTTGTCGACGAAATGACCAATTTCGTAACGAAATACTCTGTTTTACACTTGGCGCTCCATGGTTTTTGTCCATGGTTTAGACCATGGTTTTGTTTGTACCACCTTCGTGAATTCGGGCCTAAGACATTAACCCATTGAGGACGGTTTGATTTTGCTACAACACACATTTCCCATAGAACCCTGCCCCAGTACACTCGGGACTCGTCCTCAACGGGTTAAAAAAAAATCTTGAGACAATGAACTCCTGAAGCTACCAACTGTGATATTTAGTATGGCTGCACACATTGGCCCGAATTCACGAAGGTGGTACAAATGAAACCATGGTTTAAACCATGGACAAAAACCATGGAATGCCAAGTGTCGCATGCGATATTTCGCTATGAAATCGGTCATTTCGTCGATGAAATGATTATTTTGTAAAGAAATGACAACATTTTGTAACTAAATGAACATTTCGTCCACGAAATGATAATTTCGTTAACGAAACAGTCATTTTGTCGACAAAATGACCAATTTCGTAACGAAATATTCTGTTTGACACTTGGCGCTCCATGGTTTTTGTCCATGGTTTAGACCATGGTTTTGTTTGTACCACCTTCGTGAATTCGGGCCATTGTGTCTAAACCTTGGCTTTTAAACCTTCTCACAGGTTGTGTTATCCACTCTCACGTAATATTGGATACCTCAAGCACAGCACCATCACACCATTTCAAAGGTTTCTGCAAAACTGATGATTTACAAGGAAAATATCAATCCTCTTGTGATTTAGCAACCATAATATTTACTAGAGCCTGCATCTGAAATCTCAAATTTGGTTTACTTTATCCCAGAGATCCTACTCTGCTCCAGCGACATGCAGTGTACAGCTGTAAGTTGCAAGCTGAGCCTTGCAACTTTGCATCTCATGTCGTTGAACTAATTTCACCATCTCCAATCACCTCCGGAGATGATCACCCTCTTCTATCCCATGGCTGTCCTTCTCTTTTCCTGAAGTTATTCGTAATTTCTGTAATTTTTTTTTTTTTAACCAAGATAACACCTCTGTGAAGGAAGAAAAAAAAAAAGACAGAAGGAGAAGAAGAGAGAAGGAGAGAAAGGATGTTCACATACGCCTGACCTTTGAGAGCTGTAACGCATTCAATCAGCGAGCGTCTGAATCCGTATTAGAGTGCAAATTGTATCCATGTGTGTCATCCCAACATCTTACTGGATTTGCCAAAAGATGCATCGTCGCACTGTGCGGAGCGAGGCGGATCGGGTCTAATTTCCCTTGATGGTGAAAGGTGAGTTGCACAATTGTGGCGCCCTCGTGCCTGAAAGCGAAAGCGCATCGCGGGAGAGCATCGTCAGGCCAGTAGAGTAGGCCAAACCACACTGACACAATGAAACAAGAGAGATAGTTTCATTCACTCTTCACAGAATACATGTATATTGTGCATTATGTACATCAGCATACAGACACTTCAGGCCAGCAACAGATATTTAGCTAGCAAATACCGGAAAAAAATTGTCAAAACACGAACCTTTTCACAAAATTTTCTTGTTGTTGCGTGTTTTAAACTTTTACAGTATCTAACATCTACTAAATGTTTAACACACAGATTGCCAACCCTGCACATTTGTACTTGCTGTCCCTTGATAAATACATTATACATCAGTAATCCTAACATTGACCCAGTGTACAGTGGATTCCTATAATGATTTGCAGTGTACTTTGATACCCTATTTGACAATCAAGAACTTTTACTGGACATCCCCAATAAGATGAGAGTTTAAGGTATCTAATCTAAATTACAATCTGCTTACAAGCAAAAAGGACACATAGTTTATCCATAAACAAATTGTACACACCAACAATACAGTTATGAAAACACTCTATCATGAAACCAACACACACACTTTCTTTCACAAACCTCAAAATGCATATCACTCTATCCTGGAAAAAAAAAAAGTTGCCTAAATTGTAGGTTAAAAGTATTTGCATTACACCCAAGTTTAACCTCTGTCATGCAAAGGCATCCTCCTCACTCGGGAATATTCAAACAGGGTCATTTTTTTGTGTGTGCAATATTGCCGATGCACAGCAAAAAAAAAAAAAAAAAAATACACATTTCTAAATTGCATCCAAAATGAAGTAGTTTAAGCATTTATATAAATTATAGCTGACTACTGCAGGAAACACAGTAAATACTGTCAATTATTAGCAATAAAAAGTGAAATATTGACCCATAAATTTCCAGCAAGGAGATTAAGCAAGTCTTCATTTTTATTAAAATCATCTGAAATAAGACCATTTGGACAAATTCAAATATCCTACCTGATCATATTGACTGTTTAAACATCCATTTATCATCACTCAGGTTTAATTGACTATTGTTTTTCAAGCTAGCGATGCTATATGGAATGAGTAATCATTTATAATGCTTGATCCTTAATTTGTAGATTGCATGCTATTTGCATAACTACTGAAATTATAGTACACAGCGCAGAATAAGTGATGGGTTTCCAGAAGAGAATCAACTCATTACGCACATGGGCAGGTGGCTGCGTCATGTCTGATCCGCTTCAGTAAGGATTGGATGTGTGAGCTGACAGACTCTGACCAGCGAGCTTGTCACACATGTCTACACGCACTCATGCTGACTGGTGCCTTTAAATGGGCTCTTCAACTTTTTCATGGCATGTGGGCTTCAGTGAGACACACTGACCCAGTGGATGGTGAACCTGGCCACAAGATGACGTGGTAGGTGCATGGTTCTGACTGTCAGAGGAATTGTAGCATATAATACTGGGCCAATTCATGCAGGCGGGGTGTGTGAGAATCATGTCTGCCACTCTGCAGAGAAGCAAAATACTTTCCTAATGGGATAAAGCATTCAAGGCCCTTCTTGTAGGAGAAATATAACTCATGCTTGTCAAAGACTCAACATGTACTTCAATTCTCACAAAAGAACACACATGAGGAAAATCACACTTGTATGATAAATATTAAAATAAATGTAGAATATTCATCAACTGTTGTGTCAATCATACAACGACAGAAATAGGCAGCAAGCAGTACAGATCTTGCATGTCTTGCTGTCGGGGAAAAAGATTGGTTCTTAATATACAATTTTTTTTTGCATAATGACAATTTAGGATCCATAAGTTACTCACATTACCAACAGATTTTACCAACACAGTATCTAATGTATTTGCATTCACCAAAGCACTAATAAAATGGTCTGCCAATTGCTCTTTTTCTCATGATTGCTAAAACTAATTAAACTTGAAATATATCACTACTTATTCATGTGTTTTCTGTGTCTGTTAATCACATGATTACTATAAAGCAAGATGTTTTCGGGTATGACATTTTCACGAATTGGAGCCGATGGCCTTTTTTGTGGCATGAAATTTTTGGGAATTGTCATTGGCATTCAATGCATGTAGTGTAGACAAGAACTTTTGCAAAATTAAAATGCACGCAGACATTACTGACTTTACAGCACCAGACTACCATGCTCTACATTTATCTAGACTCAATTCACAGCCCATCATATCTACATTACTGCATAGAAGTTATAACATTAAAAGTCCCTCACTGTATAGGATGATCTATCTGATGAAGATATGAATATACAGGGTAGTAGTCTTAAACAGTGCAGGGCAAACTACATTTGTATAAAGGCTGGAAACTACTGGTGAGATTATGTTACAGATTGGAAAATTAGGGAACCTATTACAAAGAGATCTATCAATTCTCAATGATTAGCACATGAGCACACCACACACATGCACCATACAGACACACACAAACATGCACACAGGGGTACACTTGAGGCGTGGTTAGACTTGCAAAAGATCGCGAAGTTTAAGATCGCGATCTTTAAGATCTCCAAGTTTTGCCAGTGTGACCGCAAACTTCCATCAAAACTTCCCACTCCAACTAGGGATATTTCCCTCACCCCCGTCAAACTTCTGGATCTGTTTGCGGGCAGTGTCTCCGAAGCGTGAGGCCATTGTCATGTACAGACGTGCATTGTTATGTCAATCACTGGCTGTTGAACAGCGCACTCTTTCTTCTTTCTTGCGCGTGCGTACCAATGACCCAAACGTCGCGATCTTAATCTTCTCGATCTTTTGCCAGTCCGAACGCGCCTTTGTATGAGAGAATACAAAGCACGCACAAGGATTGGAATTACATACCAATAGACAATGAAGGAGTTATGCATATACTAAGAGACACACGATTACTGCATATGAATTCTAATATATCCAATTATGAACACTACCTTATATCTGAGTCTCTGGGAATGATCCACATGTGGATTTCAATAACCTAATTGTCAAGATGGTTGTATGATGCTGTATTACATACATTGAAGTTTTCACTCACATGCACATACAATAATGTGTACATATACACTCTGTACCTGCAGATAATCACAAGAAAGGCTTCATTCCTCTGCTCAGTAATATTCCATTGAAATGAAGTTTAATGAAGTTTGATACTTTGCTCACAAAAAGAAGTCTCAAATGAAAAAAAAAAAATTGTATCGTCAAAACTTTCATCACAACACTGTTTTGTAGATATTTTCCATACTCAACACCTCTCTCCCCCCCCCCCCAGAAAAAAATATTGGTGGTGATGGTAGCAGTAGGTGTGGTAGGAGGGGGCTTCTGTACACTTCATACACATATTGATACAATTTATGTGGCAATATTGTACAACACTGCAGTTTATGTGTCTAAACACCTGCTACTGTATGACGAGTGTATTATTCTCTTGATATCCAAGCCTTGCAATGCCCACTGATAACTCCCCCCCCCCTCCCCTCTCAAATTGAGATTTAATTGGATCATATATCTGAAAACTAATTTCAAGTGTTTGGTCAACCTCCACTGAGCATTTAATAAACACTCCGTCTAGACTCGTCTAGATTCAATGGCAGCATATCTATACAGCATTGTGGTTGGAAGCCCCAGTCCGCCCCCCTTTTTTTTTCCGGGGGGGGGGGGGGGGTATTCTTAATCATCATTTCCTTTTAAAGTAGAATGATACTACTAGAACTGCATGTGGATTGGTAAGATTTCATAGTATGGGCTACCGGAACTCCTGGGCCCCATTTCACAAACAGGAAGAGTTGCTATCAAATCAAGATAGCAACTCTTCCAGGAATGGAAACTGTCATGGCAATGACAAGAATCCAGCTTCTTGATTGGCTGTTGCTATGGGAAGTTGCCATTCCAGCAAGAGTTGCTATCCTAACATCTTTGATAGAATGGGGCCCTTGGCTAATTTTCCTCACCTAGAGCGATGTCAAAATACTTTAAAGTAGGATCATCTGGTGGGGGGGGGGGGGAGGAGACTCTTAAGATAAATTTTATCTATAAAGATGACACAGACAAATAATGCTGTATTTTTACCATTTGAAAACATGCTTAATTGTAGAAATTGTGGATCAACCTTTGTATTTTTTTTTGAAATACAATATATATATATGCAACCACATATATTTTCTGCATATACTACATACTGCAAAACCAGAAATCTGAAGGTACATGGGCCAATTTTGCAAGAATAAACTGCATGCAAAGTTTTTGCTAATTTCACAAAAAAAGTCAGTTTCATGAAAGTTTCATGTTGTGAAAAAGACCATCTGCTCAAATTTGCAGAGTTTCATGCTGCGAATGTTTCTGGATTTACTGTACATGTACATGTTATGCAGTCATAAAAATGCTGAAATGTATTTATTTGTATGATATAGGGAAACCAATTAATATTAAAAAAAAAAAACTTCTCTGATCCCACTTACTCTAGAACAACATGACAAAACAACCAGTCTTCTCTCACAATGTCTGAGATAAAGTAGAGCACTCACCCCATCCTAAACAGCCTCTAGGAGTCTTAACACAAAACTAGATCTGTATGCCCTGGCATCATAAAGATTTTGTTTTCTTCTTTGTCACCACAAATCTTATTTGCTGGGTGATGGCAGACTGGGGGGGGGGGGGATAAGTACAACCTGTAGAACTCTGATCATCTCAGTCAATATCCTGCTTTCCCCTGCATACAGTGTATGCTCAAGGCCAAGGGGGGGGGGGGGGGGAGCCCTTCATGCAGCAATGCCACATTAACCCGTTGAGGACGGACTGATTTTGCTACAACACGCATTTCCCATAGACACCTGCCCGAGTATACTCGGGACTCGTCCTCAACGGGTTAATATTGAATATTGGCTCATCTTCAGGGTTGAACTTCATGCCACATAAATTTTCTGACCATGAATCTACTTCTATGGAAAATGTTGTGATAACACACTTCCTTGGCATATGGGGGGGGGGGGAGGGGTGGCAGTAATAGTAGGGAAGTGATGTGGATCAGGAATCACTTCACATCTCCAGAATAAAATAAGATGGTATATTTTTCGTTGTTGCCAACTTTGATTTAAACAGAAAGACACACATACTTCAACACATCACTCCACTACTTACAATGACCATAATGAGTCCATTGTTTCTCGCCCCAGAGCTTCTCAGAGAACACTGAAGTCACTGATTAAAGTTGTCTAGACCGCAACTTAATGTACGTATACCTGATGGGACTACAGTGATCATGGGACCTGTCTTTGTGCTTCCCGCCCTTGACACAGCCACTCAAACTGAAGCCCTGCATCCCCTCACACACATACACACATACAGACACTGCATGTACATCCAGAAAATTTCCCTCACAAACCAGAAGCTCTAACTACTCTTTTAGAGGAAAGAGGGTTTCATACTGCTCTTTGAACAATACTGGTTACAAACCTATGAAGTCTCACGCTGTGAGTCTCACTCCCTAGTATACATGTGTCACACTAGAATACATGCCCAGCAATCATTTTCTCATGCCTTCCAGAAAAGAATGGAAAAAAAAAAGAAAATGGCAAGTAGATCAATAACAGACATTGGATTAATACACGTATGTTAGCTGTATACAATACCTATATAGGCCGTACACATGCACTGTATCTTTAATAACAGCTATTCTTCTTTCTTAATAAATAATCCAAGGAGGTCTTAACAAATTCTGCCATCTACCGTAAAGTCATGTCAGTCATATTCTAGACTAATTCATCCTCAGATCAAAATTTGGGCAAAATGTTCAAAATGATATCTTGCAGGACCATCTTCCGTATGAAAAAAGGATGATAATTATGCAAGTAAAAAGTAAATGCCTATTAGCACAATTTTGAATTCCAAAATGAAACAGCTCAAAACTGGGGATGGGGACATCTGCTCCATCCTCTCTCCTTTTTCGGTTGCTTTGCTAAATCACAGTTTCTCACTCCCCAACCAGTTGAGAAACTTGGCATCTCTGTGTTTAGTTAGCATTACACACCTGACACAACTGTTTCTTAAGAGCACTGTTTGGGGAGGGGGGGGGGGGGGTTGACAATGGTTGTCAAGGAGAGAAAAAAGTCAATGATATTGGGAGATGGAGGCACACAGGATACAGCGCTCAGCTGAGCAAACCCGTCTCACGTGGCGATGATTATAATGACAAGCCCGGGAGCCTAAATCTAATTTATACCCAACTCGCGGATTGGAAGTAATTCTACATCGCCAACTCCTAACCCAGCACCGGCTTTATCATGGGGGGTACGTTTTCAGCATTACCTCGGCAAAGCCAGGGAGCGTGTCATCCCACATATACGAAGTATGTCATATCAACGTCTCATTGCTCTTGTAAATACGACCCATTTTGTGATCCCCTGAATGCAAAATCAAGTCTCTATATGCATTGTGCCATCTCGCGTATCAACCATACTATCTACTTGAGGTACATTGCATTAAAATGACTTGTAGGCATTGTCCACAGTGCTTCACCTTTACTCGCACTTTTAGGGGCTTTCATGGATGATCTGAATATCTAAAGATGATTACTAGTTCATCATGGATGATGATGACGATGTTCAGCCACTGAAAATTTGATGATGAGATGTGGAACTCTCATCAATGATGAAAACTCTCATCATCTGAATGATTATATGATGTCAAGTGAAGCACATCCATGACCTACATGGAAGCGGCATGTTCTGAATAGATGAGCGATTCTTCACAATAGATGTACCCTGTGCTATAGAAATTTGTGCAATGTTACTCATGCTGAAAACTTCTAATTAACCCATTGAGGACGGACTGTTTTGCTACAACACGCATTTCCCATAGACACTTACCTGAGTATACTTGGGATCGTCCTTAAGGGGTTAAGCGAAACAATAGTTGACAGCAACAGTAATCTATGCATCAGTCCCAAGAAAATGATCTCATATAACTTTTATATGAATCCTCTAACACCAAAATCTAATGCATTTTTTTTTTTTTTTAAATTCTTCTTGGAATGTGTACTGAACATGTTTTGTACTCCTGTGCAATAAGCAGTTCTTCACTCAATATGCATCTGTGATGTGTTGCCACAAAAATGTTGGTTCGGTACAGAACATAAAGATAAGCAGCTGTTTTTGTAAACCATCATTCCGCATCACCATAAACCAAGATTTTCTCTCATGACCTAGTGAGGGTGTCAAAAGTTTTATTCTAATCAGAATAAAATCAATCAATAAAATTAGTAATTGATATTGACAGCGATAAAATGAAACAACCATCATAAGCTAATACAGTGTACTTCTATCATTCCAACATTACTATGAAACCAACATCTTGTCAAGATGCCTGTCTCCCATACCCCACCCCTGCCAGTCCCTACCAATATGTTGCAAATGAGGCTCTTACCATCATCCTTGAAGAGATACGCTTCTGGCATGGCAAATTCTGACAAATAATGCGGGAGAAAACTTAAACCCGGGAGAGCAACATGGAGGTGAGGCCATGAGGGCTGACAAACAGGATCGTCACGTATTGGAACAGAGGGCAAGGAAGCTCTGATAATTTGGTGCCCCATACACACTGCCTGTGCACAGGTGACAGACTCAATATGTAGTTGATTGCCTCAATAGTATGGATTGAGGCTGCGCTGTATTAACTCTGCCCTCCATCCACATCCTATCAATCTCAGTGCATCATCTGATGGAACAAGATGCCACATTTTTTTCTCTTTTTTTCGTCCCCTCTTCTCTCTCCTCTTTCTTGGTCTTTCCTGCTCTTCCTCCTACTCCTATCCACCCCTATCTCTGATCATGGGGTCCACCTTACCAAGCGCATTTACACACAGGAGTTATAGGCTTTTGCACCATGATGTCTACTTCAATTTTATTTCTACTGATCATGTTCATGACCAGAAAAAACAAAAACAAAACAAAACAAAACTTGGCTGCAAATAAAGCGGTTTTAATCTTCAGACTGCGCCTGCCTAAACAAACGACCAGAGCATGATCCCTGGCGCCCAAGTGAGCGAACCAAGCACGACAAGTTGCATTATGTGATGGTTCCTCCAGGGCAAATTATCGCAAGAGTTTCAAAAAAAAAAAAGAAAAAAGGGGGGGGGGAAATCAAGCAGGACAAATTTTCTCATTGCTACGTGTACTGATATCACTCAAGTCAATTTGCGTGTGTGTGTTGTGTGTGTGTGTGTGTGTGTGTGTGGGTTCACATAAAGGAATTCATATCATGTTGCAAAACTTGATTTTTCAGACACCACCAATTTGCGTGTGTGTGAATGGGCTGCCAAATCAAGGAGTTGTTCTGAAATGTATTGCACAGCTTATTTGCAGATCCAACCCAAATACTTTCCAATCAGCTGACAACCCCCCCCCCCCCCAAAAAAAAAAAAAACAACAAACAAAACTCTGGAGTATATTTCAAAGCTGCAACCTGATGACACTGGATTCCCGGATGAACCAGATTCCTCTCTCAACTTTGGCTGCGTTTATCTTAAAACTTTCTGAGGCAGAATCACGATCCTAAACGCGTTTGACGCATTTTCAGGGGCTACATAAACGCAACCATGTTTTCAAACGCGTTTAGAAATGCCGTTTTGAAACGCCTTTCAAAGGGCGTTTTGAAACACGTTTGAGACCATGATCGCCGTTCTGTGAGGAGATAAATGCAATGCCATTTTGAAACATGTTTATATCTCAAGGTCAAATCCCAGCTGTTTCCGGTTGTGCTCTCTACCCATTATTTGTGTGTGACTGAGGAGGCATGTTTGGCGATATGCAGTTGACCTTTACTTCCCGGGTCAAACGGCGCAAAGCAGCTGCGCAGTGACACCACTTGAATCGCAACTGTATGATGGTTAGATAAACGCAACTCCCCCGAGAATTGCGTTTCAACCACATTTGCAAACACCGTTCCAAACGCGTTTTGAAACGTGATTCTCTCTCTCAAGCTAGATAAATGCAGCCTTTGAGATTCTCTGAGGCTCCCTCATTGTGAGCCATAGGAGTCATGCCATCTTTTTAACTCTCTATATTTTGTAAGGGAGGGTACTTGCATCATACATGTTGTAGTGGTACCCACAGTATCTCTTGCTAAAGTACTGTAAACGTTCATTTATATATATTTTCGGGCAATTAATTTTTCGTGCTGAGCGGCTCAAAAATACATCAGGTTCTTGAATTTGCGCTACGCAATTGTCACCCATTCAAACTATGCAAAGAAAATCATGAAGACATTTTTGTGGGTTTTAGAATTTTCGCTAGCTGAAAGGAGCCCGAAATGCACAAAAATTAACCCGTTGAGGACGAGTCCCGAGTATACTCGGGGAGGGGTCTGTGGGAAATGTGTGTTGTAGCAAAATCAATTCGTCTCAACGGGTTAATGTACCATGAAAATGAGCACATTTACAGTCCTCAATTTGGGTTATTTTTCAATTGTACTTACAGGAGGGTCTAATTTATGGAAATATTCAGACAAATCAATACATGGTATTATGATGCAGAAAAATCTGTCTCACTATTAAATACTGAAAAATGCTTGATTCAGAAAAGATCTGATTACCTATCATATTCACAGTGTATATCAATAAAAATGCATTGAGTGGGACTATGCTGTGTGCGACAAGCATGCCAAAATATTAAACCAATAGTATTTTTATTGCACCATGGCTTCGGGCGCCAGGCTCGATGCTACGGCTGATTGAGTAGATATGCATGATTGCTATACAGTGCCTCACAGGAAAGTCCTGAACTTTAACACACACATACATCCTTCACAGGGACATGGACATCATAGGGCACATATCATGGACTCCATCCTATGCATATAAAAATATCATATTCTTGTCTTAAACCCACGCATGACTTTCTTGAGAAGTACTACACACTTTGTAAGGCTCCTATTACAGACAGGAAAGATATCATTTTCCTTTCACTTTCTCCAGACAGTCCACCTGTAATACACTGGACAGCAAAAGAAAGTACCCACTTCTGTCAAAGGCCGTACACAAAAATTCACCCCCTAGAAATAAACAATTTTTGTACACAGGTGTGCTACAATGCCCCTTACTTATCACATGCACATAAGCAAGTGAATGTCTTCATAACAAAGAAGAACTTGACATGCCCAGCATCTTGGTCACTAAATCAAAAGTCCCACACAAAAGCACTTTCCACCACGCAAAAATGGCCACTGAATAATGGACAACATTTTAAAACAACCAATATGTCAAGTGAACACCTGTTTTGTCAAAATGATGTTAATGAGTGTATTCTGTATTTAGGGATGCTATCCTTCCTGATTATGCTAATTCTCAGAATAAAATCAGTTAGCTCTTTAGACTGGACATTACTTTACTCTGGTCTAAGCAAGCTTTCATCAGGAAAATTATGCCACGTCTTGTAAGGCTTGAAAGGTTCAGTCTGTGACATTTTGTGACTTTTGATTCAGTGACCAAGATGATGTGCATGCCATTATTTTCTTTGTTATAAAGATAAACACTTGCTATTGGGTATGAGATTGTACTAATGGATATTGCAGCATACCTGTGTACAAAAATTGTTTATTTCTAGGGGTTGAATTTTTGGGTGCGGCCTTTGACAGAAGTGGGTACTTTCTTTTGCTGTCCAGTATATATCAGTTTTCATCATGTCTCCTTTCCATGCTTTAACCCTTTGAGTGCTGATTGGCTCAGAAAACCCCATAGCATTGTACACACTGTCCAAAGTCCCTGGTACAGAAGGGGTTAAAACCTTCAGCAATGTCAACCTGTACTCACTACAGAGTAGAAGAAAATGTCATGCAAGTTTGTCTGGATGTTAAAGAACTGATGTCATTTTCAGAGCAGAGTGGGTTGAAAGACAGTTGATATGAACAAACACAGAATAAGTATTTTTTTTCCCTTTTTGGCACAGCTTGAAGAAAAGGGAGTTCTTTGTTCACAGTGAATTCAGTGCCAACATAAATTTTGGGATATCCTTCTGGTTAGCTATCTAGAAGCAGACTTATTAATGTTTAAATAAAAAAAAAAAAGCACATAATGTTCACTGTGAACCTTAGCTGAGGGTAGCCTTCCTTTAAATTGGGGATTTTTTGCATAGAGACTAGTGCAAGGAAATTCATCCCCCCCCAAAAAAAAAAGAGAAAAACAAAACAAAAACAAAAACCAGAAACAAACATACAAAACCTCATGTGAAAGAAAATTTGGTCTGTGAACATTAGCACCACTTTTTCCTTTTTAATTTGTTTACAGCAATACAGTTGACAGATGTTCTACACAAAAGACTCATTCATGCAAACAATGTAATCTGTAGCAGTACAATTGGGACTGAATAATTGCATGACAGTCTGTGAGTATGCATGAAGGTTTTGAATAGGGGGCCAGCATGCACTGTAAAAAGTGGATATTTTCGTGCAGGTAATTTTTCGCGCTCATCCGGGTACAATGAAGCTCATCTCATATGTTTTTAATTCTGCGGAATCAAGACATTAATTAGTGGTACATACAACAAGCAAAAATATCTGCATGCTTTTATTTTCGCTCTCTTTTCTAGTTGTGTGAAATGCGCGAAAATTTCCACACTACAAAAATTTTCATTTTCGTATCAACTGGTTAATGGTGACCATGTTTTGTTGTTGTTGTTGCTTATTTTTTTTTTCATTCTTTAACCTTCTATTTGCCAAAATGGATCAGCCCAGTTACTTTGTTGTATCAAAGATATTGATATAAATGTGGGAAAAATTCTTCAGAATAACCTTACCAGTTTGGTAAAAGAACTATAGGTACGATTGATTGGGATGAATCCCTTTACAAATAACACCTTATTTAAAGGCTGCACACCTTAACTTACAAGTGTATAAAGTTAGAAGGACTAGGCCTACATCTGTTTCAGCATAGATTAAAAAACAAAACAAACAAACAAACAAACAAACAAACAAGTGCAATCCTGAGGTGGTAATTCTGAAGTCTTCCTCGAAGGAACTATGAGCAAAATTGAGTGGAAATATGAAACTCTAGCAAATTGGAAGAAAAACAAATCAGTTTATTTAGATATAATGAAACAGGAACAACATTCAATCTTGCATGAATCTTACAGGAATCTTACAGAATTTTCTTTTATTTTTGACTTTTTAGAATGAGTCTCTGTAGAGAAGTATTTGAGGTTTGAGACCTTGAGGGCTTACTACAACCTTGTGATCAGTTTTTGTCACAGACACTGGGCAAGACTGCTTGAAGAGTGATACAGGCCAGATATCTTTTCATTTGGCTGTAGTCCAGACTACAGATCACATGGAGGGATGGTGACAATGACTACTGACTACTAAGATTTCATCAAAATGAATGCCTTCATGATCTACTGTGGCTGAGAATGACAACTCTAGATCGTGTAAACGGTTTTATCCAAGGAAAAGCCAATTGTTCATGACCTTGTTGTACATGATTACATGATTACATTCACTGTACGCACATCATAATGAATGCACCATTTCACTCACAGAGGCCAGTGCATATAAAACTTCACAAATGTATGCCGCTAAAACATTGAACAGCATTTACATATCTATCTTTTAATACCCTCCCCCCTCCAACAATTATTTATGTATACATGTATGTAGGTATAGTATAATTATGCACGTACTTCTATAGATGTTTGCATTGTGTATGTATGTGTATGAATACATCAACTACATGTATTGAATTGAATTGAAATTGAATGTGCATATGTGACCCGCTACAACAAAAGGATCCGAAAGTCGGGGGAGAACAATTTTCTGAAAATAGCATGACATTATTCCCTTACTCTTCTACTCTAATTTCATATATAACACAACTCGTAAAAGTACTCGGATGCGGAGATGTCGATGATTTTATTAGTGGTTGAGGAAATCAGTTTCAAGAAAAATGCCTTCAAAGTTTTCCTTTCGACGCTATCATGATCAAGGGGAGGCGAGACAGTTTTCATCGCTTGACAATAGAAGGTATGCTCCTAGCGACCTCCCTGATGTTCATTCAAGCTTAGCGCCAGCGATCTACACATGACCAATCAGTAATCAGGATGCCACACACTGACCAATAAGATCACTCCCTCGTTGCTAGGCGTGGAGTCTAGCTGCGGCGCTATCAAAATCCAAACCTTCAGAGACGTTTCTGTTTACGTTGACAGTCGGTAAAATCAAGGCCCCAAAAAACACTGATTTCTTGCCTTTCCTTTGATCATTTAGCTTCGAAATTTCGGCAGATAGGCAAAACATTAGACTACAAAATTATTCCATAAACAGAAATCTGATTGTTTTGACCAATTTTGATGATGTGACTTTAAACTCCTTTTTTTCGGCTCAGCCGTTATCGACTTTAGGATCCTTTTGTTGTGGTGGGTCACTATATGTATTTATGTATGTATGTATGTATGTATGTATGTATGTATGTATGTATGTATGTATGTATGCATGTATGTATGTACACTTATACCATGTGTGTGTATGTTGTAAATATGTACAAATGTACAACCAGCTTATGTATCCCAACCATAAAATCAACATTTAGAGGTGTGAAGCTGCCTAACAAACAAACATGGCAGACATGACACACACAGGTTTTTTTTTCCTTCCTTGGTGGAGAGGATGATGTTATGGAAGGTGACAAGTAGGTAAAGAGCAATGAGGGACCTCTTCCACTCATCCATGGCGATGATGAGATCTGCTCGGTGGCAATCAACAGTCCACCGCTCTGCCTTGATGGACAAGGCCCTCGCCTGATGGATCGGAGGCGGCAATCTCCACACAGTGCGCAAAGGGGAAATGATGGGCTCGCCGATAAAGCCAGATTACGAAGGGGGCCCAGGATCTTGGAAAGTGATACCTCAATGGATGCCTTCCGCCAGTAATCTATCATTAAGGCGGCAGGTGCTAATACGCAACCAGTGGGCATTAACTTCATATATTGGGCCAATTCTAGTGTACTTCATTTGGTTTCTGATTTGCTGATCAAAGTACTTTAGTAAATATTTTAAGATCTCCCTACCATATTTTTGTGTTGGTGCTACCACAGCCAAAATTTGTAAAAATCTGTAGGTGCACTGTGAAATATTTCACATGTACAGTACATATTAATATTTTTATGTGTCATATGTTCCAGTAGTTGATGTCTTGATTCCGCAGAATTAAAAACACGCGAAATTCATCTTACCCGGCCGAGCGCAAAAAGTTACTAGCATGAAAATACCCAATTTTACAGTAATTTCTGCAACTATGCCTCATTACACTTTGTATCAGCCCAACAAGGCCCATTGGCCCTTCCCCTTCATGGTATGAAGCATTTATAAGCACAAATCATACCGTATGTATTCTACATGGGGAGAACAAATATATCTAATCTACAACAGTAGACAGATTTTGCAATATTCAGCTCCCCCCCCCCCCCCCCCATGGGGAACCCTTTGGTAAAAATGAGGTCCCAACCATGCCCCACCGATCTCCATATTTATTGGATTACGAATGCTGCATCCCAAACATAGCCAAGAATATCTGTCATAAGTGCAACACACACTCTGCAAACTACTTTCCATCATGTAGGTTATCTTATCACAGCTTAGATTCTTATGTACTTATTTAGAAGATGGTCTTGATAATTTTCATTTAACTTTAATTTTTTATCCTGCACTATGCTCTTTGCCTGAAAGTATATTAACTTGCACGTGATGTGACTTCATTTGCAGACCTCAATAAAAACACTGTCCCCATGAGACATTTTATATGCAGGTACAATGTACTTGGCTTGAAGTCTGCCTCATTTCAAAAGTAGTGATTATCTTTATTCATTGCCTTTCATTGTTTCCTTTTTTTCACAGGCAATTACCTAAAATGAGGTTGCATCCAAAATGTATGTGCATATGCACCCACTGCAATGAGCAGAAAAAGTAATCTAGGTCACAGAGCTCTCCATGCATGGCTAGTACACGTTTGTAATTCAGTATGATCTAGACAAGGCCTTGTTAGTCTTGCAGATAAGAGATACAGCAAAGATATCTTCCACAATATGCACAAACACACATGGTATGCAAATGTGTAAAATATACACTGTACACACATATTGCATATACATGTATCCACTATGGCCCGAATTCACGAAGGTGGTATAAATGAAACCATGGTTTAAACCATGGACAAAAACCATGGAGCGCCAAGTGTCACATGGAATATTTTGTCACGAAATCAGTCATTTCGTCGATGAAATGATTATTTTGTTAAGAAATGACAACATTTTGTAACTAGATGAACATTTTGTCCACGAAATGATAATTTCGTTAACAAAACGGTCATTTTGTCGACGAAATGATCAATTTCGTAATGAAATATTCCGTGCGACACTTGGCGCTCCATGGTTTTTGTCCATGGTTTAAACCATGGTTTCATTTGTACCACCTTCGTGAATTCGGGCCTATATGTACATACATTCACACACCAAAACACATATACACACATATACTCACAAAAACTGACACATGGTATAGGTGTACAATGTACCAGTAATTATGCCTCTGAATTGACAGCTGAGGACAATGGCAATACCTTCAGAGGAAAGTGGTTCCACAGTGCATTCCCTAGATGCTATCTTCAATCAGCAAGCAATGTAAACTCAAGCATGAGACAAAGAAACACAAATAAACCACATCAATAAAACAGCACACAAATGGCTTAAGCATACCGGACGTAACACTTTAAAGGGAATACACAGTTCATATGGAGGACAAAATAATTTCCACAAGGTAGCCAGTAGAAGCCAAAAAGCTATTTTCATCCCAGCAACAGCGCCAACAGTCACATGATCAACAGAACTGACTGATGCCAGCCAAGCAAACATCTGTAACCCACCAAGTCTCAAGGGGAAATCTCGCTCGATTATTTCTTCATCCAGTTGAACATCATTCATACCACACAGTGAGCCCAGTGCCTTTGAATGTCACTGTGTTCATTAACCCTTTCAGTGCCAATCAGTAAGATGTGCACAAATTTCATACACTTCCTCATGAACAGGTATGGGAGGGTTCATATTGTAAATTACATGGGAGCAAGATACTATAAAACGAGGAATGTTCGTGTGCATTTCAATTTCGGGAATTTCGCGAGAGCCAAGATTCGTGAAATTGAAATGCATGTGAAAGTTCTTGTCTACACTATATGCATTGAATGTTAGAGGCAACTCGCGAAAATTTCATGCCGCGAAAAAGGCCGTCGGCTCCAACTCGCAGAAATTTCATGCCGCGAAAATATCGTGTTTTACAGTAGACAGGAGCAAAATACAGACATAAAACTGACATAACAACAAAAAAGTCATTACTCTAATACACTGACCGCTTTTCATTCTCATGCCTAGAGGTCTAATGGATGGAGAAATTTGAGCCAAGACTGCTTTGTCATCAAACTGACACATTTTCAAGAAACAGGACTCCTCTTTTTCAAGGTCTCTCTTCTTTATTACAAGTCTGACAGTGTTGTCATGTAAAACTACACTCACTCTAGCTCTGTTGTTTATTGTCATATAATACTATGTGTACTTGCTGTACTTTTAGCTTCATTGAACAAACATTACAATAAATTTATGTAACACTGTATACTTTGTCCAAGATCTTTTTACAATGGACAGATTCTGCAAGAGGCAAGTCACATGAATCTTAATTCATACTTTTAGTATATCATGTTGCATGCAGAGCACTGTCCTCAAATATAGATTTGTAGAATTTTCATGAATTTTACATTTTTTTGCTGTTGCCAACTATATAGGTGTAAAGATGCAGCATTTTTTTTTTGTTTAGCAATTTGTTCAATATATTGATTTCTGCCAACATTCTAAACCATACTGTAGTACCAACGAAATTATTTAAGCAGTATCTGAGAATACTGACAATTTTTCTTTTGCATTCTAGAGTGAAAATCTGCCAAGAATATTTCATATCAGTGAGATTTAAAACACTGCCTGGCATCTGGTGTAAGTTCATTGATGCCATTAAATTAAAGAACAGGGATAAATTTTCACACTGGGACAAGTACATACTTAAATACATTTGCCTTTGGTTTGTTTTGTATGACAGTTATTTTTGAATATGATATTTCAGCATCTAAAAAAATATGGTTTCCAGAACTTTGTTCTTATTTTTGCATTTGCTTAGCAGAGTGCAAATTAACAAAATGTCCACATCAACTTCCTGTGCAATACAGTCAGTGGGACCTGAGACTACTAACAAGATTTTAGTAAAATTAATGAATCTATAATTTATATTGTTGTACACATTCTAATATCCCCGTTTTAATATCCAACTCAGTTTTGTAGACAGAAATATTTATGGAAACTTCAGTTCTGTGAATGTCTACACTAAACTTAACTCATTGCTTTCTATGCTTTTCACCTCTGATGAACAACATTCTTTTCACAGAACTCAAGGGCTGATAAAATTACTGATAATGGAGTGAATTACATAATGTAGTCATTGAAATATAAATATACTCAAACTCCCTACAATATGTCTTTATTCCTTATATTCAAAAGCTTGGTATATCATAAAGCTAGTTCATATTCAACACAAGTGTACCACCTGAAGAATAAAGATTTACAATACTTATCCATTTTTGTTAAAGGTACAGTTTACCATTGTGAGCAGTGATAAAAAATGTTCAAGATATCACATTTGATGCATATGTGCAGGTCATTTGTATCACAAAAATATCCTACCATTTAAAAATTTTGCAAAAAAGCCTAAATAAAAGGAGATATCACTATTTTTCTCATTAAACCATAACTGTAGATGATTTAAGTCTAGAAACATTTTTATTATAATTATTGTTTGCATTTTGTGTATTTAACAATACTTTACATTAATTATACTGATTCAAATTTTTACACTGGTTGTTTCTATCCCTAACTCACATTTTAGAACTATTTTGAAGCACTATACAGCTGGATTTTTGTTTCATCTGCAAATGGTTAATAATGCCTTTAATGCCTATCAGCATTGCCCTTTGTAGAATACTCAATAACCCCCTGGAGTCTGGGTGACTGACCCATCGTGATTGAGGTGCCAATAAAGCAGCATCACAATTATTCCAAGCTCAGTAGAAATATGCAATTAAGAGCCAATGAGGGTGGGGGTGGGTGGGAATGATTAATAAATATAACAGCATCTGCACAACCTCATGGCAAAAATGGATCAATATTGCTGTTTGCTGCTAAGAACACTTTCATGCATACTCCAAACAATATATGCGGCACAAATTTACTCAAATTTCTTTATTGTCAGTTAGGCCTAATCTATGCCAATATCTAAATATTTTCCCACATGTTGATAAATAGAGCAGTGTGAATTTGGTCTTTGTGCCATCATCCACTAACCAGCTATGAGCCTGACACTGTTTCATTCACATTAGTGGATATCTATCTGATGTTCACATGCAGTTACGCTATGCAAGAATCAAAGCCACATGAGTACGGTAAACATTTCTTGGACAAAGTCAAAGTAAAGAGTCACAGTAAATCATAAATTCTTTGCATTCATAACTGTTAGGGTAGACACTTTCAAAGAATTACAAGTAATTATTATGCATATTTACATTTTGCTAGGCAAATTTCAGTAAATTCATTCATTCATAATTTTGCAGATGAGACTATGATGCATGTTAGTACAGATTGTAATATCTCCCAGAATATGTATTGCCTTCCGTAGAGTGAGAAAGTCATCAATAGTTCCAAATAATCTACTTTTAACCTCAAACATCACACATGTCACATGTTGCTTAAAACGTAGAAGCTCAATCCCCAATTCTTCCTCTAGTACATTCTAATTTATTCAAGCATGGCTGATACTGAGGTGAGAACAAGCACTCCAACCATGTGCCAACTATGAACCTCTTATCAGGAACTCAGCAATTCTGTAATTTGGCAATCCTGTAAAGGTACAGTATGGGCACATAGTCACTGTAATGCAAATCTGCTACTGCGGGAGCTAAGACCGGAATAGGTGGGGGGGGGGGGGGGTGCATGCAGATTGACAGGTACAAAGAAAAGGGGGAAGAAAGAGGATTAAGCAGGCTGGAGACCCAATCTAAGGTTGGAAATGTCAGCTTTAATCCTCCTGCGCATCAAACTACCGAGTCTACTAGGGAAATGTCATCTTCAGAAGATATTAAAACTCTTTATGTGCCAGGGTGTAAACCCCCTGTGTGCCATATTTTTCTGAGACCGCAATGTGTAGTCATGCTTTGGGAAATCACTCAGTTTTTCAAATGTATGTAACTTTTATAACTCTGGGTTAATACCCTGGACATGTAATAGGCAAAGTTGTAGACAAAATGCAAACCTTTGCTTTGATGTGCAGAAGCATGACTTTGCACACAAAACAGTCACAGAAACTTAAAATTTACTCCCAAATTCAGTTGGGAATATTACTTGATAGTCAATCACTACATGAAATGCAAGCTACATGCGACAGGGATGGAATTGAGAGAAATGCTTTCAATTGCACTGTGGCATTTGCCAATTTATTGATCAGTTTTGGCAGGTTTGTAGGTTTGAGCAGAATATGTGATCTTGGAACACTGTCGAATGAGTCAGGCATTCGAACGTGGCACATAAAGTGTTCAATAGTATCTATGCACATTCTCTCCTATTTACTAATTTTCACTCCTTTTCTTTATCTCTTTTGTCTCTCAAGTCTTCAAATGCTCAATGGTATCTATGAATCAGCAGCTAGAGAGAGAGAGAGAGAGAGAGAGAGAGCAATTTAACATAAGGAATATACCCAATGGAAGATGATCAAAATGTATAAAAATCCCATTACTTCATGGGTATTTGTTGTTGTTGTTTTTTTCTCTCTGCATTGTCACATATGTACACACAAGTAGTTATGTACATGTATCAAGGCTGTATGCATGGTTGTTTTAATGTGTATGTACACGGGGTGACCAGATTAATGGAGAACATTCTATATGATATAGATATAGTACATACAGGCTGACCAGATCAGTGGAGAATTTTCTACGTGGTATACAATGTAACTACAGTGCATGCATGTGACAGGAAATACATTAAAGCTCACTCAATCTAGAATGATTTAACCCATTCCAGAAAATTCTAGGAAGTGCTTACATATTTGGCTGAGTGAGGCACTGTCCCTGTAGCCCAATGTGATTAGTAGTTAATTTTGGCAATGATGTTATGCACATAGTTAGGCAGTGAGTCATCCAGGATTCCTGGAACTTGGACTTGCTAGTATGTTCAAGTGTGTAGCTCCAGGTTGGAGAAAATTACAAAATGTACTAGAAAGGGGTGAATGGATAGTATATAAGCCGGAGAAATTCTGAGGTAGGCAGAGTACCCAACACCTCTGCTCTGAGAGTTACGTCACTTCTGGCTCTGAAGCGACTTGTTATAGTCAGTCCTGTGTTACCTGCTGACCTGCTATACAAACTGTGTTTGTGGAGATAAGGCCTGGGAGACATTTTGCCTGCAGAGAATTAATTTGCCTACATTGGAGATAGACTCCATATTTTAGTGTCAACGGACATTGTTACGGCAAAGCTGTGACGGGCTGGATTCCTTGCTGGATATTATAAAGTGAATCATCATTCACCGCATCAACTGGACGTGGTCGTCATAACGTTTGGATTCTGCACGTTTCGCTGTGGACATATATCGTGGATTTTACCGCGGATTTATACTGTGGATTAATGCAACCTGTGCCTCTGGAATTACGTCGGAGGAATCATTCATTGGTGCGTCACGGATCATTCATCTGTGCATCGAACATCAGATCTGGACATATTCAAAGGATTACTTAATACTTGTAAGTGATTCCACTACCACTTTACAACTGTTTTAGTGATCATTATTGTACTGATGTGAAAACCGATTATGAGTCTGTACCCACAATATCACTGTTAATAAACCGCCTGAACATTAGTTGATTGTTTCTTTTGTGCGATCATTCTCAGAGTGATTTTGGTCGTAACAGCATTTCATGCAAGCTTGAACAACAACTCCTACAAAAATATTCATTTTAAATGACATCTATAAAATGAAAACTTTAACTACAAACATGTGTCACTTCTACTGGGAGGGGGGGGGGGGGGGGATAGGAGGGAAGGACAATTCATAAAAAACAGTGTCCTTGCTATACAAGTGTTCAATGCATGAGGGCAGAGCCCTTTATATGGGGGCATACATAATTTATGCCTCTACCTGCCTCGCAGCAATTAGCACTAATTGGAGAACAAGGCGAGTGCTTAGGAGGTAATGAGAATGGTACATTATAACCCCTGCACCAAAATGCCATAATAAGCAGCTAAAGCCATCAAAGGGAAAGGTATGTACATCTCTCACATTTTCATGCCTTGAAATGCTTTCCCAATATTTTCACACGGAGCTTTTAATAAAGGAGGAAATTTTAATGCTAAAGTGCATAATATAGTAAATATATATATTGGAATGAGGTAAAGTTTATTGACTGTAAGAGAGTAAAGGCCGTGTCTTAGAGTGCATTTGTAGAAGAAAAGAGATGATCACTTGGTGATATATTGTGAGAATGTAGTACATGTATGTATACACATCTTGTTACAAATGATTTTCCTATTCAAATTTGATTTCCAATGTGACATCCATATGACCCAAAAAATGAATATGAGGTGATATTGCTTTATAGACAGGTTTAACATTTATTTTCACTGCTTACTGATGAAGTCTTTTAGTTTAAATGTAAAAATTTTGTCCTGTGCAACCATCAGCTTTTGAATGAAATCAAGACAGTCACTAAAATCTTTCCAAAATTCATATAAAATGAAATTGATGTCAAAGGCTTGCTAAACTCAACAGCCTGATTTCAACAGTTCCTTGGATCAGTGATAGCTGAACTCAAATATCAAAACTTGCTGTTGATTACGGCACGATAAGAAACACTTAAAAACATGATGATACCAATTCCAATTGCCTTAGTCACAGGAGCCACTTCCATGCCACTCGGTAAAACTTGCGCGTCAAGTGTCACCTTGTGCGTGGAATCAAGACCTCCCATTTCATTTGCTGTAATCCCACTTCAATAACAGATCAATGGGGCGGTCTACAAACAGCATGCCTGGAATAGATCTGTGCTATCTGTTCTCTCGCTCATTTGATGTTATCTTTCTCATGTTACTACATCACATTCCACTCACATTTTCTCCATCCCTCTCCCTCCAAATACCTATTCACTTCCTGTAATCCCCTTTAAATCAATACTGCCTTCAGCTGGCTGTGTGCAAATGGATAAAAAAGAGTCTCCCCATTCAGGGTTAATATATGCCGTCCAATGTAAGAATGCAAAAGCTTTCCTCTTGGTCTACTGATCCTATTTGTCACAGTGATTTGGCTGCCATGTTTTTGCGCTCCTCAAATATTTGACATATACATACATATTTCTGAAATACAAGGTTATGTCACCCCAACAGCAATGTGTACTGCTTTTGAAGATAGTGCAAGAAGGCACACAGCCACCACTCTGACAATTTCAAGCATGCTTTCATCTAAATAAAGGTATATATCTGTATCAACATAGTTCCAGTGATATTTTCACTATAACATGATCATGCAAAGATAAACAGAAGCAGCCAAGGTCAAAACCGAATTTATTCTTCCTCTATTGCCATAGGTCATCTTCAAGAACAGAATGAAAAAAAAAATGCAACTGATTGACCAATTGCCGTTCATCAATGTAAATTTAACACTATTCATTCAGTGTTTTGAGCAATAGCCATACCACACATAGGTTTACATGTACAGTAGGCCTATGTACTCAGGTATCCTTAATTTGAATACAAATAATCAATTTGAATGATTAACAAACAAACAAACATGCAAACATTACTTTATACAGATCTTTCCCATGCCCTAATACCATGTTGTCAGAGTTGCCAATTACAGGTGAACTACACCTCTTTATTGCCATGGTAACTGTTTCAAATGCAAAATGAGGCAGACAATATTACCAATTAAAGCTCCCTGAGGGCTGCTTCCATCACATCCAATCCTAACAAGGAACTATCTCAGATCCTGCAGGGAAAAGCAAAAGATATCCTGATTGGTTTCCAAGCAGGCAGCCATTTGTCTACATTGATTGCAGTGAGAATCTGTTATTATGGTGAAACCATGTCACAACAAGCAGACGGAACTTTCTGTTGATTGGATCAACATCTGTGACATCTGCACTGTGAATGAAGCATAATGTGGGCGCTATACAGACCGCATTATTCATTTGCAAAACAGAATGGGAGGGTCTTTTGCAAAATCTACTTGTTACGATGGGGGGGGGGGGGGGGGGAGGTAAAGGCTTAACACTTGTCCAGACCAATTACACCTGACAAATTTCCGTGCATTCAACACTGATTAATAGCTTGCAGGAAGGCGTAATAAAATGCCGGCAGATGTTTACACTGGTTGCTATGACGTCCATTTCTAAACTCCTTGTGGCCGCTTGCAATCACGCTTCTAAACACAGCACCTCCAGCAAATAATATCGAGTTTTACTGACCAGGATACACGATACCAAGGAATGCATTCTGCATAGATCATGTAGATGAGATACAAGTACCAGAAAAGGGTATTACAGGCTGTAAGTGGTCCCTTGAATAGACTTATGTGTTTGTGACTCTGCATACTAAAATACTATGTTCACCCTGACAAGTACTCATTTAAGTTAGTTTTATCAAAGTGGGTATTTTTGTTGCCATGGCATTCGACCATCACATATTTGTGAAAAACAGAAAAGTTTGAGAAAATAACTCATAAGTAAACTGCAGCAATATGACGTATTCTCCTGACAGTTTGTCAGTGTATTCTATCTGATCATAATTGATCTTCCACCTTTCAATCACGACAGTGAGGTGAAATTCTCCTAAAGAATGCTTGAGGTTGGTGATGAGAGTTATCCCTACGGAACGCTGTTTTTACTCAGGAGATTGTGAGGAGACGTACTGCATTCCATGCGTGAAAAGTGTTCACAAACGTGTTACTCCCTCAAGCAGGTTTTTTTAATGGTGAAGCGTGAAATACCTCAGTGACTTATAAACAAGAGCCAGCAACTTTCAGGCACAAGGGTTTTCTGTTTACAGAAAGTGATATCAGCTGAACTAACCCGCTGCTAATCTGCAAATGAAAGCCTTTCATGAAGGACAATAGATGTTTTTGCTAGGAACTTGATACTCAGGCTCCAAAATAATGTGTCGGGTCTGCAGTTGAACATGATAGTCGGTATCTTGTATCAACAACAGAGGGCAGCGTGCACCAGCTATTAGACCCAGAAGCAATGTTCACCTTCTGCTTGCTTATCATTGTTGTTGTTGTTATGTGCTAGTTGGGTCTCTTTCTTCTTTCTGGGTTGGTGTGATCTACATTTAAAACAGCCAATTGTCTCATGAACATTCAAATTATATTACTGCTCCAGAAAAATTTGGCCAAAGGCTTGGATCTGAATTCTAACAACGTCATTATAGGCCCGTTCACACACAAGGGAAAAAGTGCGATTTAAAAATCGATTTTCTTATCGCGATCAAAATTTCGAAATTTTTTCCAGTGTGGACAGAAAAATCTCACTAATTACCGCGATCCTTATCGCGATCCAACTCGCACTATTAGTGCGATTTTTCAGAATAATCGCGATTATTTTGCCAAGCGTCGTGTGTGTGAGCGCGATCGAGATTCGGAAATCGGTATTTTTAATCCCATCGTTCGTAGCGCGTGCGAAACTCTATTGGGACTGCGGGCGGGGTCAGTCTTCGGTCATGCAAGTTTCGCACATGCGCAGTTTGGCCACTGATCGTTCTTTCCTTGCTGCGAAGTGCGATTTTTCCCTGTGTATGAACGGTCGAAAAGAAAATCGAAATTTGGATCGCGATTGAAATTTCGATATTCGTTGTTTGTGAACGGGCCTATTGTAGTATATACAGTACTTTCTCTCCAATCTGCTTGATAAAGTCTAATCACAAACCCAGCTGGGTCTAATGGTACACTTAAAGGTCCTGTTTACCTTTGGGAGCAGTAATTTTAAAAATGTTCAAGATATCACTTTTGATGCATATGTGTAGGTCAGTTGCACACACACACATACAAAAAAATCCTACCATATAGATTTTATTGCAATAAAGCCTAATATATAAGGAGATATTACTGCTTTCCTCTTTAAACCATAACTGAAGACGGTTTAGTCTGGAAACATTTTTATTACGACTATTGTTCACATTTTGTATGTTTAACATCGATTATACTGGTCCAACTTTTTACGTTAGTTGTTCCTACCCCTAACTCACATTTTAGAACTATTTTGAAGAACTAATGCTTGGTTTCTGTTTCATCTGCAAATATAATGCCTTTAAAGGGTGTATACAGTTCTGGTTGAGGTGAGGATTTAGCTTTTAGTGTTTTGCGAGATATTCAAAAGCCTTTCTATGAGATGTCAAAGAGCATGCAATTCTAAGGGGTATCAAAAGTTTATTTGATGAAAATTGGTTTTGAAATGGCTGAGATATCCAAAAACAAGGAGAAACAAAGAGATCCTAATAAAAGCGCGGCCTGTCGCCTTTTATCATTATCACTTTTTGTTGTTGTTGATATTTCAGCCATTTGAAGACCAATCTTCCTCAAAGAAATGTTGAATCCTTCTCAAAATTACATGCTCTTTCATATTTCATAAGAGATTTCTCATTATCTCACTTAGGAATGCTATAAACCTGAATCCCCACCTCAACCAGTACTGTACAGTCCCTTTAAGCCCTGTTCATACTGGGTTCATCCCGTATTCCTCCAAACAAACTTGCTGAGCTGGAGTACAAGATGCAGTACATTCCTTTTCTAAAAACATGGAATAAGGCGTGATGTACTGTTTATGTACATTGTAGGTAGGCCTATGATACATGAACCTCCATGTCCATGTGTGATACACATCCATTATATCAACAAAATCTCATTTATTACCATGTATGTCATTATCGCCATTAGGATAGGATGCCTTCTCCTTTTTTTTTTTTCACAAAGGATACTTAAAGCGTAGAAATTTTAATGATTTTCAGTTGAAGAAACCATGGAGATTTTAAAGAGAAACAGCAAAAGATGACATGAATTTGACTGTCAATATATTGCAATGTCACATAATGAATTTTTAATCCACAAAATGTAATTCATATAAAAGTTACACCAATGCAAATCAACTCTACACAGTTTACAATAAGGCCTGGCAGTGGAATACATCTATGGTACATGTTGAGTTGGGAGTGCGCTTATCAGCGAAACTTTTTAAATAATTTCTTTGCTGCAAGCATTTCATACTGAAAGTAACTTGGCACAGCATCCGTATGTTCTCCCATGTTCATGCTAGAAGGTCTAGCATAATTTTCAACCCATTTTTATACTTTGCTTTATATCCCTTGACTGTGCTTTGTGCCCTATCTTACTGTACACAGTTTCACAAAAGAAATTAGAAACCGCACAACTTCTGGATATGACTGTAAAACCACAAATGTTCGCATGCATTTTTATATTGCAAATTTCATGAGGGCAAAGATTCACAAAATTATATTAAATGCACCCATAAGTTCTTGTCTACACTATGCATTGATTATCAGAGGCAATTCACGAAAATCTTATGCATTTGAAAAGGCTATCGGCTTCAATTCGTGAGAATTTCATGCTATAAAAACATCTTGTTTTACAGTGCCCAATCTTCGCACCGTGTTTTTGCTCAGCAGACAAGGGGTAGTATACTGCATCAACCCTGGTAGCTCTTGCAGAACCTCCTTATGAGTCTTCGCTAATAATGGTGCTTCAGCCAAGCATGTGCTTATTTTCATAAAATTAGAACCTCCTGGGTTCTCATTTAGCACTTAAGATGGGTTTGGACCGAGACAACTCTTGCCTCAAATACGCTAAATGGGGCATAAGCAGGAATCATGTGGAAATGCATGATGCAATGCAATCTATCGTGGCATAAAGTTTACAGAGTTGACGCTCGACGTTTTTCCCATGGTGATACATGTTCCAGATGCAAAAATTTTCATAAGAAATAATGTATTCCGTCCCGAGGTGAATGAAATAAGACCAGCATTCAAACAGATAGAGGTGAAATTGCGGAAATGTCATCAGTTCTCCAGGCAGGCAAAATTTGGGTCAGTTTGATCCAAAATGATGCCACACCATTCTACTGTACAATAGCATGGATACATGGACAAAGTTTCAACAGCACACTGAGCTGGCATGAATTGATCAAAACTTGGGTTGCTATTAAAAAGCCTATGTACAGATGACATTTCACTGCAAAATTTAGGGCCAGGACCAGATAGGATGTACCTACAATCTTCTTCTGCTCTTTCAGTGTCTATCATTGTCTCCTGATTGAGGCATCTTTGTTTGTGAAGGCCAGATAGGCTGCAAGACAGGCTTCCTTTTAGTACCAAACGCTTTCTCGATGCAATACTACTCTACAGCATTAGGAATACCAAACTGACATAAAAAACTAGTTTAGGTACCAGCACTCGGCTTAAAGGTAAACTTACCAAACCAATCCCCATTGAGGTCTCATAATGGCAAGTTGATTTCCTAGGTCTGTTCAAAAACTGGGATCCTTCAGCAGTGAGGGTTCTACAAGAATTTCTGGTCTCAATTATACTGATGGAGAGAACGTCTCTGAAAGAAAACGTGCCATGCTTCGGTGACTGTAGCTCTATTGTGTATAATGGTGTTTATCGTTCCTCTGTTTTGGCTCCTTATCTCTTCACCAAGTCTTGTCTGCATCGTGCCGTGCAGTTAATGATTAAACTCATCACTGCTCAAAGTGTAGTCTAGATGCTTACGTCATGTCAGGAGATAAGCCGAGAGCTTTGCCTTCTTCAGCTGGAGAAATTGATGCAGTGGCTTTCATATTCTTCATACTAGGTTGTCCACAGTGTGCAAAATCAAAGATGGATGAATACAAGGCAAAACAACAAAGCTGTGTATCATTTGATGAGTACATCTCGAGCTAATTTACCAGCTGAGTAGCAGCATTGCCAAAGGAGCTGTCTGCCTATAAAACTCACAAAGTAATACTACCTGAGCATACACACAGTTGCAATAATTGCTGTACTGAGATGAAATGTAATGATTCTCATAGTCTGTTACAAAATTAAATTGCATTTCAATAAGCACTTGACTATTGTCAAGAAGCCTAGTAATTACGCTCAGCATCAGTTACCTGTACTTCCAAGTACATCACGGGCATCTCATCAAATCCTTTGGGGCCCACACACTTCATAAAACACTGCAATGATTGCAACATGTACAAGTGCAGTTCCCATATTGTTTAATTTTTCACCAGAGAAGATGGCTGGATAGCCTATATTCAGCTACATTAGTTGGTCTTCTATGGGGTACAGTTTGATGTGAGGCAGACCACTTTCACCAGGTTATGCACCCTGCTCTTTGTGATGAATGAATGAAGTGGGATCTCTTAACATACTTGAGTTGGCAATATATGGCAGCAATTTCAATGGTTACACTAGTTAGGTTCAGACGACAAGCCTTAACCTCGAGGTTTAACCTCGAGGTAAAGCTTGTAGTAGGGACTGTGAAGACGCACTAGTATTTAGCTAACCTGGAGGATAGCTCGATGTTACGAGCCACGAGAAATCTTATGGTTAGCGCTCTAACCACGAGCCGTGGGGGGGGGGGGGGTGGTCCCCACTCGTAGTTAAAACACCATGTGGACACAAAAATCAACACACTCAAAGGGGCAGGAATTTAACCTCAAGGTTTCGTAACCTCGAGGTTAACATTCGTCTTGTGGATGCAAGTCGAAGTTAGGGGGCAAGAGCTTAACCTCGAGGTTAGGGCTTGTCGTCTGAATGTAACTATTTGAATGTTTGTGCCCAGTTGCAACCATGGTGGCTGTGACTGAGTTGTAATTACTGTAAAGTGTTCTTTAAACCAAGTATGTGTCAATCTGCCCATCTGTTGATGGTGTGATCCCTTCGTGGATTGGCACTAAAGACCCAGGACTAACTGTCAGTGAACAGGAATGAAGTAATCCACTTCATCCCTCATGCATACCAATGGTTTTGTAGTGGGACTATTGACTTGTTACACCTCACTGGGTTTGTGTGTACAGATATCCTATGACCAAGTTTCAGAACAAATCAGTTGGAAGCCCATGAAGTGATCGGGATAGAAGACAGTTATGACACATGGCTACCTAATATCGATGTTCAACTTATATACACCCAGAATATTTCGCAACATGGAAAGTCTACACATCCATTCAATGTTATCAACTGCTGCTACTGACGCTATTTACCTTTTACACATGTGTATTTTATCAACAAAATATGGCTAAATGTACAAGAGAGTAAATGATATGGATGGCTCAGTTTTCTCATAATGAGTCTGTGTGTTTAGACTTATTTAGGTGGCTACTAATAAAGCACTATAAACACTCGAGCAAGCCACCTCAGAACCAACAGCTCCAGGGGCTCAAAAAGAAAGTGCCTTGCCCAAAGGCACAACAGCTGCTGCATGGGAACTCATGCACACTCCCTAAATACTTGCTGTATTATTCTTTACAATCTGATTGACAGGTGACTGCTACAGAGGGCTTGACTGTATTTATTTCTAAATCTTTTTAAAGATATCATGAAAAGAAGAAACATTGACAAATGGACAGATTGACTGACCAAAGACAAAATGCACTGTACATGAATATTTAAGGCTTGGGCAGGAAAACCTATGGGCATTTCCACGGTAACTCACGTTATATTTTGACTGTACTTGACTGTATTTATTTCTAAATCTTTTTAAAGATATCATGAAAAGAAGAAACATTGACAAATGGACAGATTGACTGACCAAAGACAAAATGCACTGTACATGAATATTCAAGGCTTGGGCAGGAAAACTAGATCCTTTTAACAATCTCATGTTTGTACTACTATGCATGCTGTAATCTTCAATGAACAACCAAATCATAAAATGTGTTCGCGCACTGCCGGGCTTGCTCTGGGAGACAAAGTGCTGCCAACTAGGTCCCCATGAACGCAGTAAACAGCAGACACAGGATGCAGAGCTACCAAGTCTCACGCATTCTGCGTGAGACTCAAGCATTTAGGGTCTGTCTCACAATCTCACGCATGGCACCCATATTTCTCACGCATCTGGTGAAGTCTGCAATTTGGGCCAAAATTAAGGAGCAGAGCTCAAAGTATTAGAGTGATAGTTGCAATTATAGGTATATTTCCCTTTTGCCTTTCAAAATATAATAAAAAATAGTCACTTAAGTATGCACCAGATCGCATCATTAAGAGCTAATAATTAAAAGAAGCTCCCTACCATGGGAGGGGGACACCCTCCTCGTTCGCGTGCGCATGCGCACGAGCGCCGAGACGCCGAGTCATAAAAATCTAACCCATAAAAGTTTTTTGAACTTGGCATCTATGAGGATGGCGCACTGCCCGACCCGGCCCCAGAGATGGCGTGCCGACAACCACATCCGCATACACGCTATAACCTGCGGGCACACACCAACGTGCCTCAATGTACCTGATGAAGCTCCGCAGTAGTGACCAAAACGTTGCACATCTTTCTACAATTTCTTCGCGAGATAAAAGATCAATTTGTTCCCCTATCACCATATCTGAATATAATTTTAAAACATGTTAACTATCCAGTGAGTGTTAGCAGGCATTAATGTAGAAATCCTCTACTGACCTGCTGCTATTTTCTGTGTTATTTTGAAAACCCGTGAACTTTTCCATCAGATGCCTCATTTTCACCTCTCTCTTATAAAGCCATGATGGTCAGATCCTGACAGGCGAATATTGACATCCTGCGGTCTCCAAATTTGCTTTGGCGATGGGTGAAATGGGAGTCAATATATGTCCAGCCACCATTTGGGAAGGATCATGTTACTAACAACGGGCTCCATGTTTGACACTGCTCTTTGCAGCACAAATGGAAGTGAAAGTGGAAAGAAACTTAAAATGAAAAAAAAAAAAACCCACAGCAAAGCTTGTAAAATATTCAAAGAAGCTTTAATACAGTCACACAATCATGCATCAAAGACAGTATTGAATAAAGATGTGCAAGAAAATCTTGAAGGTGGAAAACACAAATCCATTATCAAATAATTATTCAACTTTAACACAAACTTTACTCTGAAAAATGAGAATAAATAACGACAATAAACATGACAATAAATTGCTATTCCTAATTACATGAATCTAGTCCAGCAAACCAAAATTTGAGTTGGTGATTTTTGAGAGTTAGTGATTTTTGAGAGTTAGTGTTGTTTGGGGGATATGTCAGTACTGTGAAGTCCACATTATCCCATATGACTTTGCCTACAAATCATTAAAAAAAAGTGTATTTTGTTGAGTACTCCCAATGTCAGATTATCCAATAATAAAACATCTGCCAGTAAACTTTGATGGTGAAAATCTTTGGGAGGGCTTGAAAAAAAAGTGCAAAGTTCACTGACATGACAGTTAGATTTAATACAGAATTTTTATTATATTTTATCATGGATTTAATTTATAATGTATGCCATTGCTTATTGATACTTGCAATATTTTCCTTTAAATCTTAGTATGATGGAATATAGCTATGAAGATATACAGTATATATAATGTCACAGTGTGATCAGTAAGACAACTGGTTTGCAATATAATAATCTCACAAAGATATTGCCTCCCACTAGTCAAAGTGGTGTATCATCTGTATGGTGGAAAATCACTAACTTTTCCCCTGAGAAATTAGTATTATACCGTTGTCATTTGTCATTCTGTCAGTGTGATTCTTAATTCCTAATTTAACCACTTGCTAAAATTGTCTTACAAATCCTCATGCAAATTATATGCTGTACACAGTGTCATCTTCAGATAAAGGGATAATTATTTCTGTAAAACATCTTTGACAGAGTACAATTAGCTTTTATACAATGGATACTCCAATACCACCAACTTTCTCGTACTGACTAGCATCATAGGTGAGACATCAGTACTTATACTATCAGCTAAGAAACTGAAAGTAGTACAGTGTAACTCTCAACACTTGACACGACATAAACATCCTTTTCAAACTACAAAATAGTACCGGTATACTAGAGTTATTGTAAGGGGCTGCTTTCATGCAAACCCCTTTCCTTGTGGTCTATGCTTGCAAAAATTATTTTAAGTGTTAGTATTTTAATACAAAATTATCACCTAGCTACAGACTTGGTATGTTCATAGTTAATGGTCAATATTTGATATTTGCAATTTTAGCAATACCAAAATGAAGATAAAAACAAGAAACTATACAACCAACACACATACACACACAATAATGTTTTCATCAATTGTGAAATAAAAAAAAACATTCACAACTGAATGAAAAACAGAGAAATGCAACATTTGGCATTTCTAGTCATTTACTGACAGGTACGATGTAAATTGGTACCTTTAAAATGGCGCTCAAAGTGACAAACAGACAAGCAGCTGTGGGCCTGAACTCTGAAAAGTGGTGAGAAATTTCACAGGAAGAGAGAGAGGGCTACGCTCTCTCTCCATCGTTGAAGAGGTGAGGAGGTGGGGATGGGGGAGGAACTCAACAACCGGCTGGAGTCAAGTGTAGACATCCACTGGGAGTTGGGTGGGGAGTGTCGCCACGGCCTCACAAATATTGACTGGCAAAGAACTGCCCTGGGGGATAATGATTTCTTTGCAAAATCCAGCTCAGAGTTGAGCTCTATGGAAGGATAAAGGTATTACCAGGCTGAGAGGTTCTGGCTTGCAGGGGGAAAATGCAAATTTCATATTGAGTGACTTCAGCTGTTTGTGGCGGTGTTGATTTTGACTGAAATCAATTTGCCTAGGTGTGATGAAGACTCATGATGAAGGAAATTAATGTGAGCGAAGAGTTACAATGTACTACTCATGATAGAAGCACATACACGTAGATCATACATTATCGTGAATTGTTGATGGTGGATATTAGGATTCCGCTGAATTGGAACCATCTGAGTATAAAGAAGATTCAGGGATGACATCCAAAAAGACTGATCATTCTAGTGAAAGTACGCTATTCATCTCTGGTAGATGTGAATATGTCATCTACAGCTTCAATGCCATCTAAGGTACATGAATCCAACACGTTTCCACATCTATACAATGTAGGTATGAATCGTGATTCATTTAATAAGTATTCTGAATTATATGTTCTTAAAATAGACCTACACTACTGTACATGTACACAAATAAAAAATCAACCAAGGTTCTTTTTTAAATCATAACCATAAAGAAAATATAGGTAAACAAAAAAATATATATATCCTGTAGAATCACACTGAAGAAATATATCGCACATTATAATATTCAGCCAGTATGCTCACTAAATCCACCAAAACTGCAAAAATTAATTTTATTGTATTCCTTACTCATAAAACATGACCTTGTCAAAGTCATGGTAATTGACTCCAATAAATGGATATCTACTCTGCTAATAATGCAAAGAAAAAATTGGAATTAAGAATTCTTTTTTAATTATACAAACATGCATATAAATAACTCTCAAAACATAATCTTTCAATGTAAGCGTCTGTAAAGTTTTGTGTATCCCTGCTTTTGCTATACTATTGGTCTGCTGGATTACACTACAAAATGTATGTATCACATAGACATTCAAGAATTACAAAACCAACAACAAACCATACAGAGAGTGTCAGGCACTGCATCTGGGCAAAATGACATTTTTTTTTTATAACAAAACAAGCAGTTTTCCTTGAGGATAGATCAAATTACAGCAAACAACCTTCAATCCGCTGCATCAAAAATGCCTGTAGTGTTGTATCGAGGACTGTGTTCATCCACACAATATGAACTCTGACCCCTATTCACTGCAAACTCGGCTCAGTAAATTGATACAAATCCATGGACGAAAAGTAAACATTCTCAAGCTTGGGATCACTCTCTAAGCATGATGAGCCCCTGATATGATTTTTTTTTTCCCTATTTAATCCCATTCCATTTGATGTCTACCTTTAAATGAAGAAAAAAAAGAATCATCATCATCTGTGTGATCAATACAGGGAAAGAGTGCTTTAGGAAGAAGGCTTTTGAAACTGAATGTCTACCTGTGCAGTGAAGCAACACCATTCTACACTGTTTGCAGACCATTATGACATCACGAAAGGTACACACTACGGCATGTTGATTTTTCGACGTTCCTCATACCAATCTCAACAATGCACACAGTGTACCAGACAAGGAGCTACAGTAGTCAGTGTCGTTTTGATTCATAGGGCTTATACAGTGAGAACTGAGATGAATGAAACAGCACATATTCACTCACACTGAAAAATAATCTTTACACCAAAGATACTTCGTTAAGAATGTTAACAGAGCCTATACAGGTCATAGCTATGCATTCTAAAAAAATGGATGGAAAAGGTTTCTTGGTATTTATTCGATATATCATTCAAATTACCATTGCAAGCTTTAACACAAGGGAGAAGTAAATTATACCCCAGTACTGCCAACAAAAATTTATGTTTTAATCTGCACTAATTCATTAAAACACAAACATTTGATTGTTACTTTATTTTTACATTTTTAAGCTTGTAATTGATCAACAAATTGTATGCCATCAAACAAAATCTTTTGAAATATTGTTATAATTAATGCATTCAAATTCAGCTTTTGGATTCAGCATTGCATGGAAGATCAGAATTAAAAGCTATACAGGGGAAAAAACATGACATTCCCCGCCATGATTCCTAGCAATCTTAAAATAGTTTGAAGACTGGTCTACATGATCTTATCTACAGAGGTCACTTGGTACATGAATTTTATGGCAAATTCAGGGGCAGTGGAAAATCATCTTCCTACTGCCTAGACTGCTCCCAAATCATCCAGTAGGAAACATTTTGATTTAAAGGGATGGTGTAGTATTAGTTGAGGTGAAAAACAGCTTTTAACTTTTTGAGAGATACTTAGTTCACTTGATGAAATGTTGAAAAGCATACAATCCTAAGAATAATTCAAGCTTTATTTGAAGAAAATCGGTTTTGAAGTGGCCGAGATATATATAAAAAAAAGTAAAACAAAGCGATTATAATAAAAGATGGGTCCTACCTTTGCTTTGTTTTGGATAACTCAGCCATTTCAAAACCAATTTTCATCATATAAACTTTGAATTCCTCTTTAAATGTAATTATCATGCTCTTTCATATTTCAAGAGGTTTCTCATTATCTCAAAAAATCATAATAAAAAAATGTTCAGTTAGAGACCTCAAGTCCCATCTCAGCTAAAACTGTACCAACCTTTTAATACTGTACAAATTGAAGTCCACACCAAGTTTGCTTTCAAAGCATAATGAAAAAAAGAATGTATAAAACAACCATAATGCTATGGTTCTATCAAAATCAGAAATGACATACACATGTATGTAAAAATAGGCCCCTTCAAATTCCACAGCAGGTCACCTCTCAAGGCATATTAGAGAAATTGAAAAAACAACAACTTGCTTGAATGCTATAGTTCTATCGATACCATCTAAATGAAGTTGGAAAGTTTGGAATGTTGAGCTGCTTTTCCACAAAATCGTGGTATCAGGAGCAAGTTATAAAAAGTACATAATCTGTATTCTAGAGAAGTGATGACACCAAGCAAAACTGTTTTCACAAACACACACACTCATACACCCACCCACACAAAGAGCATACAACACAGAGATGCTATAAAAAGAGTGGAGGAGCACTAGGTACGAGATTTGCAGTGTGAAGTGACCCCATGGAGGGAGGGGGGTTGACTGTTGGAAGGGGGATGTGAAGTCACCCTCCCATGTTAAGGAACTTTAGGTTTACTGTGCAATCTTGTGCATACCGGTACCTGGGGGGCATTTCATGAAGCATTTTGATCTGATATTTTTCTGACAAAATGTTACAAGCTACTGAAATCCTTGCATCTGATTGGCTGAGAGCAACTATTTGTTGGACAACTTTGTCGGACAAAATGCTTTATGAAATGCCCCCCCCCCCCCCCCCCCCGATATCTGATTTAAAAAATGATTATTCTGGTGATTGGAAATCCAATCTTTCTTCTTCTTCTACTTCTTTTTTTTTTGGGGGGGGGGAGGGGTCACTCTATTTTAGAGTGCCATGAGAAAAAGCTTTAAGGAGTGTGAGTGTGAGGAAGACCCCTGAGAGTGGCTGGGGCATGAGTCTCATGGCTGTGAGACTTGCTAGGTCTGACAACAAATAAAAATAATCCAAAAAACAAACAACAAAACAAAACAAAACAAGGGCTAAGACTATAAAGTCTTCCCGATCTAATAACACTATCTGTTGTGCATCCCTGTACCTGTTACAGTAATTTCGAGCATATCACCCACTAGCCCTGCACCACTTTTCACTTACTGAAGAAGATTTAGGGATAGGTAGAGATAGCAACAAAGACAGGACGATTTGATATGAATAGTTCTTTGTTGGTTTGCAGCAACTGAGCTATTTAAACATACTGAAATCACTCACAACATTGTACAAGCACATAGATCTACTCATTGCTCCAAACACTAAACAGTACACTTCAAAGAAGCAAGAAACTCAACCAACAAAACAATGGTAAAAACTCGCAAATACTAAATAGCGTTACGCAATTAATCCACAGATTACAGATCATACCACTGGACTCGGTAACTAACCAAATTCCTGTAAACCAGTCAGCATTCTGTAGCTGCCCAATCGCCGTCGGCGCGCCAGCCGCAGGCTCAGCTCAGCCGGTCGCTCTCCCTCACTTTCCCCAGCAGGCTGCCGCGGGGTGCTTTAGGCTAGACAGACATCCAAGTATTATTTCACTGTATTTTTACAGCATCGCTTCGTATATGTCCGCTGTAGAAAGTTAGACAGAGTAGAGGATTGGGGCGGTGATATTCCTGGCCACTGAATAGGTTAAACCATGAATGGCAAAACAGAAGTGACGTGCTCTAAAGACGTTTGTTGAGCTCACGATTACAGCGCTCTTCACATGGGTGTGCATGCTGTTATCATGCTGCTGAAGATGTGGATGGGTGAAGTGGGTTTACTACTACAGTGGCTGACTGCTTGCAGCCGCGCCATACGCCATGCGTCGAACGGTACGGTGGATGCTCTACTCGCCGCGGCTCCGCTCGGCCTCTGCTGCTGCTGGATAGGACTGAGGTTACGGTGCCGAGCCAGGGTCCGGTGCGGCACGCACACGTCTAGTACATTGTCACAAATGAATGAGAAGCGTCACCTCCCTGCTCGCACCGAAGGTTTTTGCGATTACGTGTACCAGGGAGGTGAGACACCTGCGTGTACAAAGATAGCGCCATATCTGTGAACACAAGCAGCAGCAGCCGTCTTCCAGCACCATGGTCACCCTAGTTCGCACTGATTTCCCCACCTTGAGGGTGATTATTTGTCTGGCAGGAATAGTGCTATCATTTTATGCTCTTTACGTCGAGGTTAGCAAGGAACACAATCCAAACTTCAAAGCTATGTGCGATTTGAGTGGAAGCGTCAGTTGTTCAAAGGTCTTCACTTCGAAGTAAGACAATCATTGTACAGTCCCACATATTGATATAGGAGTTTGCAATTGCAGTTAGCCACATCGCACGGCCGCCGCGCCGGTTTCATGCCATGCATGGCATGGCCGGTTGGCATACTAGTATCATGGGCATGGCCATGGCCAATGCAGTGGGCCATGTCCATGGCATAGCAATAGGCCTACATAATACACAAAAGTGTACCAGTGGTAGACAGTTCAGTTGGATTAGAGAACATACATGAAGAAATAACAGTACCAGTAGTTTAGTTACCCACGCCGTAGCCCGACCAGACGCTGTTAATACGCTACGCGAATACAGCGTCTGACCAACGAGCGGGCACCTACAAAGTGGGGAACCACAACACAACTACAAAACTTATGAAAATTTATACGTTCTTTATAAACAATGTACACGTTACCAAACGTTACTCACCTTAAGTGCATGCTTGTATTACAGAAGGTTCGTAAGTCCATTGAGAGCCCTCGTGATAAGTCCGTGGAACCAAAAAATGATACTTTCTGGCGGATTCCCTAACACCGTCAGGGTTCATCGTTGCAGAATTCAAAATGGCGCCTTGATCTCTGCGGAAATCTTTTGCGTGCGTGCGATGCGCTGCTTGAGTGTTGGTGTAGCAGCACGGTCGACAGCGCGACCTTTTGAAAGGGCATTCAGATCATGTGACCTCCCGGATATTGGAAATGGCCTGGCGTGAAAGACGATGTACCGTTCGTGAACCGTTCACACATGCTGCATATAACCATCATTTTAGGTAAGTTATCAAATCTAAATTTCAATATTCATAGCATAGATATGAAGTCTCATTATCATTTTGTTCGTCAGATGAGTTTGAAGTGACAAAAAAATGATCTAAAGTATCAAAATTCAATCCGATCGCATGCTATCGTTGGACCCTCTTCGTGTTTGGAGCTTCGTTGGTACAGCCCTGTCGCGCTACGTATGTACAGCGGCGACTGGGCTGTGTATAGTTACCCACGCCGATGAAAATCGGCAGGGGTTAAAATGTGAATAAGGGTTGAGGCCGTTAGAGGCTCTGTATGCAATATGTTTGTTTGTTACGTTACAAGATAACATTAACAAGAGAACGGGTAAACAGATTTGCACCGAATGTTCAGGGAATGTTTGGATTGTGACAGGAAAGAATTGATTGGATTTTGGTGATGATCAGTTGACCCCTGCAAATTCTGTGTGACCTTGTACACTAGTTTTGACCCCATGCCATAGTATAAGTCTAGAACCTAGTAGTCCTATTCATAGATCTAATGTTAGTATGATGGGGTGGTCGACCACTCTGAACATTTTCCTATTTCTTACTTTGCACATTTTCCACTACCATACGGAAACAGAACTCCTAGATGACGGACTTCGCTGCTCACATGTTCGTAAAAATTCCAAAATTTATGTTTTAATATTTGAGGGACTAGAGTAAAATATCCCGTTTGTGGCAGTTTAAGCATTGTTAAGAGTTTTTCCAACTTGTAAAGAAATCAGGCAAATTATTTTCAACCATTTCATATATCAGAGACAAGATTATTCATTAACGCAATTGTTTTCATGAAAGAAATTTACCATTGACCAACGCAGTTTTCATAATTTACCATGGCAAAACCCGGCACAATTTTCGCCGATAAGGGCGATATGCGACGTAGTATTTCTGCTTGCGGCACGATGTACAATCCCTATGCAATACGCGCGTGCTCCGCGATCTTTAGCTGAACGCCTTCACATGTCTCGCGAACATTGCGTAAGCGCCAATTCCCATTGCGAAAGCACATGAAAATAGCGTGCGCACATGCATTGGCCGCAAACAAGTTCGCACTTCTGGCGGTGTTGTTGATGTCTTTCTCGTGTTTTTCTCATTTTTTTCGATGGTAACGTCCACTTTCTGAAAAAAATGGCGGCCCACATCGGCTCGCGAAAATTCTATTTTACGTGGGGATATGTTTTCAAAATCCATGAACATCGAGAAAAGGAAGAAAAATCCAGTTTCTTGGACCATTGTTTCTTAACTGTTATGTTAAGAAGTACCGAAAATTTCAGTTTGGATGCGATATGTTGTCATTTAGGTGAGAAAATTTCACTTTCGTCAGAGATCGTGCCCATTTTATCGGTTGGTTTTTGTTGATTGCTAGTGTTTTAGTATATGTGTGGTGTGCATGTAACAGTGCAATGCTGTGTTTAGCTGTATATTACCGTGTATGTTGTACCTGCCACGAACGGCTGCACGGCCGCTTACTGACGCAGTTACTCTAGTCCTTCTGAATTTTTGAAAATTTTGTGAAAGTTTGCTTTCTGTCCTCACAATATGGCCCATATTTGGTGATTTTTCATACTAAATATTGATTCTTTTTTTCATTGGAGGAATATTCCTCATATCATGGAAAAATTTTGCTCGGTCCCAGTCACACTGCAGTGCGTATGTTTCCATTTCTAAGTGCACTATCTCATTGGGCGAAATTTGAAGTCTTGGGCAAAATTTGGACACAGCACCATTTACAATTATGTCAAGATCACCGCTTTGCAAATTTTTTTTTTTTTATTGAAGAATCTAGAGTGTTTTGGTGGAAGTGAATGTTCGGATAGTGACAGGGAAAAATCGATTAGATTTTGGCTATACATGTAGCAAGGTTCAACCTCCCGAGCCAATGTTCGACCGCATGCAAAAAGAATTGGTTTCCATATCATGTAGCTGGCGGTCAAATTTTGGATGGTGTTATTGTCAAATTTTGGGCAGCTTATGTTATATCATATACAGTTATGGTGTCCTTGCTTCATTCTTGGGATACCTCAAAGCAGGTGTCGTGGTCAATTGTGTTATTTCTTTTTTCATTCACCTCATTGTTGCCATTTGTTGGCCACAAATGTGTAAAGAATAAGGAGTGTTGGTTGTGTCTTCTCAATGTCTGCAACACATCCTTGAAGAAACCAGTGCTTTCAGGTCTTAAAAAAATATTGCTTTTCTTGCTGAATGTACCTATCAGTAGTCGTCCTAAATTGCTGACATTGTAACAAGTTTCGTTGATGAATATTGCGGAGGATTATACAAATTTCTAATTGATTCATTCTCATTCGTAGGTGGGGCAGAGGCTTTGGCCTGATAGGCAGTGTTCTTGGGGAGGACAGTCCCCTGAACCAACCAAACTCCATCTACGGTGTTCTCTTCTACTGCCTTCAAATTGCTCTAGGTAAGTACAGTCAATTAGTTGACAGCAGACTGTCAATCCAAGGTCTGTGGTTTGAATCCCCTGGCTGCAGTGGTTGTGCCCCAAGGCAAAACTTAAAGCCATCTCTCCTTTGATTGCCTGTGTACAATCATTCACTGGTTCCTTAACAGCCATGTTTAACAAATCATAACACAAATCATAATCAAAATCAAAATTACTAGTAAAGCTAGTTGAAGCTATCCAGTTCCTTACGAAAGTATTCATTCATAAGTTTAAGCTTCCCCAATTGCTTTACCGGTTAATGAATTTTCAGGGTCAGTGTCAGATAGATTGATTGAATCAATGATTTAAATGTATCATCATATGCAGATATATGTGCATCTCATGCCTCTCTTTACTGCATTCACAATGTCTTAACTAGCTCAAAGCTGATACCAGTGACAGATGCACTATCATGTGCACTCTCCTACATGTATGCAAGGAGGAGGCTTGTTAAGAAGATTGAAGCATTTCTGTGACTCCTGGTCCCTCAAACCAGACGTTCTGTGAGGAGAGAGCCTGCAATGTAGAGTCCTACTGACATTCCGTTTCAGCATATCACATTTTTACATTGAATTCTTTGTGGATAGATGACAATGCATGAGCGATAGCTTTTTGTTGTTTCATTTCGGAGATGAAAATCTTATGGAAGGATAGATCATTCTGTTAAAGTTGAAAGAAAGTTATCAGTGATATTTGTGATGACTGTCTGTCATACTATGAATAGGATCGCAGGAGCATTGTGTTAGATGAATAAATTATTGTGTTAGATGAATAAATTATGTAAAGTTGAGCTTTACCCAAGAATAAAGCATTTACATCTTTTAACCTTTTGATAGAGACACATCCTCAGTGCAATACAATTATAAACAATTGGCATTCTTCAGGTTGACAGGAATGGGGGGGGGGGGGGGGGAGGTGTTTGGAATCAAAAGATAAACCAGATCTTCAATGATGCATGTTGCACAAAAAGTTTCTTCAATGCACATATTCCAATTAGCAATTTTGGCATTGTTCAACAATTGCTAAGTGGGAAGTGGATGTGATGAGAACCAGACTTTGGCAAGCAAAGCATCACAAAAGATATTCAGCTCACTTGTCCAAATGGGCAGTTCAGGTGAGAGCCTTTATATTTTTACGAGGCAAGTAACCATTTCACTTGGCTGAAATCTAATGTGAGATGCATGTAATCTTGCTGAGGGGGGAGGGGGAATGTGTCATGATTTTGATTTATATCAAGAGTTATTAGCATTTTGTTATAGTAAAGCGCTGCTCGGCGCCCATGACAAGAAGACTTCAGCATTATCATGTTATAAAAAAAGAAATAAGCAGCACACTTTATGTGCCATAACTTTTATTTAAAAATGTCAACTACCTTAGGTACAGCTGTATATTAATAAGACATTTAGTACACTTTTCCTACAAATTTCCATGTTGGTTCATTTTGCAGTGTAGTGGAAATGAAGGCAACACTGAACATTACAAAGGTAATAATGCTGTACAATGTCATAATGGAGATCCATATTCTAACTCTATGAAGATTTTGAATCCTTGGCCAAGATTTTCTTTCTTTTTTTTTCTAAACCCAAAATGACCTTCTTTATCCATATGTGAAAATAGGTGTTTGGCATTATTGGGGGTGTTAATGATGTCAAAGTCCTCCTGGAGAGCCTTGCTAACTCTACAGAGGTCACCCCTGCATAAATAGGTCAATGCCTTTATTATGTTAGATCCTCCATTCTTGATGATTGTTAATTCAAAGTAAGGGTTCTCCAATCTCAAATGCATTGCATCCATTGCAGGTATGGTATTTAGCTACTGGGCGTCCATCCTCCTCCTGCTCACATCTTTGGTGTCCATCGCCGGATGTTGCTACCTTGCCTACATCCTCATGTTTGTCCTGGAGGATGCCTGCCTAGTGTGCATATCAACGTACATCGTCAACGCCGCCCTCTTTTTCATCAACCTCATCCGGTGGAACTCGGAGAGGAGGGAACGCAAGTACTCCCGGAGATCCAAAGCCGACTGATGATGGGCAGAGTGGGGCGAGATGTGAATGGTCACATCACGCCAAACACGAAGGTCAACTGCAGTATGAACATTTGGCAGGATGGTATGCGCAGATCCATATATACTGGTAATTTGTGTCTCATTTTGAATCTGCAAACATATGTGTCATACCTTTTTTTTTTCTGTTACTAAAACACTGCGCCCCATGTTAAATCAAGGAAACTATAGCTTGCCTTTTGAAACTTGGAAACAGGAAATGATTATATGCAATAAGATGTGTGATTAGTTTATTTCTCAACCATAAAGTGAAGTGTGCCCAGAATTTTCCATCCATTCTCCTGTCTCTGCTATCCTTGTTTCAAGCCTTTGATTACGCTCTCATGTTTAACAGTAACCTCCTTTGTACTTGTACTGACACTCAAATGTCCTGCAGATTCATGGAGGAGATCAATCGATTTTCCTCCATGTGTGAATGAGATGCACCATGCCTTGTGTAGCACATGGATCAGAATTAGATGGGGCATTTCGCAGTTCATGATCACTGGAATGTGAATGGAGCACTGCAAACTGGGTAAATAGAACAGACGTGGATAGACATGATGATAATCTGGTGATGTCTTTTGGAGGAGGTATGAGCATGTGTATTTTCTCAATGTGTGTAAATATGTATGTCACTGATAGAGCACCTTATGAAATTTAGTTACACAGAATTTCAAAATGATTTATTTCAAATTTGAATGTAAAGTGCATTGACCTTGACCAGACATTGTTGCTAACAAGGGCATTGTGATTCTTATGTGCACAGTAAATTTACAGGTTCCTTGGTATTCATCAGTTCACCCAGGTAGGATATTGTACGTACATGTACATACAGCATTTTTTTTTACCACACAGAACAGATGCAGAAAGTTATTAGCAAGGTTCTGGTGTGCCAATGCATAAATGGATGTGTGTAAAGTTTTGGATTCAGGAAATGATTACACAGTTTTTACCAACGACATTTGTCAAGTGGCTGTTGAAGGGAAACGGCTCCAATGGCATGTCCTTGCCAAATACAATGTACAGCAGTAGAACCATATTATTACTCAGTAACATTATATCAGCACAGATCCCAAAGCCATGACTTTTTTTCTCTGTACATCTGCAATTTAGTGTATACATGAAAGGTTGTGGGCGTCAGCTAGCAGACACTGTCAGAATAGTCTCTTGTAGAAATGGGCTTCTTATATCAGTAAACGCATGATTCACCTTTGTAATTAGATATCAAGACACTGTCAGAATAGTCTCTTGTAGAAATGGGCTTCTTATATCAGTAAACGGATGATTCACCTTTGTAATTAGATATCAAGTTCGTATGACACAATTCAGGTTATCATCTGACCAAAGTATTTGTATATTTGCACAAGTGGAAATAGCCTTGAGCATTTGGGACAGGAACAAAGGTTAGGAAACATACACTGAAAAGGACAAGAATGTTACAGAAATATCTTCATCTCCTGCATTTTCAATTGTGGAGGACGTTTAACGGAAGATTTTGTGTGTGTTTGATAGTCTGAATGTCACTTTCCAGTGAGCAGGTCAAAGTCTATTGTGGTCATCATAGCGGCTTTATACCAGACGGAGGCCGAGGGCAGTGACCTTCAGAGCATTATGGGATACACGGTGGAGTCACATGTGTGGCCATGCATGCAGAGAATAGCTGTAGCAGAATAGGAGTGTATCCTTCCTATTAGACCCCGTTTACAGTGCGAGGCTCGGCCGCGGCCGAGCCGCGGCCGAGCCCAGCCCCGCTTCAGTGTAAACGCGCAAAAGGCCAAATGCGAGGCCAAAATTGGCCTCGCATTTGGCCTCGCTCTGGAGGTGGTCTCGGCCGTGGCCGAGCCGCGGCCGAGCCCTGCCTCTTCTTGATGTAAACGCAAACTGGGCCAAATGCGCGGCCAATTGCGCGGCCAATTTTAGTCTGGCTTCCAAACCCTCTGCCTGTATCTTTCGCTATTCAGGATATTAACCCCCTCAACGTCGAAAACTAGTATAGTTTAAGGTGGTTTTGTCCTGCAAAGGATTTTTTTCCTTCGGCAAAGGCCTTTGCCCGAACGGCGACTTCGTCGCCACGGAATTCATTTGGCAAAGGGTCTGAAAACCAGACAACACCAAATTGCGTTTGTTTACAAGCAGAGCGCCACTACAACAAAATATTGAAAGGTTTGAATCAAAAGTGCGGCCGAGCCCAGCAGTGTAAACGGACAAAATTGCGAGGCTCGGCCGCGCAATTGAGGCCGGACTCGGCCACGGCCGAGCCGCGGCCGAGCCCGGCCCCGCACTGTAAACGGGGTCTTATACAGGGATGAGTCTACATTATCTTGTGCTTGAGAGAACGATTGAAGGGGATGGGACCAGGGTGTGGGTTATTCAGAGGGGGCATCGAGTGAAAAGACAATAAGTCCTGTTCTGAGCTCCTGATCAAATTCCAGGTACTTTGGGATATCAATGCTGGTTGTTGTTGAAACTTTTATGATAATTTCAGGTTCACTTTGACAGGACCAGTAATTACAGTAAAGTCAACATACACAGGACTAGCAAAGAATCTGTCCACTGACACAATTTTACACAGAATTAATATTAGTTGAAGTCACCTTTAATTGTTTTGAACCTGTGGTGTTCGTGCAGGGAAAGGGAATTTCATGTTCTGACCTTTCACAGTTTGATGGTCACTTAATGTTTGAAACTTAACTTTAAAATAATTACAGAAACCTGGTGAATAGAGTGAAAAGTAAGTTAACTCACATAATATCTTTTAGTGGTGAATTAATGCGTTAAGGGACCTGCCTCTGTGATCAGTGACTACATCTCTTTCCTTACATCATTTCGACATTAGCAATTTGTTGACTCTTGAATGTTGGTTTAAGCAAAGAATTTCAGGACTTTTTTTATTGCGTTGACCTGTGCAATGTGGACTGTAATGAGGTTTACTGCATTCTGCAAGCAAATTTCAGATTGAAATACCCAAATTTCATGCAAAGACTGGTGATTATGTGTAAGATTCTCACTGCTGCTACAGTGATCATGTTAGGGCTAAACTTACACTGTATGTCAATATTAAAAAAAAAAAAAAAAAAAAAAAATGCAAATTTCACAGTAACACAGCATTTAACCCATTGAGGATGGGCTGATTTTGCTACAACATGCATTTCCTATAGACACTTGCCCAAGTACAATTTGTATACTCAAGACTCATCCTCAACGGGCCAAATGTAGCAATGTGTGTTGCTTGTATTCAAGGTAGTAAAGGATATTTGTTCATTTCTCCAAACATATAAAATGGCATCATTGATTTGATGTGAAGAGTGATGATACAAAGTATCTGCGGGAAGTGGTTTCTGTGAGAAATATCCATACATTCCATGCATTGATGGTGTACAGTGACATTAAATGTTCTGTGTTTAACCCTAAAGGGGCCGGGCTTTTTTGGCTATGCTCAGACCGGGGGGGGGCGGATTCCGCCCCCCCCTGAGATCTCGGCCATCGGTGGTGCGATCGCGATGAAATTTTGCATGCGTGAGACCCGCGTCATAATCTACAAGATTGTGTTATAAGATTTTTTGAAACAATCAATTTCTAATTTTAATTAATTAATTATGCAAATTAAGCTCAAGGTGATATTTTAGCTTAATTAAAAGCATTGAGAGTCTAATTTTTGATCTGTAAATCTGTTTTAGCATATTCAACAATTGTACATCCCAAAAACTTCCAAAACTCATTTCAATTCTTATGTATTTTATTGTTTTCTGAATTTCTTATGTATTTCTTTGTTTTTCAACTTTTGTTTTTTCTTTGTTTTTTCATTGGAAATTGTCACTGACCACTTTTCTACCATAATAAGCACAAAATTAATCAATGAAAGTGATTAATTGTAAAAATAATCAGGTTTTTATGCCTTTCATGACAGAGCACTGTTTTCCATAGGAAATGTACACAAAATCACAAAATTGTGCCCGTTTTGGAGCGACATTCCGTTACAAAAATGGGCGTGGCTTCGCAAAAGTATGCGCGGACGTTGCAAATTTGGTCTCAAAAGTTGCGCGAGACTTGAACGAAGAAAGTCAAGAAGCCTCGCGATGAGGCCTTCTCGCGTTACAGAATTATAGCGCGAAACGTCGAGGGGGGGGGGCGGATTCCGCCCCCCCCCCCCCCCCCCCCCCCCCGGCCCTTTTAGGGTTAATGGAGAGAGCCTTGTCAGAATGCAGTCAGAAAAAAAATGTAGAGGTGTAGATGTGTTGCATGATTGCTATATGCCACAATCTGCCCGATTCCTGCAGATTGAAAATGAACTGTTTGCTTTCAAAAGCTACTATCTATTCATGTGTGGGTTGTTGTTGTTTTTTTTTTAATAAATTATTTTGTAAATGGTAGGAGGTACAAGAAAGGGGTACATATTGTGCAAAACTACTGGCTCATTTATGAAAAAACAAAATATCGTTGTTTTCTTTCGATATTTGGCACCTCTGAGAGAAGAATGCAGTAAAAAAAAAAAATACCCTCTCTTTTTCTTATGTATTTTCATCTTAGTCTATTGAAAGAATGGTGTCAGTGTACACAATTGTGGATAATTAACTTTTGAATAGTTACAATTGTATCTACAGTGCGTTTAAAAAAAGGGTATGAAAAGTGAGCACAAGAATTTTTTTTTCATGTTCTTTTCTGGCTTGATATTAACAGGGAGGTGGGAATGCCACCTCCCTGATATTAAGAAGGTATATGATACAAAGTGTTTGTGTAATTATTCTCTCTGTATGTTTCTTAACATGTGCTTGTTTATATTCTTTGTGTACAGTGCAATCACATCTTATGGAATTTATTCTTAGCAGGCTATCATTTTTTTTCTCTCTAATAAATACAGTGTATTTTTAATATGTTAGATAGAATGGGAATTGAACAAGGTAGTTGCGCTCCTTTCCAATGCCCTTCAAATATTTCCTGTATATTTCCATGTGTATGAGGAGAAGAGATGTTTGATCTGCCTCTAAGATTTTGCATCTCAAAAAATAGATGATTAAAGAGCAAATTCACATCATTCCCTAAATATTTCTTTCCCTGTCACTAAATGCCCCAACTTTTGCCTCTAGAGCTGCATTGTCATTTTAATGGAATGATTAAATGATGGAGTTATAATGAGCTATCATGCTATAGCTAACACACCTCCTTGGTAGTACCAAGTGTAGTTCAGATGACAAAGAATTTGTCTTGAAGGGACATGACCTATAAATTGTTTGGAAAGATTGAATACAGGGGGCCTCCGTGCTTTCTAGATCATTTTGGGACGTAAAAACCAATTTGATTTAACCGAAACTTTCCTGAACATTTGAGTCAATAACAGAAAGTATGATGAGTTTAGCATCAAAATAGATTTATTGTATATGCCAAGGTGTATCAATGTCCCCTTGTCACAGACATGTTGACACAGATTTTTTTCTTCACTTTGCAAGGTTTGCAAGGAGCATTATTAGTACAGTATCCCCAATAGCCATGCGGAACCAGCAGTAAATCTTTCATATGATATTATCATAAGATGGAAGTTGTTCAATGGTAACACTAAATAACTACGGGTACACCCTTGTAGGATCAGAGCAGTACCCCTCCTCTCCCCGCCCCCACCCCACCCCCACCCCCAGTTTAGTTACTAGTTCACATATATACTGTATGTGATATATTTCGTGGTGTGTTTAATTATTATTTTTTTTTTTGTGAGTTTCACGAGTCAACTGAAATTTAAAAATGGTCTTACAGTAAAAGTCCTAACTTTCAAATATACATAAAGAATGCTATCAGGTAAAAATGTGGATTAGATTATCATATAATTTATAGACATATATATGTATGTCACATAGATTTATTTGTGGTACTGGTGGATATTTCCATGAAGTAACAGTAGTCCGTTCACCAAGTCTTACTATTCCTAAGAGGTTTTAATCTTAGATGTAATCAGTAAATCTGAAATTAATCCTCTGTTGTAATCTTTATCAATATTTGGATTTTGGTTGATTAGTTTGTTATACAGGTTGTTTTTCTTTTCGTGAATGCATGCTAAATTGCCTCTTGCCAGTAGGAATTCTTTGTTCACATCATGTCTTATTCTCCTGAGGTGGTAATTGGATTCAAAATAGTAACTAGAGGTATGTGTAGTATTTTTAATACTCAAATCACAATGCCAAATGAAATGAGGGAATAATTCGAAATCAGGTTTTCTTTCTATTATGCTGGAAATGTTGAAATGGGAACCATATTTTGAGAAGTTTCTTGTTGGCATATGTAGGTAGGCTGTATTAGTGCATGTTGAACTTTATTATGTTGAAAAGAAGTCAAAATCCATTGTCTCCCAGAAACGAAGTGAAAAGAATTTGTAATAAATGTACTTAAAACAAAAACAAAATCAAAGAACCTGAGAACTGTCTGCTACTGTAAAACTGGAAATTTTACTACATATTACATGCAAAAATATTTACCGGGTACACATTTCTGATTTCGTGCTGGTTTCAAGTTGTACAAAACGTGAAAATTTCCACATTGTAAAAATCTCCACTTTTACAGTACAATGTACATTGTATATGTGTATCAGTAACTAGGGATGTGACTGGTGTTCGCTTGTTTCCTTGCATGGCGTGATGCAAAACTGTGTGTGAATGAATGCAAATGGTGGTGTATAAGTATATGATCAGGGAGGTGCTATTTCCACCTCCCTAATGTGATTACTACATATGACTTGGTGTGTGGTCAAAGCGCCCCACCTGTTTCACACGTACACACACACACACACACACACACACACGCACACACCATACATGAATCTGAAATGATCTTTATGATGAAAGCGGCAGATATACCAAGAGATAAAAGAGTGATGTAAAAGTAGAAATTTTTGTGCATTTCATGCCACATGAAACTCGGGCAAAAATAAAAGCATTCAATTTATTTCTTTTTTTGTTTTGCCTGATATATGCAATACCATGCAATACATGTATTCAGATTCTGTGGAATTAAAAAAACTTGCAAAACTTGTAAAACATGATATATTCATGGCACGAAATTTTCGTGAATTGGAGCTGTCAGCCTTTTTCATGGCATGAAGTTTTCACAAATTGCCACTGGCGTTCAATACATATAGTGTAGACAAGAAATTTTGTGTGCATTAGAATTTCGCAAATCTCGGCACTCGCGAAATTTGCGAAATTAAAATGCACTTGAACATTTCTTGTTTTACAGTATGCCTCTCTGTGTGTGTGTGTGTGCATGTGTGTAAAAATAAAAATGTTACTATCCCAGTCCAAGCATATTTGATAGATTATTTTTAATCCTGGTAGTTATTTACCTCAAATGGAGATGAAGATGAACACAAATAGTTTATGCATTTTGATCAACGTTTTTCTCCAGACTTGCCATGTAATCTTGGCACCTACATGTTTGCCACAATACGTTTTGTGATGATAAAAATGTTGCTTTTTTTTTTCAAGGCATGTTTTAGGTAGTCATATTTCATATTTCACAATTACCTGTACATTTCAATATGATGGCAAAGGTGAACAGAAATACTCTTCAAATCCTGATCACAGTTCCAAACTTGTCCTTTGTACTGGCCTCATACCTAGATATCTTTTGTTTCTTCTTTGAACCACACATGAACACAAAAAATGATTTTGTTAATTGTTTCGATGTTGTTATCAGATCAATGTAAACACAGGGGAAACAAAGATGGTGCTTGAAATGGTTTGCACATACTGTATGTATCGTCAATTGTCGCCTTCATGGATGCAGTGATTTTGACAAGGACTGCCTTCCAACCTTTGTCCCCATTTTCAATGGAGTGCTTGATAGAGCTGGAGGCCTAGCTAAAGGTCCCCTGACTTACAATTCTAGTCCTGTGTCAATGTAGACTACTGCTGATATGAATATGTGTTCAGTTTACAACTTCAGAAATTGTTTGCTTGAAATATTATGTATACATAATAGGTGTATCACAATACTTAGTAGTGCAACACATACAGTTGTACACAATCATTGGTGTACGTTTGTGCACTGTGTTCAGTACTAACTGATATAAGAAGCTACAAGGTGTACTACCTGTAACGAGGAAAATGGCTTGGCCCTGACCTGCTCCTTTCATGGAGTTTCTCTTGTGCGCAAATTACTGTATATGCTGAATATTTCATGACGTTTCTAATTTCCGTGAATTTCATGAGTCTGGTGCTATTCCCAAATTAAACAAGGCAAGTGCCAAAATGTGTCTCGCCCATTTGCGTAGAAGAAATCAATATCTTATAACTCCCGGAAGTTCATTGATCCCACCTATGACCTTTGCCCTTGTGGTGACCTTCAACTCCCCAAGGGACATTTACAAGCCAAGTTTGGTCACAGACATAGGGATCAAAAGTTATGAGCCATAATCAAAACGCGCCATAAAAATTCAACATTGGGCCCGAAGAGTTCGTTGACCTCTGTCTGTGACCTTTGACCTTGTGATGAACTTCAACTCTCCAAGGGACGTCTACCATCCAAGTTTGGTCACAAACGGACATTGGGATCTAAAGTTATGGGCCATAATCAAAATGTGCTGTAAAAACTTAACATTCGGCCCTAAGAGTCCGTTGACCTCTGTCTGTGACCTTTGACCTTGTGATGAACGTGATGAACTTCAACTCCCCAAGGGACATCTACCATCCAAGTTTGGTCGCAAACGGACATAGGGAAGAAAAGTTGTGAGCCATAATCAAAATGCGCCATAAAAACTGAACATTGGGCCCTTAAAGTTCATTGACCCCTGTCTGTGACCTTTAACCATGTGATGAACTTCAACTCCCCAAGGGACATCTACCATCTAAGTTTGGTCACAATCGGACATTGGGATCAAAAGCTATAATCGAAATGCGCCGTAAAAACTTAACATTGGGCCCTAAAAGTTTTTTAACCCCTGCTTTTGACCTTTGACATTGAGGTGTAGTTCTTGTTTGGCAAAATGTGTAACTTTGCATAACCACTCTTCTCTCCAAGTTTGATTGAAATTGAAGTCCTCGGTAGAGAGTTATTCAAGTTTTTGTAGCGTTACGGACGGACGGACGGACGGACGACGGACGGACGACGTGCCACAGGCGATCCCTTAGTCTCCCCGCACCTCCGGTGGGCTCGACAAAAACATGCAAAGATATCAACTCTGTTCCTGACATGAATGTGACATGTATGCATACACTTCTCCATTCAGCGCTGTATTCCGCAATTATGGATTTAACTACTTGCAAAATTGTTGAGAAGTCCTGATTCACGCAAAATTAGACCCACTATTAATATATGGCGTATACAGTCCCCTGGCCCCTCTCCCTCCCTCCCTCATTCTCTCTCTCTCTCTCTCTCTCTCTCATTTTCTCTCTTATCACTCAGCTTACTTGTGATGTTTTATCCTTTATTCACATGCCTTCTCACAGCAAACTGAAAACAAACCAGACCATTCTGAAGCATTACTTTTCCATTTTTGAATGATATATTTCAATGGGTTGCTTTTCTCCCGACAGATATTCTCCTATTTGTTTTTTAATTTGTCACAAAGAGCATATACACACTACAACCACACAATTTACAGTACATTCTCTTTTAATTCTGCTGAATTCCATAATACTGGAATAGAATCATCTCTTTACTTGAAGGGCACACACTTAATAAGTATATGGCTCGTCTTCATGCAAATTCTGCGATGGTCTTGTCATCAAAATCCCAGCAGAGCTTGTTGTCTATTTACTGCATACACCATGTCTTTGCACTGGTTTCGTTTTAGCATATTTCTATGATTTCACTGATGTATGCAAAATCTAATGACATACAAAAACATCGTCTCCCATACTGATGAATGCAATGTATAATGCATACCTGTGTATTGTAACCAAGGTGAAAATGGTCCACTGAGCTTCTTGAAAAGGGATGATACACTGTACTTATTTCTAATCCTACTTGCTGTAAATGCTAAGAATATGACCACTTGAGAGACTGTCTGACAAGTCCCAAATCATGACATATTAAGCTTACAAAATAAGTGGTGTATGCAGCAATATGTCTTTAAGTACACATATGTTGGATAGAGAAACATGGTATGCACCAGCAGTACATTGTAAGTGTATGCTTTGTGTTCATTCACAACATCACAGCAAACGAGCATTATCATACATAATGACCTCATGTGGAGGGCACTTTTGAGTTGAGGTTTTACAGAAATACAATATTGTACTAGGGCATCATCATTCTGCCCAGAATCATGGGATGCATTTATTGACTTACACACATTCAGCCCTCTATGAAATACGACACATTAAACTCAAGTGGATGAATTTTGACATCCAGCTCAAAATGAGAATCTAACGCTATCTGATATGTTCATTTCATGTTGTCTATTGCATTTAACATTCTGCCCCAAAATGACCAGAAGCATCACCACCTTCAGTGTATTCAGCCCTTTAAAAATTCAACAAATTAAACATTAGTTCACTAATACAGAGTTGACAAAGTGTTAACCCTCTGCATGCCACAATAATTTCTTCTCCATAGGTATGTGTGTGAAATTAGTGCACATATGACCCATCAGTACAGAGAGAGTTAATGTTTTTTCATGATGGAAGGACTTTGCCTCCTTCTTTCGCTATTTTTGGTGCTTACATCTTTCTTCAATCCAAGCTGAACAAACACAGTATATCCAGTCTTCTTGAAAAGTTATAGAAAAAATGGTTACAAAATGACCCACAGTAAGTATTCCTGCAATTTGTCTTGGCTTTTAAGTGCATACAGCAGAATAGAGAGACAAATAAAGAGTGAAGTAAAATGGACAATCACACAAAATCTTCAACTCCTCAGAGAATGTACAGTAGTTTAGTGTACAGATTAACAGTTGTGTTGTTTTGATGTAACACTAAACACTGAATTACCTGGGTAGTTTGATATTTTAAAACACAAGTTATGTCTTGTTTGATCATGGTATTGTACTCTGTGTTCCTGTGAGTAATTTTTGTTTTTCTCCTCAGCCATCAACGTGCACGAATGATATCTACAACTGTATATTGATCATTTTAGGAATTAGCTACTTATAAATTACATATTCTTTATAACTACAAATATGTGAAGTTTAATTCAATTGATGAAATTGATAATATTGATAAATAAAAGCATGCTTTATGGCAGTCCATGGAAAAGAAATGTCTTTTAGCAATAAACCATTATTGTCAAAGATATTACTTAAACTATTAAACATATTTTAATATTTGAAATTCATGGCACATTTCTACAGGATATATTGTAAGTCTTTGGATAATAAATAGATAAAACAGCATTAAATGAATTGTCATGAATCTTTGTTCTACAATATGCAATCATTAATTAAATGGAAAGACATACGACATGTTATCATCAATAAAAGCAAGTTAACCATAGTTCGTCCAGAGACAGCAATGCCTTGTACTACAGCAATAATTTCTCAGGCAACATTGGTCATTCATTGTTACACTTACAGAAGTTTATAAACTTCAGCTGATTAGTTACTGTATCTAATATTGTGCACACTGGTCCTCCTTACTTTGTGTGGCAATCAGATATGTTAATTTCCATTCTATTTAGTCTTTTGGTAGAGCAAAGTTTACATTCTCTCCCTTCACTTAGTTTGGATGCTGTAGTCATATTTAGTCTTCATATATCAATTTTTTCTGATGAAATGGTCGAGAAAGAATAAAGAGAAGATTATGGCTCTCATTCCGACCCATCTCACCAATTCTGTATGATTATCAGTCATGTGATTTTCCATGTGGGCAGTGACAAAGGCTTCCACATTCACACATATTATAAGAGAAATTGTGAGCATTTTTTTTTTCTTTATTGATGAATGGAAAATAAGTATTAGAAGGTCTTGCTTTTTTTTTTGCCATGGAATTCTTTCTTGTTTTGATTTGCTGGAATGCAAGTACTTATTGCAACCATTGCATTCATGTCTCCGCAACCTTTATTAAAGGCAGTTCTGCTGCCAGTGATGGGTACATTCAGTTCTCTGTTACTTGCCAAGCATCAATCATGTGGGACTGCTCGTGGTAAGATGGAAGGAAAATAGCTGAAGGAAAACAACACACAAATATTCATATTTGTCGTCTTGGCTGAGTGTGCACAACTTCAAAAATGTTCCTCTAGAAACATACAAGGCAACATTATTGCTCAGATAGAGACGAATATTCACGACACTGAAGGCTGTTTTTCACATGCCTCTATATACTTGCAGTCAACAAGTGTGAAAAGATATTTGCATACACAAACACACACAAGGGATTAATCAGTCACTCAATACTTGTTTGCTTACTCTGAAAAAAAAATCATGTCTTTAAAATGAAAAACTGCAGATAAGGAATGCATATTCAGTATCAAACAAAATACCTAGCTCTACCTAGTTTACTCACTGACCTCTTATTTTCACTGATCATTCAGCAATTAGTATGCTAGTAAAAGCTGGGAAAATGACACTATGGGAATACAGAGTCCATGTTGCATAGCCACTGGAAGAAAATGTACAGACATCAACTTTGAATAACAAGTTTCTTTTTCGTTGCATCGATTGTCACTTTCCAAAACTTGCTATTTCTACTTCCCTTGGGGACGGATCCAGGGACTGATGTGTGCTGAAAAAATTGATGAGGCAAAAATGTTTTGCGAATATCTGAAAATCTGTACTCGCTGCTTAACACACTTAATATATAAATCATGTTGTATGTACAAAAGACAGTGCACATGCACTAAAATGTGCAATAATCTTGATGATATTCACACAAAGTAACCTAGCAGGAGGGGGTATGGAATGATCCATTTTTTAAAAAATACAAATAGGTCATAGAAAGCAAACGTGACTGACCTCCACACAGACAAGTGAACACATGCATACCCTTTGGAATAGAGTATCATCATTAGAACTATTCTAGGTTAGACTATGAAGCAAAGAGATGTGAAACTCCAGTTCCTGGTCCTGCTAAACAACGTCAGAGGATGACAACTGCTCAGGATTGAAGTGGAATGCTTATATTAATGGTCACAGTGTAGCAGAAGTTGAAATAGTTGGGTATATGGCCCCTTGATCAATTGTTTGAACAATAAATTTCATAATTAAAGAGTAGATATATCTTGAAATGGAGAGTCTGTGTTGGAATGTAGCAGTGGTCAACAGAATGTCTATTACCTTTGGTCCTGTCATCGAACATTGAATGCATGTAGGAGACCACTTACAAACAAATTTTCTGCCAAATATTAATATTTGCTGGTCTAAGAGAAACAATTTTGAAGATAATGTAAAGAGAGACAAAAAAAAAAAGAATAACAGGAGTTTGTTTTACACTGAGAAATGTTGAAAAGTCAAGAAACAAAATATTACAAAAAATAATAGGAGTTTGTGTGGCATTGAGAAATGATGAACAGTCAAGAAACAACATTTTACAATACCACTTGGAATCTTTCCTCAAACTCTCTCCTTCATTACAAATAAAATGAACTTAGCAAATTTGTCAGCTCAGCACCAACAAGCTGAACAAAGCAAGAGGATAAGAAAGTAAGAGACAGGAATTCAGTGAGAATGTTTCATAATTTCGGAATGGAGAGTTGCATGGAGGATGGTACAAGTGAAATTTACACTTGTGGCATAGACAAGGGGAGAAAAACAAAACCCAGATGCACATAATTAATAATAATTGTCTCTTAGATGACAAGACCTTATATCTCAAATTTTGGGGAAAATCACATTCTTGGATTAATTGTAACATTATCAGTTCAATGATGTCTTGTCTGAATCCCAGCTGTCTTAAAACCCCTAAATGAAGCCATCAGGGCATGTCAAAGGAAGAGTAATACCATTTTTATAAGTGCTTTGAATGCCATATTTTATTTTATTTCATTTTTTTTTTCTCTCCTGAACATTTGACATTTCTGGGATACATGGTTTTGTCACCACAACAGCGATATGGTTCAGTGAATCCGTAATATGGCAACCCATGGTTTCTGTGAGACTCGGATGTAGGCAATGGAAATAAAAGTACATGTAAGTACAAACTTCTTGTTCTAATAGCTGTATGATTACACTGCAGTTCTATGGTTGGGTAATCACAGATCTAACTCTCTTCCTCTGCAGCAAATAAAAATATGTATATTGCATATGCAACTTCGAAAATATCTACAAGTGTTACAACTATGATCGGGTGGGACTTAATACCTTGAGGCTACCAAACTCGATCTACATGAATTTTGAATACAGTTCAGCTTAGGTCATTGGCAATGGAAGTCTCTCCAAAATATACACATATAGAAACACAGTATATATATGAACACAAGTGCAATGCTAATTATATTCATTTCAAATAATGGCTTATGTGTTTTATAATATGGTATTATTTCATACACAAGCAATAAGCAGAACAAATGATCACATGTGGTAGAACCACTGATATATTAATAACTTATACTCGTTCTCAGCCGCTATCGCTACAATATCTATACACATCAAATGTACATCTACTACTCTGTTATTACAGGCCAAATTTCCAATGTCAGTAAATAAATGGGAATTTCAGTGCAGTTATGCTATCAACTAGTTACCAGCATCACACCATGTCCAGAAAGATGAAAAGTAAACACGCAATGACACATATTAATGAGAACATTTCAAATTAATAATTTCTGTTGAAGTCTGTGGTATACAAATATACCTGTATACAGACACACAGACAAAAAAAAATAACAATGCAGTTATTTTTCTTCACAACAAGCAATGCAATACATTAACTATAATATGTCTCCTTATGAATTTAACTCATAAAGCAGTGAGTTTATAAATTGAGAGTCCATTCGATCGATTCATGAAAGGCATGAAATGTAGCATGGGCCTGTGACCATAAAGGCAATACATGTGCTTTACAGCCCTCCCCGGTGGCTCTGAAATTTAACAACTATCCTCCATTATCCTACAACCCCTCCCCCCCCCCCCCCCCAAAAAAAAAAAAAAAAAAAAAGACAATATTTACTCTGAATCAAGAAGAAAAAGGGAAAAAGGGTGGAGATGAAGAATATGTAGCACTAATCAATCACTAGCAAAGAATGTGCCTCAGCGAGAGAAAGAGATTGCTTATATTTCATTGTTTTCTTGATGAACCCAAGATTTTCTTTCGAATAATCACTTGCTGTACTTGCCGTAGCATGAGTACAGCAATTTCATTCTGGCTGTCTTCTTACAGAAACACCATTTAAATGCAAAAAATCTCAAGATAAATCATCCATGAAAATCACATCCCTTTGCTGATGCTAGTGATGCATGGAAACAGCTATTTCTCCAAATGATAGTACGGTGGAAAAGCTGTAAACCGCGCCGTGAGCTGTCAGCTATATTGTTCGACCAATACCACTAAAGAAAAGAACTTGGATTGATGGCGATTCCATTCAACCAAGTTACAATCACGATTCTGATGTTACAAGTGTACAGAAGGCACACACGTTAAAAACATCGCAAGAAAGTCATGCTGGTATTAAGCATAATTATATAGGTAAGGCTTTCAGTGTGCACAGATGTCTGCATGGGCTTCATTAAGGCACAACTCAGGAGTGGCAAATTGGTTGTAACATCTTTGTCAAATGGGGGCGCTGTGCCCAAAGGCAAGTGTCAGGTGGTAGCCACTGCTGCACTGAATCATGTGACAGTCATGACTGTCACCCCATAACACCTTTTATGCATGTCTCAGATATGCTGAACTGTGTTGGGGGTAAACCTACAGTGTATGTTAATTGTACACAAATAAAAATCACAAACACATAAAATCTACCACCTCTCTTTGACTAGTGAAAATGAAAATAATGATGCCTCCTTTTGAAACAACAAATAGCTCCTACCCATCTTTCTCTTGTACAAGCCCAATAATTTGCAAGCTCACTGATAAACAGAAAGAAACTTGCAGTATATGTAGTTATTGCAGGTGCCTATGGATGAAACACCTAATTCATAGTAGCAACATATTTACTTTGGGTTTGGAAACTTCCCATTTCCTGCAATATCTAGCTCATTTCACCAATTATTCTCAAGTAGACTGGTGCAGATGTGGCTACATCAGGCACTTTTCAACAAGTAGGTCATCTGAAAGTGTCAAGTAACCCTCATAAAGCTGCCATCTCGCTTTGCATATCAACAGGTTGCCTCCAATAGTGACAGAGTTAACATCCACAACAAGTACAATTGGCCTTATCGGTTGAATACAGGAAGATAAGTTTTGTAATTCACACAGGAATCCTGCCAAACACAGGACACCATGAATGCTGTGCTTGGCAGGGACTTGTTCCCTTTCACACTCACACAGAATTTGTACACACACAGTACATCATGCCTTCACATCATGCCATTCATCTATACATTTTGTTTTAAAACACACAAACCGGAATCTACCTCATGTGCAGAATAGAATACTACATGCAAAATGCAATGCATAGGATTGGATGACTAGTCAGGAAATCCCTTCACTCGATGGACAGCAGAGAACAACTGGGGTAAAGGGTCATCACGACTCCGGCAGGGGGCGACACAGTCATATCAGGTCTAGCATGGCATCCACCAATGTTTGCTCTCTGCTGCCCTCTCTTGACGAAAACAGGAAGCAGATCCTTCACGAATGAAGCTGGGCAGATTACACCACATTAAATCTCTGTGACAGGGCAACTTCACCAGCTTTAAGGCAGTGTAGATGTCAGCGGAGTGGTGACCCTGTCTCAGGTCTACGTCTCAAAGTGCTTGTATATGGCAGTGACATAAGTCATGACAGATTTCCAGTCTGGTCTCTCCATCTTCACCATGTCATCAATATCCTGTAGATGACATGGGCAGAAACACAGGTGAAAGATAAGATCATAGTGTGGACTAGAATTGTAAAAAGCACTGAAATGAACAGCACCCTCTCTTGCCCACAAACGGTGCAATGACATTCCCTTTCACTGTTTCTCATGGATAGGAAACAGAGCAACTAAATATTCACAGAATAAGTTTATTGTGGTGTTGATATTGTCAAATTTAATGAATCATGACGAACAAATGGTACATTTCAGCAAATCTCCCTTTACGTTTGAGTATTTTTGCATTTGGTAGGTCATGCAAATTCTGCTTTAAATATTTCAGCACACTTTATCACACCTTCACAAGAGATGGATCTGGAAGGACTTCAAAACTTTTGATGACGCTGACACTGCACAACTCTAAGGGGGGGGGGGGGGGGGAGTCAGGCTGCATGATAGCAGGACAAGAAGCTCTCTTGCCACACTGAAAACTTCTGCTATTTTTCTAATATTGTTGTTGTTGGGTTTTGGGGTCTACTTGCTAGCTGGTTACTGTATATGCTGTTATTTTCGCGTAAAGATTATTTTCGCTTATAACGAGGTCACAGACATTTTCGCGAGATGTTGTTCTCGCGAATCGATGCTGACTCTTACGTTAATGCTCTTTTAACAAAGCGCATGAAGACATTTTCGTGTGTTGTTAAATTTGTGATTCAACTGTGATTCACAAAATTTGTGAAAATTAAACCCTCGCAAATATAACAGCTTATACAGCAAGTGGTGAGAAGGTATGGCAACCCTGATTTTTTTGTTTATATGTTTGGCTGCAGTTGCTTGATATTACCTATTTAAAGTCATGGTCAACGCATGAACGATCTTAACAGTCAGAGGTCAACCAAACTTTCAAATATGACCTATTATTACCAAAGCCTCATAAAGTTGCTGAAAATTAATGTCCTGACATTTGAATTTTTGAATTCTACCAATTCAAACTCTTGTGTGATATAAATGTGATTTGTCCCACCTAATTTCCAAAGGACTTCATACAGACAGGGTGAGAAAGGTGGCCAAGAAATAAACACAGTTTTGAGAAAAGTGGCTCTTAAGTTTGCAAGCAATCAACCTTACAGGAGATTTGGTATTTAAACTATATCAGCGCAATCACCCCCTCCCCCTCCCCCCTCCCCCAAGAACAATTACCCCACAGTTAAATGCTGGTTAGTGGTCAGATTAGAGTAAAGATTAAAGTTAGGGTTAGGTTTAGGTTAGGAATTTGGGTTAGGGTTAGGATTTGGATTAGGGCCAGGGGAAGGGCCCAGGGTAATTGCCCAGGGGGGTAATTGCCCCAGACCCATTTAAACAAACTAGGCCCACTGTATATCATCCTTGTAACATTCTTCAAAAAAAAATTAATAAAGTTAAACAAAAAATCCTATCCAGCAGGCAGCTAAGATATGAAACTCACCATTTTAAAACAAATATTGAATTATTATATCTTACACAAATTGCCTCACTCTGCTGTTTTCTCACGCGTATCATCTACAAATTCATACAGTAATGAAATGAATGTGGTGTAAACCGCTTTACATCGTTCAGCGGCCTCTTTCTGGCCGGGGGGGGGGGGGGGGGGGGGAATACTCACCAGGATGGATGAGATGCCGATGGATTCACCAGCCTTGAAGGCTTCTGTGAAGTTCCGCTTCTGAAATGGCAAAACCCAAGGAAGAATTTTGTAAGTTCTACTCTACTTTTTGGTCACATGGCACATTCACTGCACTCCTTTTCAGTGATACAGTTGAGTAGCTTCATCAATCATGGCATGTCGTTTCCACCTTCCACATTTCAGAAGAGATCCTTCAAACACAAAATCCATTTCAATCATTCATCACCATTGTCTGCTGAATATTTTGCAATGTTTTTAGTTTCACAAAGCTGACTGACATTTACGAAATTAACAACTTTTGATAATGTTGCCCAACATACTGTAAGTCAAATGTGTTGTAAAATATCATATTTGAGGGGGGTAATGGCTTACTATCCTATTCATCAATGTGGCTCTCGATCATGAATTCATCCACATGGACAATTGTCTGTAAAGTATCATTTCGCAAAATATCATCCTTGCAAAAGGCATGGCGTATACAGTAAATTGTGACAACATCTAGGAATCAAAGTTCTGATATAAATTACGCAGATTGAAACATACAGTACCTTGCACATTCTTGGTTTTTCTCTTACTTTAAGGGCTGTTTTAACAGGATGAGCTGATTTTGTAACAACACACATTTCCCATAGACACTTGCCCGAGTTTTCTCGGGACTCGTCCTCAACGGGTTAAGTAGCCTAAAAGAGTATCCACAAGGCTGCTGTAGTATAACAGTGTACACATGATACTTTCTTTCATTAAGCCTCTCAAAACCACCAGCTTAAAATGCATTTTATATAATTCACAAAAAGTTTGCAAATGGTACTGATAGAGCTAATAACTGAATGTGCAATTCTTATTTTGTCTGATCTACTATGGGGGGTTAGGAGATAATTGTACACCACCAAAATGTTCCCACATTTTTTTGTCCTGTTCTGCTCTGCTCTACCGGTCCTGGGTGCTACAAAAAAACCACTTGCTCACTTGGCGAGGGGGCTGACAGTGAATAGTTACTTGCATGGTTACTTGCTTCTTCACAGAATAGGGCCCTTGCCCAAGCGGCCATTCGGATGAGTGGGAGAAATAGGTTTTGTGATGACTTGTTTATATCCCTTATTACTGAGATGAGAACTTGTAGACTGTGAACGTGAACTACTCTGTGAAATGAACATTCCTCCTCTACTGAATATACAATTTGTATGCACGCAATAACATGTGAAATTATCAACAAGTAAGATTCCCTGAAAATGGCTTAGCTCCAAAAAGACACACATATTCATACTACTACTACTACTGCTGCTACTACTATTACTACTATTACAACTACTACTACTACTACATGTACTACTACTACTAGTAGTAGTAGTAGTAGTAGTAATGATAGTAATAATAGTATTAATAATTATAATTATAATAATAATAACAATAATAATAATAATAATAATAATAATAATAATAATAATAATAATAATAACAATAATAATAATAATAATAATAATAATAACAATGATAATGATGATGCCAAAGTTTCCATATTTATTAGAAGCTCACCTTGTCTTGATTGTTGAGTTCCCTCCATGGTATTGTGTCAGGGATGTAGCTATGGATGAGGGCACAGAATGCCAGACCATCATTCCAACTGCTGCTGAAGTTGGTTACCTCAACACCCTTTAAAACAACAGACAGAAGGGAGAGAGTTTACAAAATCTCAGTCAGATAACTCCATACCTGATCATCAATGGCTGGTTTCCATCATTAAATGCACTGATAAACGATGCTTTTAGAATCTCATATATATAATCTGAGCTTCCAAGTCCCACATGCTACTAATGTTTTTGATAATGTGTAAAAATGGACCTATGAAAAAAATATATAGTTAATGAATGCTAAATGCTTAAAACTAGTGAACATCTGTGAGTAATGGGAAAAATTATCTTGGTTTCCCTATATAGAGCAGAGTTGGCATGCTGTTACTATAAATAAATGGCTACAGATATCTTGAGAGCAACATCTGAACAACTTTTGTATGTCTGCATGGTTTCTCATTTATTTGAACATCATTTCACCACAAAGTCAGCAAACTTTGGAGATTTTGTAATTAAGCAACTGTGATGTTACTTAGTGCCTTCTCTTCAGATCTCTTTAACCTCAAATCATTCCCCCACACAACCATGACATCCACTGGACATAATCCTTGTAATTCAGACACTGTGAGAGCACTTTTTAAATGAAGACCTCAGGCACATACCTGGGAAAATCCCTTTACAAATTCTCTTTGACTACAGGAAATCATCAAGTACCCATACATGGTAAGCTTCTGATACTTAACCTTCACAGAAGAGGGAATCCATGACAGAAATGAACATTCCAATGTACATCACCATTGTTTTCTATGAAAGATTCTATGAAAGTCAAAAGGGATTATGGCATTGTGCTGGAAATCATGCTGCAGTACCACATTTTGAATATTGTCCAACACAATTACTATGAGTAATGCCAAAATTACTCCTCGGTGCATATATGGAAACTCTTGGGCAGAACCTGGCATGATCATTAAGCCACGATATCGGGGAGAGATTCTCAGTGAGTTCTACATGTCAGATTTCTGCATCCCTTTGGGAGGGACCAAGATCACTATGTACAAAGTTGGCTGAGCTCAAGAATGAACCAGTATGTATTACTGCACTTGGCTGCCTGCATGATGACTTACCTTAAACACAGAGATACAATGTGGCATAATACTATGGCTGCCAACACTTGTACATTTAAAGCCAGGGAGGTTTTTAAAGAGCAATTAGGGAGATGACTGCATGTTCATGCATCTCAGTGGGCAAAAATGATCCCTGAATCAGGAAGGCTTTTACATTCATTCGTCAGGACATAAAGGAGAGTTAAAGGGGCATTCCAGATGATTTTCATAATTTCACATCATGCAGTACATAAATTAATACCTCCATGAATAGATTTATGGAATTTATTGTGGTTCTTGAGCAGAGAAACAACACTTTGAAAAGCCTTAAAAAAATTACACCGAACAAGGATGTTGACATAGGATGCTCATATATTTCAGAAATGTAGCAGTGTAATTCCATTACAATGCTGCTTGCTTGCGAGTTCACCTACAACGTGTGCATAGTCTATGTATGCCTTCTTCTTTTGTTCTGCTTCCTTGAGCCCCAACTCATGCATTCTTATGGTGAGGCTACCATGTCATCACCCTTGTTCATTGCAATTCGTTATAAAATTTGAAAACATTCATATTTTTTCCTCTCAATTATCATAAATTTTGAAACTCTGTCCTCAGTATAACTAATTTATAGTTGTTCAAATGTGAAAATCTGAAAATCATCCGGAGGTCTCCTTTAGTTGATCATGGGGAGCCTCCTGGAGATTGAAGCAGACAGGGCAGCTTTGTACATATACCTGTATATACACTGTACATATACCTGTGCAGATGTGTTACACGATCATACTTGATATCAGGATATAGCGTACCTTGTAGCCCTGGGTCCGAGTCTGACACCACTTCAGTAGGGCATTCCTCTTGGAGCCACCTCCTTCACACTTCACCAGCACCGACAGCGGGTCCTTCTTGTCTGTTGCCTCCCTGCCATATCATGAACCAGATCAGCAAAGTTAGGAGCTCAAAGGAAAGCATCATGAAATGGCAAGAAACAGTAGGGTATGCACAGTGTAGTATGAATATCGTTCTCTTTTCAGGGACGTAAAGACACTCTTATTCAATTTGAACGATTTCTTTTGCCTGGAAATAAAGCATACTTCAATTCAACACAATTTGAAAGATCTTTAATTCCATTAATCTCATCAAAATATCATGTAATGCTTTCATCAATCATGACCTGGAAAAATGACTTAGAGTTGGTATCTATAATGAATTTTTTCATGTGCATTCATGACAATAAAATGATTGGCAGAATATTCTACCATGTACATTCTAAAAATATGTCTTCAGTACAATGCAACATTGTTTTATATATTCTTTATCTGTACTCTTCTCAATGCAAGCAAAAGTTCCAAAAATTTGACAGCAAGTCAACAAAAGAATCATTTATCTATAAAAGTTATTGAATGTTGCACTGCTCAAACAGAAAAGCTTTAGCTGAAGAGTGGATTTGACAGGAAAACCAGCTCATGCTCACCCTGCCTTCCTGGCGGTTGGAGACTGGTTTCCAACAGTCTCTCTTGGAGTGGGTGAATCGCAGTCCCTCATCGATGACGATGATGTTCTCCTCCCTGTTGGGATCGGATCACAGTTTAGGGACTTGGTCCTCCGTGATGTTGGGGATTCGTTGGAGTCACGGCTCGCTGTGCTCGACCTTCTGGTGGAGAAATCCCTGCTGCGGGTGAGGGCATCTGTGATTGTTTGCCGGGCCTCTGTGCGCGTCGTGGGCTGTGCCCTGGTGCGCCCAATCATGCTGTCGTCATGTGCCCGGCTGGAGCTACTCATGGCCAGCTTCTGTGACTCGGGGGATGTGATGATAGTTGTTGTGGCTCGCCTGGAGTATTGAGGTTTTGTGTTCATAGTCTTTGTTATTGCTATTGTGGTATTTCGTCTCTCCATGGGGGGCCGGTTGCCATAAGACAGAGGAACGGGGCTGGTGGAGCTGACCGGACTACTTGGAACCTTTGGCGTGTCATTGCCTGCATTACTCTCTATGGTTTTTATGAGGGACTTCACTGACAGGGCATGATGATTTCCATTGGTGAAGGTTTTGCGGGAGTTGCTCCCTCGAACGATGTCCTTCTCAGATGACTTCATTATGGCCTGCATTCGCTGACGGATTTCATTCTCTGAAGGAGTACTACGAGCTTGGCTCTGTGGTGGTGTGGAGGGTTTGTGCATTCTCTCAATCTTTCTCAGCCTTTCCACTTCTGCAGACAAACTCTTGATTTGGTTGTGGAGGTCCTGCCTGTCCTTCTCTAAGGTTTTCACTTCATCCTGAGCCTCATTGCGGTAATCATTGGCAATGACCACTGCTTTCTGCAAGTCTCGCTGGAACTGGAACCACTCCTCTGAGTTGCGGGCGCTGGTGCGTTTGAGGTCAGTCAGCTCCCGAGACATGTGCTGCTTCTCTTCTCTCAAGGTTTGAACAGCCTGGTTGAGATCAGCTATGGTGCTGAGATGCTGCTGCTTGTCATACTCCTGTCTCTCCACTGTTTCCTCCAGTTCTATGACAGTCTCCTTCAGATTGATCACTTCTGTCTCCAGTTCCTGCTTCTCATTGTCCAGTTCACGCAGCATTGCCTGATATCGCTCCACCTGCTCCTCAAAGTGATTCTTGCTGGACATGAACTCATCTTCAATTCTCTCCAACTCCTCTTGGAGCTTCTCAGCATGATTGTTGCTCTCCTCCAAGGCTCGGCCAAGTTCGAAGCACCTGGATTCCGCTGAGTCCTTCTCTTGCCTGGCATCCTCCAGGAGCTGAGCCAGATTCAGAGAGCCCTCTGGGTCCTGGTACTGGAAGACTTGAGTTAGTTTGTCCTTCTCAGCTCTTAGAAGAGCCTCTCCTTTTTCTCTCTCCACCTCAGTGCTGGAGAGCTTGCCTTTTAGCACAGTTATCTCCTGCTCCAAGGACTGCCTGGCTGCCAGAGCACTTCTCAGCATCCCCTCCATCTCCACAAGTTGGTCCTTCAATTTATCCACTTCCGACTGAATTTCTGAGTTGTGTTCCCTCAGGAGAGCAGTCAGCTTCTCTTGCTCCTCCTCATTTCTTGAGAGTTCTATGACCTGACTTGACACAGACAAAGAAGTCCTTGAAGTGCTCAATTGATCTGCAAACTCTTTCATGTCATATTCCAACTTGTGCTCATCACAGATGCTCCTCAAGTGATCTGTGAATGCTTTTAATTTGTCCATTTTGTCCATTTGCCTATAGAGGGCCTCAATGACCATTGTCTTTTCCTCACTAAGTTTATCATTATCTGTTGTCAGGTCTGTGATGTTGTCCTGAAGGTCCTTGAGCTCCTGGAGTGTTGCCTGAAGTTCCTCATTGACGGAGTAATGATTCTCCTCCATTTGCAGGATCCTGTCTTGCAAGTTTGCCATGGAACCTTCCCCATCGCTGCTCAGTATGTCCCAATTGCCATCAGACAGGTTGGATGGCTCATCCGGCAGGACGACGGAGCCATCCGATGATGATGATGGAAATCCAGGCAAGATCTGCTCCCCGGCCTGATCAGCGATGATGTAGGAGGAGTCTCTGGTGGAGGTGTCATCCGAGGCCTCAGCTGCTCCCTGCAATCGGTCCTCCACCACCGGAGCAGCACCCTCTAACCGCAGCAGGAGGGCCTTCTCGCTGTCGGTGCGGGATGCCTGCGTCTGGGAGTCAATCGTCTTCAGACGGTCCTTCAAGATGCGGTTCTCCTGGCGCATGACTTCCATCTGCTGTCGCATGAAGGTGTTCTCCTGCTGCGTCTGCTGCAGCAGCTCCTGGATCTCATTCCAGCCCTGCTGGTTGGCGTCGTTCTTGAGCGGCGCCTGGGTCATGACTGCCGGTGTGTTTTGCATTGGGACAGATGAGAGAAGAGTCCCCCAAGAAAGGATGTGCTGTTTCCACCCGACAATCGAACAGAGCTCTGTCTGTATCCTTCAGTGTTGCCTTAAGCACACTGTCATTCAGCACAGGTTGTCAAAGACATCATTTCTCACTGATGATACCTGTATAAGGAAAAATATACAAAATGCAAAAACAAAGCATGTATCATTATCAAGAAGTACATGTATATCACCATCAAGAAATAAATCATCATAGTGCATTGTTTTACATATAAAGATAGATCATTGAACCTTCATGAAAGAGCCATCACTTCACGACAACTTTTTTTAATGCTCGTGGATGCCATTCTTGGCCATTTTCCATTGCACGGCATGTTCACACTTTGGCACATTTTGAGGCAATTTTCTTTTTTTCTGTGCACAAACATGAACAGGCCAATTTTATGAGAGAATGACACGGCATGCTCTTATCTCCAAGTCCACCAAGGGCTTCCCCCCTTCTACGTGTTCCACTTAACGGATTAATCACTGTCCCAATCAATTAACAGCTCCCCTGAAAACCAGAGGGCCATCCTGGCATCCCGTGATTCAATCAGGAAATGCCTGCATTCCTGGATGCAATCAAAAATGCCTGGCTTGGATTCAGATGGGGTTCCTCACTGTCAAACCTGGCTGGAGGAATCTGAAGGGGCCCCTTAGCCCTCAGTGGATGAAACAAAGCAGTTTTTTCTTGACACCCACTGCTCTGCATCATTTCTATACATTTTTTTCCCCTTTTCAAGATTATTTACATACATGTAACACTAATTCTTGACATGCAACTGCAACCAAAAGTAGTAAGACTGCCCTGAGTGAGCTCTCAAATTTCTACTCTCTGAATTTCACCACTTTAATAATATTTATGAAATGGATGAAAAATAGCTGACTTTGGTACATGATGTTATGTGTGCACATGCATGGTATGCTTACTCTTACTTCCACTCTTAACAACTCATGGATGGAAACCAGAATGAAATTTGAAAAAAAAAGAAGAATGAAAACATCAACTAGCCAACATGATACATCAACAAAATAGTATAGAATATGCTTTGAGTCTCTGCATTTATCGTAACAAAGGAAGCTATGTTCTGCTACATTCTTATGTAAGAAAAACAATTGCAATCCATTATATTGTTGCAGCATTCATCAGAGCTGACATTTGATTATGACAAATCTATTGCATCTGACGTAAAACATTGCTTCAAAGGCTAGCTCTTTCTAGTTTTCTTTTGCCAGGCATTGTTACTGAACATTGTACTGTTCTGGCAGCAGATTGTCCAATCCATTCCATATTTGCAGCTGGCATATCTTTACCCTGTGAGACAAGGTGGGAAATAACCAGCAACACCTTCATCTATCATCGTGATATGGACAGAAATAAATACCTCTAGAGTGATGATTCACTGTCCCTGCTGAGCAGGAAAAAGAGTGGAGACTCTAATGGTTCTCCAGGGATGGAAGCATTATTGGTATTTACAGTGGAATTCTTTGGGGATGCCCCTATAGATACGAATAAATGGGGAAGGATTTGGCAATGATGGGAAAAGGGGGCAGGCATTGCAGAAATGAGGGGGGAGAATTACATGTACAATGCAGTGAGGAAGTTCTCACAAAAAAAAAGAAAAAAAAAGCAGGAACGAAGGAAGGAGCAACCATTTAGTCATGCGTTGAGAGCTCTCTTGAGGGACAATCTCTGATTCAATTTGCCTCTGCCAAAATTAGATGTCTTTTCTCCTCAGCCACTTTCAGTTTGAAAGTACATGTAATAAAAAGTTCCGGTAATAATGTCCCCTTAACTCTCGGCTGAAACTGCAGGCACATAACTTTTAGAGAAGCACATATTTATAGGCAAGACCTTTATGGAAGGGAAATCATATGCAGACAAAGAGAAACTTAATATGTTTCCCTCCTTGTAAATTCATTTGAAATACTGTAGGCCTATGCACTTAACATTGGCGACTTTCAATAGAAGAGTTCAACTTAATGACCTATACACTCAGGGTAATGTTCTCAATATAGACTTTCAAGTTTCCTGATTAAATCCAAAAACATGATGCACATAAATCTTAGTTGATACCCACAAGATGGGCTTTGAAGATCCTAAGTCAATACAAATTGGCACAACATTTTTCTTGAACAAGATTTTTAGCCATCTTTTTTTTAAAGCTTTGTTTTAATTTGCATTGCTTGTATAAACTGAACGTTACAGGACAGAATTCCTAAAATACCAAATGGGCATTCCTAAAATATTATCAATCAAAAACAACTGTCAATTATCACATCTGAATGCACAACATCAAACAGTTGTGACTGCCAATAAGTGGGGCCCCTGTAGTCCCACATTTATTCTACTACCAGGTATCATTACAACAATCAGTGAAAACATGAGGAGATACATTACATGCGAGGTTAGTTCTGTGCTCAAGTTGATTTGACAAAAAGAGTGATCGAAAAAAGCTGGGGGGGGGGGAATATAATGTTTTCATGGAACATCCAGATCAGTCATAATCACTGATGTAAATGAGATGAGCTGATATTGCTGTCTGTCATTTAGTCTTTAAATTGTAACTGCACACAAATCTTAGCTCAAAATAATGAACAGCTGCTGCACCAAGAGCTGTAATGACTCTGCAATTATAAATCTTCAAAGGGATGGTTTGCTAAATCATTAACAAAATTATTTTCAAACCAACTTAATGTATAACCCAACAGCAGACTTTACTCTCTTAATCAAGGTCAAGTTGAAGTGAAGTAGAGTTCTTCCTTTAAAGGGATGGCATAGTTTTGGTTAAGATAGGTGATTTTGATTTTAATTTTAATGAGATAATCAGAAACCACTTATGAAATATTACAGAACATACAATTCTAAGAGGAATTCAAACCTTATTTGACAAAATCGGTTTTGAAAAGGTTGCGATATTAAAAAACAAATGAAAACAAAGTGGTCCTAATAAGAAGTGGGTCCCATCTTTCATTTGGACCTATTTGATTTTGGATATCTCGGCTATTTCAAAACCAATTATCATCAAATAAACTTTGAATTCCCCTTAGAATTGTATGCTCTTTCATACTTCATGAGAGGATTCTCATTATCACACAAAAAAGTTAGAAACCTGAATCCCTATCTCAACTAAAACTATACACTGTACCATCCCTTTAAGACCATGGGAGTGATGAACCTTTGGAACCCATCCCTCCCATGAACCCATCCCTCAGGTTGGTAGATGGAATGAGTGCTTCATGGGCAGCTACAGACAGACTACCAGCAGTCTCAGTCCTGTCAGTCTCCATCCATTTCACTAAGGATTGAAGGATGAAAGATGCTGGCCATATACAGGGATGATCACCTGTTAGCCTAGCAGACACTCACATCCTGGGATTCCATCACATTCAGGCTTTCAAAGTGCCCTATAACTCACGAGCGTGTGAGGAAGGCGAGTCGGAAATAGAACTGCCGATGAAGAGGATGACAGCCAATTGAAATGCTGTGATCCACGTGAGGTCATCTTTGCTCTCAAGAGAGGCTTGTTCTGACTACAGGGTGTTCAGGTCAACAAAATACTAGCACGGTATAGCAACAATGTATACCAAAACGATATAGCTATATGATGAATTTATGTCTGAACGCTGACTAACGAAATGACGAACAACGACATGTATAACGAAACGATGGTCAGAGCATCGTTTCAAACTAGAACTCGATAACGAATCAGCATTTCATCATGTCCATTGTGCATCTGAATGTATGGCAACCATATAGGCCTACCAGTATAACTGGGCGGGGCTTAGGCCTAGGAGCGCACACAAAAGGTGACCCCATAGCTGTCACTCATGACCATAACAGCATGTGCAGTGGAAAACTGCACATCTACAGGTTATGTATACAACCTTTTCCAGAACGGTCGAGATTAGCATCTGAACGTTCTGTCGGCTAAACGATGATTCTTTATACTTCGTTTCTTTTATTAAGTTTTGGTATAAATTGGCTTGCGTCTGAACAGGGGTTTATTCTCAACCTTTGCTTCTGCACCAATGCCCAGGTCAAAGGGCACATGCATACATGTAACTGTGGGTAAGCTCCTCATCACGGATAACCATAAATTGGTCCCTTTTCAATTTCCCTCATCATGCATTTTTTTTTTTTTGCGGGGGGGGGGGGGTTGGTTGGTTTTTTTTTTTTTTTTTTTAAAGGACACACAAGAACTCTCTACAAATCAATGCATACAATTATGTACCTGCAATCTTTCTTCATTACCTGGATCTTTTTTTACACATGATTGGATGATAGCCACAGATAAACCGCGAGTCTGGTTGAGCTCCGGGAAAACATAGGGTGATACATCACACTACGCTGTCACAACTGTTCATGAACATAAAACTCTAAGTTTGTCAGAGCAACCCTCATTGGGCCAGGAATTTATGAAGTTGCAAGCAATACATACATTGTATCTTATCAACAAGAAAGACAGTGTGATAATGTATGACTTCTCTATATAATCAGCAGTGTGCATGTTATAACTATAATGTACATGTAGTATCCTTCAAACAGTTCATAGGAAATGCCTTTGACAATGTGTAATATAGTATCTTATCAGGAAGGTAATGTAAACATTTCACCCTGAAGAAAAGAAAAATCCAATGTGCACACTACTCTTGTCCACAAAATACATTTACATATCTGTTGGTTAATTTACGTTGGCCGACCAATATCACACATCAACTTCCTAGAAACGTCACTCGCCATATCCTATCATGCATTGTTGCGGAACAAGGCATGTATGCTTCCTTTTGTCTGCAAGTATACACACAGTAGGCAACAACACAAAACGCCCTGCAATATTTTGTGAGGAAGAGCTTTATTTACCTTGTGGTAGCTACCACAGAAATCATGACGTAATGAAATTGATTATAAATGACAAGAAGCATATTAGTCAGGATAGGCCTGAGTGATGTCTGTTTACTCACGTCTACAAAAATATGTCAAAGGGCACAGGAAACATTTCATATATTGTCAGGCAGACAAGTATGACACTTATATTCACACGTAAAAGCATAATTCGTCGCTGGGGTGACAAGACCTCGTATCTCAAAAATGTCAAAAATTTTTTTTTAGCTTAATGGTCAAACAATGGGTCAAGTGATGTCTTGGCCAAATCCTAACTGTCTTACTCCAAAAATGAAGCCACCATGACATGTCAAAGAGAAGGCTTTCCCATTCACTATAGTGCTTTGGCCGCCATGTTTTTTCGTTCTCCTGAACATTTGACAATTTTGAGATACGAGGTTTTGTCACCCCAGTGACGATATATGTAAACATGGTACCGTAATAGAGACATAACCATCTCTCTCTCTACACTGTTCCCCCCTGTGTGTGTTTCAAGCAATCCTCATGAGAGATTTCACTGTATCATTCCTGTACTTAAATGACTGTACTACCTTATTGCCATTATGGTTTTCAAGCTTCAGTTTAACCAATCTAGGCCTATGTCAAATTGGAGGGAAAAAAAAGGTATAGAGAGCTGGTATAGATATCCCCTGTAAATATACATGTATTGGATCAACATTCATTTTGTACAAGAGAATCAATGGCTTTAAAAGAGAAATGCTACAGAAAATCTTATCTCACTCAAGGCAATCACAGATCTGGCTTCATGGATATTGGCATGTGGTCAGTAAAATCTTTATTTAAAAAAAAAAATAAAGAACACATAGAGATGCACTTTAAAATAATCAATAATGTATGAAAATACATGGGCCAATCCATGTCAAATTGACCACTGCTGTTAACCCGACCCCCTTCAATTTTCTTTAAATTTGCGCCAAATGTTCCCCCAAGCGTCTGACCAAAGATTCTGAGATATTTTGCCCCAAGGTCAAATGGTTGCTAAGATACGGACTCCCTTAGCAACCAATGCGCAGTCGAAAAATGGAGTTTAAAATAAAATTTGCTATTTCTGAACTGCTGTCACAGCCAAGTTAGATGAGTTACATTGCTTATTTTCTGTAAATTGGAACATTTGTTCTTTATGATCTTAACATGCACAATGTGTTATGGCGCAGATCTGACAATCCATTATTGCTCAAGAGGTCACCGAAAATGGCGTTGAGTGTCAAAGTTAATGTTTTTGGGTGCATGTTTGGCAGCTGATAACTTCAAAATTCAATTTGCTTAGAACCCAATATCATGCATATTTAAAGACTCTCACTTGCTCTAGTGCCCTTCTTGTAGGGCGCCCCCAAAGTTGGATTTTAAAAAAGAATTGCCAAGTTCAAGGTCAAAAATCACCACTCATCCCGTCGAGGAGCGACACCAATTTTTGTGTATTGATAAACATATTAGTTTACCTATATTTTCATGGGTTACATCAAAAACTTTTGTTACTGAAATGTTTAATAGCAGGTTTACGCATTTGAAAATGGTTGTAAACACCCCAAAATCAATGTAAAATGACATGTGGGGTTTTTAGCACATTTCAAATTGTGCTAAATCAGAGATGAAGTGACCATATTTCTAACACAGGATTTACACCATAACAATATATGCAGTATTAGTAGTGTGCAATTAGTATTTAGAGGACCTGGTATTAATTATTTGTCCATGACCAGGTACAGACAAGTTTTGTTACCCATAGACCATCTACAATGTACAGTAGGGCTTGGGGCAAAGGCCGGGCCAAAGGCTGGGCCAAAGGCCGAACCCAAGGCCAGGTTCGAGGCCCGGGTCCGAGGCCGGGGGCCCGAAGCCGGGGGCCCATGATGTGACAGGGCTGTGCATACACATGTACATGTAAGTACACTGTAAATACACTAACTATACACAGCCCAGTCGCTGTATAAATCACGACAGGGCTGTACCTGAGAAGCCTACAACACAGAGCAAACACAAAGCGAATTTTATGATAGCATTGAGTTTTGATACTTGACATCATTTTTTGTCACCTCAAACTCATTAAAGACAATCTTCATTAATGAGACTTCATAGATACATATATTTCCTGGGGTTATTTGCGTGAATTCCGCGATCTGGGTACTATATCTCAGATGGATGCAGCAGTTTCATTTTTTTTTTTTTTTTTTTTTTTTTTTTTGGGGGGGGGGGGGGCACTCAGATAGATTCCTTTGCCTTAACAGGTACATAGGTGGGGGGGGGGGGGGTGATTTTGTCCTGTATATTCAAGGAGCACATAAAAAATCAGCACTATTTAAAGCACACTTGCTCACTGTGACCTTTAAAACATGAACATGCTCTTTACTTCGCTCATAAAACAACAAAAACAACAAATAAGAACAAAGAGAAACAAACACAAAAGTGCAAGTGCATCATACATAATCTCTCACCACAGCCACGACCCAAGCTGCCCTGCTAATCTCCAGATGCAATGCCCGCAAAAGATGATTCATGCGAAGCCAACACTACCTACCACTGATATGATATTAGTCCGAGGATGATTACCCAGGTGACACACTCGAGTAAACACAGACGTCAACGCAAACAGGAGAGAAACAGGCCCGCGAAGAGTTGTTCCCGCCCACCTTGCAGAAACTTGCATCTTCTTCATTGATCATCTACCATAGTACCATACACAAGAATCTGGCTTTCCAACAGACACCTGATCATATTACATTGTACTTCAATGGGGGTCAACATGCAAAATGAGCCTGTGCCATTGTTGGTGTGTAAAAAATGGTTGCGATAAACAACACAACATACACTTGTAGATTATTTTCATTTCTGCTCTTTTCAAGGAGATTTGAATTCCCTAAAAGTTTTCTTCAAGGTTAGAGATGTTCTCATAGCCATTAAAGTGTCTGTAATCATCTTCAATATGCATGCTTCTGTGATTATCAGATCATGGTAAAATTACAATTTCAAGGGCCATCTAATTTTAATCAAAGTTAGATTGCACGTATCTTAGTTCTTCTTTGGCAATTTTTCCCAAAGCCAATATTTACTTTTTCGGCTTAACTTTATACATGATCTAGTATCCACTTCAATACTTGCTTGCCTGATAATCTAATTTCAATGTCCTCTTTGACTTTGATACCCCTTTGTCCTTGGTATGCAAAAGTATGTGAAAAGAGTTACTGCAGTGATAATGTGCAGTGTATGAACTGTAATTTGTGAAACGAGGAATGCATCTTTAAGCTCGCAAAGCCAAGATTCGCGAAATTAAAATGCTCATGAAAGATCTTGTCTACACTATATGCGTTGAATGCCAGTGACAATTTGTGAAAATTTGAAGATGGAAAGTGTTTTGCTTGTGGTTGATTTTTTTTTTTTGCTTTTCTTTCCTTTTTTTTTTTTTTTGCTATATGTGAAAAGCAGTAAATAAAATTGAAGTTTGCATCATGAGTAAAAAACAATTTTGGTATGAATGGGCCTAGCATCTCGTTAAAGACTTCAGCTGCCTGTGCAATAGTAACATCCACCGTTTGAGCAAGGAGGTTCGAGAGAATGGAGTCACAACTGTCGTATTTCCTTTGAAGTCACGTTTGATGCCGCCACTCGAAAGTATTTGAAGCATGTGGCAAACTGGATCTGCCGCGCAGATAGGAAGACAATTGACTCATGTCTCATTGCATAATCATCAGCCACTTTCTAACGAAAATATGTCTTTGTGATGGTAATTACTTTTCGCCATCCCTACTTATAAAAGATAGGTGGTATATAATGGTAAAGCACAGGGATGCGCGAATAGAAATTGCACAAAAAATGATGAAATGACAATGAAAAGTACTCGACTGGCCGTGCCCGGCCACTAATCTGATATATCTATTAATATAGAATTATACTCGAAGATTATTCCATATCAGTTTTATTTGGAGGAATTAAGTGGAAAAGTGATAAAACTGGCTTTCCGGGAGGGTACAGTTTTAAACACTTTCACATGATACAGCTCTGATTTACACTTTTGCACATATTTCTTGAAGGGATTGACCTTTGTTTAATGAGCTTTATCATTACGAGAGATTTCGTTTCATTTAATAGATAAACAAGCAAAATATAGCCAACATTAAGTTCACGTTCAAAATGAATCTTCAGATTGCTCAGCAAGACGGCGGCATCAAACCCCGCCACCAAAGGCACAGATGCACCTATGGAATTCTTTTGTACATCAATAGAAAAGTGACAACTGTTTGAATAATTACAGCCAGTTGGAACTCCATCTCTTAAACCTCCTTGGTTTGAGGGTCACCTGCAATGTGATGGGTTCGAGGGGGTCAGTTGTATGAAACTTTGTACCATGGAGAGCTGTGGACTTGTGCATATTACTCTATAACTTGCAATTGTTAAAAGGGTCATGTCTTGAACAATGTGAGTATTGACCATTCACAGACAATAAAACTTCTTTGTGGATTGTTTCACTTTCAGAGAGAAATACACTTGTTTGATGGCAGAAGGATATAGGGATGTTGCTTCAAAGTTTCTATGCCCCTTTTGCAACCCTGAAAATCATATTCCTTTCATAAGTTGGTATATTATAGGGGTAGGGCCTTCTAATCTATCACCAGAATGATAAAACTAAAAACTCCTTTCTGATAGAGGAGAAACAATACTACAAATTTTCAATACATTTTAACCACTACTCTCAGCACAAAGCAAAGCATCTTCTTGAAAGACATGGAGCTAGTTTTTCATTCCTGTTTTTTAAAACTCTGAATTGTCTTACTGCAAGATTTCATACGCAATGTTGGGAGACATTAACATTATTCTTCAACTATGCAAATTTTATGATGTTTGCAAAAGGGTACCACTTTAAAAGGTCTGGAAAAAGCATTACATTCAATTTTTCATGCCTGAAATAAGTTGAATTTTCAGCCTCCTGCACACCGTAAGAGGCATAGTACTTTTAAATGAAAAATTCCAATAACACAGATCACAAGTGCATACAATCATGAAGTTCATGCATAGTAAGATTATCACAAATTACCATGCCATAATTCAGTGTCTCAATTATTTAGGTTTGGTCATTACAATAAGTACAGCATCCATTGCCACTGTGAATAAAGCCGACATTGTTGCTCTTTTAAATCACAAAGGACAAGTATATCATACTAAAAGGATCAGTAATCACACAAGGACTTTAAAAAAAATCCTGTTGTGGTACTACTTGTACTTTGTCATGTTTACAAGCCACACACACACACACACACACACACACACATATATATTGCACAGTATAATAAGGCAAGTGGAAAAAAAAAAGAAACTTAGAGGAGTTTCTTGTCTGGATTTTTGGAGAGAGGTGATGTGGGAGGTCCTTACTATTTGATATCTTACTATCTTTTAACTGAAGCCGCTGCACAGCGCAAGACACTATAGCATAATATTGCACCGCCTCGTAAAATGATTTTTTTATGGTATTACATAGCAGCTGGTTTGTAGGATTCTTGGCTAGCGGTTCGACAGTGAATACGCACTTTAACAGATTCTAATGCAATGCCTGCATGACATCACGATCACGATCAGTAGGTGAATTTCCGATGTGTTTTTGGCTGCCCAAAAGTACAAAATATCAAATGAGATGCAAATATTATGTGACACACAATTTTTTTACATTTTCATCAGCATTTTGAAAAATAGTACATAGTAAAAAAAATTGATGCGCCGTCAAAAATCAGACGCGCGGGAGGATGAGAGACTCTTCTTTTTTTTTTTTTACTTGGCCTATTATAAACACAAAGATGCACATGTACATCAACACACATAAACACAGATACACTGACACACACACATACAGACACACATGCACAGATACAATGAGGTTGAATATCCTAAAGTACTAATCCAATCTATATGAAAGTCCTTTCTATCCACTCTCTCTCTCTCTATTCTGTGGAATTCTCATTCTCCCTCAGGGCTAGCAACCCTCCATCAGCGGACTATGCTCGGAACGCATTGAATTTACAACACCACAATCCTCTCTCCATGCTCCTGGATTTAAATAGAGAAAAGTGAGAGAGAAACGTACTGTCCCCTAATCTGATTTGCCCAGATTTACCCATCAACTCATTCTCTGTTTCTCTCCATCTCTCCCTCTTTCTCTCTCTCGGGGTCGAGCCGTATTTAGCTGGCACATGGCAGTCGTGTGATGGAAAGCGATCCCATTTATGGGTCCCTGCTATCTTCTAATTAGACTTCTTAGACTTATGTGGCCATCCTTGCAAAGAATTATCTCATCTAGTAGTGCCAGTAGTTTAAAGGAGGTAGTCCACTTGGTTTGGCCATGGACCTAATAGGTCCATGGTTTGACGAAACTGCTTGAATTGTCACCAAATCCTACCTAAAGAGGACACTAATACTGCATTCATGTTGTACCTGTGTTGTACCGAGACAGTGCCTAGGTACACATATTGCACCGAAACAGTCCTGAAACAAACCTCTTCACATTGTTCTTGCTGTCTTGGAACTCCGGCGATAGCACATTTATATCGCAGGAAGGACATCCAGCAAAAAGATGTTTTCTGTGTTTACACACAAATCTTACCCAATGAGAAAAAAAAATACATATTTCATTACTCTCACATCTTGCACATTCTTATTGTCAAACTTCTTGAGTAGAGCATAAAATTTACAGAAACTGCCCACACTGCAGAATATTCCACATTTTACAGTGGATGCACTCATTAGTATACACTGCTATTAACAAAGTGGCAACATGACAAGTAGATATGACAGAACATGACAATGGCACACTGAGATTACACTGTGTGCTTGACTTCGCATGACATGCTACATCACACTGCTAATACTCACTCCCAAAATCAAAGCGTTATGACTCAAAACCTGCTGTCAGAGGAAAGTACAATGCTTGAAACACCCTCAAAACCTACCATTTCTGCTGTTGCTGGAGGAATCGGCACACAATGCATCATATCCTTCACACAGGAGCTGAACGAGACACGGAGGAGCAGGCAAGTCCCAGTGTGTCGGGTAATCGTAATCCACTTTCTAATGCCTCCCTGAGACCTGCCCTTCAGCTTACAAGAGAGGAGGACGTATTACTAAATTGGAGCGCAGTTGGTAAGAGTTATCTGCTAGCCTTTGCGCAAGCCTTCAGGATATAACTGTTTCCATGCTCCTCAAGACACCTTATTACAGCATTGTGTACACAGGTACAATCGTACCTGTACTCATCAAGTGCGGAGTGCCAGATCACTGCAAATTGCCCCAATACATGGGACTTGCGTTCAGGGGCAGTGCTTGCTATATAATATTGAACACTTCCTTTTGTGACCGACTTCTGTGCACTCTTTGGCCCCACATACCGTACAGTGTTTTGCATGGCTGGCTTCTGAACGTCACCAACCTCTTTCAGCATGTGGGCAAATCAAAATTGCTGATGGCTGAAGGTTACTAAACATTTCTTTCAGGGCATGGTGGCTCATTAAATCAGCACAATACGCACCAATGACAACGTAATGCAAACTGTTCCCATTTCACCACCAGAGTGACGAGTTCATGACTATTATTTTGTAAACGTACGAGTCCTGTTGATAGACTAGCTAGGCATGGGTTAGTCATCCATGGGGACTCCCTGCACAAATTTCTCCTCCTGAATAGGGGTAAAAAGACTGACCTGGAACTGACCCATAGCGCTCTTCACTCAAGAATCAGTAGATTGAGAGGAAGAGAGAGAGAGGGGGTAGGGAGAACCAGCTGTAGGCTCTGCCCTGAAATGGATGGGGAGCTTGTCAAGAAAGACTCCTTTCACTTGTTTCAGTCTACTCATTATGTCGGTGGCTTGGTACATGTGTATTACTTACTCCATATTGGAAGTTTTTTCAACGACTTGTCACCGTTTTTCTTTTGTGTGTGTGTGTTTTATTCATATTTCTAATTATCACAAATCATTTGTAAATCATTTGATCATGTTTGTGATATGATTTAATGAAACATACCAAAAAAAAAAAGACTCCTTTCTCTGCCCCTCCTCCTTTCTTCTTTCCCTCCCTCCTTTTTTTTTTTCTCACCCTCACTCTCATTTCTCTCTTCTCTCTATCTATCTTTGGGTGCATACTGTAAAACATGATATTTTCGTGGCATGAAATTTTCACGAATTGGAGCCGATGGCCTTTTTCGCAGCATGAAATTTTCGTGAGTTGCCTCTAACATTCAATGCATATAGGGTACACAAAAACTTTTGCGTGCATTTTAGTTCCATAAATCTTGACTCTCGCGAAATTTCATGAAATTAAAATGTATGTGAACATTCCTCGTTTTACAGTATATCAACTCCCTTCTTGTACAGAATTAAGGTTTCCATACAACTTCCAAAGCGGGTTTGATTATGGGGTTAGAAACACATTTCTAAAATGCTGAAGATAAGTGCGATCACAAACGTAGAGTTGATAAACGCAAAGTCGTTGAGGAAATGCCTTTACGGCTCGGACCTGCCCACACCAACCACTGCCAACACAACTCGGGTCAAACTGCGCAGTGGAGCTACACAGTGACAAGGCCTTCCAATTGACTCATGACAGAGTTGATAAATGCAACAACTGGAGAAATAGGATCCGAAAGGCGTTTGCATGTACATGGGTTTTTGTAGTGGGTATCGAAACAGTTGCGAACACAGAGAAAGTTGATAAACACAGCCTTCCTCTCTCTATCCCTGTCCATTCAGTTCCACAGTCTGCTTGCCAGGTTTCGTTCTTTCTGGCTCCGTTGCAGTCTGCTTGGCTTTCCATTTGATTCAATCTTGCCTGTTTGACTCTGTCTGTTTGTCTGTCTGTTCTATCAATCTATCTCTCAATCCATCTATCTGATCTTTGTCTCTACTCTTGTTCATCAGCCTGTCTGTGGGTCTGTGGATCTGTATGTATATGTAGGGTCACTCCGTCTGTCTGTTTTTCTCCTTCTCTGACAAGAGGAATGTACAGATTTCTCAGCATAATAGGCCCGTTCACAAACAACGAAAATCGAAATTTCAATCGCGATCCAAATTTAGATTTTCTTTTTTGACCGTTCATACACAGGGAAAAATCGCACTTCGCAGCAAGGATCACAGGAAAGAACGATCAGTGGCCAAACTGCGCATGCACGAATCTTGCATGACCGAGGACCGACCCCGCAGTCCCAATAGAGTTTCGCACGCGCTACGAACGATGGGATTAAAAAAACCGATTTCCGAATCTCAATCGCGTTCACACACACGACGCTTGGCAAAATAATCGCGATTATTCTGAAAAATCGCACTAATAGTGCAAGTTGGATCGCGATAAGGATCGCGGTAATTAGTGAGATTTTTCTGTCCACACTGGAAAAAATTGCGAAATTTTGATTGCGATAAGAAAATCGATTTTTAAATCGCACTTTTTCCCTTGTGTGTGAACGGGCCTATTAATGATACTGTTTGGTGATAATAATTTACTGCAACGATTTGATGCTCACAGTGACATTATCAGAGCAGAAATCGCTGGTTGATCAAGTCGTACAGTTGTATTTGTTCAAGGATTATAACATTTTAAAGCAAGCTGCACTTTTGACATTACAGCTATGTGTATAAACTGTGATACTGTGATAACACACTTGTCTATTGTTATTAACCCGTTGAGGACGAGTCCCGAGTATACTCGGGCAGGTGTCTATGGGAAATGCGTGTTGTAGCAAAATCAGTCCGTCTTCAACGGGTTAAAGTCACTTGGAAAGTTTTCCAGCAATTGCATTCTCAATGTATAGAAATGATGTAGGCCTACCTTTAAGTAAACATAACACTTATTAACAGTGCAATTAAACTATAGCCATATACTATGAAACTACAGAGGACAGGATGGAAGACAGACAGAGAGACAGACAGACAAACAGAGAAAATGCAAAAAGGAACAAATGTAGACAGGACAATTATCACAAGTGACTTTGTGTATTGGACCACCATCAGTTGTTTGTCCTACATATTTCTAAGCTTTTAAAAACATACACTCTGCTGACTTCAATGTTTGCTGGGATAGTTGGGATCATATCATCTCTGTCATATACATCATATACTATGTAAACTATTCCTTATGAAGACTTAATTTGCAGGGAAAACAACTTCAGAAATAAACAGCAATTCTTCACATCTTTTTGACTGTGGCTAAAGGGAAAGAGATCAGGGAGAAGGAAATGTAGAGAGAGAGTCATGAACAGACAGACAGGCAGTCAGACAGATGGACAGACAGACCAAAAAATGACTGGGCTGGTTCACTGGATATTTGTCCTCTTGTCAGTAACATTCTGCATGCTGACTGTTGTTGGGTGGAGTAGCACAAGTTTACAGGGACTCAGGGACTAGCAGGAAATGGGGACAGATTGACAACCAGCTGAGATGGAGATTAAAAGCCATCAACCCATTTCAAGTACTGTGAGCACTGGGCAAAGTTACTGTAACTTGATAATGAATCACCAACATTCCAGCTTTAATATGTTGCTTAGTTTTTCTGGAGGACCTACACATTATGCACAAATTGCTCTCAAACTGGCCTTACAAACACACTCAAGGAAAGCATACTCATAAAGAATATATTTTTGTTGTTGTGTTGTGGATTTTTTCAGTCTGAGGCGAGTGCCAAGAGTCCTCCTCAGCACTCTTGTTGATAACAATCTACTCCAAAAGCACTTAAAAGAAAAATAAGTCTTAATTAATCAATTAGTGGTGTTCCTATTCAATCAACATGATCCAAAACCTTAGCCTCTAACCATGGCATTTGTTGATGAAAGTCATGATCTAGCATATGTTGACCTGCACACAATAGCCATTCAAACTACTGTAGAAATCGTATGTTACGACACATGACAAAAAACAAAACACTACATGAATATCATTCACTAAAAAAAAATGGCACTTAATATCAATACAATTACACAATCTGTTTCTTCGTAACTGGATACAGGCCAGAAAGAATAACCAATCTTGGGCTATTCTGGCCTAATTATCCAACTCTGATACAAGAGTGTATAAAAATATAATTAAAGTATTTTCTGGATCTTTCCTCTATGTAATCAATACAAACACTACACACACTTGTTATGAACTGAATACTCATATCTAACTTTGTCTTTAAAAGTGTGCAAACACAATGATGCATTTCAAATGAAATCAAGGTTTTGTGTGAGTTGTATACTTAATACTCAGTATAAGATGCCAACTGAGGTGAATTCCTTGAAGTGACTTGAGGGAAAAAAAAAATGCTCTGTACTGTAAAACTGGAAATTTTTGTGGTGTGAAAATTTTTGTGCATTTCGTGCAACCAGAAACTAGCAGGAAAATTAAAGTACGTGAATATTTTTACATGTACATGTACCACCATAATGTCTTGATTCTGCGGAATTAGATAAATGCGAAATTCATCTTACTCGGCCCAGCGCAAAAAAAAATTACTTGCTCGAAAATATCCAATTTTACAGTATACAATTGCATGTTTAAACACACAGTACTGTAAAAGTGGAAATTTTAGTGAGAGTAATTTTTTGCACTGGGCCAGGTGGATGAATTTTGCATGTTTTTGATTCCATGGAATCAAAATACAAAATAGTAATACATGACAAGCAAAAAAAAAAAAATTGTGTGCTTTTATTTTTGTGCTAGTTTAATGTCAAACAAAAAAGTGCATTAATTTTCATGGCGCAAGAAGTTCCACTTTTACAGAAATCACTCCTGTATATTGAAGATTTCACACAAAACTGGTATCCCTCTATGGACTAGTACCTCAAGGTGTCACTGACACTGCACACAAGCAGGTCACCAACATTAACAACAGGGTTTACACTGTTACATCCACCTTACCACAGAAAGGATAGGCCTACTCATTCTTCGTACAATGTGGCGAAGATATCCATGATCTACCAGTAATACAGGATGGTGCAATATGAATGTTACTGAGAATTTGTTAAGATTTATGAGCACAATCTCAAAAAAAAAATGGGGGGGGGGGTAGGGAAAGGATATTCCCTTTAATATAACTTCACCCTACCAATACTTGGATTTTGTCATGGCACAAAGTCCATTCCTTGCATGTAACATTATCAACCGGACATTATTTCACTTCAGAACACTTTTCTCTGTGAAATTGACAAACTGGAGCACTTCAAAGCCTTATACATGATATTCAAGACTCATTTTTCACCAGGCATTCAGTTGCTAACTCTCTTGGAGGAGTCTGTGCCTATGAATGTTTCTACAATACAAATGCTGTGGATCATCATCATCACCATCACTTGGAAATTAATGGGTACATGATGGCAGTCTCTTCTGTATGCTAAGCAGACATGTGTATTATAAGTTCATGATTGGCATAATAAAACACAGAACAAAGTAGATCACTATAGCCTTTGCAAAAGCTTGCTCTAGTCTTAAAAACAGTCACTTTCTGTAATTCTGTATGTACTTCTTGCTACAGTTCATGAACCTGGCTTTGCTTAGTACAATTGCATATAATCACAAAACCACTGACTACATTTTGCTTATAGAAACTCTACTGTGAAGAAGCCATGTAAGCCTACTGTGAAAGTGCAAATTTTAAAGCATTTTGTGCAACATGAAATGCAAAATTAGGAACACACAAATTTCTGCTTGTTATAGGTGAAACTATTGCTTGTTTTGCTTCCACAAAATTAAAAACAAGTGAAATTCATCTCACCCTGCTGAGCATGAAAAATGAGTCATTTGGAAAAAAAAAGAGTCCCCTTTTCTTACAGTATTTTGTCAGGGAATTAGGAGATCTTGTGTGAAAGCACCATAAATGGTGCATGGCCACTGAGCAGAGTTTCCCACTTCACTTTCTTGTGCAAAGTAGTGATTAGTACCAAGGTTTCATTATCAAAATGACCATGGCAGAGCCTATACTGTGGCACCATTGTGTGCCAAGTATTAAAGGGATCGTATAGTTTTGGTTGAGACCTAATTTCAGGTCTCTGACATTTTTTTGTGAGATAATGAGAAACCTCTTATGAAATATGAAAGAGCATGTAATTCCATTTATAAGGAATTTGATGTTTATTTGATAAAAATTGGTTTTGAAATGGCTGAGATATCCAAAACAGAGCGATTCTAATAATGTGTAGGACCCATCTTTTATTACGATAGCTTTGTTTTACTTTGTTTTTGGATGTTTCAGTCATTCCAAACCTGATTTTCATCAAATAAACTTTGAATTCCTCTTAAAATGGTATGCTCTGTACTATCTGTTTTCTTGGTATCTCGCAAAAAGTTAAAAGCCCAATTCTCATCTCCACCAATACTGTACCATCCCTTTAAATTGCTGAGCTGACACACAATACAATGGCTTACATCTTCCTCATTCTTTGTGTCAGTTTGCCAAAGCTTGCATTGGTCTTTCACTTTCATTTCACTGATCATTTCGGGATTGTACTGTCCCAACTGTCATTCAGGGATAAATTCTCATCATACTAGGGATACTCTACTCAGATGTGACATTGAGTAGTGGGGGAAAACTATGATCAAAGTCCTATTTAGTGTTTGCATGACAAAAATCTGGAGACAAGCTCTGTAACAATTATAGTAATAAAAAAAAAAATGACTGACAGCCTAACAAGACAAGATACGTGGCCAGGACAATGAGGCATATATTGTATGATCAGACGGATAATAAGACGAGACCCACTTCACGGCGCTGGCAAGTACTCTGGTTGCCAGCCTCCTTCTTTTCTAGTCCTATTTACTCTGCACACACTGCCCATCCTCCTGGCGGCTGGCCCACCCCCTGGATGTTGGTCCAGCATACATACATTAGGGAATCATCTCTGCTATTAAACAGACTAGAACCTCCATGCTTTTGTCTGGCGCTATCCCTGGAATAAAGATTTCAGCTGGGAACCCATGACTCAATAGGAAAAAAAAAAAAAGTACCCAACAAGGCAAAACAAAGAAATGTGCAAGTCACCGCAAAGCGATTCTCTTAACATGAAAGTAAGAGAAGGCATCTCATGTTGGCAATACCAGTTTTCACATGACTTCTTTCAAAAACAGGACTAAGAGATGGCAATGTTTGGGCCATTGTGAACTATGCACTATTAACATGTCCTGTTCATCTTCCTATTAAAGAAAGAAAAAAAGTGACAGCCATTCTCAAAACATGAACTGTCAAGATCTGTGTCTTGCCCATTGGAATGTGGAATGTAGGCTACATTGTTTAGTATTTGATTCATCTCTTGAGAATATAAGTGCAAATATTGTTCAAGATCTGTAATTGTCCTCAATTTACCCAACTGCCATAAACCTATAGGCATTTTATCAACGGTAATACTGGTAGATGTCATTCATCAGTTCTTTCCCTGAAGCAGTATGATTTTAATTTCCAGGAATCATTCCACTGTGGAATGCAGACATCATCTGATAAATCGATTAAGAGGAGAAATAGAAAATGTCAAAGAAAACAAAAATGAGCCACCGTGGATATAGTTGTTGGGACAGAGATCATGTGGTGTTTACGTCTCTTTTTAAAGGGATGGTATGGTTTTGGTTGTGGTCCTTATGAACGGTGGGTCCCATCTTTTATTAGGACCACTTTGTTTTTGATATCTCAGCCATTTCATAACACATTTTTATCAAACGAACTTTGAATCCCTCTTAGAATTGTATGCTCTTTCATATTTCAAAAGAAGTTTCTCATTGGGAATGTCTCACAAAAAAACAAAAAAAAATCTGAAGTCCCATCTCAACCAAAGCTATACCATCCCTTTAAGAGTATTTCCTATCAATCTGGAGGAAAGGGAAGTATTGCTGTCATCATCCCTCTGTCTGCACCATACCAGTACCAGTCAGTCTGGGCCGGAAGGGTGAGGGCCACTATCTGAGTGGACATTGACCCTAAACTGACCGGTCATTCAGGAGGTCCTGGCTATAGCCCTTTTTACACTTGTGTTTCTTAACCCCAGACTTTCTCTGACCCAGGACTATCACTAGTCCCGTACCAATTTTTTCAGCTGTTTACACTGGCCAATTAGTCCCGTACTATCTCTTGTCCAGGGTTAAGGAGAAAACTGACCTTTTTACACTCGTATTTCTTAGCCCTGGACTTTCCAAACCACATGAATATTCATGATTACGCTGTGCATTGTACACGTACACGCACGCACCGGCAGCACTTGATTACCTTGTTTCTGATTGGTCAGTGGGGGTCGGACTTCGTCTCCGTCGCTTAGCCCTGGATTATTTTTTCGGTCTGTTTACACTCACTTGCTTGGCACCGCTAATTGCGGTGCTAGCACCGCAGTTGCTAACCCTGCTATTTTGCAGGGCCAGATAGTACGGGATTATCTGTGGGGCTAGCCCACTTTGGTAAAAACGAGTGTAAACAGAAAGTGGGCTAAGGATAATCCCGTACCAACGGTGGGGCTAAGGCCCCCCCTTAGCCCCACCGTTGGTACGGGACTAAGCAAAAATTTACAAGAGTAAAAAGCCCTTATGATGATTTTTTTTTTTATATATACTAGTATAAGAAATGACAAATTCAATTGTGCTTCATATGGTCTGCATTAAACTGGAATTGGGACTTAATTTTACAGCTGACCTTCTTTACTGTGAGTCAGGAGTATGCCATCTGGACTGTTTACTAAGACTGTGCAAAATGCATGATGCATATTACTGCAGTCACTGCTACATGACCATCAGGCACGGCGAAAGTTCCTCCTGCCTTGTTAAGTGCATTACCATATGACATAGTATAACATGACAAATTCTCATGTTCTATTAATTCCTGAATGATTTAGCATGATCAGTTGCAGAGGTTTGGGTACTGTATGGCAAGAAATATTTGCAGCATTAAATTTTTGCGAATTGGAGCTGATGCCCTTTATCACGGCATGAGATTTTTGCAAATTGCCTCTTGCATCAAATGCAAGTGTGCAAATCAAAGTGTAAAGAAGAACTTTCACATGCCTATTGATTCAGTAAATCTTGACTCTCATGAAACTTGGGAAAATTTCAGGTTTTACAGTGTCAGCTCAACTAAACTGCTATTAGGACAGAAACCCTTGAGATACGAATGTGATTCAACTGCGTGTTATTGAGACATATGACTTCAAGTTTATAGTGATTGGAAGGAAACTCTGGAAAGTCTTGTCCCCACAATGTACGACTGTCGGGTAATGGCTCATTTTTAAAGGAAGACACATTGTACCAGCAACTGACTAGTGGCACATAAACATCTGAACACATAATGGCATGCACACATTCACATGCCAAAAAATTGCGATCCATTTGTGTTTGCAGAAAATAATGTACCAGGGTGCTGGCGTTGTGGTTAATAGATATCATGTGGTAAAAGGGTGGTACCAAGAAATTTGTGTACAAAAGCAGCTTGCCAAGGACAATATCCTGTAAACAACTGCCAGAAAATGCTTGCTAATACATTTAAAAAAATAATATGAAAATATTACACTGTATAATGAACAATCTATGCTTTTTACACCAAAAGCTACCATCTACGATTCTTAAAATCTTTCTTAGGGTGGAAAAATTAGCAAAATGTATCATACAAACTTCCTTGTTTGTGACTAAAATCCATGTAGTTTGTATCAACCATGTAAAAGTGAAACATTTCACCATGTTCTTATTCTCATTCTCAAATATCTGTGAAACTTGGAATATTTTGTTTGTTTCTTTGAATCAACTTCATTATCGAAGCTGTAAAGAACATGTGCTTGTGTATGATGGGTGCTGTACTTTTAACAGCTACTGAGTACAACATCACCCGTCGAATTCTCAACTGGAATAATCATCTCTGCCAAACAAAATTCATGGAGTGTTTCCTCTATCTAAAATGCCTTTAAATCACGTACTACAATATTTTCTCAATGTTATGACTCTTATTAGGCATGGTGTGCAATTGCAATATCACAATGACAAAATTCTAGTTCGGCCAGAAAGTTCCCATGACTGACAGCCTTGAAATGTGCCATATCCAACAAAGATTTCTACATACCTTCACAACTCTATAATTTGAATGACTGCCAAAATCTCAAGTTTAGAAATTGTCAAAGGCTATTAAAGAGAGAGAAATAAAGTTTCAACCTAAAATTTCAATAAAAATACTTTTTTTTTTTCTCCTCTCGGGTTTGCATTCCTTGTTATGACGTAAAACCTCAATTCTTGGACTTGAAAACAAAGCGAAAACAAAATACTTTGATCATCTTGAACTTGATTGATTTCACACTGAGTGAAACACAGCAAGTGCTCCAAAATATTGTTGGATTAGAGTATTATAATCACATTTAAAATGATAACAGAATAATAGGAGAGGCTGGTATTCAGCCATGGTGACATTCTGATTTCTCCAGTATGTATTTCCATCTGACACACCTGAGTTCCCATGACCTCTCTCCCAATTCATTTTGAGGAATGACTTTTCACAGCATTTTTTTATAGTTCACCTGCAATAACATCACTTCCACTCGCCCTCATGCTGACTTGTGCAATGACAAGTGTAACGCCCTCTGGCAAAGCAAAGCACAGGAGACTAGTGATATTAAAGATGCACCCCAAAGAAGATGGGCACAGCATGAGGAAACACATTACATCTTCAACACAGCAAGCCTCACTTAATTAGGCAGCATGTAGGCATAGCTTCTCTCTCCCTCTCCATGCTCCAGATACATTGATATGCTTTTTTCACCCTTCCCTACCCCCCCCCCTTCGACAAGAAAGTACATGGGAAAAGACAAATGCACCGACAGATGATCTACATGTATATTATCTTTAATCTTTAATATTTCATAGCATAACTCTGGAATGCGTGATAAACGGTACCCTTTATTACAAGAAATTCATGGTACGGTTGGTGTTTCTGGTCTAGGCCTACTGAAGAGTTTTCTTTTGCTTTGATATTTCTTTTGGAAATCTGCAAGATCTCCACTCATTGTTGTGACCAAGTACAATGGTAAAAGATTTACCAATCTTCTTTCCTCACTGAGGCTTGCACTGCAATCGGCTGCCTTTCATGCAGTCTGGGGAGGCATCAACGTAGCAGCTTTCCTTCAGGACTTGCTACCAAAAGTCGAAAACAAACACCCCCAGATCCATATGGCACTGATTGGCAGTGAGAGGGGGATATGTACAGCACAAAACTCAAACATATTAGGCCTACATCTAGCATTATGCATCTGCTCCGTACTATCTGCAAACCTGTTCAAGCATGAAAGTGAGCATGACGTCATTTAGAATCCTGCTCTGTTTGGCATGCATGGTAATCAATGGGGAGCAATACACTTCATTATCTTCCATCAAAAAACAGCAACAACAACAACAACAACAAAAAACAACAACAACCCAGAGACAATAATGGATACTAGAAAATTCACAGCATCTGCTCAGTCCCAAATATGCAGAACATAATCGTAGGCCTACCCTCTATGTTGAGTACATTGTACATAATTTATGATATAGGCCTGAAGACAAAAACATCAAATGGCAACAGCAAAAAACTAATCAACATTCATGGAGTGAAGTTTGCTGTCCTTATCTGCTTCATTCTTTCAGCATAATAGTTCCTTTTCTTATATTTGTTCATTCAGTTTACATTTGATTGAGACTTTAATAGATCTGTTATGTCTACAACATGTTTCTGTTCTCTCAATTCATTTCAATGTTATCATAATCAGGGTCATGAGCAGCGATGCAATGAATTCCTTCATCAAAATTACCTACTTCCAAATTTCAGCCAAAACACATAGGATGTACAGTGTCAATACCAGAATCACCTGATTTTGGATGAGGTAAAATTGAATGAAAATATGATCTTTTTGGAAACAATGGCAATAATGCAGTGCACTTTTGCAAGGTAAATTTTCTTTTAAAAAAAATTATAATTAGGCCTCCCACCCCCCCCCCAAAAAAAAGAAAGAACGAAAGAAAAAGAAGCTAGAGGATAGAAGGAATTTCACTATTAACTGGGAACTAAAACCAATATGATGACGACACACCCTCATTCTTTATTCTATTTCAAATGCTGGCATAGGCATCCACAAGATGCCTATTATTCAAGATATCTGATTAATCAAGATATCTGATTATTCAAGAGTGGTCTCCTAACAGTAGAGGTATTAAACAAGAGGATAAAGAAGAGACAGCCTTGCTTTGTTGCAAAATCAGGGCTCTGTGCTGAATTTAGCCTAAACACTTGTAAGTAAAGTATATAGTCTTTGAACTCAATTCCCCTTCTGCCCTTTTCTTCTAAAATTTCACACATTATCCCTTGTTTTGCTCCAATTTCCTCCTCCTCCAAGCCGCAAACCAAATGGGCATTGTGGCCGGGGCAGACCCCTGGAATCTAATACCCCTATTATCCATGTCAAAGCTGTAGAAAAACCCTGACACTGTCTCAGAGTTGCCCACTCTATTGTCAACGCAGCACAGAGGGGCACTTGAGGGTTTCGTTTTCAGGCTGTCAGCAGCAACTAGGAAAACTCCGCACAGCAGACTGCAAAACACGCACAATTCAGAAGCAAGATCCGTTCCCCCCAAATTGCTGGTATGCGGTCATGTATTTCTGCAAGCTCTGTATGTGACCCCGAGGTGGGCACCAGCATAACCTGTCCGGATCCTACGGTGTACACCAGGGAGGTGAAAATATACCCTCCCTGGATGTACAAACCCGTCTGATACTGGGGACCTAGCTGCACAATATCACATTGCCGATATAATGCCCAGACAATGATGATGTCGATAGGTTTTTTGAAAATACATGTAGAGAAGGTAGTCATTATCTTCCCTTCTTCAAGGACATATACATGTAATCCAAAATTTTCAATAAAAAACATCTGAGAATATAAAAGCAAGAAATTTTTGTGGCATGAAATTTTCAAGAATTGGAGCAGACGGCCTTTTTCACAAATTGCCACTAGCATTCATTGAATGCAGTGTAGACAAGAACTTTCACATGCCTTTTAATTTCACAGATCTCGGCTCTCGCAAAATTTGCAAAATCAAAATGCACACAAAAATTTATGGGTTTACAGTAACCTGGTCCATACACGTACCTTTACCATCCCACTCTGCTACCCCCCCCCCCCCCTCCATGCTTTGTGTCCTAACAGGACTGATACAGGACCTATTTGACTTGTGTGAAGACGAATAAAGGCTGAAGTAAAAATCGAAAAACCACCTACCTCTTCCCCTCTGTTACAGATGTACACTATACATCATATTATATCTCTCTTCTATCCCACGATGCTGGACAGTCATTATAAATGCCACGAAATGCAGCAATCTGGAACACCTCATTAACTGGCAAAAGATGCTACGATAGTTCTCAAGGCAGCATTGAAAGAAAGAGATCCAGTGGTCTTCCACTGGTCATTGCTTGTCCTGTCTGTTTGTTATGATATTACACACTGATATCCTTGGGCTTTTGTGTACAATGTGTGTCCTGCCTAACTCCTCGAGAACCTGTACAATATTTCTTTTTTCTTCCCTCCAGCAGTCTTTGCATGATGTTGATTTTTGCTACTATTGATCTTTCAGTTCTATTAATAGTCCCCAACAAACACACACGTATACACACACAGACAGACCCCCTTTCCTTTTTTTTTTTTTTTTCTCAGGCAAGGGTACAGGGATGTGAGCAGATGACTGTGTCTTTCAACAGTCCAGGCAGAGAACCGCTTGACTCACCAGCATGGTGGAATAACTGGAAGCTTTTTCAGGGTATTCTAAACTCGGTCATCACTACAGAGATTTGCCACACATTCTTCCTTCTTTCTCTCCCTTTACTTTTCTTTCCTTTCCTTTCTTCCATTTCATTCCTCTCAATTTTTCCTTCTTTCCCTTCCTTTTTCTCTCCATCCCTCTTGCTCTCTTTTTCTCTACAATTTTTTGACATACTGTGACAGTGCTGACAGCAGTGTACATATTTCACATCTTGCACACATACACTGAACAAATTTAAGAGATGTGAACACTCCAGCGGATGTCAATACTACCCTTCACAATGTGAACTCTGCACATCGGTATGGGTAATGGGACTCGGCAAGAGTGGACAAGAGTTATTCAAATATCAACCTAACTAGATTTTCAGCACTTTGAGCATGACAAAAAGTCCTGTACATACTGGTACACACACACACACACACACACACACACACACACACACACATACAAACATACAAACACATAGAATGCATAATGCTTGGTAACCTATGTGTATGAGGACAAATTCATGATAGATCACCTGCCTCTTTACATTTCTATGCCAATATTCTGAACAGCGCATCAGAAATCTGGTTTTTAATTTAGATAATGTTTTGTATAACTCTGCTGCCCCTCACCTATGAGTAGAGATATATGCAACACTATTTAACCTCTTCTCCACAACATAAGACCTGAAAATAACATAGATAATAGATTTAGATTAACTTGAGATAGGAACTTTGACATTGTAGAAATTCAGCTGTCGGAGTGCTGATAAATGGACGTGATTTATGAAACTGAATGCAACACTGTAATCATCAATTCTAGGAAAAGAATATCAAAGATGCATGATCATGTTCTTGCCTTGTAACATAGAGGCCTGTCACAACAATCGGCATTGGAAATAATGTGACAGAAAATATGTGACCCGCTACAACAAAAGGATCCTAAAGTCGCTGACGGGTGAGCCGAGAAAATCAAGTTTGAAGTCAGATTACCAAAATCTGTCAAAACGTTCGGATTTCTGTTTGTAACATAATTTTGTAGTCTAATGTATCTTCTATCATCTGCCGAAATTTTGAAGCTAAATGATCAAAGGAAAGGCCTGAAAATAGCATTTTTCTGGGCCATGCTTGGCTCGCCTGTCAGTGACTTTAGGATCCTTTTGTTGTAGCGGGTCACATATATAACAAGTGCACAAGTTCATTGCCTCCTGGTACCTGATGCCTGTTGTTCAATGCCTGTGAAGATTTCAGAACCTAGTACTGAACAACTAATTAAAAGAGAGAGAGAGAAAAAAAAAAATGATGTACATACCTCTTGTGCACTGAAGAAGCCAATATCTGTATGCAATATCTGCCATGTAAATGAAAACAAGAGAGCAATATGCTGATGAAAGTTTACATTTAATGCAAATGTTTTTCTTTTTGAATTATCTAAACATGCAAATTACACATTCTCTTCTTTGGATTATAGAATTTCACAAGTAATGTTAACAAACGTTAATTTATATAACAGGATTAAAAGAAAAGACTTATATACAAGAATGTTAGCTCAAGCTGACCTCTTAAATCCTATTGAGTTCAAAATCAGGGCTCAACACTTACTCTTTTCCATGGTGGCCTACTTGGGACACTAAAATCTTTGAAATTTTGGTGGCAAGAAAAAGAAATATAGTGGCCAAACACTAAAATCTTAGAAATTTTGTTGGCAAGAAAAAGAAATATAGTGGGCAATAATAATAGGAAATATAAAATTTCATTTTGAATTTTAGTAGCCCAATTGGGCCACCAAAAGAAAAATCTGGTAGCCCAACATCAATTTTTGTGTGGCCCCCGGCCATTGGATATGACACCTAGATAGAGAGTGTTTTTTTTTTTTTGTTTTTTTTTTGTTTTTTTTAATGCATAAGGGTCAGATTAATAGTTGGCAACTGCATAGCAGCAGGTTGTGTGTCTGGGGTTGTAGTTCAGGGCCCTGTCTTATAAAACTTGTGACAGAAATCAATCAATCACAAATCTCTTGAAAGCTGCAATCAATCGCAACCTGTGATTGATTGATTGCAGTTCTCTGTCATAATTTCAATCATAACTTTTTTTATAAGATGGATTTGCATTCAATCGTAAAATTGTCTTTATAAGACGGGGCCCTGGTCTGCATGTCAAGTGTATTTGATAAAATTCCATGCAGGCGAGGCAAATGAACAATAATTAAATCTGAAGAAATGGCATTGTTTTTATAATCTTTATAACTCTTTGTGTATGAATGGGCCAATTGTGATACAATCATCCTGACCATGTGTTCTGTGAGCCAGTAAATGTGATGCCTCCAGCAATACTGCTGGCTACAAAACCAAACCTTGGGGGAACAATCAAAGAATTTAACCCGTTGAAGACTAGTCCCGAGAATACACAGACAGGTGTCTATGGGAAATGTGTGTTAAAGACACCAAAATCAGCTCATCCTCAACAGGTTAAATAACTGCTCTTCTTGGCACAAGCATACGCCACAAGTGGAGGGGGACCTTGCAAACGTGTGAGACATGATGATGAAGATGACGCAATGATTACGTAATTTATCAGGTGCATACTCAGTCTGGGCCAATTTTACCAACTCATTACACGTGTGCCCTATTATTAAAAGCATTTTTGGTCAACCTGGTTTGAGGCCACATACTGGTTCAGTGACAGAATGGAATCAGCAGCACAAACACTCCTTTTGTTGTTGTTGTTGTTGTTGTTGTTGCTGTTGTTGTTGTTATGTTTCTATTTTTGTTGTTTTGTTTGTTTGATAGTTGTTGTTTTTTCTGACACTTTGAGCAGTATATTAAGTCAGCAGAAACTTTGTACCAGTATTCTTACATGCTGGCAAAAGACCCACCCCTCAACAGGAGTGGAAAGGTGGTTGTCCAGCTGTCAAATTTTTGTAGGAATTACAGACACACAAATTAAAACCTCCATAATAATGTGACATGCATACACTGTAGGTGCCATTACATTGCCTATATAGCACTTTTTATGAGCTTGCCGACAGGATCAATACACCTCCAAATCAGTGCAAACGCTGAAAAATTATGTACCAGTATACGTCTTCAATGCCCTTTTTTTTTTTGTCTTAAAAGGACAAGTCCACCTTCATATACATAAGGATTGAGAGAATGCAGCAATATTAGTAAAACCAGGGAGGGCCACCTCCCTGGTAAAACACATCAGTGAAAGTTTGAGGAAAATTGGACAATCCGTTCAAAAGTTACAAATATTTTAAGTATCTGCGCAGTCACTGCTGGAAGAGAAGACTACCAGAGTGTACATGTGTATGATGTCACATGTGTACAGTTCTATATAAGGAAAATAAAAAGAGAATTTCACAAAACTTTACTTTTTGAATGAAGTGCACATTTCTTCGACTTGCTACTGAGGTATGTTAAGGGTAATATCATTCCCCCTGCCTTCTGAAAGAGAGAAGTCAAGTGTTCTTTTGTTATGCGAGAAAAATGGAATATGTTGAATTTTCTTTATTCTTTCTTTATATCGTTGTACTCATGTGACATCATAAGCTATAGTAGTCTTTTCATCCAGCCGTGACTGAGCAGAAACTTTAAAAATTCATAACTTTTTAACGGACTGTCTGATTTTGCTCAAACTCTCACTGATGTGTTCTACTATTATTGCTGCATTCACTCAACCCACATGTCTATGAAGGTGAACTTGTCCCTTAATCAAATCTTTGTATTTGGTCTCTACCCCATCTCCTCCTTTCACAGCCATGTATCATCGAACCCTGAGGGGCTTGCCTGTTTTTTGTTTTTATCTATGTTTTACAACATTTATTTTTCCCCCTTGGTAAACAATGAACCTAAACGTTCAGGTCTTTTTCGAATTGGATTGTGTCCAGCTGTATAAATGGGCCTTCAAGTTATAAGTCTTTGATCCACATTGCAGTCAACTCAGCTAAAGGCCAGGGTACAATTCTGCTGCTGCTGCGCTGACTAATGCGAGCCAAGCCTACAAATGCTTCCTGTTCTGTGCATCTCCTGTCAAATGAACCCAATCCATTCTCTCACATGTCATCTCACTGTACAAGTTTTCTTCAGTCTTTCTCAGTGTTATGAAGTCCACCCATACTGATGAAGTACTCACACTACTTTATAGACAAAGACAGCATAATGTACATACGCTATGAAGTGGCTATGTTTCGCCTCATAGCAGATTATGCAGACTAAAGAACTACAACTGTAGGGCCTGAGAAATTTACAGCAATACCCTGCATTTTTCCTATATTCTGGACTTATGTCAGAAGTTGCAAGGCAACTTCCCGAAAACCCAACTGAATGCTTGTTCATTTCTTGCCAGCTAATGTACAAGTTCTGGTCATAGGGGCCTATGTCTTTCCCCATTATGGGTACATACAATCATATTAAGGGTTTTTGTAACTGGTTTGTTCCATTTATGTCCTGCACCCGTTTGTGAATTCTGCAAGCCTCATCAGATCCAGAAGGTGCCGTGCATGTGTACAACTTTCATTAACCCCGAAAACACATTTTCACACACATGCATCATCCTGCGACCTACAACCTGTGACGTGGTGTCGTGAGGATGCCTGGTTCGACCTGCCAAATCTGAGAGCGGAAGTCGCAGAGCGGAAGGCTGATGCAAGGAGCGCAGGTCCTTGCCTTGGGTGGGCTGACAACAAATTGCCCAGATTAGGCCTGGCTTCACGAACAGGTCCGTAACAGGATAATTAATTTCCTTTGAAAACACTGCGTTACAGGTCTGTGTTTTTACACACAATCTCTCTCTCTATCTACCAGGGTGTGTGTACAATGCCACATTCCCTTTGTGTGTGTGTGTGTGTGCGTGTGCGTGTGTGCGTGTGTATTATATCTGACAATGGCAATTTTCTATCTATTCTGAGCAGTTGTATCATTTACCATTTTCCCCATTCACTAATGTTCAATTACTACACTACAAGTTGCAGAGGATGACATCTATCAATATTACATGTCATGAATAGTACATTAGACCAATGTTTCCTGCATTGTGGTAGATACCAGAATGCTTCCCTGGTGCATACAAATCTACAGCCATTATTCATGCAATCATGCATGAAAGATTGCATTTGAAATGCTTCATGAACTATCAAGAATACAAATGATCTAACAAACAAACCACTAGAATTACACTCAGACAGATATTTGCTACAGGCTAGGTCCTATATACTGTAAAACGAGGAATGCTTGTGTGCATTTAATTTTGCAAATTTTGTGAGAGTCAAGATTCCCGAAATTAAAATGCATGAGAAAGTTCTTGGCTACTATATGCATTGAATGCCAGTGGCAATTCATGAAAATTTCATGCTGCGAAAATATCTTGCTTTACAGTAGTATAAACACACCACTCCTACATGTACGTCCACCTATATTTAAAAAAATGATACTCAGTTTATCATTTTGTTCAATAGTAGTAGTTACATAAAGTAACATCAAATGCATACATGCTTGTACATGAATAAAATCAAATGAGAAGGCATAACGTTTTTTAAACTCTACCCTTGGTTTTCGAAAAGAAATTGTGAGGCAGTGGGAATATCAGGAGATATAATTCCCACTAAAATAATCATTTGTTGACATCTACCATGGTGTAAGAGATACAAATCTCTCAATATGCAATAACAAATATTTCAGGTATTTGCTTGTGTTTGCAATGTTAGCGAGCCATATATAATGCAATGTGCATTTAGCTTAACTGTCATTGCACAGGGGTGAGTCACCATCATTGCAGCTTTCATATTTTGTAACTTTCTTGTATATGTGTGCCATTGCTGGAATGTTTTCGAGCAACACCAAGCCCTGCTATTGACAACAGCAGGGGCAACACAACAAAGCTTCGAGCTCATCAGAGCGAGTCCAGGCTGCCACTCAAAGCATGTAAACTTAAAGGGAACCATTTTGACAATTTACGGAAACACTGGCGCTAACCAATGCTGATGCAATTTGAGTTTTTCACAAATTTTGTGTATTGTTTAGATTGACATGATGGAATTCCCCCCCCCCCAAAAAAAAAAAAAAAAAAAAAATCAGCTGGTAAAAGCTCTCTTTATGAAACAATTGGGGTTTTTGTGACTTTATGAATTATGAATAGCCAAAATTACATTTCTGGTATTTGATATATTCTGCTCTGTCCGAATGTGTCTGTTTACTTACTGTCTTCCATTTGTTTTGCTTTTGTTCTTTGTTTTTATGGCACAGTTTCCTCTTATGGTAAAAGTGTATCCTCAACAAAGTCATCTTTAAAATGAAATCCTGCATCAAATTATTCATCAATACTTTATGAGGCAGGTTTGGCATTAATACTCCAAAGTACTAAATTCCTAAAGCGACAGAAACACAGTACTTGAATAAATAATATTTCAGGTGCAGTGGACAAACATCCACAAAACTGACATTTGCATATATCCATCAGTTACCCAGTCTGGTATCCCTGGGATCTGTAATAGATCTGTTCTAGTCCCATGTCTACAGTTGCATAATGTGTGACATATATTGATATGTATCAAATCTACAATCATGTAGGCCTATATTTTAAAGATTTCTCATGTTTTATAATCAGTGTTGACCAATAATTTTGCCATTTTTCCTTGTGATTCTCAAGACAACGTCAAGGACAAGTTTATAATAGTTCATAATTGAATGAAAGAGGAAGTCACATTTCTTGTGGAGTTTCAGGCAAGTTCAATTTCTTGTATCTCTTTAAACACACACACAAAATACAGAATAATACTCAAGGAATGTCATACTCACCTGATCATAATCAGTAATTGCGAAGAATCCACAAAGTTTTGCACTTTTTTTTTTGAGGGGGGGGGGGTCTTTTCCTTCTAGTGACTTAAATTTTCCTACATGTATGCAAACCTTTAAAGGCAATATGCAGTCACTCATTTCATGAGAGAATTCAGGGAATACAATAACAAAGGAGTCATTTGCACAGCCCTGCACAGAGGGCTATGTATGTATGTGTGTGTGTGCACACACACTGGGGGGGGGGGGGGGGGGGAGGTAGGAACAATGGGAAGGGAAATCACCTCTGTCACTACCGCCGGGCAACTTGACTGTGTTTAGGTGTCAATAGCAATTTGAAGATGTGGTTCTGCATCTCTGACTACTTGATCTTCCATCTGAATCTGTTACCAATTGATTTGTTTACCATAGACCACTTTGGCAAAAATAACGAAATGCTGACAGAAATGTTTCAAAATTGTACAAGCCATACAAAGTTTTACTCGATTCCTTGTAAAAAGACATATAGAAAACACAATTTTATTTCTTTACTCTTTGTTTTGTTGTTGTTGTTTTAACCTGCAGTTGCTATATCATTTTTCAACAAATTCTTGCTATCTCCTCAAAATTGATTTGGACAAGGGATATACGCAGTCATATCAAAACAACTCAAAGAATGACTTGTTTGAAACAATTCTTTTTTATTCTATTTCTATATTTTTACTGTAGGCCTACTGTACATGACAGCCATGCAGCCAAGTTAAAAGAAAAGCCAGTTAATTGCCTCATTTCACTGGATTATAATGGATTGCTATGATCCACTAATACCCCTTTCATAAACTCATCCTCCTATTATCCGCATAAGAATAATGCGGACAATTCAATAAAAAATGCGTTCACAAACTCTGAAAATAATCCGCATTATTTTTACGAGCGCCCGTCCTGAAAAAGGCGGATAATCGTCATGGTGACTGCACACCCCCCTTCTGCGGGAAAGACAGGTGACGTTTGACCGCACCCCGGCAATTATCCGCATTATTTGGGTTTGCGTTCATAAACTCAAAATCTCGTACCGACGCTGCTATTATGCGGATAATAGAAGGGTCGAAATAATGCGCATTATTCTTTCCCCTCTCCGATTTTACGACCAAATGTTGCGGATATTATCCGCATTATTGAGTTTATGAAAGGGGTATGAGATAAGTGGGTGCGGTGAATGAGAGAATGAATCGACAATTTCCCGTACAGGAAAATGTACTGGAACAAAGCCATGAAAATGGGTGTTTCCATGAAAAAAAAAAAAAAAAATGAAACATAACAGCCCTTAATAATAAAAAAGACATAACAAACAATAATGAACACATGATGGGTAACACACGGTACATTAAAGGCATAATTTACCATTTGCAGATGAAACAAAAACCCAGCATTAGTGCTTTAAAATAGTTCTAAAATGTGAGTTAGGGATAGAAACAACCACTGTCAAAATTTGAATCTGTATAATCGATGTTAAGTGTTGTTAAATACACAAAATGTGAACGATAGTTATAATAAAAATGTTTACAGACTAAACCGTATACAGTTACGGTTTATTGAAAAAAACACTGATATCTCCTTATATTTTAGGTTTTATTGCAAATATTTCATATGGTAGGATGTTTTATGATACAACAGACCTACACATATGCATCAAATATGATATCTTGAACATTTTTTAAATCACTGCTCCCAAAGGTAAACTGGACCTTTAAAGAACATACTGCCAGCAATTTTAATATCATAATGTCGTCTGAGACACAGGTACAGTGTATGATAGTGACATTCTACTTCATGTTTGAGTGGGATATGAAGGGAACACATGTACATTAAACGCATGAAGCAGTTACAGTTTCATGAACATCAGAACAAAAAACACACAACTACGACATCAAAATGTTAAGTTTTACATGTTTTCATGAAATAGCGACAAATGGTTATTAAAATTACTAGAGCAAAATACGTTAATATGATGTAGAAGTACAATTGTAATGTCTTTGCCTCATTTGTGCCAACCTCACTCTAATCTTTTAAAAATTGCCTTTTGAAATGAAATACAAAATCTGAATATCATTCGCATGTAAAACAGGGAGGTGAGATGTCTCACCTCCCTGGTACAAACAAATGAGAGAGTCGTAGAATAAAGACATTACTGCCTTTTGTACAAACACAAATTCATAGAGACTGCTATTAAATGCCGAGTCATGAAATGTGAAAGATTTTATAACCTTCTTCAACTAGTGACTTGTTTGACCTTATTCTAGTATTGGAGATCGCTTTAATTCTTAAAGTGGCAATTCTAATAGGTATGAAGTGGAATTTCCCTTTAAATTTTGCATTCAGTCTACTACCCATCAATTACATGATATTACATCAGAAAGTGAAAGCTTCTGTTGCAGTCATATAGTCACCTGAGAAACTCTGTAGGACTGAGACGAGACAGCCCTGGCCAAGATATTCAGGGGTTACTCCCAGTAATGCAAAGGTGAAGGAGGTCCCTGGAATAAGGAAGGGGGGGGGGGGGGAGATGAGTCACCAATATGAGTGAGTAAGAAGAGTAATGACAGCTGAGCAGTATGCAGATATTCAAACTTCAAATACACAAACCAAGACTGTGTACAATGTACACATTTAGGGTAATCTCATCTGATGGGTTCTCCTCCTTGTTAAAGGTAGGGAATCCCATTTGCATGCCTCAAATTAAGAGTTGTATAAATACAGTGGTATGTTGAAGAGAGTATCATTTTAGAAACTACCATGAAGTATTGAAAGTGGAAGGTAACATTTAGTACATTTTTATTGACCGTTAGATTTTGAATTGAATTTTTTTCGGGGCTCACCGTAAATTCCAGTACATTACTAGGTTACCTTTGCAGACCCATGCACTGCATGTGTGTCCATCATGTATATTTTGTGAAGAAAGTTCATCCAAACTTACAAATATTTCACATTCTTGCCACACACTCTATATGTTATTACATCACCTCTTATACTTTTAGATTTGTGTTTATGGATAAAAGATACAGAAGACTGCAACAAAAAGGCTTAAGTGTGGCTGACACACAGAACTACTGAGTAGTTGAGTTTTGTGCATTATTCAAATTGTAGATAAATGTTGACTTCCAAATTTCTCAGCAGTGGCCTAAACAAGTCCCCTGAGGTTCATATTAAATGTTTTGCTGCATTTTGGGAGTTCTGTAAAAGGTATCCCCTACCTTTAATGTTTTCATCGACTTTGTCCCTGCAACTACTCATTGTAGATATTTCTTCAATGCAAACATTTGTTTTGTTCTGGTATGAAAATGGTACACATGATGTACATGTATATGGCCTGAAAACCACAAAGTGTGGAAATTGCATCCTGAACACATGTGCATGTATATCACGGCACGTTGAAACAAAATAGCTGTTACAATAATGAAAGGCCTTCATTCTTTAAAAGAACAAAGAAGCAAAGACCCACTTCTTGAAATCAAACAAACTGGCAAAACTTGAACTACAAAGTATGTGTGAGTGCTTTTAATATAATGTAAAACATGACATATTCGCGGCATGAATATTTCGTGAATCAGAGCCGACGGCCTTTTTTGCGGCATGAAATTTTTGCGAACAGCCACTGGCGTTCAGTGCATACAGAACTTTCGCGTGCATTTTAATTTCACAAATCTTGCACGCGAACATTCCTTGTCTACACTACGCGAATTTCGCGAGCACCAAGATTTCGCAAATCTTGGCGCTTGCGAAATTCACGAAAGTAAAATGCATGCGAACATTCCTCGTTTTACAGTAGTAGTGTGCATGTTTCTGCTATCAAATGTACTATAAAACATGATATATTCGCGGCACAAAATTTTTGCAAATTATGGAGCCGACGACCTTTTTCGTGGAATGAAATTTTTGCAAATTGTCACTGGCATTCAATGCATATAGTGCAGACAAGAACTTTCGCGTGCATTTTAATTTGGCAAATCTTGCCACTCACGAAATTCGCGAAATTAAAATGCCAGCGAACATTCCTCATTTTACAGTAAATGGATACAACATTGCAGCCACATTTACTTTGTGTACTTGGATGAGAAATACACAGATTAATGATGCTCCCTCCCTGCATTGACCTACTTGCAGGCCAACAAAAGCCATAGATCTATGTTAATAAACACACTATGTCTACATTCTTCTCATAAATGGGCCACAATAAGAAGGGAAGGCATAAAAGCTGCATAATGTAAAATCAGGAAGCACCCAGCCACGGCAGATTTTGACTTTGACATCAGGTTTGGCACAGGGTCGGCATGGTTGAACTCAAAGGACAGCACACAACAATGGCTGCAAAAAATCTACTGCTGACAATACATCTGAATTGAATTTTTCAAAAAGCAGGCTATTAGCCATGAAATGAGCTGCATCTGACTGCCTTTGAAGAACAGAAACTCTGCAGAGGGTACAGCTCTGGAATGCCTTTTCTTTGTGTCTCAACAATAGACACAATGAATGACAATAACTGGTCTGTACTCCTAGTTTATTGTTCGCTGGTTTCCTTTTTTATTTGCTATTTCTAAATATGAAGACCATCATCCATTCTCTCTTCTACAATGTTCATCCATAGCAATCAGAGGCTTTGAGGCACAAATCTTGCTGATCACAAGTACTTTTTGAAAAAGTAAAATGCCCATAACAACAATCTCCATGAGGGATGACTGAATTATTACTTGGTACAGGTATTTCTGAAAGGCTTCCACTAAAGTTTAAAATGAACTCGAAAGACATTTTTTCATTCAAATTGATTAGAATACCAAATTATCAAGCAAATAAAATCAGAAATCACTGATCGGGTCAGATCCTGATCTTATAGATCTTTCCTAAAATACAATTCTTTGGTTTTTCTCATTCATTCATCTGTGTCATGGATTTATAATCTTCAGTTAGCCCTTGTTACATTTCCCCTGCAAAGGCAGAGAAAGTTCAGTAACAAATTCTCCCTGCATGGATTGACAAGAAAGTGTTGACACTGCAAGCCTGAAAAATTTATGTTTTTCAGGTGTTCACACTGTCAGCAACCAAACATGTTTGTGAGCACTGATGTGATATATTGGTCATGCAAGATGTGTTTTCCACAAGCCTATGGGTGCAGTAAATTTGGGTCAAATGCAAACTGCAAGGATAATGTAGTTTAGGTCATCACAAATATACTACATCATATGACACTTTCTAGAATGCCTTCATCATTAGGGCAATAAAATTGTTGTGGTGAGGAGGAGTTCTGATGATTAAAAAAGGAGAAAATCTGTCACATGACACAAATCAGGCAAATATATGGGGCCATCAAGGCTGGCATTGTGGAACATGGGCAGGGTCAAAGTGGCACCTTGTTCCTGCATCTGAACTGAAATGGAATGATAATGATGACAATTCATGCTGCATTGTAATAAAACCATGTTTAGCATGGTTTGTTGAGTAGTACAACAATATGTACAATTATTCTTCTTTTTTTTTTGGGGGGGGGGGGGGGGTTGTACAGCTGTTGCTTCAAGGTCTATAGTGTATGAGAAGTCTCATGTTAACCCACTGAAGACGAGTCCCGAGTGTACTCGGGCAGGGGTCTATGGGAAATGTGTGCTGTAGCAAAATCAGTACGTCCTCGATGGGTTAAAGGACAGTTTTAAATTTCTACTCACCCTTATGAACTCACTAAACATATCAAAAATAATGTAATGTTAACCCATTGAGGACGGGCCGATTTGGCTACAACACGCATTTCCCATAGACACCTTCGCGAGTATACTCGGGACTCGTCCTCAACTGGTTAAACTGTCAGATTTGAAAGTGGTCCCTGTGTCTCTACATTATACATGTATGCTGTACTTATATGTGTATGTCAGTGCACTGAAATACATGTCAGTCAACCTTTGCCAGTAGACATTAATACCTCCAATCTTGTACTTTTGTATACTGAAAAGAAAAATGATCTAGAGACTTTTTTTTTCACTGGAGTTTAGCACTGCATGTTACACGGTGTACATGACTTGACATAAAGATGATTATGACTACCACTGCTTCAATCAAGCCTTTCATTAATCTGCCAAGCTTTTGTTTCACTGCATTTACAAATACACAGAACATGAATACAGGTGTATATATCCCTGAGAAAAATTCTGTACTGTAAACCAAAGTCACTGGATTAAATTCCTTTGCTAGATAATGTGAACCAAAACACGACCTTTGTCATATTATCGTTAACTCTTCCTGCAATGGAGCCATATCTAACTTCCTCTTACATCAAAGAAATTTATAGGTTATCAGACTATACATTGATGTTCCACAGTTGCTTGGTGTACCTCTCAAAATCCATACGATGATTGTGCACAACCACCCCCCCCCAAAAAAAAAGAAGAAAGTTCAACTTTGATATGTTGATACCTTGCAGTTATCATCTATTTATCCTAGTGTATGGGCATTCACAATGAAAATATTTGTACAAATATGGTCTTTGCAAAAGACTACACATAAACCCCCCCCCCCTTTTTTTTTCCCTATACTCTCATGTGCCGTCAATCAAGTCATCATTGATAAAACTGATCCCCTACTGCACTGCCCTAAGGATTGGTGGTACAGGGTGCAAAGGCTAATTGTTGTTGGTCATAAATCATCAGCTAGTGTAGGTATAACAATATCAGCCATACTTTTCCTTCTACTTTGACCCCTTCCTTCCATCACACAATGAATATTGACTTTTGACTGCATTCATTCACACTGCTAGAAAATGGATGGAACAGCTTGGCTTAAACGGTATGAAGTTTTAATTTACATTGTAAGACTGCATGTGTAGGACTATGATCTACTAAGTACAATGTATTTTGATATAATCAAAATAAATGCTATCCATCATAATGAGTGGCATTAGTATCACATTATTCTAGAAACTATGTAGGAACCTTGACAGTGAAGAGCACCCACCCTAGTGACTAAAACAGTTTTGCAACAGCAGCATATAACATAGAGTACAATTCCCTCCACATGTGTACCATAAATCACTTAGGTAGGTGTTGGAAGATAAAGTTGTGGGTGAATTTATGTACATCATTGTGTAGCTGCAACCAAAATTCAAAGACACTCACATACACACAAATTAGGCCTATATACAAATTGTACCTTTTCCTCGTTACATTTTAAAGCAAAATGCCAAATTGTCACGCCTGTACCGACACTTGATTTGATGCATTCTACATTGTATCTATCTTCCAGACATCCCATATCAGCAACTGTTTGCCAGGCAGATGATATACAAATGCAGTACATACCCTCTTCCCTTCTGGTGATTTGGCATGAACATATTATCATACTCAATGATTTTAGAATTCTACTTGGTTCAAACATTCTGGAAGAAGACAAAAGATTTATTACCAAAAAGGAAATGATGATCACCAAAGTCAACTAGCCAAAAATACCCTTTCCTCTTCAGGTAAATTATTTTATGAACACTGTATTCATTAGCAGTGGTCACACTGGCAAATGACTGCAAAGTTCAAGATTGAGATATTAAAGTGTGTTTTTTTTCTGTTCATCAAAAGGCATAACTATTTGAGAAACTTATTTTGCATTGCATCTGACATAAAATTTGTACAGAAATGATAAAGGCAAAGGTCATAATAATGATGAGATTAATACCAATAATAATCATATCTAGTAAAAATGATAATAATGATGATGATGATGATGATAATAATAATAATAATAATAATAAATTGAAGAACTAACCAGTTATCATTATCATATCACTTAATATACACAGTATGCAAGTGTCCTTTTTAAAGAAAGACATGAAGAAGTCAACAATACAGTCTGAACACAGGATGCATTGAGAAAATGTAATAAGAATTCACTGGTCAATGATAAGTAATCTTGGGAAAAGTTTCACACTTCAGTGCAGTGCTCTGAGCTTCTCAGTTGACCCTGGGGTCCTTCTCTCCAGATAAGCACTCTAACTAGGAAATGTACAGTTACATACAATGTACTAAGGTGTTGACTACTGCCATTACTGGTATGACTTGGGAAGATTGCAAACAAAGCCATCTACTTTTTCAAGTTCAATGGCTACTAATATTCAATGATACCCTCATAGATAAAATTGCATCGATTCCTTCCTGTGATCCTGTGATTTATCCCAGCAGAAAAATTGCCATAGCCATGGATACTACAGATCTATATCTCTCCAAACTGAACTGATCATTTAACATTACATTTTTACATTCCCATGAATGACATCTTCTTTTTAAAACTCACAAAGCACCACTAGCTGGTTAAAGGACATTCAACAAACCATTTATTGACCAAGGTCCTAGGATTATCATGTTTGCTGACTTTTGATTTTTCAATCTTTGATTCTTATTCTTTGCTTGGTCTGCATACTTGTCATATATTCGCTGTATTCCACCGCAACTGCCTTATAAATTTGCATAATAAATGTTTTGTACTCACACTTCGTTATTCTACTAGAACCCCCGAGTACCCATAGTAAAATGGACATCAAAGACCAAGTAGTTCAGCCCCCTTGGGCCTTGATAACACAACACATTTTCTGAGAATCTTTGATAAACATGATCCTCCACTCCAGTCCTGAAAATGGTTTGCCATGCCATTGGGACTATCATGTCAACTGGGTGTGTGTAGGCCTGACAGTATACATCAAAGAGTATAGAAGCCAACGCTAAGAGGGCGTACTCTCGCGATTTCGCACGCAAATGGGTGTAGTACGCCATGGAGCCCCACATGGAGCCACGGCGGCCATTTTAGTAATAATACCGAGTGCTTCTTAACACGTGAGCCTATGGAGCAAACCCTACCTTCCTTTCATTTTCTTCTTAAGGAGGCACACAGCAGTAGAATTGCGTTTCAGACCTCAAAATATCACAAGAAGTATATTTTTTGTCGATACGCTAAAAAAAAAAATTTGAAGTAATGTCATTACTTTTCAATCTGTAGTCCTTCAAAGTTGTGTTTGAGCTGACAAACACGGTCTATCTCTTTCTCTCTCGGGCTACTTTAGCTCAAACTTTGTGGGACTGCATACTGGAAAATAAATGACATTTCTTCAATTGCATTTCATGATTAGACCAGGAATGATACTTCAGTATGACAAAACGAGGTCCCAAGTACATCTCTTCCCCTGTATGCCCCCTAAAAAGGGGGAAAATGAAAGGGAGACAGAAATCACTACTATAAAATCAGGGTTATGATCACATAAAGGGACGTAATATACGCCCTCTATCGGTCTGTTAGCTAATGGCGTCTGTATTTCGCCCATGAGCGTACTACGCGAAATCGCGGGAGTGAGCCCTCTTAGCGTAGCTTCTAGGGCGCTCTATACGACCGACTATACTCTTTGACTTTGGTATAGGGTTGGACCTATTACTCATCGACCGCCTAATGTTTATTTGCTTGATAAGAATATTTAACACTGAAATTCACATAAAAAACTTGACCTACGTGATCGAGAAAATCCAGCTCTATCAAATGCCGTTGTTCCCTTTTCGATTCGAAGTTTCAGTGCAAAAATATCGCTGACGAACTTGCGTGGCCTCGTTTCAGCTCCCCGTGGTAAATCGCGTTATTAGGATCGACCGCTGTTTTTGCATTGACAATGCACGCAAACCGAGTTGTATTGAACACCGTGTTGTACGAAGCTTTTTAGAAGCCTTTTAGAAACTTCCATAGACATTACATTGTGCTGTCATTACGATTCGGTGAAAATATATTCATTCGAAATTTTGTCCTTAATCAAAACCATTAATGAACAGTGAATTATCGCGTTTTCCCACACCACAGAGACTCCAACTCTCCCGTTTTCGATGGGAGATCTCCCGCCGAAAACCCATTTTTGCAAAATCTCCCGTTCTCCCGCTTGAGATTTAATTTCTCCTGCCCTGGCTCTGTGTCTCCCGTTGGAAAGGATTTCTTACTTGTTGCTATTGTATGTTGAAAAAATAAGCCTTAGATAGCACCAGAGAGCATCTAGAACCCTAGGAACCTGGCGCTTCGCACACATCAACTTGGGAGTCTCCCGCTTGCTAGGGGTTTCAGGCGGGAGAATCTCCAGATCAGAAGGTGCTTTGGGTTGGAGTCTCCGACACCATCCTCATCTACATTCAAAGCCAATCCATTTTTATGTGCTTTGCGTGCAGAGAAGTGCGTACTAAGTGTTCAGTGGAGTGCGCGAATTATACGCGGTCGGTTTAAAAGAAGGTGGTCGACTAGATCTATACACTCCAAGGGTTGAGTTGCTCGCCCCAGGCCCAGCCCAGTTTCTTTCCCAACTCCCTCCCTTTCTCTCCAAGCTCTCCCACCTCGCTGGTCCCCCCCCCCCCCTCTCTCTCTCTCTCTCAAAAAAAAAAAAAAAAATCTATCGAGGCGAGGCTAGGCTACGGCAATAAAGTTTATGTCTTTTTGGCTGGACACTGACTGTGTGTGTGATTGCTCCTCGACGAGTGTGAATGAATTAAGGACCTATTGACTGTCGACACTTTAGTTCGTTGTTACTATAGCATTCATAGGCTTGTCTTCAACTCATTCTTAAAGTGTTTTTAAAGTAAAATTACCATCCTACCTACTTGTAAACCCTCTTGACGTAAGCTTTCAAGGACCGCGGCATACACAGCGAAATCGAAACCGAGCTGTCAGCTGCTGAAAAGAGTAAAAATGTGCGGAGGACTTCACCTTTCCGCCTTCCGTCGACCGGGTATGCGATGCCTCGCACGTACAACGTAACGCAAGTCATGACCGCGCCGCTGCGTGGGCTATGCTAGGCGACAGGCCAGGGTGGCTGTCAAGTATAGAAGAGTTCTCCGAGCCGAGTATGTGGCTCGACCTCGACTCGTTGCCTTGCACTAGAACAGTGAAACTTCAGATTTATAATAATTCCCCTCATATGAAAGGTCAGACACTGATGGGGATTTTGAGAATGTTGCAGTTACGTATAAAACACGAAATCGAAGCAGAAAAACGCGTACATACTTACAATTACAACACGTCTCGTAGCTCGCAGACGCAGTCGCGGCATGGCATATGCAGAGATCGAGAGTAGATACCGTCGTAGATACTACTACTAGAGCGACTTTTTTGACTCGGCTCGCTCGCTCGCTCGATGGTACATGGTCGGTATGGTCTACACTTGTGATCGATCATATTATCATGTTAACCTCATGCCCATGACTTTACCTTTTTAAATAAAATAACATTTTGATCTACAAAAGAAAAATAAAATAACATTACCAAAAAAAAAAAAAAAAAAAAAATGGTCTGGGGGCATTTCATGAAACATTTTGTCAGAGAAAGTTGTCCGACAGATTTGCTTTCAGTGGAATATTGCTCCTACATATGGCACCCTTGCTTGAAACGGGATACACAGAAGATGCAGAAAGTAGCAACCATAAGTCAATTACTCCGGGTACCTGGTAGGGTAGAGTGTTTTTTTGTTTTTTTGTTTTTTTGTTTTTTTTTACACGGCGCAGATTGGGGACCCTAAAAATCTATTGGGGACCCTATCCCTAAACCTAATCCTAATCCTAACCCTAACCATCAAACCCTAACCCTAACCCCAAACCCAACCCCAACCCCAACCCCAACCATAACCCCAACCCCAACCCCAACCCCAACCCCAACCCCAACCCTAACCCTAACCAAAAACCCTAACCCAACGTTTTCCCCATAGGTTTAACACGCGCCATGCCCCAATCTGTGCCGTCTTTAAAAAAAAAAACAAAAACAAAAACAAAAACAAAAAACCGCTCCGGGTACTATAACCTCAGGAATCTCACATACAGTAGCCGGAGAGATTAGCAGAACTGAAAATTACCTTCATCAAGTTACCGCAGACACCGAGCAGATCTTATCCAAACGTTCAAGATTATGAATGGGCTGGAGAGACTAAGCAAGTTTTTTAACTTGAGAACAGACAACAGGACTAGAGGGCATACAAGGTGACGAAGAACAGATGCAAAACTCAAAAGCAGTCAAATCTCTTCTCACAGCGCATTATAACTGAATGGAATACTAGTATCTCCCGGATTATGTGGTAAACAGCACATCACTCAACTCTGTAGCTTTCAAATCCAACTTGGAGAAAGCATGGAAGTCAAAAAATGTCAAATATAACCCCGAACAGCAATCTTTATGCCCATGTTCTCACTAAACCACACAGCACAGAAAACAAGAGTTTGTTATAGTCACCGCATCCAGACGATGGAGCAGCAGAGGGACAAATAAGTACAGTTACCTGGTAATGGAGATGAGAATTGGGCTTTTAACTTTTTACGAGATACCAAGAAAACACTAATGATAGAGTACAGATCATACCATTTTAAGATGAATTCAAAGTTTATTTGATGAAAATCGGGTTTGGAATGACTGAAACATCAAAAACCAAAGCAATCATAATAAAGTGTGGGTCCCACACTTTATTAGAATCACTCTTTTTTGGATATCCCACAGCCATTTCAAAAACCAATTTTCATTAAAAAAAAATGTTGAATTCCTCATAGAATTACCCTACATGCTCTTTCATATTTCATAAGAGGTTTCTCATTATCTTGTCAAAAAAAATGTTAGAAACCTGAAATTAGGTCTCAACCAAAACTATACTGGTACGATCCATTTAAATGCCCACAACCAGGTACAGTATCTATGTTTAAGAGGACCCTGCTTTGCTGGTGCTGGTGGGGGGGGGGGGCGACCCCGGCCTCCTCCTCCTCCTCCTCACATCCACCCCTTCCCTCCCTCCTCAGTCCCCTCCTAATTAGTCCTCTCCCCTCCCCTCCCCTCTCGAGTCCCTCCCGTATCATCCAATTCCCGACTACCCTCCATCCTGCCCCTCCCCTCCCCTCCCTCCCCTGCTTCGAACCCTTCCCTTACCCCCTTACATTGTCTAAAGTTGCATCTTTTCTCTCTTCCCACACCTCCCTGGTGCTGTATAGACGCTGTGTATAAAATTCGTAGGTTTTTGGTTAGCCCGACCACCAGACGCAGCGACAGGGCTTTCGTTTTGGGGCAGCAGTTCATCAGGCAGTGATACTCCGTAGTACACATTTGTACTATACTCCACTGAGCACCTGCTGAGTGTTTGTGGAACGGAGGTTGATAACCATGGCGGCTGCTTTTGATACTATTTCCACGCTCTTGCGATCTATCTCCAACGATTTGCAGGAGCAGTTGCCAGAATCTTGGTTCTGTGATTCGAGAAGGAGTGATATCGATGGAGAAATAATTCGAGCAGGACTGAAACTGGTGAAATTAAAGTGAGTATTCGTCAGAATCAGTGAAAATTTGCGGAATATCTACCCACTATCAAGGTGCCAATCCAATGTCAATGATCCTAATAGGTGGTCACATCCAGTCCCACATATTTTATATTGTGTATGCAATTTATTAGCGTGGGGTATGGTATTAGTACATGCATGGTTGGACCTACCTAGGTCTACTCATCGACCGCCTAATGTTTATTTGCTTGATAAGAATATTTAACACTGAAATTCACGTAAAAAACTTGACCTACGTGATTGAGAAAATCCAGCACTATCAAATGCCGTTGTTCCCTTTTCGATTCGAAGTTTCAGTGCAAAAATATCGCCGTCGAACTAGCTTGCGTGGCCTCGTTTCAGCTCCCTGCGGTAAATAAAGCTCCTTATTGAGATCGACCGCTGTTTTTGCATTGACAATGCATGCAAACCGAGTTGTATTGCACACCGTGTTGTATGAAGCTTTTTAGAAACTTCCATAGACATTTGTACATTACGATTCGGTGAAAATATTCATTCGAAATCTTGTCCTTGATTAAAATCAATGAACAGTGAATTTTCGCGTTTTCCCACACACCATCCTCATCAACGGTCAAAGCCAATCCATTTTTATGTGCTCTGCGCACAGTGAAGTGCGTACTAAGCGTTCTGTGAGCCAATGTATACGCGGTCGGTTTCAAAAAGGGTGGTCGATATGTAGTAGTAGGGCTACCAGTACCATACTAAGTATACTTGGGTGACCCACACCTCGTCATAGTTAATGTTTGCGCATATTTGAATCACATTTCGCCACTGATATTCTTTGAAATCCAACTCACATACAGGAAAAATGCTGAAAATTCCAATGGAATCACAAGCTCACTGATCGATATCGAAAATCTGCAGCTATCATCGTCAAATGCGAACGATGCGAAAAAGTTGCGCGCCAAGGAAGGGGCCCGCAACTCATCACCCGCGCTCCCATAGACAAAGCACGTAAAAGACGTCGTGTGCGGGTGACCGTGATGCTCCCATTGACATACACGTAAAAGATGCATGCGGGGACAGTGGTGATACTTATAACACGTACCAGTATTCCGATTAAAATTTCAGATTTTCACGAAAAACTGTTCGGTTTTCACCACAATTTGCTTGGTTGTGGTAGCCCTGCAAAGTTTCAAGCGTACTGAACACAGTCCCGGGCATAATTTTTTGTTTAGTGTGCTTAAAACAATTTTAAGCGGGGTGACGGTATTTGGGCCCCTGACGAGGTGCGGGCACCTCACTATACTATTACACGCAGCCGCTGTCGCTTCGCGACAGCGGCTGCATGTCGCGTCTAGATCTATACGTCTACCCTCTTCGTAGATGTTGTCATTTTCAGCGGTTGGTGTACGTTTCCTTCATGAATATCTTTATTAATTGTAGAAAACTAAAATATAAGGAATCTCCATAGTCTATGATATTCATTCAATAATCGGTAGGCCTAGGCGCTATGTTATTTTTTTTTTTGAAATTACGTCAAAAACCCACTGAAATCCGTGATTAAAATCAGGTCTGTAAGCGTCCGTATTACTTCACTCCTCATCTTCTGCATGTTATTTGAATGGCAATCACTCTCGTATACTACAACATAGCAAGTCGGAAAAGTTCATGACCTTGTCGGAGCGGAAGTGACCCATGCAAAGGTCAAATCATGAGAGCAGCACGCGCGGAAATACATGTACGTACATGTAGCAGACAACAAGCGTTACGTAACACACAAAACGCACGGGCGTACGTAAAATGCTACCACGGTACTTCCGGTTGAGCATTTGTGGTAGTTCGTTGATTTTGTGAATCATCGCACAATCTAACTCCGAAAAATTCAACAATAAGGTCTGGATACAGCTGTACCAACAAAAACACCAAATTCAACTCAACCATCAGCAAAATACGATGTCTATACGAGTGGTAAAAATCATCTTACTGGTGAAATCAAACAAAAAAAAAGACATTTTTATGTGATTCTGCCGTCAAAAGCGACGGTCGTATACAACATAAAACACTAACAGATGTCAGACTGCTGTGCTTCGCACAATGGTCTGGTCAGGCTAGGGGTATGGTAACTCTACTGCACATCGACCTCCCCTTTTGAAACCAACCACCTAGTTTTTGGTGCACAGAACGCTTAGTACGCACTGCACTGCGCGCAGAGCACATAAAAATGTAAATTTATTGGCTCTGACTGTGGATGAGTTTGTGTGGGAAAATGAAAATTGACTGTTCATTAATAGTTAAAATCGAGGACAAAATTTCGAATAAATATTTTAACCGAATCGCAATCAATGCAATGTCAATGCCTTTTCTAAAAAGCTTCGTACAACTCAGTGTTCAATACAACTTGGTTTGTGTGCATGGTCAATACAAAAAAAGCGGTTGATCTAACAAAGGAGTGACACCACGGGGAGCTGAAAAGAGTTCACTCCAGTTCGACGGCGATATTTTTGCACTGAAACTTTGAATTGAAAAGGGGACAACAGCATTTGATAGTGCTGGATTTTCTCAGTCACGTAGGTCAAGTTTTTATGTGAATTTCAGTCTTTTATATTGTTATCAGGCAGGTAAGAATTAGGCGGTCGATGAGAAGTAGGACCAACCATACATAATAATTACAGTATGGATATGGCCAAGCTGAAGTTAGAAGCTTCAGAATGTGATTTACCCCCTAAAACCCAGGATTGCTCTATCTTGTATTTTGTTGATGCATGGTTGTTTTCTGTTAACATTCTGGAAATGTCAGTTCAGTTGTATTTATCAAGTGAATAAATAAAGCTAAAGGCAATCATGCTCTTTATGACCCTAGTAGCTAGAGCTAGACAATCAATTATCAGTATCAAAATTATATATTTTTTGTGTACCAAGGTGATAATAGGGATTGTATCCCATGAACCACCACACACTGAGCTGGCAAGCTTCTCTTGTTGTATGGAACGCCATTTGACAAGCTATAACATCACTATTAAAAGCCCTCCTCACCAACCCTGCAATTTTGACACATTGAACACTGCGCGATATTGCGTGTCTTTGCTCTCTGCTGCAGGATTATCGAGTTTTACATTTACATTTACAATGTTGCATCGCAGAAAATTGCCATGGTCGTGCCGCAAAGTGTGAAGAAGTCTGCAATACATTAGCTTCCACTTTTGGACATCCTAGCTAGCCACATCAATTAGACATATGCAAATAGGGTATTTTAATGTCATGTCGCCACCTCAATTTGCGCAAACTGCCCATCGCAGGCTGGAGAGGCTTTAGTCTAGTTCTGGACCTTTTTATCAATTCTGTTTTTGCTCTTACTATTCATGTTAAGCCGAGTAATGGCGTGATCCCGAAAACTGCTGCCCAAGGCAGCAGTTTGGAGAATTTGCAGGAATCCTCCACACTTTTACTCTTGGACTCATTAAAGAAAAAAAAAAAATGGAAAAGAATTCACTGAAATTATATTTGAATAACACGAGAAAACCTGTGTCTTTCCAATGATTTTGTCTCAAGATTCTTGCAATCCATCATACCAGAAATACAAGACTGCTGTGTACAATAATGATGAAATTTTTGAGGTAGTGATCCCTAGAGGGTTAATTTGTATGTTGAATTCATTTTTGTGCGTTGTTTCTTTCACAACTACTTTGTAATACACAATAATGATAATGATAATGAATAACGCATATATAGCGCTTAATACTGATGTTTTTAAGTGCATAAATCTGAAAATAAAGGTACAGTCTGTAAGATACAGCATTGTGTACATATGATATAACAGCAACAACAACAAAATTAGGAATCAGATTGAGTAACCAGATAAGTTTTCATCAATGAGTAGAGTATACTATCATAGTAGCTGCGCAATATAAATGTCCAATATTATTATTATTATTGTTATCATCATCATCAACATCATCATCATCATCATCATAATTATCAATATTATTGAGATGATGATGATGATGATGATTATTATTATTATTGTTATTTTTATTGAAATATTATTGCTTTTGCTGTTTTTGCAAGTGGCACGTAGAGCAACAAAAGTACTATGGAGAAAGTTATATGACAGAGTGTGTATAGACCAGGCAACTGGTGGTGTTTCACAAGTAAGTAACTGCCTCTTTGCAGTTTCTTCTTGTATTGAAGCACCTCTTAGGCTCTTTATGTGTGCATGTTAAGAGATGCTACATGTATGCAGATGATTTTGAATTTATGCATGTCTCTTCCAGTTCATAATAACATTGAAACGTTGAAAAATATATGTAAATATAAGTGTATAGATATTTTTTTCAAATTTATTTCTCTACAGAAAGGAGAGAATCACTCAGATGATAAGCCTTTGCAATGGTTCCGTCACAGATCCTAAACATTCATCTCCCTTCAAATCAGCCGCGTCTTCTGAAGCAGCACGGAATGAGGGTAATCGACTCTTTCAGAAGAAGGATTACCTCGGGGCTGTGCAGCAGTATACAAGGGTAAAGAAGTTACTGTATACGCCATATATTAAGTGAATCTAAATTTTCGTGAATCGGGACTTCTCAACAATTTTGCGAGCAGTTAGATTCGTGATCATGGAGTACTGTACCGAACGGCGAAATGTTTTCGTGTACGTCACATTCATATCAGGATCAGAGTCATTATTTTTGTGTGTTTTTATTTTGAGAATAGCACCCGACTAGCGAAATTCGCGAAAATAAAAACCTCGCGAAATATTCGGTGTATACAGTATGATGAACATCAATGCACATGCATCCAACATACAAGGCACACCCACACACATACCGGTACATGGACTCCCACATGGGCATATAAAGAGGTGAAATGGAAGAAAGAGAGGGGGAGGGGAAAAGTAAAAGAGAAAAAGAAAGCGAGTACGTAAGAAAGAGAATTGGGTAGGTAGACCCCGATAGAAAGAAAGTAAAATGTACTGGGCACTCCTGCTTCTCAGATTGCCATGTCTCAGTGGATACTATCAAATTGAAATAGAGATGGTGTGAAATTTCATAAGGTTACCATAGAGCATGATAAAATGCATTCCAAGTGGAAGTACAGGGATAATTTCATGGACATGAATATGTTTTGTCATGTCAAGTCTGCTCTTGGGAACCTGTAGAAAATGGTCTCATCAAACCTACTGAAATTATTAGTGCATTCTTCACTGAGGCCAGTACAAGTTTATCTAGTTTTGTTTCACCATAACAGAAGTAGCAAAGAGCAGCAATGTATTATTCACATCATATGACATACTGATGATACTGTACTGTCCAGATAGCACTAGTTTAGCATTGGTATGAAAAAAACAACAACAACCAATAATTGCTTTCTTGTGGCAGTAAATTCTGTGAAAATGATTCTCAAGTTATGTCACTCTTGTCTGCTTGACTGAAATTCATGAAATTAATGTTTTGCTGTTCAGAAAAGTTTTCTTTTCTTTTTTTTTTTTTGATATGATAATGAATAATGCCAGGAAGCCTAGTATAGTTTTTATTATTATTATTGTTATTTACTCTTTACATTCATTTACCCTTATCTTTAAATTACTGCATTACTTAGCAGTTTGAGAAATTTGAAAATAGCTTCAAAAAGTGTACTTTTGAGTGCACATACTAATCAAGTTGAAGTTCTGACAATGACAAACATATCTTTCTATTTCTATTATAGTCATATCTATTAGTCTTTTCTATCAAAGCTATATCATTAATACAGTCTATTACAAGTGTATCCTTGATCTACAAGGTTGTACTGGCTAATGGTGCATATCCTGTGTTCATATGTTTGATATTGTGTGTGCATTTGCGTTGCAGAGTGTGCAGCATGCACCATGTCACCAGTCTGAGGGGTCGCAGAGTCTCGCTCTGGCTCACGCCAATCGTTCTGCTGCCCTCTACCACCTCGGGGAGTACAAAGTGGGTATCGTTAATACGAGAATGCGGAGTGGAGTTTGTCCAGTTTATCTTGCCATGAAGTTCATTTCATGATAAAGATTTAGTCCAAGTGGTATCTCTAGGATTGTCTGTACCATGCCTTTCAGTCTTAGCCCATCCAAGCATTTGCAGTGGAACACACTCTTATCCTTTCAGCATTCCGGGAAGAATAAGCCCAGTAGAAGCAATGATCATTACCTAAGATGACGCACTACAAACAAGGTACCTCTGCATTAGTGGAAATGAACATAATTTTCTTTCATTATATCAAAATGTCATTGTATCAAAATTTCTTATAGCCAAACTATAGAATTTGTATGAAGATATACAAATGATGATTTAGGACTTGAATTTGTACTTGATTGTGTTGTGAAATTTGTTGTAACTGTGTTTGTTATAATGGGAGTGCATTGTATTGCTTCCAAAATAGAGTGGGAATCTGCTCATACTCAGTATTAGAAACCTTTATATCAACTTCCTAGTGGCATTTACAAAGCAGTTTCAGATTGAACTTTCCTCTTTGTGTATTATCTTATTTAGCCTTGCATCAACGACATTGATGAGTCACTGGCCCGCTGCTATCCGACCGACAAGCGCTTTAAGGTTCTCTCACGCAAGGGACAGTGCTTCATGAAGCTTGGCAGATACTCAAAAGCAAAGCAAGGTATCCAAGCTCCTCATCTCTAATTTTCTCTTGCACCTGCCCCCTTGAACAGTGAGGGTTTACTTCCTGTCCTCTTTATGATAAACAAATCATTTTTGATTTATCATACATAAACACAGTCTCAGTAGTAATGAAGGGATCAGACTGTTCCAAATCCATTGCCTTTCAAGACAAATTGTATGATTTTGTCAAAGTTTTTTTTTTTTTTTTTTCCTAAGATATCTCTATGTCTGACCAGATCACCTTCTTGATGGGCTAAAAGTTATTCTCCCCAAATTTCATCTCCAGAGATACATTTTGATGCAATGTTCCAATCCTTAAATTGCACTTAAGGATTACACTTTATGTGAGGATACATCAATCATACACCTATTACTGACTGGAGAAATGTCATTATTTTTGTGCGTATGACCTGCTAAATGCCGAACCTTCTTGGTAGAGTGGGTATAAGATAAAGAACAATCTTGATTTCTCTACATTGGAAAGTATTTCTATAGAGTAGGCACCTCTGTGCCTTAAATCTTCTCGACATGACCAATGAATGCATGCAAATAGAGTGACAAGGACACAAATTAGCATTCAGAGATGTAAAACTAAGTTTTATGGACTGATTTGTAAGAGTCTTGATCTTGAAAAATATTACCACTCCTGAACCATACTTGCACATTTGAGGGTTTTTTTTTTTTTCTTCTTTAAGCAGGGCTTTTCCTTTTGATTTCTAACTCAAATTTTAGGAACTAGATACCAGGGACTTGTCTTTGAAATTGTCAATAGAATGTTTCCTCATGTGAAGATGACATATGATTAATATGATTATTTTGTTTGCATTGTGTGATGACCTTTCCTTCTCTCTCCTTCATTCACAGAGTTTGAAAGAGCGATGCTTTGTCTGCCAGAACATGACCCCACTGCTGCTAAAAAGAAATCAGGTACCCCTGTTAAAGAAACATCTCTATAAATTTCTTCTTTTTTTTCTTATCAACACATCACTAGAGTCTGATACATCAAAGTGGGGTGTGTATTGTCACAGAAATATCTGTGACATGATACTTCTTTTATCCGTATCAGGGCAATTACCCACCCTAGGGCAATTACCCCCAGTTAAATACTGGTCAGTGATAAGGTTAGAGTAAAGATTGAGGTTAGGGTTAGGTTTTAGGATTAGAATTTGGGTTAGGGTTAGGATTAAGTTCAGGATTGGGATTAGGGTTAGGGTCAGTGGAAGGGTCTGGGGTAATTGCCCAGGGGGTAATTGTCCTAGACCCCTTTTATCAATTTTCACTCACTTTCTTTTTGAACTTCCTCAAACATTTTACTGGTGTATGTACGCAGTGCTTCATTGTTTGTGCCTGATGCTGAAGTAGTATTCAGTCTTTCGACCTATCCTTGCCTGTCGTCCCCCTGTCTCACAAAAAAGAAGAATACTCACACTTCCGTACTTACTTTCACAGTTGAAATAATCATGCTATAAAAGTAATAAATTGTTTCTATTTGCAATTGCAGAAATCAAGTCGCTGGTGGAGGAATGCAATAGAGCAAGGTTTGTAGAATTCTTTTCACTGGCAAGTTTGTTTGTTTGTTTGGCTTGCAGATACTTAGCATCAAAGCAATTCTAAGATTAGTGCTTGTGCTTTTCACATATAGAACTGTGTCAAACCATGTAGCAATTACAAGTGTACATATCAATTAATGTCATCACCACAAATTATGCTCAATCATAAGTGTGAAACTTGCATAAGGACAAATTTATGAAAACATGAAACATTCCTATTTTAGTGTGTAAAATAGATGACATACTTCCATGTGTGATTCAAGTGGTGCTCTTGTTATGTGTTTCATTTTCTGTTTTCTATTCAGTACATAAAAAAAAAAACACAATAAGGAAATGTGTTCATTGTCATGATATAAGTGCAGCATCTGATAATGGCCAATGTGTTTTCTCTTTCAAACTCTTGACAGTGACATGCTGGATTTTGAACCTCCATACTATGAGCCTGATGAGACTGCGGCAGAGAAGATTGCTGAGAGTTCCTCAAAACTTGTGAATGCTTCAGCAGCTGTAGGACTCAGATTCCAGAAGGAGAAAGGGAGATACCTTGTGGTAAAGTCAACATTTAAATTTCCCTCCATTACTTTTTGTTTTTTTTTTGATGACCAGGCATTTGTATGAACGGGTCAGTTTGAATTCCTCTGCCCGCTCTAATGACAGCTTACTTGTCACTGTAAAAGTGGAAATTTTCGCGTTGTTGAAATTTTCGCACATTACGCGCAACCAGAAACTAGCGTGAAAATAAAAGCACATGAATATTTTGGCTTGCCATATGTTCCTGTGTGGGATGTCTTGATTCCGCGGAATTAAAAACACGCTAAACTCTTCTTCCTTGGCCAAGCACGAAAAATTAGTCGCGCGAAAATATCCACTTTTACAGTAACTCATATTGAACCAAAATGTATAAAAACCTCAAGATATCGTTATATGTAAATATATTTTTTCTTTTTTTTATAAGGACTTTTGAATACGAGAGCAAGTGTGTCTTACTTTGAAAGGGGGAGCACTGCAGAACATGTTCTTAAAGAACACAATATCTATGTCTCATTGTGTTTTGAATGCTATGGAAGCTGTCCATTGTGACTAGTGTTCCTTGAAAATGTTTGTTGGTCAAAATTTTACAAAAGTTTATGTGTTTACTGTAATGAGTTCTGCAATCATATTCTTTCTCTTCGTTGCACACTGAAATGAGCTAATCCGTTGGTACTTTGTCATGAAAAAACTAGACTATTACAAATGATTAAATTTTAAAGACTTGTTAGCAGCAAGTGAATATTTCTGGGCAAATGTCTCTTGGATGCCTAAAGAGAGACTGAAAGCAATTGTCAACTGACCACTGGCTTTCCACATGTACATGTATGTCTTAGTGGTCATACATTTTTTTTTACTACCTTCATTATTCAAATAGACATTGACTGGCCCCAAACTGTATTATTCCTTAATCACAAACTTCATATAGTTCCGATCGATATGTTCTTCTATCCCAACCATACCAGGCAGAGTCAGCCATACCAGCTGGTAGACTGATCATCAGAGAAAAACCCTTTGCATCTGTCGTGCTGAAGGACGAGGCAGAATTTCACTGTCACTGCTGCTATGTGCGATGTTTGTCACCGATTCCGTATGTATGGTTTAAGTTTGTTTTTCTGTGATTACCTAAAGTAGCAGTGTACAAGAGTCAATTCTCAGGAACTTTGCGGGGGAAAGAAAGTTTATGAAATACTTACAACTTATAGTTTCCCAAGGTGTTGCAGTGAGTGTGCCAAATTTTCCTTTCATTTAACAAAGCTCTCAGCAGTGCACACTACCTACATTGTACATACTTTCATACTATTAATATGAAATCATTGTTTTGCCTTAAAATGATGTGATCATATTCATTATAGATTTTAGATAAGAATGAATGAGGAATACAATCTATTCCCATGTTAGAATTGTAGCTTTACAATATTTGGAAAAAGGTCAAATACCTGTGGAACAAATTATGAAGGCTGATGCTTCAAATATAAATTTGGTGAGGTGATATACATATGGGCCGTGACGCGAGACAAGGACCCTTAGCGCCGCTGCGCCCTAACGCCAGAAAACGGCGCGGAAGTTTGACAAAGCAATACGCGCAAAAAAAAAAAGATTAACCTGCTAACTGCGCGCACATCCATAGACGCATCAAAAAAGTGACAGGATTTTGGACAAAACACGCTTTTTTGAATGTCGTAATGGGTCATTTAGGATTGGAATTTCAGAAAAAGGTTTGCATATTTAAATATGTCAGAGTTCCTTCTACAATGTGGAGGTAAAAACTCATTTTCGGTATTTAATGCCCTAAGGGCCCTTCTCTCGCGTCACGGCCCATATGAATTGTGTGAAAAGAGTTCGGGAGATGATCAAGTTTAAATCCTGATCGTCATTGTAATGCTGTGCTGATTTTTATTTATCAACATGATAAAAATCATCAAAGCTCTGCTCCTTGAAGAAAATATCTATCTAGAAACTGCCACCTAAACAGAGTTTGATTCTTCTGTGTACAGAATGCCTCTTTGTAATTCTATTGTATGGAATGACTTAAGTGATATGTTTGATGGTTCTGTACCTGTGAACATTGATTAATTGATTGATTGGTTTATCATTAATGCATTCATTCATTTGTCACTTCAATTCTTGATTTATTCATCCCTTTGTTCTTTTGTTTACTGAAATATTAAACTGTTTCAGTTTAGTTAGTTATCTTCTTTTTTTTTTTAAATTTCGTAGATGCTTGCAGTGCACACAGGCAAGGTATTGCTGCAATGAATGTAGAACAGAGGCTTGGGATAGCTACCACTCTTCTGAATGTGCGGCACAAGATCTACTGGAGCAGGTATGGAGACCCGTATCTTGAAACATTAGTTACATCACACATAAGACCCTCTCTTGCAATGCGCTCACAAACTGAAACAATCTTCATTCTCTCGCTTTCTTTAACTTGGAACCATTCTGCCAGGTGTGTCTGCTTCAACTCACTGATTCATTGTCAAACAGGGCAGTCAGGTGTCTTTTGATTTAAAGCATTTATCACCCAATTCTGCAATCTCTACTGTATATTTCAGTAACAAAGTAGAAATAAATTACAGGATATTTCTTTGACTTCAATTATGTGTGATTTTTCAGCATATGTTCCTAAGCTCAATCTCTCTTTCTCTTCCTCACTTTTTCTACTTCCCCTCCTTTTCCTCTTTCTCATCATCTTCCTCTCCTACTGCTTTTAATTTTTCATGCTTTATTTTCTTTTGTTTTGATTGAAAGTAGATTCCCAGTTGAATATTGAGGGGTTTTGTTTTTGTCTTTTCCATTGCCAGCTAGATGAATTCAGTCGGTCGAGTCTTCGCATCCTCCTAGTGGCTGGGAAGGCTGAGGTAACGCGGCAGGTCACTGTTGGAAACGTTTCTTCTCCTTTATCCTCTGCTTCCCTGTCATTATCGTCGACTTCAACGTGTGCAGAGAATGAGGCATCACGGCAAGTGCCATCATTAGCTGACCCTCCACAGCCATCATTGACGTCATCATCGCCCATTTCATCGTCATCACCGTCATCAACACAAGTGCTGGGGCTAAGTCCAGATGGCATTTACCAAGCCGACTATCACTCAGTCTGTCACCTTGAGGTCCGATCAGCCAATCACAAACCTGCTGAGCTGTGCCATCATGCAATCGTGAGAACTGTTTCTTGTTTGTATGTTTATTTGTTTGCTTGCTTCCACTTGTGTGGTGTGCATTCTTAGTGTGTCAGTGTCAAATTTATGAAATGGTTCTGTCTAGAAAGAATGAGTTTCTGAAATTCAAGTTGTCATTCCAAGTGTCACAGCTCTTTGTGTATCTTATTAGAAAACACTTGCATGATAAAAACTTCTCTTGCTTTTATTGTATTGCAATTTGTCAATCAGTTGCAACTTCTTGTTTCTTACTTTTTGTATATTTCATTATGTAGTGCATATTTAGTGTACAATGCATGTATTTTTAGAGTGGATGATTTTTTTTTTTCAGTTTGTTATCAATTCATTAATAATTGATGCATTTTTCATAAAATGTGTTTTCCCCTTTCTGTTAGATTTAGGACATCACATAGAGTGATGGATGGAATCATAATGTGAATCTTTGCTACCTCTATTGTCTTGTGGTAAGACGAGGTTCTTGCTGTAGATCTGAAACTGAAAGCCAGCAGGACATTTTCTTTCCTCACATTATGCATTTTCCCCCCCTACAGACATCAATCCTCTTGGCAAAATGCTTTCATCAGAAACTTGTCTCTCCTGTTGCCATGGAAACCCTGTCAGAGGATGACCTCATTGACAGACTGGCTCAGCTCCTCTTCCTCCATGCAAGGCAGCTGAAGATAAACTCCCATGCCATCACAGAGGTGGTGTCAGGCAAGGGCAGCAGCCCAGCAGGAAAGTCTGTGGGTGGGACTGTGCAGGAGACCTCCCAGGTCCGCGTTGGCACTGCAGTCTACCTGACGGCAAGCCTTATGAACCATGCCTGTGAGCCAAATGTCATTGCCAGGTGTGTGATACGTGTATGTCTGTCTTTAACCCCTTCGATGCCAGTCTTCTAGCCTTATGTACAATGTAAGTGCTTGGTTATCATTGTGACACATATGCATTTGCTCCTGCGACAATGGCTCCAATCTTATTTTCTCCAAGGACTTAGGGTAAGAGTTTGGATAAGGTTTAAGGTTTATTTTGATGTGAGGATTAGGATTAGGGTTAGGGTATGTTTGTGGGTAGAATATATATGTCTGGCTTAGTATGCTGGTATTTCATGGGAGCAATTGTCACAGGAGCAAATGTCATGGAACTGGTCATTATACTCTCCAGTGTTCAAATGTTAAAGTGGACCGCAGTCTTTTCAACAAACAGTGACAGGACACTGTAGATGCATGTTTCATGTTTGAAGAGCAGAGCTTTAAACACAAAATCATACTCTTCTCATTTGATTTGGTGGGGCAATCAGCCAATTGTCCACCGGTAGCTTATTTTGCAGGGAAGTGCCTTCACATCATACTGTACTTCCTAGAGACCAAGTTTTAATTGCCCAAGGCAACTTGGCAAATTGATATGTCCTAACTTACAGTGACGTGTATCAGGACTTCCATATCAACTATCACAGACTGACAACTACATCTAGTGATCCATAGCATTGACTTCCATTGACCACCATTATACATAAATTGGGTCATTTATTTATCATTTAGTTTTGCTCCTCTATCATCAATTCCTACTCTGAAAGTGTTTAATTTAGAACTTTTTAATGCTTATTTATTGAAAATGGGTATTAATGCATAAAAGGGGTCATTATCTATGTATTTATGTTGTTAGTCTGTAATATTGCAAAGAGAAATACATTGAGAAGACTGAGCCCATACATGCACTCTCAATTTGCCATCAAAGGTGTAACTTTACAATGTCATTTTAATACACAGATACATGTATGAAGCCTTCTGTGTCTCTTTTTAGACATTTTGTAAACAATTCTTTTTTTATTTCACATTCAGTAAAAGCAAAAAAAAAAAAAACACCAACAAAACAAAACAAAGAAAAGAAAAAATAAGAAGACATCCAAGTGGCTATTTCAAGATCTCAGTTTTACCAGGTTTAATAACAGAAATGTTTTCTACAGGAGTCCATGGAGGTGATTTGTCGTCTGTGTTTTCTATCCCAGCTTTCACAGGGGGATACTCTCCATCCGTACTACCAGAGACATCTCAAGAGGGGAAGAGATTCAGCATTGCTACGGTGAGAGAAAAAGATATTTGTATTGTATTGGCATGCTAGGGAAAGTATAACAATATATTCCTTGGTTCAAAACAAAGACCATATTACCCCAACTGCAGATAAGGGCAATTTTGTTCTTGCAAATGCAATATCTTCTGATGACCCATGAAGTGTTTGTACTTTATGGTACTTTTCCCAGCGCGTACATGCCGTAACCTATAGAGTGAATTCCAATTCTTAACCCGTTGAGAACGAGTCCCGAGTATACTCGGGCAGGGATCTATGAAAAGTGTGTGTTGTAGCAAAATCAGCCCGTCCTCAACGGGTTAACTGTAAAACATGAACTTTGACTCTTTGACAGTTTTTCTGCGAGTTTATTGACCTCCAGACTTTGTTTCATAGAATTTTACGTGCACTACGTGCAGCAGAAGAAAGACTCGTAGTCAATCAAAATCCCTTTTTTTGAAAGAACTGCATTCCATTCTGTTCTCCATCATTACCTCTCCTTTGATACCGCTCCGGGGAATTTATCCTGCGCAATGAACCCATGTCTAGTAGTCCCACGGCAACCTTGGCCGTTAGACAAATGACGAGCTACAGTGATTTTTATTCCCACTTACTTTTTGTCTGATATTTTTGTGATGGTGAAACCTTTTAATGTCATTGCTCACAATCTTTAGATCTCTGTGACTTTGTCTAGTTCCACATTACCTTGACTGTGAAACACATGAAGAGCCATACTGAAATGATTGTTGCTTTCTGTCTTTTGATGATTTGGAAAGCTAGCTTCTGCAATCATTACTTATCATGTGTAGATCTCAGTGGTTTTATTCAAAATGGAATCTCCTCTTTCACCTTGACTTTCAGTACAGTTGAATAAATCCTGTTGAAAGAACACTCCTGCAAGTGTTTTCTTAGGTTATGCAGAGTTCAAAAAGTTGTGGTAACCTTTTTTTCAACTCACCTTTTTGACCATGACATTCATGTAAATTATTTGAATATTGTACATTCAAAGCCATTTGACATGAGTTGATAGTATGTAGGTAGTAAGTCATAAACCAGAAATAGTGAAAAAATCATATATGTCTTTTCTTATCTAGTGAGATCAAGTTACTGGATGATAAATGCATGCAGGAAATAAATGTTTGCATTTGAAAAACCACAGAATGAGGCAAGGTCAATAGAGTGTCACCCCTTGCAAACAATGCCTTTCAATGAACAGGCAAGCTTTTAAAGCCAGTGTTATCAAAACCCTTTGAAATTTGTTATCCCCGCATTCTTTCTGTGAAATATTGACCAGGACCGCACGCTCGTCGCATGCCCACCGCCAAAAGACAGAGGGCGCTGATTGATCAGTACGGCTTCCGCTGCGACTGCAAGGCTTGTTCCAAGGACCAGCAACCTCTCACCCAGGAGATGGAGACACCGTACAAGTGTCCCAGCTGCGGGCATGCCTTGTACGTTGATGCCACGGCTGAGTCCAGGCTGGGTCTGTGCGCAGCTGAGGCCTGTGGGAAGGAGGTTTCCCTCGAAAGAGCCATGGAGGTATTCAAGATGATAAGTCTCCATCTTCGCTGCAGTGTTTGCAAATTTGAAGGCTGAGGTCAAAGTGTGTGAATCAAATCCTTAGATATTCATTTAGGGTCAAGTCCCAGTATCATTTAACCCGTTGAGGATGGTTTGATTTTGCTACAACACGCATTTCCTATAGACACCTGCCCGAGTATACTCGGGACTCGTCCTCAACCGGTTAAGAATGTGCATGCAATATTTTGGAATTTCTTTCTGTTTGATAAGCCTGTATAACGATTGCTTCACAACATCAAGCAAAACAATCCCTGACCACTGTTAGAGCTAACCTGAACTCGAAACTTTGTAAGTGAAAGTCATGTGTGCATTAAAGCAAGGTACTGCTTACAACAAGAATAACACCTACCATCTTCGTGCTGTTTGTAATTTTTTTTATGGTTGTGTGTATGCATTATATATGCTAAAGATACCATATTTCTAAAATTGACTAATTTCAGTTCTCTTTTAATTCTATTTACATGTTCTAAATATATTGCTATTTTTCTAGTGTAATTCTAAATTGTAGAAGAGTACATCATTTCCCATTCACATGTTTCTACTATAATTGTAATTAACTCAACCTTGCCTAATGCTACACAATGAAAGGTTTCTTCTGCATCAGACTATAGGTTGTGCCTAGTGCACCATCTGGTTTCAGGTCATTTCAAAATGAAAAAAAAAGAAACAACAACAACAACAACAAAAACAAAAAAAGATTTCTCACTCTAAAGAACAACAACAACACTCGTGCCAAGACAAAGTATGTGTTACGTGTAAACCTCTCTGCACCACCATATTATGTCATAATAGACACACACACTCATATGCACACACACATGTTGCCAACAGTAGCAATAGAGGTGATATGCTTTGGGTGAAATATGTCCTAATAGTGACCACCAAAAGTTGTGATGTCTTTGTGCCCTTATGATTGGCAGGAGGAAGACAGAGCAGTTGCCCTGCTGTCGAGACTGGACGAGATTTTCAGCTCGTCCTGTGTAGACCCACCTCATATCCACGGTGAGTAAGCTTGTAACAGCCATACTTCACTTGAAATGACAAGCGACTGTCTCCAAAATCACCCTCAAGATAAATCACATGATCAAACTATTTCACCGTGATTTCTTCTCTTCTTCTGTTTTATTTCTGTACTGTTGTCATTAAAATGGGGGGAAAAAAACCCAAAAAAACCCAACTACCACCAAGCTTATTTTATACATCCTATAAACTGAACATGAAACAGAAACATTGAACCACAGCCTCAGGAAAATTATTGTCATGTCTTTATGCTCTTCTCCTCCATTTTTTTTTCCTCTTTTTTTTTTTTTTTTTTTTGTATTTTTGAAAGATTTGTCTCAGTCCAATGTATCGTGGAATAATATGAGAAATATACATCCTTCTTTGATTAGCCTATGAATCAATAAGACACTTTTTATCACTGCTCTGCTGTGTGCTGTCCTGCAAGAATCCTAAGGATTGTTTGATTATGATTCTTTTTTTTGTTGTCTTGTTTGTTCCAAACTGTAATCCATATTGTGTCTTTAAAAAAGAAAAGAAAAAAACTATGTATGTATTTACGAAGCAAAGTGATGTTTGTAGTTTTTCAACTTTCTTGTTTCAACAAAACATCTCTGATGGCTGCAGATAGATTAGTTTCCATCGACACTGTAGCAAATGAGTCCAAATACAGTGACTTGGTAGTGATAATCTTGTTGGCTGTGAGTTTTTGGCTGAATGGGATTGTTTCTTTGTTTGTTTGTTTGTTTCTTCTAATTGTATCATCACTGATATCATTATTGCTATTATCATTATTGTTTTTGTTATTCTAATATTTCTGTTGGTGGATGGATGATGCAGATCTCATCTCCAAGGCGCGGTCCTGTCTGGGGGTGTTGGAGGGCATCCTGGTACCCCATCACATGTCCCTGGCCACAGCCTACGACTTCATCGGCAAATGCTATGCAGCCCTCGGTAAGCAGAGATGTGCCTGGTAAATGAGGGTTTCCCCCAAATGTTCCCTACTCTACTCTCTCTTTCCTGTGATCAGATACATATGGTTCTACACAGCTACTGTATACGCAGTTATTTTCGCGTACAGATAGTTACGATAATGACGAGGTCATGTGCATTTTCGCGAGATGTTGTTTTCATGAATCGACGCTGACGCCTACCTTAATGCTCTATTAACACAGTTCATGGAGCCATTTTCTCGTGTTGTTAGATTCGTGATCCAAATGTGATTCGCGAAATTCACGAAAATTAAACCCTCCTGAAAATAACAGCTGATACAGTATTGTGAAGGGAAAAAAAACAGTAAGTTGAGGAGAATATTTCATCCAGCAATAGTGATGTGTTCCAGTGAGTGGGCACAATTAGGCACTGCACTGCAATTAGGCAGTCAAAATGTTCCTACACGTGTAGAAATTTCATATTACTTTGTGTGGTTCTGACTTGTCAAGGACTTATACAAGCAGTGTCATGTTAAATGGTTTTTCTTTAAAAAAGCATGTACTAGAATAAGATATATTAATCATTGATAATCTGTGAGCAATTTTCAGCTTAATTCTTTGGCAGTGATAGCCCATCCATCAGTGAAATTTAAAGAAAGGCTTTTTAGCAGTTACTGTCTTTGAATTGGAAAATTCTAGGCTAGCTCTATCTAATACTGTGCAAAGCAAATGGTAACCTGAGTGAATTAACTGTACTCTACAGAAGTTTTGTGTGTAGTTTATGAGTGTTTGCACCAGAATACATTCACCCTGGAAAATCTGTAGTATATCCTGAAAAGCAAAGAGAGAGATATACACTGTATGATACCTGTACAAGGTATAGTAAATCTGAATTGGAATGAAAGAAAGAGTTATTAATTCAGAGAGGTGGTGTAGCACAAATCTGAATTTTTTCTTTCAATGTTTGTACAGTGCTTATCTCAGGCTTATCTTGTGAAGTCTGATTTCAATGAAACTATCTGTGCAGCAATTTGATTCTTGTAATATCCTGAAAGTCTGGATAGCACTCTCTGTGTAGAAACCCAGGCATGATATTCTGTGGATTTAAATCTGATTTCAGCTTTTTTCTTCTCAAGTCTTTACACATTTTGTTTTTCCATGTATCAAAATCACCCGAAAATTTTGATTTAAGATTTTTTCAATAAATCTCAATATCATTCCTGAAACCACATTGTTGCAATTTCCCACACGTTTTCTGACATCTTTTCTTGAACCACAGGTGAGTTCCACGAGGCTGGCACTTGGTTGTCTCGCTCCCTTCCTATTGTGGAGAGAGTTTACGGCAGTGGGTCTGTGGAGCTGGCCCATGAGCTTTTCAAACTGGCCCAAATCCACTTCAACGGGTAAGGACAACTGTTTTTACATTGGAGTGTTTGACACGTAAGTCACAATTGTACCGTATGTCCCCCCAAAAAATTATAATGGGACCCTCAGCAATGATATCTTTAAAAATAGTGAATCGATCGAAATTCAAATTCAGGGTATGAAACTATAACTCATTGCCCACATCTTACCGAAAACCCCATTCAATTTACTTCAGTGGTGAAAGCGAAATGAGGAATTTTGTAGAGGATGTCAAGAATCTCTTCCCTCAAAGTTCTATTGTATTCACACACAAAAGCATCTAAGTGCTAAACTTGGAAGAATCAGACTCATGACATGCTTTACAACTTTTCACACGTCACTGCGACCGCTTAACCAAATTGAATGGGGTTTTCTGCAAAATAGAGCTAAAATGTTATATTTTAAGACCCTGAAGTAGCATTTAGAAAGTTTAATCATATTGGGTGTTATCAATGCGAAAATTTGATTGCAATTTTTTTGGGGGACATACTGTACATTAAAACTGTATAGAATCAAATGTGGGTGGATATCTATCCATGGTGCCTCCCCCTTAACAAAAATAATGATAATAATAATTAGCCTTGCAATTGTCCTGTAATCATAGGTCCTAACAAAGTCTTTTAATCTGATAACAGAGAAACATTATCTGATTTGTGCTGTCTGGGATTGGATAGAGGGCGCAGTTTGGTCAACCAGGAAGTTACGAATGAAAATATAAATGTGTTCAGAGTGGGGAATACGGCGAGTTCGTTTCATACATAGTATACATAGTATGTATGTTTGACGCACCATTTGATGGACACTGTTAAAGCGAAACCTTAGAGTGTTCGTTTTGTTCACTTGATGTTGCAGACTCTAAGCTGAAGTGAATTTCTGTAGCTTCTCAACCCAACTGATGAAAACTTTTTCCACCAACTGTCACAAGAATATATATCTGCTATGACTCATTATGTTGACTTTGTCAGTTTTTAGCTCACCTGAGCCAAAGGCTCAAGTGAGCTATTGCGATCGCCCTTCATCCGGCGTCCGTCGTGCATCGTCCGTCGTGCGTCGTCCGTCGTCCGTCGTGCGTAAACTTTTTACATTTTCATCTTCTTCTTGAAAACTCCAAGACCGATTTCCATCAAACTTGGCAGGTAGCATCCCTAGGGGGTTAGGAACTCAATTTGTTAAAATGGGCACCATGCCCCACCCAGGGGGCCCCCAGGGGGCCCAAACCCCCCAAAATTAAGGAATCTGTAAATCTGTAATCTTCTTCTCTAGAACCAGAAGTGATAGAGCTAAGTTAATACTATGAGTTAGTACATTGATGACTGTAGTTTCAAGTTTGTTCATGGCAGAATCAGGGGTGCCCCCCTTGGGACCCAGGGGAGGGGGGTGGGGAGTGGTCCTAATGGGGCCTAAATTGTACATTTTCATCTTCTTGAGAACCCCATGACCCATTTTCACCAAACTTGGCAGGTAGCATCCCTAGGGGGTTAGGATCTCAATTTGTTAAAATGGGCACCATGCCCCACCCAGGGGGCCCCCAGGGGGCCCGAAACCCCCCAAAATGAAGAAATCTTTAAAAATCTTCTCTAGAATCAGAAGTTATAGAGCTAAGATAATACTATGAGTGTGTACATTAATGACTGTAGTTTCAAGTTTGTTCATAGCAGATCCAGGGGTGCCCCTCTTGGGGGTGGGGGGGGGGGGGATTGGGAAGGTCCAACTGGGGGCCTGAATTGTACATTTTCATCGTCTTCCTGAAAACCTCATGATGGATTTTCGTCAAACTTGGCAGGTAGCATCCATAGGGGGTCAGGATCTCAATTTATCAAAATGGGCACCATGTCCCACCCAGAGGGCCCCCAGGGGGCCCCAATCCCCCCAAATTAAGGAATCTTAAAAAAATTGGGGCCTTTTTTTTTTATTATACATTTTCATCTTCTACTTGAGAATGCCTGGTCAAATTTTAGTAGAGCTATGAATAATTTAGATTAGTGACTGCGTGAAAGGTGAACTTGCGATACTCAGGTGAGCGCTAGACCCGCGGGTCTCTTGTTTAGAAATGCTGCGCCATATTCCAGAGGAATTTTAGTGGAATGGTTGGATGCAAAGTCAGGAGGTTAAACAAGCACATATTGTAGTTTGTTTGGTCCGGACATTAATCTCTCTTACACAAACAGATTTGTCTTGGTTCATCGTTCTCCACTCATGGCACTTTGCCCTTTTTGTGTTTGTGGTAGTAAAATATGTTTATGTGTATCTGTTTATCATCTGCGCCTCTTTTACTCCTTTGTGGCATTCTTCCCTTTGTCAGAGCAAAGTATTTTGAATAGAGCCCGACCATGCAAAAAGTAATTGATTTCGGTCTGAACCGATGCGCATTAATCCAAAATGAGAAGGGCGGGTCCTAGCAAGGTCGTGAAAAGTGCGTACGACAGTCGATGCTGGCCGTAAAGTGGGGTGATGGCGTTAAGCATGTGCTGATATCGGATGTGAAATTGCACCATCCTGTCCCGTGCTGTGAATAAGTGACCCCACAGAACAGGGCATGCATCGTGCTCATGTTTTCATGGTTGTTCAGGAGCCTCAAACAGCCGTCATGATGATATCGTTGCCATGCATAGGTCTTACCATTGCTCATTTTTACCCATAGTTGGGCCCTAAAATTGAAAAATAATTGCCAAGAAAAACTTGCTCCATGAAGAAAGAAAGTCAGATATGAATATACACCTGTAATGAATACTTGAGTGCAGTCAAAAGCTATGACTGTTTTACAATTGGTCTTACAGCAATCATGGAATTTTAATGCACGTAGTCATTTGAAGATATACTACATATATATTTTTTTTCCAAGATATTCTGAATTACATGCATCTTAGCTTCAAATCAGGCCAAGTGCACTTTAAATTGAAAGTCATGTTGCATACTATGAAACTGATTCATGTTTCATCCCATTCACATCAGGGTTTGTACATTGGACAATAACTTGTGCGGATATGACATCTGGAGTTGTTTCATCACTTTTTAAGCATTGAGTAAGTTTTACCGTTCCCAACTTGAAGGACAGAAAGATTCTTGTATTCATTTGGCAAAGTGAAACATATTTTCTAGTCCTACATCATATCAGTACTTGGCCATCTGGCAAGGGTCAGATTTAAAATCATCTTTTTATATCTTTTCATCCACACATGACAGGAAAGAAGTCCATCCAGCGTTATCAGCTACCAACAGGGCCTTGGAGCTGTTCACGCGTCACTACGGCAACAGCCATGAGGATGTCATTGAACTCATGGAGATGAAGGCATGTTTGATGTCACTGCAAAGATGACCTTTGCCCTTTCAACCTCTGACCCTTGTACATTCCTTGCCTATCCCACACTTACGGGGCCCCATATGTTTGTCCCTCTGATAATGTCAGATGTCACCAGAGGTCCGTAGAGTAAGACAAATCTTGATAAGTGAGAGATGACGTTATGCCATTATATCTTATCTTTGATTGAAAAGCATGAAGATATAGAAAAAAAAATCAATGCAAAATTGGAATGGAATTTACATTAAAAAAAAAAAATACTCATTTCAGATCATCTGAACACTAATAGTTTTCATCATCTTATAAACACCTCAAGATAGAATGCACATAGAAAGATGTCTCGTATTGATATCTTCTCAAATGAAACATTGAGTTTACAATTCTGCTGAAGTGATATCAAGGATGTTGCATTTGTTTGGGTTTATTCACAAATTTTCCAAATGGAGTGAAGTTTAATCACTTCGTTCCTTCATTTAAAGTCACCGCAGATTATGTTTTGATAGGATAGGGAGAAAGGAAAATGAAGCTGCTTCCGTAAGTCAATGTTCCTTGGGCCATTAACATTTGAGAGAGAATACCCAGTGCAGATGAGGCTTATTAAGTGAAAAGAGTATACATAACAGGGATATAAAATGTATGCACTTATGCATTGTTACGATGATGCTGGTTAACTAAAGAACTAAGTTTGTTCAAAGAATTGCTCCTGAGAGGCAGTATTCCTAAGGGGAGAGACTGCATCATGTATCACTTACATTTTTTTAAACGACTATGAGTCTTCCTCCCAAAAGCTCTTCGTAAACCACTTTGCCAATTTAGCATGCACTACATATAGTCATACGCACCCAGACTGCACCCACCCACTCTGGCACATATTTCTTGCAATACATCAGGCACCATTCTTTTGTTCACTGGTACCCCAAGTGTATGGTTGAAAACTGATCATTTTTAATTCAGATGGAAAATCAATTTGCTGCCACAGTTTGACATAATGTCCTTGCTGTGAAATATATTTTGGGCCTCATCACACGTCCAAGATGCTAATGATCTGGATGGAGCTACGTGCAACATACAACTTAGTCAGATATGATTCTAGCTTGCAGTATTCTGAAGAAAACCATATGAAGTGATGATTTGAAGAGAAAAAAAAAATGAATAGGGGGAAAAAAAAGGTGAGGACAAAATGTGTTGATCTTCGCTAACACCATTAATCTCCCAACAATACTGAGATGTATTCAATGCCGGTGCGGGGCGGAAGTTCAATGAGGGGTTATTGTACACCGCCACCTAGCCCTCCATGCGCGATGCCAAAGGGGGGCTGATTGATAATAGGTGAAAGGTTCCATGCTTGCCAGCACTGTGTGTAACAAAGAGGGAGGTAGATTTCTTCTGCTACGTTATGATTTCATTCAAATGCCTGTTTTTCCACCCCCCCCCCCCCCCCAATTTTGGAGCTGGTACAGGTGTAGTTTTCTGGCGGTGCTCCCCCAATCATAGAAGACCGTATGCAAAAATGACGAAGGTGTCACTTCCACAAAAAATGCACACATCCCCTGCACACCATGTAAGTTGTGTCAAATATAATGCTTCGTGTCTTTGAGTGTGGACTTCATTGTGAGAGAAGCGTAATTGAAGACCATACGTGTATTAACATACGATGTTTTCTTTGAGGAAAACGCAAGGCTAGCATGCTTAATGTCTAGTTGATGCTTGTCGGCATAGACGATTTTGATTCAATTTTTTTTTGTCAATTTCAATTCAAAGCTGCTTCTAGTCTACTATTCAATCCATGAATAAATGGGAATAGCATCATAGTGTCAACTTTAGCATGTTTCTATCTCAGTCAGCTTTGTTCAAAAACCATGCTGGAGCTCTTATGACCTCCACACAGAAAAAAAAACATTAAAAATTCTCCCTGACAATCTAATATAAACTCCTGTCTCTGTGTACTGATTCTTATCTACAATGTATCCAAACTTTCTGGGTTTGAGAATTGCAGTCACACTGTGGAAAATTACATCTGTAGTCAGTGTGATCCCTCAGCATGAGCCACTAATTTGTCATAATGTGCCTGTTTAGAAGTAAAAGGAGAGATGTAAACGACGCTTTGAACGTTGATGGGTGCGTTCGGCATGATTGGACGTACGTGCAGGATCGAAGATATTCGCTCTGCTCTGTTTCGCGATCCTACTTTACAGCCAATACACGTACATCACCGTCACACCCAAGCCTTCTGCCCATTTACCCATTGTAGTCCTACAGTATTTTTTTTTTCTTCCCCTGCACCAGATTTCATACATGTGACCTGGTTCTTATGTCAGTATACACTGGAAGTCATTTTCTTATCTTTCTTTAAAAAAAAAAAAAGAAAAAAAAAATCTCTTGTTCATTTTGAATATGCCAAGCTAAATGCTATTTGAATGCTATTGATTTTATTGATTAATGCATAGCATCTGATCCCTTTCTAAGCATAATAATTTTTTCTCCGTTTTTTTTTTTTTTTTTTTTTGGGGGGGGGGGGGGGAATTGGCTTGACATGATGGAAACCTTTCAAGCATCTGACATTGTAATCTTTGTAACCGTGCTCTTTCTATTCATGAAAAAATGTAAGTGAGGTGATTCATGTCCGCGGATGACGCTTTGTTCATTTCCATCGTGGAGGGGGGGAAACAGTAGCCGAGGATTCATGTTCTGCACTGGGAATTATTTTCAGTGCCCGCAACTCATCCGTTGAGCGTGGCAATCTCTCGTCAGCCCAGCCAGGTGAAATGTTTCGTGACGAGACACTTTATCATTCTGGCGTCTCAACGTATCGCACGATATTTTGTCCCAAACTCAATCGGATTTCGGGACGTTTGTGGGGCAGTATTCGTTCTGTGCCTTCACTGCATCATGGATCCACACACCCTAGAGATGCACAGACGTACAAAATGTGCCTTTGTCACAATTTGACCTTTCAACTCTGGCCCTTTTTTCTTATGTTCACTTGTCGTTGCTGAAAAGGGGACGAATCCCACCATGGCACAGTAATTTTCTTGGGGTTTTTTCAGGGATTGGCCCTCATTTCACAAACCTGTATGCAGTTGATGTCAAGTGGTTGTTGAGAGTTCGTAGCTTGTTCCTCAGCTGAAATTTTCTCTCCTCTATTGAAAGAGAGATGGATCTTTATTGTATTGGGCCTTCATTGTATTGGTGTTTCTAGATGCAGCTGCCACAAAGCAAAATATATTTCCAGTTTGAATAATAATATCAAAGCAGCAGCTCAGGTGAAATTTTAGCCAAAGAGCAGGGTAGTCCACAACTTAAAATTTCAGCATGTTGCAAGCTCTGAATTTGAGAATATTGCAGAAAATGTATGTGCATGGAGCACACATTGTAAGTACATGCAATTTTTTGCGGCTTACTTCCCGCTGTGCTGCTTATGTTTGATGTTCTGTCTCATGTTTCGTATACAAATTTTCTAAGTAGTTTGATGTTTCTCAAGTTTTGCACATGCTTTTCTCGTGTTTTGATTACATTTTATTTTAAGCATGTCGCCAGTTCTTGAGGATGTTGCACAAGAATTTGAGCATAATGTTGCAGCGACATGCTCAAACCCCTCATGGACCACCCTGCAAAGAAAACATGACATCAAACTTGTAGATGTTTGAATGCTTGTTTATTATCTAATGATGCATTGTTTAGACTGTTCACAGTTAAAATCTTGTACATTGTAGTCTGGCCAGGATATCTTTTAATGGTGAGCCCTTGCAATCTGTGGTGGAAACTATGATTATTGGCAAATTGTCACAATTTTCTTGACTTCCTGTCATTTGTAAGATAAAATAGAATGTGGTCTTCAGACATGTGTATTTCTTTCAGGAAATCTAAAGCAATTATGTTTTGTGTACTATTAGAAAAAGGGATGAAAACAATTTTGAGTCCTGTAACATGGGAAATTTCAGCTTGAATATTTTTGTTTGTATGTTAATTTTTTTTTTATTCACATTCCTAATTTGTCTGTGATTTGGTTTGAATCTCAGGTGATGATTTTGCTGTACTGCCACTATTCAAATGATTTTTTTTCCAGGGTTTATTAGGGCAAATCATCCTTCAAGGTACATCTTCAGTGTTTCATTTCACCTTTATTTACTTTTGGAATTGCACCTGGACAAGTGCCTTTTGATGTCATGCAAACTGAAGTATGTCTGCTCTTTCTCTGTGTTACAGCACAGTGCACTTTAAGGCCACCATACACTCTTGAACTGATATCTAACCTGAATAACACCACCATAGAGAGTAGAGGGTACATACACCCCCTGCTCCTGAATTGTTGCTTGTTATCAGGTCGTGAAATCTAGTATAGCCTTTGAATAGGATGAACCGAGTAAAAAGACACATAAAAACTATGCATCGTATTGTACTTACATCATTTTATGATAGAAAAATGATATGCGTACTCATGTGGAAATATCAGTCTTGAAATTAATGTTCTAGTTCCTCTTGTGTTTGCTTTTTTCTTGAGGGTGAAATTAGAATTGAGAAAATAGATATGAGGGACCACATTCATATTCCTTAAATCTCTGGTAAAGGGAAACTTTTTGCAGGATGAAATCGGACGGGAGAACTGTAAAAGAAATGGTTGTATATGACTTTTTAGCTGGAACTTTCTTTTTAAAAAAGGATTTTTTCTTTTCTTTTTCTCTTTGGACTCCAGAGAAATTTAAAAAGAAGGGTTATAATATACAGTGTACAAAGTTTTGAAAATCACAGAAAAAATTTGTGAAACATTTATGTCACAAGATTTTCATTGTCTGGTTTCTTGTTATGAATTATGAGATCTTTCTTTGACCACATATACACTCACACACAAAATATCTGTGGTAATGTATTTTAATGACAGTTTACTAGAGATACCTATAGAGGATGTCTGTCTTGAGATCAGAATGAGAGCTTACCTGAGATAGGGGTATACATTGAGCAATGTTCTGGATTCAAGGAGGGGGGAGGGGGTCTCCAAAGCAGGAAAAGCCTGCCAAAAGCAGAAATTTTGGCAGCCTGGAGATAGGATATGCTTTCAAAAGGAGGGAATAAGCATTTAGGTTTAATTCTACATGTGAAGCAAAAGTCAGCTTTATAGGTTTGGGTGAGACATCAAAAATAGTACAAATATTTCCTGTTATTTGTCTGTCTGACACATTATTGAGAATAGCTTTTAAAGATTATGAAGCTAAAGTGTCAGACAGTATCCACGTCACAGTGCTGCAGCAACAGAATCTGAATCACGTGAACAGCTCTCACAAAACATGTACATACATACACACACACACACATACACACAGACACACACAAACCAAAAATAAGCAGACATACCCACCCTCGGGCCTATATGTGACCCGCTACAACAAAAGGATCCTAAAGTCGCTGACGGGCGAGCCAAGCATGGCCCAGAAAAATGCTATTTTCAGGCCTTTCCTTTCTGCCCCCCCACGGAAAAAAGCAGTAACTGACATTTTTATGAATGTCTACTTTTTTGCAAAAATGAATAGTTTAAGGCCCGGTCCCACTGGCCGACGGACACAAAGCGTATGCAGAAAGGACACAGCGGACGAGCAAAATTTCGGGGATGGCTTCATCCGCTTTCATCCGCTCCAGAAATTGACAAAATTGGCGAAAATTGCCGGTAACAGAACGGAAATAGAACGGACGTGGGTAGTATGTAGCGGGGATGTTAAACGGATGTTCATCGGAAGCCTAGCGGATGAAAGCGGATGGAAGGGGATGACAGCTCCGAAGGGGTTACCGGAGATAATTGCGAAACGGACGCATAGCAGAAAAAGCGGATGCAGAGTGGATGCAGAGCGGATGCAGAGCGGATGCAGAGGGGATGCTTTCGAAATGCTTTAAATACGAGATGCATACGCTTACATCCATTCTATTAACGTGCTATTAACGATGTAAAGACGTTCCACGTACCATATCTTTCCTCCCTCTTTCCGTTTTTAGCTGCAGCGGATGTGAGTTGCGAGGATGCCCAGAGGATGCAGAGAGGATGCAGCGGACGTTTAAGGGATGCCGCACGGACATACAACGTTTGTTGCTCGTATGTCGCGGATTTACATCGTACACAGCGGAAAGTTCATCCGTTCTAAAAGTTTTAAGCAGCTTAAAACTTTTTGCGCGGATGAAATCACAGTGGACGGATGCTCGATGGATAGAGCGGATGAAACACGTATGCGATGGGTACACAGCGGATTCGTAGCGTTTTCCAACGGATGGCAAGATTTTTTGTACGCTTTACATCCTCTTTGCATCCGTAAGTGCAGTGGGACCGGGCCTTTACCCAATGCTCTCCAATGTTAATAGGTCAGTTTTGCAAAAAGAAAAATGAAAGTGACCAAAAATACAATTTTTCACTTTTGCAAAAAGCAGTAACTGCATCCAGTTGATTCAACTTTGCAAGTTTCCCCACGGAAAAAAGCAGTAACTAACAAAGCCCACGGAAGAAAGCAGTAACTAACAATTTAGTCTTTATCATTCAGACTCTGTATAGTCCTTCCTGTATATATTTTTCCCTAATACCATTTATTTTTTCTACTAATTTTTTTTTTTTTTTAACAATGTAAACAGCAGTTTCTCCCATAATTTAGGAGAGTAGATATAAAAAGATTGTTTCACCAGTAACTTGACTCTGCCCGCAGGGAATCATATGACAAGTTGTAGAAAAAGCTTCTTTCTGGAGACTAGCAAACCTGGCAGACTCAGCGCGCTCAGAGTGCAGAATACGCGTGCAGCAGCTGCTGCATGCGCATAAATTCTGCAGCATGCATACAGTAACTAGCTAAACATTGCATCACATCACTCATCACTTGCATGCACAGTATTGCCAGGTCTGGTACAGTCTGAGTGATCATGCCAGTGCTAACGATGCTGTCACAGTTTCTGCGGTCCAGGCATGCCTGTTTATCTATCATGAATTGCAGAGGAAAAGTCATGGTAGCCATGGCTTTGGCCAGAACCAGAAAATCTAGGTGAGCTGAAAATATATTGAAGGGAGATGAGCACTAGTATTAATGCACTAGTTAACGTTAGTCTAATGTTAGATGTAGGACTAGGCCCTAAAGTTTAAAATAGGTCTACCAGATCTAACGTTACAGAGTAGATCTAGATTCTAATCTATTGTTAACTGTTTAGTGTTAGACAAAATGTCAGTAGGCCTAATCTAACGTAATAGACCTAGGTCTAGCACTAACATTGGGCATAGATCTGTAGTCTAGCTTAAGTGTAACGTCAGAGTTCGACTAGGATCTAAGACGAAGAGACTTGACTTTATTGTCTAGTCCAGGGTCATGTGTCAGGGGCCAGGCCGGGCACTCCAAAGTTCAATTAGGGTACATAGGTGTCTACCTTATTTTTACACAGAATGCCATTCAATCGACAAGACCTAGTCTAGGTCTAGCGATAGGTCCTAGATCTTATAGATCTAGACTAACCAGAAAGTAGAAGAACTTTATAACCTGGTGGTGGTAACAATTCTCCTCCTATGGTCATGTGACATGTGCAGTTACTGCTTTTTTCCATGGGGAAAACAGCAGACTCCTGGCCGTCTGCAGTTACTGCTTTTTTCCGTGGGGAAACTACCCAGAATCAAGGGTGAGCCACCGCAGTAACTGCATTTTCCTAAATAACATTTAAAAAATAACGGAAACATAATTTTTTCCTAGGTATTGTTAGACAACTAGGTATGGTGCATAATCATACCACAAAATTATTTTTGAATGTTTCTGTGTTTTTAAAGAATCTGCAAAAAACACAAAATCGCATTTATCTCAGCTCAGCAGCTATGCAGTTACTGCTTTCTTCCGTGGGGGGGCAGCTTTGATCATTTGATTTAGCTTCGAAATTTCGGCAGATGATAGAAGATACATTAGACTACAAAATTATGTAATAACAGAAATCTGAACGTTTTGACAGATTTTGGTGATATGACTTCAAACTTGATTTTCTCGGCTCACCCGTCAGCGACTTTAGGATCCTTTTGTTGTAGCGGGTCACATATGTACCAATATCACAGACAGTTTGTCCCTTATAAACAAAACAGCTGATATAAAACTGGAAGTAGAATTTTGTTTACTGCCGATATGTAACCATTCCACATTGTGATGAACTCTCAGGATTTGTCAGAATATACCAGCACTTTTCTTCAATCAAGCCACAGTGGTTGTGTTATTTATGGGATGTGACAGACCATAAAGAGTGTTTAAATTGAATGTATTTTTATTGTTTTTCTTTCTTACACTTTTATAGCTAACATTGTTACATACAGTGAGTGTATGTGGTAAAGCAGATGTGTAAAAGAAACAAATGGAGTGTCAAAAACTAACACAATTCATTGTAAAACACAGCAAAATCATACATTTTGAAGATAAACTGTACTAGATGATTGCAACTGAGTTGTTTGAAATTTTGTGTGATATATTTATTGTCCATTCCATGAACTTATGCATAAAGTTTCCTTTGAATAGTGTATTTATCTTAATAAACTCATTTTGGGTGTTTTAAAGAGAGAAGTTATGTTTTGAAAATAAGTGTAATACATTCCACTGGGTCTTTGCAATGAACACTTTATGCAGTATACAACAGCAGTGGTATTCATGTGTGCTATCACAAGAATGCACTGTTTTTATTGCCGTGTGTGTCTGCCATTTTTGCTCTAGAACTGGCTGAGTATTCTGCTTTCAGCTTTTCTCAGTTTGGATTTCTTGTTTCTTCTGAGTGACCTTTAAGTTTAAGATAGATATGATCAGTAGACCTTGAATGTGATTGATTAAAGTTTATCACAACAACAACAACAACAAAGAGATAAAATCACAGGAATTTGGTAGAATGGTTGACATGGGTGAGTTTTGCCCTGTACAAGCAATAAAAGATGGTCAACACAGTGCAACAAATAAAATGTGTTTTTGGAGTTTTGTCTGTATTGGTGGTAGTGAGATGGTTTTGGTGGTGGTTGTTGAGGGGGTGATTGGATGGAGGTAGAGGATGATCACTTTTATGACATTGATCATTATCACCATAATCATTGTTTGACTTCATGTGATGAGATTATACATGCAACAAAACTGCAGAAACAAAATCTGGATTACAATGATTAAAGAGGTTCCAAATTATGATTAATATATGAGCTCTGCTCAGTTTTATTGTGGTAATAGAGCAGTTAGACCCAATTATTATAGAGAAACAAATAAACAAAATTTGATCATGCTCCATTAGTCACAGTGCCATAAAGATCAAACTAAATTAATAATGACTTGAAGCAGAGATTATGTATTGCTACAAAATGTCCTGATATTCAATTCAATTATATTGAACTTTTTTTTTTCTCATATTTCTTAAATAAGATATTTGATACAATGTAATACACATACAATCATGACATTGTTAGACAGAAAAGAAATACTGTACATGAACATGTATCAATATCATGTTGTAACAAAGTAAGCAAAAGCATGAAAAACTGGATGGAAATGCACGGATGTAACAAAAACAGTAACCACAGACTGATAATGTTTATAATGATAATGGTGATGTAATGAATGTAACAAAGTATGTTTTGCCACTCGACATATAGGCAAATTTTGTAAAAAGTTAACAAGCACAGTGGTAAAAGTTTTATAACTACTGGATGTCAATAAGGGAAAATTGTGAGATTTTGAATTTGACATATTTTGCTGATTGGATGAGACGCTGGTGTCATTTCCTTGCTTTCCAATGACTCACACAATTGTAATGGAAAAGAATATATTTTGTTATATGTTTGAAAGAAAAAACGATTATATACTTTGTCACAAAGATTATTATTATCATTATTATTATTATTATTATTATTATTATTATTATTATCATCATCATTATTATTGGCAACCAGAGCAGTCCATAGTGTGGCATATTACAATTCATATTGATTATCACTATCATTATCATTATCATTATTATCAATATCATCATCATCATCATTATGTTATATCCTCCACAACAAACTATTAGGTATTGTAGCAATCTAGCAAATATGGATGGCTGTTAATGTGAGATGGGATGTTTCAAAGTTACCAATCAAAATATGATTCTCATATTTTTATATTTTTATGTATAAACAAGTGAGAGTGATGTGTAGTGATAATGCAAACACCTCACATGATATACTAAAACATATCAATGTTGCCGCGACCAATATATCATCTGGTGAGGAAAAAAAAGTAGTTCCATAATAGTAATGATAATACATGATTTCTGAACTCCTGGCTCCATTTTGATTAATTCTCAAGGCGCATTACACCAAAACAAAATGATGGAATTCATGTACCGTAAAAGAAAGAAAGAATGTCTGTCCATGAAATTCTATGACTTTTTTTTTCTGTCATGTGTAAATTCAAGAGCGTCAAATTCTTTATCATTCTATTTAGATTTTACTCCCTCTATGAACGCCACATGAGCATTGATCTAGTGGTATTTCACTGTGAGAGTCCCAAGACGAAAAACCACATCTATGAGCATGATCATCACATGATTCTTGAAATCACAGTGATGTTAGTGAACCTGTTGAATAATTATATATAAGACAATTATTTTTCATCATACTCAATTTCATAAGTAGAAGTAGTTTCACACTCATCATTAGTATCATTATCGTCATTATCATACATTTCCATTTTTTATGGAAAACTTAAGAAAATCACTTCACCTAAGCAAAAATGGTAGTGCCGTCTGCCACCTATTGACTTTTGTCGAGTTTATCGATTGAGAAAACTAGTGTAGAAGGATTGACAATGACGCAGAATATTTCACTGTTGATATCAATGACTGACCATGAACTGCACACCAATAGCTGGCGGGTGGGGTCGAGGTTACAAATTTGGGGGCACCATTATTACTGTGTGATGTTTATTGGGTATAGGATTGCCATAGAATCCACTGAAATGATAATGTTCTCCCACATTTCAATTACACTTGGATTTCTTTTTTGTCTTTTGAACAGCAGGTAGTGTATTCTCATTTTTGTTAAATGCGTAAACGACTCCTGCGCGTAATCATTTTGTATTATTAAGAAAAAACAGTGCTGTACATTTAAGTCAATCAGTAACCTTTATCCATGTATTTCCACTGTCTAAATATCACTCAATAACTTTAATTGACTTGCTGTTAAATTCTTTACGAAAAAGGAATGCAGAGATAAAATGAAATTATATTAATCATATCGAATAAATGACTTCAATTTGCCGCCAGCGAAATTCTTTGCTAGTTACATATTCTAAATGCGAGTGATTAAACTGGTTGGATGTTCTATTCCTATAATTATCTTTACCTACACTTTCTGTTCTTTACTTTTCTGACCACTTTTTCTTATAATTCACTTGAAATGTACGTAAACTCACCACATCTAATTGCTCAGTGCTACTGAGGATATCATTATTTGCATAATACATCAAGATAAATCTGAGAATGATGTTAGGAACGAACGACCGACACCACAAAAGATTTTACAAATAAATTTCGCCTGCTTGTTCTCAACAAACTGGAAAATATAGCACACGAAGCCCTTTGTTATTCCTATAGTATCTCTATTATTTAAGGGTTTGCTAGACAGGCAGACTTCTCAAAAATTATGAAGAAGTTAACATACCAAATTAGTGATTGCCTTTCCCCGACTTCGACGACGGCGGTGGTAATAGCTGAGAACGAATTAGTGGCACGGTACTTACCGCAGCGAGCAGTTGTCTCCGGGTCTTCGTCCGCCCGGATCCAGCCTCCCGCGCCTCAGAACATTGCAGCCTCCCGCCTCGTAGCATCGGAGGGTCCGTCCAGCACGCCGTCTTTACAAGCAGCTGGGTTATATCATTTACACCTCATTCACCTCAGATCGGCTTATTTCTTCTCCTTTATTCTCATCTCTATTTATTTCATTCTTCTTTTCTCTCACAATTAACATTGGCATTTCTGTTGTCGTGAAATAACGACCACTGCGGATCAGAGAGGCCGCTCAAATCTCTTATCAATGCGATAAACCTGCTTTTCTTCGTAGCATATAAAACTTCTCCGGAGATGTGGTTTTAACGATCTCCGCTCAATATAAATCAACGGTATTATTTATTGTGCCATTCTGACGTTTAATTTATATGTGCTGCAAAAAATAGAGTGGTTTTCGCACTTGAATAATATTATCGTAGATTATCGCATATCCAAGTCAGTATACTTGAAGAACTGTCAGGTGTAAATCGAAATATATACCGTAAAAAGAGAAGGAATGTTTTATTATTAAAGCCTAATGTTGTATTACCAAACTTCACACATTCGTCTTTCTTAATTAATTCACTCACACTTTATTTTGTAACATGTATTCATGCACACATTAAAATTGTTGTTTTAATTCTGTATTGAAAAAAAAAAAGCAAACATAGGCAGCATAAAAGTTATTAAGGAATAAGGAACGCACAAATAGTCCACCAGTCATATAAGTGGCTAAAATTATTACATGTATAGATAAAAATAAATTTAGGTCCCATATACATGACCATGTGCATGCTTCCCGCACTGTAACGAGTACCGAGAAAGCGTCCGTTTCTTATATTGATGTTGGAGTACCTGCTAAAATAATGTGAAACTCCAACCTAAACATTTTTTAAACAATAAGATACCGTGATACTCATTTCACATTTTAGACACTCTTTTTCTTACACATTGCCGCCACTGAGACGTCAAACCCTTTTAGAGATATGATTATGTATCATGCCCTATATTCAGACATTATTTTACAGAAAAAAAAATCGGAGATTGGTCAATTCATCAAAGTAGTTTTGGGCTAACCCTAGCAAATTCAAACGTATGACTATCAGTTATTTCATATGAGTTTTATGACCATGGTAGTGAAAGGCTTACAAATGCGACGGAGTTTTAAGAGCACTGAAAATACAACTAAAACAAGTTTGAGTGTAGAGGACAAGATAATGATATGAACTACATTATTCCATTTGCGAGAGATTAAACGGAAGCACAATATCAATATGTGTGAAATCACATTCAAATCTGCACATAGGCCCTAATTCGATAAATTTTGAAGCTGCTGGTTAGAAGATGCATGTAGGCATAGTACAATAATTATTGAACTTCTTCGGTATTTTTTTTTTTTTTTTTGACGTTCTTTTGTGTGATATGCTCATCCCGAATTCTTTCTGTTTAATCTAAACTGGTAGTTTTATATAATCATTTTGACTCTTTTGGTGTTTTGACATTTATCACGTTTATTTTCAGTGGAAAAGGCGCAATAGTTTCTATTCTATTAATACATAGACTTCAAATGGTGTCAGTAACCAATAACTTTACATTAATGTTTATCATATGATATTTTAATCATAAATCCGCTCACATTTAGAGAGAGAGAGAGAGAGAGATGAAGGTATGCATTCTCCATGTTTTTAGTTATTTTCTTCCGAATTTGATTTTCTCTCAATAGCGTATACCGTAAAACTGCTTAATTGAGTTAGGACTAACCAGAAACCTGCACGTACTATTGAATAAAAACCTGTCCAAAACTGTCATTGTTACGAAAGCAACAAAAAGATTAAACAACAACAACAACAACAACAACAACAACACCAACACACACACACCAAAGTTATTGTACATGAGGCAATGAAAATAAAAACACCATTATATTGATGAATTATTTGATAATGTTGAGTAAGTCGTAAGTATAGGGGAATTGATAATTAAGTTGTTGAGTTATAGCCAGTGAAAATGTTAATGTTTATGATAATACACAGGATACAAGATTAATTCATGTTGCTAAATGCCACGGGCATATACATAATCATAATATTGTATTCATTACATCATAAGTGAAATATGCATAAAGTGATAGGCCCCATATCAGACGAACAGAAAAAACGGACTGAAGAAAGTTTGGGAGATTTAACGTTTTGCAATCATGTTTTTACAACTCATTGAGATTAGAATCATAATTATTACAACCACTTTTGCATTTAGAGGTTTGTAATGATGACCGTCATCGCTTAAAATCTCCACGAATGTTAATCGTGCTTGTTGGAAAACAATGAGAATAATCTTTATCCTTCTCAGTACAACCTGTATTGCAGTCTCGTGATAATCTTACTAGCGATGACTCTACGGGAAAGACGTTAAAGTTTTTAACCAAAAATAGAATTTATATCTTATCTCACAGTTATAAACCAATCAACGAGGGAGGTGTAAATGTACTGGTACATGTATAATCTTCTCTGTCAACTTATTATACGGATCGTCTTTGCAGTTAAAATCACATGTTGGAAAAAAAACCCAGGAAATTTAAAAGTCTTGAAACTTTCTCATTTCTCTCCCGACTGAGAAGAAGATTCTACAATAATGACTATAAAATAATAATAAAGTCAACTCTATCATGATTTAGGAATGAATGCACTGTTGGGAAATGAGGTATATTAGGCCTATTATGCTAATTGTGATGAATGTCTACAATAGAATGACAAATTCATATTTCTGAAATGGAGAACAAAATTAATACTTCTAAAGGCTGAACGTGGATCGCGTTGAGAGTGCTGTACATAAGAAAACAAAACTCTTAGTATTTAATTCGGATTTCAACAAGAACAAAATATGAGAAAATTTGACAGAGATGAACACATAGTCCCTACGAATTGTATACAAGAGACAAATAAAACAAGAAAGAAATAAAGAGAGAGAGAGAGAGAGAGAGAGAGAAGGGGAGAAAAAAAGAATAGGGAAGTAGATAAAAAGAGAGAACAGATGATGAGACCAATATACCACAGAAATATATCATGGCAAATATGAAAGTCCTGGATGGTCCCATCAGGAGGTGGTAGAATCGTTCATCCCTGTGGTCCACGTCTTGCTCCTGTAAGGTGAAGGGTCAAGATATATATATATATATATATACAATATTATATATATATATATATATATATATATATATATATATATATATATATATATATATATATATATATTATATGTCGCACATTTTTTCTTCGCTATGTGTTAACAGCCTGTGTTTATAAACTAATGCATATAACCCTCGGTAAGTGTCGGCAGGTCTATACACACGTCCGAAGCAAGTTTATTTTCATGCAGCCTATTTTCGTAGTGTGGGTATTTTCAATCGATGATGCTTTTGTAGCATAACTTTTTTCCCCTCTCTTTCTGTTATGGAAACACCGCTTCAAAGACCCTATATCAATAAGTTTTATCATGCTACCCACACACACGCCTATAATCTTTATAATTTATCTCCGTTCTCCGATTCATATAACTTCCCCATCCATGAAAATATTTGACTTTGCTCTGTTGATATTGATTTCATAAATACGCAGGTGACGTTTATTATTCTTTTTCTATTTAAAGAGCCAACAACTCTAGCCCCTCCCCCCCCCCCCATTTCTTAACTCACATTGCGCTAGTATATTCGGTATACCCTCATGTCATAGTCATCCTGACATGGATAATGATTATGCTGCAGCTCTCCGTGGAAGTTTGTCAAGAAACAAACCAGATTACTTGCGACAACAAAGGTTTCTGACAAGGTATACAGTAAATAGTTGGCAAATTCGTCAGGTCAGAAACCAGTTCCCTTCACTTCTGCTTCGAATCAAAATAATCACCACTTATTCAGAAACGCATCCTTCAGTTCCTTTCCTATAATAATTATGCACAAAAAGCCTTGCACACTCTAAAACTGAAAATGGTAAATCAACAATCGTTTTAAATGCTATCACTCCCCAACCTGATTTTGTTATTAAATTTAACACTCAAAATGTCAAAATTTAACATTCAAAATGTTTAATTTACCATTTCAGAAATGATGAATCCAACATTTTGGGTGTTAGATTCGACATTTTATAAAAAGGTTGAAGAAGTGGCAACATTTGATATGCTAATTTGCTACCTTGTTAAGTGTATCATAATATTCGGTACAGGTCGTAGAGAAACTAAACCTTTATAGGTCTACTCTCTTTGCAGTCTATATGGCTGTATTCCCTGAGGACAAACAATCAGTGAGTGAGAACTTTGAGGCTTACCGGTCTGCTTCTATACCCCACCAGTAAAATTTGTAGAGATCTGTATATACTAACACGAAAGACACATAAGGCCTATATAAACATGAAAAATCCGAACTGTATTTCATAAGTATATAATAGCCTATTATGCACAACAACTACAGCTAGGTATTATTTATGTTCATCAACCCTCTGCATGCCACATTAATTAACTCTCCATAGGTTTAATTTTGTGCACATTAACTTCGACTCATTGGCACAGAATCGGATAATGAAAAACAAAAACCGTCACATTCAAACAATAACAATAATTTATTAGTTAGCGAAGTTAAAAACAAAAAGCGGTTTGCCCTCTTTTTACAGTATAAAGCTGTATATAGAATAAAGCATCTGCATAATGGTAGTTTGCGATGTTTTGCTCATGAGCACTTTTGGGTTAGAAAAAATAGCGGAACCTTTTAGAAAGGCGCTAAATAATGATTCAAATCCGGGAGGTGAGCCGCAGACTGCAGTCCCTGTAAACGTGGTTTGGCAAAAAGGTGTGTGTCTCTAAAAGTGCTAATTCTGAAGTATTTTTTAAAGTTTGATGCAAGAAAATTATCAGGTAATGAAAATTGAAGTGTAGGCCTATACTAAATCATGGAATTAAATGACAAGTTCACCTTCATTAACATAAGGATTGAGAGAATGTAGCGATATTAGTAGAACACATAATTGAAAGTTTGAGGAAAATCGGACAATCCGTTCAAAAGTTATGAATTTTTGAAGTTTTTTTGTGCAGTCACCGCTGGATGAGAAGACTACTGCAGTGTATGATGTCACATGCGTACAACAATATAAAGAAAATATAAAGAGAATTTCACAAAATTTCATCTTTTGAAAAAAGTACACATTCCCTTGACTCGTTACTGACATAATTATGTTATGGGTAATATTATTCCCATTGCCTTTAGAAAGAGGCAAGTCAAGTGCTCTTTTATTATGCGAAAAAAAGTGAAAATATGTAGTATTTTCTTTACATTTACTTTATACTGTTGTACTCATATGACGTTGTTGTTGTTGTTATTTGAATGTATTTGGCGTTTATCATTCCTCGAGGAATATTTACGCCAAATCTATATTAATAAAATTTCTATAAATTTCCAAATTTTACCCTATACTATTTTCATTTTATTGCAAATAATTCAAAATTAATATATCATATCAAATGAAATAAATCTCCCTCACTGGCCTCGGTTCGAGTTGCCCAATCACGAGCCTTAGTAGTCTCCTCATCCAGCGGTTCCAACTCAAAAGTTTTAGAAATTCATAACTTTTGCATCGATTGTTCATTATTCCTCAAACTTTCACTGATGTGTTCTACTAATATTGCTGCATTCTCTTAATCCTTATGTTAATGAAGGTGAACCTGTCCTTTAAATCCCTGAGCGCTGCACAGTTTAGATGGCTTCTACGGTCAAGGAAACTGCCAAAACTTTAAAGTCGATTTTCTCGGCTTTGTAGTCGCTGTAAAACGGCAGACATATACCTTTTTGCCAAAACACGACTGGACTCACCTCCCTGGTTTGAAATCGGTCTCTCAAGCTCTTTGGCCCTCTAAACATCTGCCTTTTTTCCATTATAGCGCCCTCAAAAGGCCATAGTACGAACATGTCAGTTTACGAAGTACACTGTATCGATTTTCTCTCTCGCACAGTATTTTGTATTGAATGAATGTCTTCTCTCGATGTTGAACAATACAATCAGCGACCAGTGAAATAAAACATGAAAGAGATAGGGCCCTTCTCTACTGGTCTATAGTAAGACTAAAGAAAATGTCAAGAAAGTGCGAACTTAACTTTCAAGCGATGATGATAGGTCATGAGTTGGTAGGACCTACGAAGAGATTGAAAATTGCTCGTAGAGCCATGCAATGATTTTTACATACACACACACTCACAGACATTTTTTTTTCTAAAAAAAAAAAGGGAAAGAAAAGCGGACTTTGTAAAAGCATTCCACATTGCGACATTACATAATTGCCTATTGATGTTGCAATATTTTTACTTTTGTCCTAGCGCAAAATTTAACCCAGATGAAAGTGTAGGTATTCTTGAATGAAAGAAGAAGCAGGGCTGAAAATTAAGTGAAAACATGGTCGAAACACTCGAATTAGTCGATGTGCATTACATAAAATTATTCAAATTGACAGAAAACATAAACTGAATGACTCAAAACAATTGAAAAGAAAAGAAAACAGGAGGCATAGCGAATTCATAACGAAAACCGCAAGTTTAGAAAAAATACAAAGCAACCTTCATTTTCCCCTTCCTTGCCGTGCACGACGAAGCTAAAGAATACTAGTAATAGAATAGCGATCCTATGGTTCACCTTTCAAGTTAACCTTGTGTTTGATAGCGATTTAATGACTGGTTAGCAGGATTAAACTACAAGTGGAATCCCTTTCGCGTTCGTGGAATCTAACGAGCTTGTTACACCAAATTTTCTCAACCTTCAGTGAATAACCCCTTTTGTCTCTTCGGGGTATCCTTTCTCCATTAACAGTCTCGAAGAGATTATCAAGTGAATAGAGGAAGAAAGAGTGGACCAATCGAGGAAACAACTAAAGGCAACGAAGTGTATCAGTTTATTCCCTTTTGTTGGGAAAACAGCTTTTGTTGAGATTCCTTATGATAAGGAAAACGGCCACGACAAGAAAGAAGGATTTTCTCCGGAGGGCTATTATGTCATTAAATTGGACTCCTCTAAATGCACTTTTAGAAACGAATGAAAGTTCCATGGAATTCATCATTATAGTGAGTATTCATGCCAAGCGAGGGAATCTTACAAAATGATCAATATAATACCAGAAACTTTCATATGACTGAACCGTTCGATTTATAGTGCTGAAACACATTGAATAATATCTATTCATATTTCCAGGGGGAGGTAGAGCTTTCAACACAACAGCACCCTAGAAGCAAGCTTAATCAAGATGGCGTCTGCAACAACGCTCGCTACGTGAAACCAGCTCCTGTTTAGCAACAGAATGTTTCTGCTTACGTTGGATTTATCTCGCTTTCGTGACGGATAACCAATATGGAATATTGAAAGGAATAAAATGGAGAAACTTGGCGAAAGGAAGAAGAGGGGAAAGGTAGGTTTTCACCCGTTATGCTTGAAGAATGAATCCTGATGCTGCATATTCAAATTTCGAGGAGTGTGCTTGTCGTGCATCGGATTGGGCTCGGGCTGGCTCCGGCGTACTACGTTATGGCGGTACGCTGGCGGTACCACTGTGGCCAGTGGGGATCTATGACATGTTACTTGTCTTGTGTTGTGTCTCTGTTCAATCGCATTCTGCTCTACTCAAATAGAATCTAAGACACTTTCCGAGACATGATTGGTTCGCTTGTCGCTGGATATGGTGTAGTAGTACGTAGGGCCTACTTTGATCAGGACGTTTGAAGTGTTTTCCATGTTGCTTTAAACCTTCGTTTGATAGCAACTAATTTGCAGGTCAATCTTGATACTCGGCGCCTACCGCCTAGCCTACCCTATCTATGAATATGGTTCAAAGCCTAATGGCCCTCCCACTTTCAGCAAGTTTCCACTGTACAATGTATGTCAAACTTGAGTACCTTGACTTCTTTACTGCAGTATTGACTGCTACTGACTGAGAAAACTACTCTGCAGAGTATGTGAATCTGTTGTACTTCTTTGACAGGAATGTGTCAACTTCTGACTGGAATCTGTTAGATCTCTTTGTAGTTTATAAGATGTTTCCACAGTAGCCTGACCAGACCGCTGTGCAAACATGTACTAGTGTTTAAACGTTGTAAACGACCGTCGTTTTTGACGGTAAGACCACAAAAATGTCTTTTATTTTGTTTGATTTTAACGGTAATACCACCCACCTATATCGTATTTTGCTGATGGTTGAGTTGAATTTGGTGTTTTGTTGGTATCCAAACCTTATTGTTGAATTTTTTGGAGTAGATTGTGCGATGATTCACAAAATCAACAAACTACCACGAACGCTCACCCGAGGTACCGTGGTAGCATTTTACGTACGCCTGTGCGTTTCTTGTGTTACGTAAAGCTTGTCGTCTTCTACGTACATGTATTTCCGCGTGTGCTGCTCTCATGATTTGACGTCACTTCCGCTCCGACTAGCTCATCCACTTCCGCTCTGACTAGCTACGTTGTAGTATAGGACTAGGAGAGTGATTGCTATTCAATAACACGCAGAAGATGAGGAGTGAAGCAATATGGACGCTTACAGACCTGATTTTAAGGACGGATTTCGGTGGGTTTTTGACATAATTAAAAAAAAATACGCATACCGATTATTGAATGATTATCATAGATTACGGGGATTCCTTATATTTTAGTTTTCCACGATTAATAAAGATATTCATGAAGGAAACGTACACCCACCGCTGAAAATAACAACGTCTGCGAAGGAGTAGAGGTGCAGCCGCTGTCGCGAAGCGACAGCGGCTGCGTGTAGTTATATCCACAGCTGACTTTATATATGTTCATGTGATGTGTTTGTTATCAGATTTGATAAGTAATGGCACCTGACTTGCGAAATTTGTGAAAATATACCATGTACATACAATTCATTGCCAAACTTCAACCAAGTTGCATGATCATAGGGAACAATATAGGTAACCTTCTGTCATACCTGATCAGGTTGCTTGCAAAACTGGTAGAGCTTCTAGTGATATAGTGATAGCCTTTGTTTATCGCCATCTCCCACCCATCAAAAAATAAAGAAAAGAAAGAAAACACATGCACAAACACACACACAAAACAAACAAACAACAAAACTAAAAGGCAACAAACAACCCAACAAAAACAAACAAATGAAAAGCAAAACTGGAAGATGTACTGTTTTTGACATGACTCTATAAATGACAAACTAATGTTAATTTCCAGAATGAAGTGAAGGGTAATCCTCATCATTCATATGATTTGAGACTGTTGAATGTGAAGTTTGAGTAAAGGAAAAGAACAAATCGTTAGCCAGAACTTCCAAAAGATAGATGAAGTGGTGCCATAATTGAAGCGGAAATGTGCTGCATTGTCAATCTGTTCAATGATTTACTACATTGTACATGTGTCATCTTTTTTTTGAATAGGTTGTATTAATATTCTGTGTGAGTTTATGTCCTTTTGTCTTCCTAAAAACTGTCACAAGATGATATCTAGTAAAGTAGCCTTTTTTTTTTTTTTTTTGCAATCATGCCAGAGAAATTTATTTTTCGATACTAACATGATGTCAAGAACTCTGTCTTGTAGTCATGTGACATCAAGATTAGCTTCTTACATCACATTGATTCACTGCACTATGTCTGTAATGGCTCAGGACTATTGCATTTTGATAATATGTGACCCGCTACAACAAAAAGGTCCTAAAGTCGCGCACAGTCGAAGCCGTGAAAATCGAGTTTGAAGTCAGAGCATCATAATTTGTCAAAACTTACGATTTTCTGATTTTGACATATTATTGGAGTCTGACATGTCTTCTATCATCTGTCAAAATTTTGAAGCAAAATGATGAAAGGAAAGTACAAAAAATAGCGTTTTTCTGGGCCATGTTTTTGGCGTTTCAACGAAGCAGAAACCGGTTCGAAAATTTGGATTGAGCGCCACAGATAGGCTCCGCCCATAACAACGACCGGAGTGATCTCATTGGTCAGTTTGCTGCTTGCCGCTAACCGAAGCGTGAAGCTCGCACACTGCCAAGTTGACTGGTGCGTGCGGGCGGGGTGCGCTATGCCCAACCGCTTCTCCTGGCATCCTGGTCACTGATTGGTCGGTGAGGAGACCGCCAACGCTGTGCTTGAATGAGCATTTCGGGGGTTGCTAGGGTTTACCTTCTATTGTCCGGAGGTGAAAATTGACTAGCGTGTCCCTTGATCGCGATTGCGTCGCAAGGAAAACTTTTAGGGCGCTTTTGTCGAAACAGTGATTTCCCATACGTCTCGACATGCTCTCTTTTAAACATCGATATCTCCGCAGCCGATTATTTTTATAATTATTGTTATATATCAATTTAAAGCGGAAAGATTAGGGAATTTTGTCATGCAATTTTCAAATAATCGACCTCACCCGACTTTAGGATCATTTTGTTGTAGCGGGTCACATATGCTCATCTGCTGTGTCTGAAAGGACTCAATTTGGTTCTGGTGATATACACAGGGGTCACTGTATTACAGAGTCTGTCATGTATGCATTGTTGAACAAAGCAACTGAGATCTTAAGTTTACAAAATTGTATCCTATACAAGAGACACTTAAAAAAAAATGAAAGTGAACAAGGGAGCTGATGATTTTATTAGATTTACAGTATGTTAGTCTGTTGTCTTCTTATTCACTATTAGATTTAAAAAAAGATAAAAAGAGAGAAGAGATCAAGAATTTCCCCAATAGCATTATTTTGTCCTTTCCCTTCGAACATTGCAACTTTCTTTGTGGGGACCATAGCGGGGATAAATTCACCTCTCTTGTAACACCCAAAATGACAGCAATACATGAACCATATCAATGTGCCCACTGTTTCAAGAAGACATGCCTCTTATTCTCTCCTGTATTAATCATCAGTTTTAGTCCATGTTGCAAGTTTGAGGCAGTGTAATTCTACCGATTCTTTCACGGCCACAGGAGACACTTGATTCCAACAGCTGCAGGGTCCTGTGGACATTGATTATTTGGAGTAGCTTTCAGTTACTCCTTCTGATATTCAATTATAGTCCACTGAGTGAGTGCTACATCAGAAAGTCCCTGTCAATCTGTTTTTAGCAGAGCAAACTCAAGTGTGACAGGTTTGTGCTAGCACTGTTTGTTTGAAGTTCATAGTAATTAAAAAGCAAGAGAATATGGTGAAGTGTACTGGTCAGTGGAATGTCAACTTTTTAATTCGATGATCATGGTGCAGATAAAAATCAGTCACGGATATAGTAAACCTACATTGAGTGTGTGTTTCAAGTTTATAGTGTTTTATGATTTGCTGATTAATTTCTAAAGTCTTTCTCAGACTTTACTGCCAAGTTTTGCCATCTTGCTGTAATTTCACCAGTTTTCTTTGGAACCGCTAGTGACCATTGCTTACTTTTAAGAGCAGAGGTTCAGTCAATATTCAAAGCCATGACTTTCAATACAAGAATGCTGTTCTCACTTCTTCTTCTTAGAACTTCTGTTTATTCTGCCTCCTTCAATCCTGAAGATTCTTGCAGATACACTCACTTCTGAAGGCAGTTTCAAATGGAAAGAGCATCACATCCTTACAGCATGTAGGCTTCCTTTGCCTGTTTGCGTTTTAAGTGGGTGCTAAGATTTCCCTCCAAGTAAACACGGTAGTGAAGGAAAAAGATAGGAATGCTTGAGTGTGCTAAGTGTGACAGCATCTAAACCTGCCTCACAGGGCCCTGATCCAGAACTGCTCAGCAGTGCTTCTTATGGTGTAGCTGTCACTCCTGAATGAACTCTGCATGCCACTGGGAGGCCCAGTCACTCTTGGTACAGTGTATTACAAAGACTAAACAAAACAAAATGAAAACGAAAACAGAGATAAGAAATGTAAATGTTTGACAGGGCTTCCTAAATAGTTGTGATAGCAGATAGACAACCACTGGAGCTTGCTTGCTTGCTTGCTTGCTCTTTGGTCTGATGGGAGCAGAAGCAAAACAGTGTCTGGTGTTATGTAATAAATCTTCTGCTGGGTCCAGAGGTCATTTAGTCGTGATCAGTTGGACCCCAAAATACATCAAATATGTGCATAGATTGTATATTTTTGTATTGATGTTTGTGTGTTTGTGTATGAGTGTATTGGGGGGAGGTGAAGGACAGGAAAGGGATTAAACAAAGCTGAAATGAATATTCAGTTGCAAGACAGAATATAAACAATGTGTTTTATTCTTTGCTTGTCTCACTGTGGAACACAATAGGCCTATTTGTTTTGGAATCTTACTGATCTGATTTATGGAATTGCGGAAAGCGCATGGTGGGGGGGGGGGGGGGGGGAGGTGTACTGTATACTTGAATAGATGGACTTGTCAAGGAAAACATAAAGCATGATATACAATGTACATGTGTAGGCCTACACGTGTACATACATGTACAACTGTACGTACATGTGTGCACTTGTATGAGGGACACTTTCCCTTCCAGAATTGAGAAATAGACCCTGTATAAAGTTTGTAGTGAATACGAGGCCTGTGCTGTACAGTATGTTTAATACAGAGTTGTGGGCAGACAGGCAGTAGGCCTATGCATGTGACACAGCTAAATCTTTTTTTTTTTTTTTTTTTAATGTGCATTTTTTTTTATTTTCAATTCGCAGCTTATCATGTAGTGAAGACAGATGTGTTCAGTATGATTTATTGTACCTGCTAATCTAGGGGAACAGCCTGACCCGCTCTATGTCACCTACAATTTGACTGTGGCGTCTCTGGTCCAGATTATGTTCTATGCTTTTTGTGTGTGTATTATTCTAGTTTTCATTGCTATTTTGATTGTTTGTTTGCTTTTTTTTGGGGGGGGGGGGGGTGGGGGGGGGGGAGGTTCAGTGATTGGGCCTCAAAACAAAAAAAAAATTCTGAGTACAATGCATGTACATGGTACTCTGACTGTGTATTGTTATTATTTCTTAAAGGGAATATTCATAAACATTGCAGTAAATCATTCCCAAATGCCTTTCACATTCTTAAATTCCTTTCCCATTCTCAAATCCCATTAGCCGAGTAAAGAAAATAATTTTGCCCAAATCGGTGGTTGTGGGAATATGCCAAAGAGATTCTTCTTAGAAGAAAAAAAATGAAGGAATTTCAAAGCGCAATTTCCATGTCAGCATTAAACATGAATATAGCACAACTGCAAATATTTGTTTGTGCAGAACTTTCAGCAAATGCCATCATACTTGGTACATATTACAGTTGAATGTTTATATTGATTTTTATGCCTCCGCCACGAAGTGGTGCCGGAGGCATTATGTTTTCGGGTTGTCCGTCCGTCCGTACGTACGTCCGTACGTCCGTACGTCCGTCCGCTTTCGTTTACGCGATAACTTGAGTAATATTTACTGGAATTTTACCAAACTTGGTCCAAGTATGAAGTATGATGGGGCAACGATTTGATAAGATTTTGGGTGAAATCGGCTAAAGGTCAAAGGTCAAAGGTCAAGGTCAAATCATGAAATTGTATCCGTTTACGCGATAACTCAAGACTGTATGGAGCAAATTTCACCAAACTTTGTTGGAGGATGATGTATGATGGGACAATTACTTGATTAGTTTTTCAGTGAAATCGGACAGAGGTCAAAGGTCAAAGATCAAGGTCAAATCCTAAAATTTATCTGTTTATGTGATAACTCAAAACTGGATGAAGCAGCTTTCACCAAACTTGGTCCAAGGATGATGTATGATGGGACAATTAGTTGAGTAGATTCTAGTGACATTGACAAGAGGTCAAAGGTCAAAAGGTCAAGGTCAAATGCTAAAAATGTTGCTATTTCCCCCATATCTATGCAATGCCCGCAGTTATTTTCTTGAAACTTAGTGTAGACATGTACTACTGCGTAAGGATTCTCCAGAGAGAGTTTCATGTCATAAGGTCAAAGGTCAAAAGGTCAAAGGTTAGGTGAAAATGTTGCAATATCACTTTTCTCGCAAATGGTTCAATGTATCTTCATGGAACATGGTACATATGCATGTACTGACTGGCAGGGATTATCTAGGGAATTTAGGGGTCATGGGTCAATAGTCAGGGGTTCAAAGGTCAAGGTCAACTCCTCAAAATGTTACTTCTGTATTTCCCTCATACTAGTATATGCAATGATTGCATTATTAGTTTTAAAAGTGTTTAATATATGTACATGTATTACTTGATGGAGATTCTCTTGGAAATTTCCAGCCAGAAGGTCAAAAGTCAAAGGTTAAGGGTCAAAGGTCAGGTTTAAATGAAAAAAAATATTTTGTACTGTAATTACACTCTTTCTTCATACCTTGAAAATTATACTCAATGCATAAACTTATAATGAGGTCGGTCAGAAGTCAAGTAAAAATTTTCAATTCCCCAAATATGTGTACCTGCGCTCTTTAATAGACAATTATAGCAAACCCAGTTCGTGGAAAGTGAACATTCAAGATATTTCTGACAAACCTGTTATTTCAATATTTTGCCAGTTATGTGAAACTGTCATCACACATTGTCAAGACATTGTACTATACACCTATTGGGAGAATCATGCATTATGGCGGAGGCATCAGTCGCCGTAGCGACATTTCTAGTTAAAATTGTGAGGGACCAGGGGGCTACTAATATGAATGATGAACACCCTGTCCTTTGTATCAGACAAGCTGCTCTCTATATGCACATGTACTGTACATTCACAAGGAGAGTGCTAAAGCCTCTTTGGAATACCAAAGTGCCATTTCATATGTCTATGTGTGCTGAAGAACACAAGCCATTCTTAGTTTCCACATGAGCAGGGTTGAACAAAAACAGTTTGGTCAGAACCAGACTTAACCACAAAATGGCATACTATCACACCCACGGTAAGCTGCTCACCACTCAAACCCTATTTGCGATTGTGCACTAAGCATGCTGAATTTGCATATCAGAAGAATTTGTGCACATGAACGTATACAGTTTTAGTTCTCTCTTTCTCTCCCACTTTCCTGGTGTCTCCCTGGCAAACTGTACACTGTAGTCTTCTCAAGTGGTAACATTATCCACATTCCATCTTGCATTTGGTGGGGTCAAATATGAACCTTTCATTGCCCTCGTTCACCTGGAGGGACTCTTCAGATGTCTCCTCCCATGTTCCTCCGCCAGTAGTCCGACCCCACCCCAGTCCTACCCTCCTGATCTGTTTCCCTCAAACTGAAAGGTATGGTACAGTATTGGTGGAGATGAGAATTGGGCTTGTAACATTTTGCGAGATACCATGAAAACACTTACATAGTATTATATAGTACAGAGCATACCATTCTAAGAGGAATTAAAAGTTTATTTGATGAATATCGGGTTTGGAATGACTGAAACATCCAAATACAAAGTAAAACAAAGTGATCGTAATAAAGTGTGGGTCCCACACTTTATTAGAATCGCTCTTTTTTGATATCACGGCCATTTCAAAACCAATTTTCATCAGATAAATGTTGAATTCCTCATAGAATTACATGCTCTTTCATATTTCATAAGAGGTTTCTCATTATCTCACCAAAAAGTGTTAGAAACCTGAAATTAGGTCTCGACCAAAACTATACGATCCCTTGAATGTAATGTGAATGTGTGATGCTTCATATCACACATAGGGATATGATTCGTCTTTGAAAAGTCCTGTGTATTTAATGCTGCAAAAGATATGATCTGAGTAAATTTACACTACCTTATGCCAGAACCCTGCCATCATATAATTCTATATTTTTTAATGGCCCAAAAATATGGAATGCTATTCCGGTTGAAATAAGACAGAGTTCATCGCTGAATGTGTTTAAAAGAAAATTAAGATTGCATGTTCTAAATCAGTATGTCGAAATTGTGTGATAAATTATTCTTTTATAAAATATGTCAGTGTGTGTGTGTGTGTGTGTGTGTGTGTGTGCATATGAATGTGTAGTAATTCATAAAGAAATGTATTCAATTAATATTTTGATATTTTATGAATGAAATAGTATGGGGACAGGACTTTTATATAAGGCATAGCCTTTCTGTCTGTCTCCGAACACTTTTAAATGTATTTTTATTGTGATCATTCTTTTCTTGTTATATTAAGTGTTTTCAATTGTCTGTATTTTCCTCTGTTTTTACTGAAAGTGTTGAATAAATCTGAATCTGAGTCTGAATCTATGAATTTGATCTATCAGAGGCTCAGAAAATTGTCGGAGGTACAGTTGTAGGCAGTGATGATCTACAGCCTGTACATGTACATGTGTACTGTGTATGAAAATGAGCTTAAACAAATACGCAGAGAGGAGGAACTATCAAAAGCCATACATACAATGTACAAAAGATAAGTTACTATCTATAGATAGATAGATAGATTGATATAGATAGGTTAGATAGATAATAGATAGATAGATAGAGCTAGAGGTCTGAGGAGAGAGAGAGAGAGAGAGAGAGAGAGAGAGGGTAGCTAACTTGCACCTTTTCAGGACAGATCCCCTCCGTAGCCCAATCAATCATCTTTAGCAGCGTTAAGTTTGTGGAAAAATGGCCATTCCACAAAGTGTGGAAGTTTCCACGCCAGGCGAGACTTGCGTACCACTTTCTTGATGGTTCGGTGCAGAAGACAAAAGATGTTTACAATGCTTGCTGACATTTAAGAGAAAAACTAGGGGCTGGCAGATAGCAATTGATGTTGAAGGTTTTGACTTCACTTCAGAAGTAGGAGACCCACGGAACGTCACATGTAAGGAGTGAAGTAATATTCAAAATAAGGGATAAATTGCACCTCGCATCAAAATGAAAAAAAAAAAATGTAGGGGAAATATAATGTTGTGGTTTTGCACTCTGGGAGATTTTGCCATATTTGCCTACGTACTCTGACACTTACACTTTGTAGGTAGTGAGAAAGCTGTGTTTGTTCTGAGAATTAGAACCTGATTCTGCCGAGTATTTTCAGGTGAGATGTTCATTCCCGTCAAAAATCACCTGCCATTGGCTGTCAGCTAAATTACCCTCTCCGAGTGACAAAGATATATCAAATACATTATGGAAAGGAGAGAACACCATCTCTCATTGAAGCGTTTTATAGATTAATATCATACATAATGCACTGCTGCAATACTACTATGTATTCTAAGTGCCAATCTGTGGCATAACACATTGTGTGTCAGTGGGGCATTTTTGTTTTATAACACAGTGCAAAAGTGTGTTACAGATTGTCAACAAGCAGTAGTCTTCAGTGGAAGTTTTTTCATCTACAAAGATTGTACAAACATACTGAATAATGGGAAGCACCTTGTTTTGGACTTGTTTCATTCCCTTGGCTTGATTTTCAACTAGTTGACAGAATTTGATTTATTTGTGGTTTTGATTTTTCTGCAATGGAGTGTTGTTATTTCAAAGGAAGAAAGGTGAGTGTAAAATTGCATACATTTAATATAGCAGTCATTCACATTTTTGATTGTTCTATGAAATTGCATTTGGCAGTGTACTGTGTATGTTGAAAAATCTGACATTGATATGAAATTTGAATATGTGTTTGTATGTAATTGATTATGCCAGTTGGAAAGTCACTAGTATGCAAGAATTTGCATATAAATATGATTGAATATTCCATGATTGTTTCTTGTACTTGCCTGGTATTATATTGGTACATTGTAGCATTCAAATGGAGGGATCATGAAATTTTGTCGCAGTTTGGAGCATGGAGGTTTCTTGAGCAACATGACATGACTTTCATGAATGGCTTCAGAACTCTTAAGGGCTTTTTACACTTGTGTTTCTTAACCCCTGCTATTTTGCAGGGCCAGATAGTACCGTACTATCGGTGGGGCTAGCCCACTTTGGCAAAAACGAGTGTAAACAGAAAGTGGGCTAAGGATAGTCCCGTACCAACGGTGGGGCTAAGGCCCCCCCTTAGCCCCACCGTTGGTCCGGGGCTAAGCAAAATTTTACAAGTGTAAAAAGCCCTTTAAAGACCTGATGGAAGTCATGTTTCAGTATAAATGTGCATGGTTTCTGTTTTGGCTCTTTATAATGCCATGTTATGAGAGATCAGTGATGTGTGTCTACTTGTTCATAATAACAACCGATCAAATTTTCTTCTGATGGTTGTCATAATGCTCAGTAAGAGCATAATAGAGCCAGATGGATTTCACATCCCCGAAATTGTCTTGATAGACATTGGCAGCAAACTTCTTCATCGATATCTGGGGGAAGAGTGATAATGTTGTTTCAGGGAACCATTAGAGGCACCCACAGTAGGGCTGTATAATATGGCAACGTAATTTGATTTTCTCGCAACCTGCTCTTGATGCAAAGACAACCACTGACTTAGCAGCCATCTGCGGCGATGTTCTTTTCGTGCGTCGCGAAGTGCCGATGACTGATGTCTATTCAGGCTGTCTGTCACAGGAATCTTCCCTCGTGTGGATGATTGCCTTTATGGTCCCAACCCCCACTGCCTTGGTACCTTTTGACAAATTGCTTCCTACATCATGCACGAACTCAAAGTATAAATAGTATCCTGACGAGAAACCCAAGCAATAAGTCAGGAAATGGTCCCAGGTGCATAACTGGGCAGAATGTAGTGAAATAAACCATAGTTATCAAAACGATATACAGTACCACACATTCTGCTCTAACTGTCTCATTCAGCAAGGATTGAAATGACACGTTGAATGAAGTTTTGCTGTATGCACATTTGATTACCTTGATCAGTCTCTGTGACGAAAAAAGAAAGACAGAAAAAATAAATACGCCTGTAGGGATACGGCCCAACATTTGTTGAGGATGATTGATCAAGCAGTGAGAAATGCCCACTAGAAGTAGGTGTTTATGAAAACATGCCGCAAACAAACATTCTTTCTTCTGTGCTCACTGAGAACTATGCATGTTTGTGTGCTTGCAAATATCTAGGTTGTTAGACAATGCACAGTTATAGGTGAAATTATTTAGGAGGAATTGCAGTCTTAACCCGATGAGGATTGACTGAGTTTCCTACCACATGCATTTCCCATAGACACCTGCCCGAGTATACTGTACTTAGGACTCGTCCTCAACGGGTTAAAGGGAGCCGTAAAGTACTTGCAGTAAATAATTTCTGAATGGGAACAGTAGCAGAAATACAGAAAATCAGTGAAAATGTGTTCATCATCAGACTGGTCAGTGATCTGGAAGTTATATAATCATATTAATGTCAAAATATTAATTTAATCCAAAGCTTACCCTAAGGACACCCTCATGGGTAAATAGCAGTTTTTCCTCTTTGCCTTGTCAGATGATTTTCTACCTACACGTACATGTAGCACCGCTATTTGAAGATCCTGTGTGGACAGTATACGGTGTAATTGGCAGTGGATGTGATACAATGTACATGTTGTAGATGATATTCAGTGTACAACCACAGTTTTCGTATGGTTACATGTACAATGTACACCCTGTATCCTTTGTCTTTCAATTGTCACATTACATTAAAAGGTGTTATTTTTGCGTATTTCGCAAATGAGGATGTCATAGACATTTATGTGAATAATACTGTTTTTGCGATTTGACATTGATACCCCTTTCATAAACTCAATAATGCGGATAATATCCGCAACATTTGGGCGTAAAATCGGAGCGGGGATAGAATAATGCGCATTATTTCGACCCTTCTATTATCCGCATAATAGCAGCGTCGGGACCAGATTTTGAGTTTATGAACGCAAACCCAAATAATGCGGATAATTGCCAGGGTGCGGTCAAACGTCACCTGTCTTTCCTGCAGGAGGGACGTGTGCAGTCACCATGACGATTATCCGCCTTTTTCAGGACAGGCGCTCGTAAAAATAATGCGGATTATTTTCAGAGTTTGTGAACGCATTTTTTATTGAATTGTCCGCATTATTCTTATGCGGATAATAGGAGGATGAGTTTATGAAAGGGGTATGAGGCTATCATAAGTGCACTGTTAATGCCTGTCTTTTTCGAATAGTTTCACATATTCGCTTCCCAACAGTGATGCATGAAATTAGCGAAAATTATACCCATGCAAAATTAATAGCTTTTGCAGTAGTTAGGGCCTATATAATGATAGATTTTCTGTCTATTTGCAGTTGAATTCCTCCAATAGAAGATAGTTTTCCTTTCACAAATTTACATGATCTGTTATACGTCATAGTTAGGAAATGATTTTGCTCCAATGGATGCATTAGACAAGCAAAATTTTAAGATAGTTTGCTCATGAAAAAGCTATTGGAGCTCAGATGAGAGCACCAAATATAGAGTAGATGCATGCTTGGTGTTTTTGTGTGTCTCTGTATTACGATTTACATTGTATGTGGATCAGCACTGACAGAACAAAAAGAATTCTGCAGCTTCTACGTTTGTATATGAACACTGTGCATTTTGGCATAAACTCAGTATATAACACCACACATGCCCCCTTTTGATGATATCTTGTTTACTCTCGTCATAACAGGATTGAATGATGGCTAGCTCCAAAAGTATTGATTGTGTATCGTTATTCATGATGGGGGACGGTATGAAAGGTGTGTGGTTGTTCCTTCTGGAAGGACCGGCACACACAAGTTTTTATCTGACAGGCAATCTAGGAAATCTTCTATCAAGCTCTGTGGACTGTTGGTCCCAAAAGTCACAATCGATAAGAGCGGCAGAATGGATGAGCCGCCGAATCGCACCATGTTTCGTTTGGCACGGATGGAGCTTGTGCCGGAGCTGCTGCTGGCTTTACAAACATCGATTGTCGGAAATTTGGGGCATTTGTCGGTTTTTGCCCCCGCGCCCCCGAGTCGAACAAGTTCCCTTTCTGCCGGTCTGCACACATCAACGCCCTCCTAATACCCTCCCAATGCTTCCTTCTCTCTTTCATCCTAACCATTGTCGTCCCCCGTCCATGGAGACAGGAGCTCCCAGATTGACACTCCCCACAGGTGTCCTCACAACGACCCTTGACCCCCAGTGTGTCGGCCATTCAGGCAACCCCCCTCGCCTCGTCTTGTAGCAACACCCCAGTGATTCATTCACATAGCCAAGGCAAAAGAGCCAGTTGCACTTTTTTTTTTTGAGTCTCAAAATCAATTAATTGTTAATCCTCTGTGGAACAGAAGTTCATAGATATAACCTCCTTTTCCTCTCACATGACACAATTTTGTGAAGTACAACAAAGCGTCCCTGAATAGTTGACAGGCAGCTTGGGTCTTTAACGCACTTGGCTCAACAAAGTCACAGCAGTTCTGTGATTTGCGCCATTTGTTGGCCGAACAATTTCATCGCGGGATGCAGACCCACCACATGCACGGCGATTCTGGGTGCAGCCCAACACTGTGCAAATATTTTTCGCTGTTCAGCCTCATTAGGAGAGAAGGAAATATTGTATAAAAATATTGAAATTATACAGGAAAATGGAATCCTGCAATCCTGTGATACTGCACCTTTTTGCTGTACCCAATGGAAAACTCTATGCGCGATACTCATGGCATGCATTGTACTCAAGAGTTCAGGTCTATAACAAGATTTTCTGTGGATTGGATCATTATCCATTGAGAGCCTACAACTACAGTAGATTTACAACCCTTTATATATATGTATAATACATTGTGTACAGTGTATTTACAGTAGTAGCAAGAATGTTGTGTGCTTATTATGCTTGCAGCTGTACATTCATGTACTTTCATGGAAACAGAAGGATACAAAAACAAAACAAAACAATGTACTCTGGGTTGGCCTCTGCAATTTATTTTTGTGAATAACAATAGACAAATGTCAGGTATGTTTCATAAAGATACAGTATTTTGGTTGTTTGTGTATTTTTTTTGGAATTATGGAAGTTAGAAAATCTGACTCCTAGCGGAAATCATACAAGTGAAGCTCTGAAGTATGCAAATTGGCTAAAATCAGATGAAATCAAAAGCATGAAAATACTGTACATTTTTTTGTTGTTCTTGAAAAATGATAGTGTCCTCGAAAAAGTCTATTAAAAGGTAATCTGGCACATAGGTTGGAATTTCTACTCCAGGCTAAATGTTGCCTCGTCTATAAATAACAGTAAGAACAGTAGCTACGTGTTGGACATCCTCTGATAATGGTGATCATAAATGTCAATGAAGAGGCAATTACATGTAGCCTGAGTTATGATACTTTTAGCTTTGTAGTGATATGGCATGTGTCCACTGTCAAAAGGTTATCTAGTGCATCTATTTGCACTATACACTGTAGATTTATCCTGCTCTCCGATTCCCCCCCCCCCTTATGACTTGGTATGTACGCAATACATTGTATTGCATTTGAATGGGACCCAGATTGCTACCTCTAAAGATGCATGTACAATACTCCTTTGAACTTTGTTTTATTCATTGTATATATTAAAGAACATTTTCCTGCAAGTTTATTCATTAGAGTCTATATGTGACCCGCTACAACAAAATGGTCCTAAAGTCGCGCACGGTCGAAGCCGTGAAAATCGAGTTTGAAGTTAGAGCATCAAAATTGGTCAAAACTTACGATTTCCTGAATTTGACATATTATTAGAGTCTGACATGTCTTCTATCATCTGTCGAAATTTTGAAGCAAAATGATGAAAGGAAAGACCAAAAAATAGCGTTTTTCTGGGCCATGTTTTTTTGGCGTTTCAACGAAGCAGAAACTGGTTCGAACATTTGGATTGAGCGCCACACATAGGCTCCGCCCCTAACAACAACCAGAGTGATCTCATTGGTCAGTTTGCTGTTTGCCGCTAACTGAAGCGTGAAGCTCGCACACTGCCCAGTCCTGGTCACTGATTGGTCGGTGAGGAGACCGCCGACGCTGTGTTTGAATGAGCATTTCGGGAGTTGCTAGGGCTTAACTTCTATTGTCCGGAGGTGAATACTGACTTGCGTGTCTCTTGATTGTGATTGCGTCGCAAGGAGAACTTTTAGGGCGCTTTTCTCGAAACAGTGATTTCCCAGACGTCTTGACATGCTCTCTTTTAAACATCGATATCTCCGCAGCCGATTATTTTTATAAGACGTGTTACATATCAATTTAAAGTAGAAAGATTAGGGAATTGTATCATGCAATTTTCAAATAATCGACCTCGCCCGACTTTAGGATCATTTTGTTGTAGCGGGTCACATATTATGAACCAGTTTTGTTTACTCAAAGAAGGCAATGAATTCACTGTAAAACAAGGATTCATACTCAAGAGTCAGTGTGTGCATTATGCTGAAAGGTGAACAAATTACACTGTACAATGCAGATACACTGTAAATACAAATGACTGCATTCAAAATATAAAAACAAACTTGCAGGCTACTACAGCATACAATAGTTACTTTTGCAGATGTGTGTGTGCAGTGAATAGTGTTGAAACAACAACAAACAAACAAAGCAGTTGATAAGAATATAACTTGCATTTGATCAGTAAATACTTGAAGTCATGTTATATTTGAATTATGATTACTTGTCCCCACTTGAACATAAGATGCCATTGATTGACTTGTAAAGTAAATACTACTGGCTGAAATGAGAAGTACTGGATGGTAGGAGATTTTTTTTTCTTTGTTTGTTTTGCCCAAATGTAATGTGTTTCATACTCTAAAGAGGATTCTATATTATGTGAGGACAGAATAGGAGTAGTATTGTATGTGTAATTCTCAGCATTTTATCCAACTGATGCATGAATTACAAATTGTTTTCAAACAGGTTTTTTTCTTTGTTTTATTTTTTATTTATTTATTTTTATGCCTCCGCCACGAAGTGGTGCCGGAGGCATTATGTTTTCGGGTTGTCCGTCCGTCCGTCCGTCCGTCCGTCCTTCCGTCCGTCCGTCCTTCCATCCGTCCGTCCGTCCGTCCTTCCGTCCGTCTGTAATGAATTTTGTGGACAAGGTAACTATCAAAACCTGTTGAGGTATCCTAATGAAACTTGGCATGTATGTGTATTAGGGGGTGAAGTTGTGCCTATCAACTTTTGGGTGCACATGCTCAAGGTCAAAGGTCAAAAGGTCAAGGTCAAATACATAAAATTTCACTTTTTCCAACATATCTATTGAATGCCTGAAGATATTTTCTTGAAACTTAGTGTATACATGTATTACCCAATTAAGATTCTCTGGTGAAAGTTTGCGTCATGAGGTCAAAGGTCAAAGGTCAAAAGGTCAGGGTCAAATACATGAAATTTCACTATTTTCGCCATATCTATTGAATGCCTGAAGATATTTTCTTGAAACTTAGTGTATACATGTATTACCCAATTAAGATTCTCTGGTGAAAGTTTGGGTCATGAGGTCAAAGGTCAAAGGTCAAAAGGTCAAGTACAATATCAAAACTTCTTCTCCGTGCCTTGGAAAATTGTTCAAGGTATCTTCATGGAACATAGTATATACATGTACTGACTGGAAGTGATTATCTAGAGAATGTAGGGTTCATGGGGTCAAAGGTCAGGGGTCAAAGGTCAATTGCAACACTTCAAATTTTACTATTTCCCTTATATTTATGCAATGCCAGCAGGGTTGTTATTTTTTTTACACTTGGTGTATGCATGTGTAACCTAATAGAAATTCTCTGGAAAGTTTTTTTTTTCTTCTTTTTTTGCCTCAAAGGTCAAAAGGTCAAAGATCAAGTGAAAGTGCTGAACTAACTTTTTCCTCCATATCTCGGAAGTGGCTCAAGTTACCTTGAAACTTAGTACATATTATGCATGTTCTACCTGAAAGTGATTATCTTATGAATTTTAGGGTCAAGGGCCAGATGAAAATGGTAACAATTTACTATTCAATTCAGAAATTGCACTTTTTCCTCCGCACCTGTACCTTGAAAATTACTCAATGCCTAAATGTATGAATGGGTCAAAGTCAAGTTAAAGTCCTTAAATCCCTAGATACATGCTCTCCTATTCATCCAATTAAACCTAGGTCAAGGAAGGTGAACATTCAACACATTTGTGACAAACTTGTCATTTTAATATTTTGCCAATTTTGTGAAAATGTAATCACACATTGTCCACATGTACTATCTAGACCTATTGGGAAAATCATGCATCATGGCGGAGGCATACCAGTCGCCAAAGCGACATTTCTAGTTTTTTTTGCTTGACAGAAGTTGTGCATTCTGGTAATCAAGTACTTCAGCCGAGGTTTCTCTTTTTAAATTACTATCTCTTGACTTTCTGGTATCGATATGTTCCTCCCATGTGGAATAATTGTAAACTTTCAAAGTAGGATTAAGTCAATAGCAACTGTGCTTGCTTGCAAGACTGTTTAGTATATTTTGTTGACTCCAGTATTGAAGATTTTGTGTTGCACATATCAACACTGCTAGCAATTATGACCACGTAGCTCAGATTTAATAGTGCATAGTTATACAATGCTTCAGTTGGTTGAATGGTGTCTGTAAGAAAAGAAGAGAGTGGAGTGGGCTAAGGCCGGAAAGGTAATGGTCATAGTGGACATACATGCACATCCAGGTGTGAAGGAAAGAGAGGGAAGAGATATGAATGGATGGATAGATAGATGGTTGGGGATGGATAGATAGATGGTGGGGGATGGATAGATAGATGGTGGGGGATGGATAGATAGATGGTGGGGGACAGGATAGAGAGATGGTGGGGGACAGGATAGATAGATGGTGGGGGATGGATAGATAGATGGTGGGGGATGGATAGATAGATGGTGGGATGGATAGATAGATGTTGGGGGATGGATAGATTGATGGTGGGATGGATAGATAGATGGTGGGGGATGGATAGATTGATGGTGGGATGGATAGATAGATGGTGGGGGATGGATAGATTGATGGTGGGATGGATAGATAGATGGTGGGGGATGGATAGATAGATGGTGGGGGATGGATAGATAGATGGTGGGGGATGGATAGATAGATGGTGGAGGATGGATAGTTTGATGGTGGGATGGATAGATAGATGGTGGGGGATGGATAGATAGATGGTGGGGGATGGATAGATAGATGATGGAGGATGGATAGTTTGATGGTGGGATGGATAGATAGATGGTGGGGGATGGATAGATAGATGGTGGGGGATGGATAGATAGATGGTGGGGGATGGATAGAGAGATGGTGGGGGATGGATAGATAGATGGTGGGGGATGGATAGATAGATGGTGGGGGATGGATAGATAGATGGTGGGGGACAGGATAGATAGATGGTGGGGGATGGATAGATAGATGGTGGGGGACAGGATAGATAGATGGTGGGGGACAGGATAGATAGATGATGGGGGATGGATAGATAGATGGTGGGAGATGGATAGATAGATGGAGGGGGATGGATAGATAGATGGTGGGGGATGGATAGATAGATGGTGGGGGATGGATAGATAGATGGTGGGATGGATAGATAGATGGTGGGGGATGGATAGATAGATGGTGGGGGATGGATAGATAGATGGTGGGGGACAGGATAGAGAGACATGCAGTACCAGATGGACAGAAGATGTGGAAAAAAATGTGGAAGGAACGAGGGATAGAGAGGTGACTGATTGATAGATGGATATCAAAATTTGCCTTCTTTGAAAGAGAAGAATGAATGGATTTAATATGAAGACAAATGGATGGATAGATAGTTAGATAGATAGATAGATAAATAGATAGATACTGTAGATCTGCAAATTGAGGTACCCAGTGTGAGAAGGAGAGATACATTATATATTTGTAGGTAGATAGAGCACAAATAGATACAGAAGGAAAGAGGGACAGAAACTGGAGGGGGGGGGGGGGGAGATGATGGATGGACAGATTGTATAACAGTTTAATCTTTAACATCGGAGGGGAAATATAGAGATACAATTTTGTACATGAACAGAGGAATGGAGGGGGGAGAGGAAAAACAAAACAAAACAGAAAGACGACATGCTTTAATACCGCTTCTACAACAGTCTACAAGTCACAATAAAGCTCCAGACCTATTTTTATGAATAAATCACCATGGCACCAATACTTTGCAATTTTTTTCCCTTCCCCCAAATACCAGAAATACAGCACTTGTGTTATATCTGTATGATCTGAAAGAGCATAACCAACTGGACATTCTGCATGGCTGCTTATGCATACAGTGAATTCTTTCACAGGAAAAAAGAAAAAGCCGTCTCAGCAGTATTGTTCATACAGATCTGCAGGTTTTCTCACAAAGAGTGTGAAAAGGGCTCTTGTCTCCCCGCAGTGACTGGTGTTTGTGTCATGTACAACTCGTTTTGGTGTGTAGCTTCTTTTCACAGGGGTAATTTTAAAGTGTCTTGATTCCATTTTAGTTTACAATGTACCCGCCAAAAATAACACTCCTCCCCTTTCTGAATCTGTCCATGCTGCAGACAAGATACAGAATACAGTGCATACAGTACATGTAAATTTGTACAAGGACAATCACTGTGTGTGCGTACACTGTATTGACTCCAATCATTATTTGGGCTTGCTCATATTTGGCTATGTAGATAGTTTAAAATGCTGAAAATATATGAGAGGGAGTCATACATGATCTTCTATTTTAGGGCCAGATTTCATGATGATTATTTGTGGTAGTGTATGGTAAAACTACCACCTTCTGAGCACCTGTTGGATACCAAGGGAAGTCACAGCTCTGGGGTCATCTGGGGTCACCTGTTGTTAATATGTTTCTCTTTCTCTTTTTAAAATGTCATCTCTTATCTGTCTGCTGTGAATTGTGTGTGAAGAGGGTTGTTGTCAGCTAGCCATTAAAATGTTTATTGCCCCAACAGGCTGATTGGGTATCGCTTCCATACAAACAAACCGATCACCACCCTGGTATTTTGGTTGTCTTTTTATCTGTCTGAGCACTGATAAAACTTCAGTACTGTTTATTGTGTCCTTCAGTGCCACCAATGACGGCATTGACATACATTATCACATGAAAGTACATTTGTGATTTGGAAAGAGAGGGTAGAATTTTATTTCTCACCTATTGTAAAATTTTTTAAATGAATGGTAAAATTTTTTATTGGATTTTATAGGATATAATTTGCTGTACTAGGCCTACTCATGTATGACTGTTACTGTACCTGGGTTAGGCCAAAAAAAAAAAATTGTTGCATTGGCGTAACCCGCCCGACCCTAAAAATTCCGCCGACCCCATGTTTTTTTATAATTTTTTTTTTGCTATCGATATCAAATATCTTGTTGATTGCGATCGCGATCGCACAAACCCGGAAGTGGAAATGGCTCTGGGGATATCGGATGTACGAGGGAGAGATCTAGCGCCTCGCATAAGCCTTCCTTGATCAGTACGTCATCTGTTTCCAACACGGACACGTACTCTAACAAGATTTATTCAGTGTATACGTAGCATTCAGACTGCGATGTATTGTGCACAGTTTTGCCATAGGTTTCTTGTGTGGAGAACTTACACGAATCTGTATATGTGGGACTGTGAGATCGCCGTGTGCGATGAAAAGATCGTACATATGGGTCAATTTGCATCTATCTTATCTAAGTCCAAATAGTAAAATATGAAGTGAAAACATTCAGGATAGGGATTTCAACATCTTTAAATTCTGTGAAGGGGTATAATTCCAGTAATATCGGCCTCATAAATGATTTGTAGAATAGATGAACACAGCACATTCGGTGCAGCAGTTGTAACTGTTTACTGAGCTGAGCACGAGTTTTACACGTAAAATGCAGGTAGCCAAAAAAAAAAAAAAAAAAAAAAATCCGCCCGACCGACCCTATTTGAAAATCTCATGTTACGCCAATGCAACAATTTTTTTTTTTTTTGGCCTTAATGCATTGCTCAAAGTATGATGTTAGTGAAAGAGCTGATAAACATTGACTGCTAGCTATCTAAAATGTGGAAGGTCCCATCTCAGTCTTTCTGTACAGTGTGTGTGTGTGTGTGTGTGTGTGTGTGCACTCTGTGATAAAGTCTTCAGAGGAGGAAATTAAAAGCAGTGATGACATGAATTAGTTATAAGGGACTTCCCTTGGTGTCAAGAGCCTGATCACTTTTATTGGCAGGCATCTCTTTGGTAAAACCTGCCTGATTGATCAGTCTAAACCGCTTTATGAAACAATCCAAAGATCTACATTGGTTGTACCTGCTTGGATTAATATGAAAACAGCAGGGAATGAAAGTGAAGTCTGGCAGCGTGATGGAAAGTTGTATTCTAGCTGTCGCATTGACAGCACTCTGTTGACGTCCTGCTCGAATTGTGCACTTGACGGCTTGCTGCGTGTCTTGGTGTGGCTTGGCTTGCATCTGCTCCCATCTTGTAGGGAGCTGGGAGGGTTACAACCCTGCATACATCATTCATGTGAACCTCAGCCAGTGTTCTCCAATGTACATGGATGATGGTAGGCAGGTTCAAAGGTCCTCCAATCCTCTAGTGTCAAGTGTCAAGAGAACCCCAAAGGTACATGGAATTTCACCCTGCTTCTTTCTCCCGCAAACACTTGATACATGGTGTCATAGTTACAGTGTATGGCATGGATTTTCATGTACACTTGGAATGGTTACATGAGCAGACCATTATTATCTTTTCCTCTATCGTATTGTGTGTTCTTCAGTTATGTTTATTTGGTTAATTTATGAATAGCAAGTTGTACACTGTATGTTGCAACTATGCTTTCACTGTCGTGTGAAAGCTATGGTCACAAACTGCACTGAGGATGTTGAAGGAGTGGTCCCAAGGAGATAGTAACTCCTAGAGTAGGCCTATGATAGAGAGTATTTTACATCCAATTTTACTTGTAATAATGTAATTGTAATGTATTTCAAGATAAGGTTATATTTTGATGCTATGTATTAACCCATTCAGGACGAGTCCCGAGTACACTCGGGCAAGTGCCTTGATGGGAAGTGCACATTGTAGCAAAATTAGCCCATCCTCAACGGGTTACATTGTCAGCAGACACGCCTGAGCATCAACAAAACTGTAGGAAAAAGAGAGATGTATTTTTACTTTGCACTGAAGAGACATAGGACTTAGATGTATTTGCCATGAGGTCCAGGAATGATGCAATAAACATGCAACTCTTAGAAAAGTATGGTCTCAGTAAAGGTGGGGGGAGGGGGATGATTGGTGACAGTGGTTCTTACAATGTAGGTTTGGAAGCATTTCTAGTAAACTTTAAAGACTTTGACCTTTGAGAGACAGATTTTGAAGTTGACTTCTTTGGTTTCTCATTCCCACTCTAGAAGCTAATTATCGAGCAACAATGTAAGCCTAATTATGGAGCTAATTATCTTTGTCATTATTCTGGACAACTATGCAGGGCATGCTGTGAACGCTATACCTCCAATAGACTAATGGTCCAGAGGTATATATTCTAGCATCAGAGAAGAAGAGGAAAACCTCCCTTTAGATGTGATATGTGGGTGCATGTACGGGAGTACCTCTTCACGGTCTAGTTATACTGGTGGGACTGCTTTCAGAGATGTTCTATGGTGTGCGGGTTTGCAGCTCTTTATTGTTGGTGAAGGAGGAAAAACAAGCTCCAAGCAATACATTGTACAGTAAATTCCATTTCGTCTTCCAAACAAACAAACAAGTACATGTAGAGTACATGACCTATTTTCTTATGCCTCTACAAAGGGAGAACATTCAGACACAGTTTTGTTTTGGTGTTGTATCTTGGCAGAGACTGCTCAGCTTCTGCACATAATGGTATATGGATTTGATTTATCTAACTTTTTTCTTATTGTAGCCACAAACTCAACCTGTCTAGGAGGGCAGGAGTGGAATAGTGCATCAAATGTGAATAAAGTCTGGGATTTAGTCTGAATTTCTTCCACAGAGCTGACATAGAACAAAGTCAGTGTGCAATGTTGTTTACAGAAAACAATTCTTTATCATCCTATTTCTGAAAGTGAATTCATCAAGTGTGAATACTAAAAATTTCTTGAGAAAAAAAAGAGTCTCCATTTTGAATGGTTTCAGATGTATCATCAAACTGTGAATGACCTCCTCTACATGAGCATTCCCAAAATTCATTTGATTTTTTTTTTCACCTGCATCATAAGATAGAATTGAGGTCAATATTAGGAGAATTGAGGATTATGTTCGAAGCTGTGCTTAGAGGGATGACAAAAAAATTGTATGTTGCAGGGATACAGAGATTGATATGGTGAGTGATTCTCAAATACACAAATTCACTCTGTCTCATAGTAGGAGTTTTACTGTGTCAACAGAAGATACATAGCATTGTCTTTGGATGTATGCACCTGTTCTGTCTGTGTTGTATCATGTCTCGGACCATGGAGGTTCAAGGGAATGGAGTCACAACTGTCGTATTTCCTTTGAAGTCACGTTCGATGCCGCCACTCGAAAGTATTTGAAGCATGTGGCAAACTGGATCTGCCGCGCAGATAGGAAGACAATTGACTCATGTCTCATTGCATAATCATCAGCCACTTTCTAACGAAAATATGTCTTTGTGATGGTAATTACTTTTCGCCATCCCTACTTATAAAAGATAGGTGGTATATAATGGTAAAGACACGGGGATGCGCGAATAGAAATTGCGCAAAAAATGATGAAATGAAAATGAAAATTACTCGACTGGCCGTGCCCGGCCACTAATCTGATATATCTAGTAATATAGAATTATACTCGAAGATTATTCCATATCAGTTTTATTTGGAGGAATTAAGTGGAAAAGTGAAAAAAGCTGCTTTCCGGGAGGGTACAGTTTTAAACACTTTCACATGATACAGCTCTGATTTACACTTTTGCTTATATTTCTTGAAGGAATTGACCTTTGTTTAATGAGCTCTATCATTAAGTGAGATTTCGTTTCATTTAATAGATAAACAAGCAAAATATAGCCAACATTAAAGGGTGTGTACAGTTCTGGTCAAGGTGTAGATTTAGCTTTTAACATTTTGCGAGATATTCAGAAACCACTCAATGAGATGTAAGGGGGAATGCAGTGTTAAGGGGAATCAAAAGTTTATTCGATGAAAATCGGTTTCGAAATGGCTGAGATATCCAAAAACAAGGTGAAACAAAGAGATCCTAATAAAGTTGTGGCATGTCGCCTTTTATTATTGGCACTTTTTGGGATATCTCAGCCATTTGAAAACCAATTTTCATCAAATAAACATTGAATCCTTCTTAAAATTACATGCTCTTTCATATTTCATAAGAGGCTTTTCATTATCTCACTTAGGAATGTTCAAAACATGAATCCCTACCTCAACCAGTACTGTACAGTCCCTTTAAGTTAACGTTCAAAATGAATCTTCAGATTGCTCAGCAAGACGGCGGCATCAAACCCTGTCACCAAAGGCACAGATGCACCTGTGGAATTCTTTTGTACATGAATAGAAAAGTGACAACTATTTGAATAATTACAGCCAGTTGGAACTCCATCTCTTAAACCTCCTTGCTCGTACTCCATGGCCATGCTCTGTGAAGTGTGTCCGCGACTTTTTCAGCAGGTGAAATGTCATGGTGATGATCACGAGAAAGCGGATATTTGCTCTTGGGCCATCTGTTCAAACAAGGCGGTGCCCACAAAACGGGAGCAAGGATTTGAGGTTATTGTCCCTCTTTGTGCATTTTAAAGAAATCACGAATTGTGTGATCATTTGTATTCAGCCTGAATGTAAAGATTTCATGGTTCATCCGCCAAATTGATGATAACAACCTACAGTTGTATACTGCACTGGTAATTTGAGCGCCAAAAAATTGTTAATTTGTCTTTGAGCACCAGAAGGCCGTAGACCCCATTGGATGGGTGAAGAGGTGATAACCGTCCCTCCTCTACTAGTACTACTGATGCTGCAAAAAGCTGAAACTTTTGTGTCTATAATTGTCTGAAATACTGGTAGGGCAATTTCAGTGAGCTTTAACATTTGCATAATTTGTAATAGAAGAAACAGTACGGTATCTTAGAGAAATATTGGCATGTTTTCCTATTTGCTCGAGTTCAGTACGATGTGAAGTGATGTCCTCCCCAGTAGTTAATTCTTCATTCATTCATAAATTCTTGAGATATCAGACTCCATTTAATATGTATACACTGAAGGTTCATTACCTTCACCAAGGGAGGAGGTTATATTTCTATGGGCGTTGGTATGTTTGTTCTCTGTGTGCAAAAATAACTGAAAAAGCTGTGAATGGATTAGGATGAAGCTATAATACAGGAAAGGTTGAGAATGACATAAGGAAGAGATCATTAACAGGAGTATTAGTGGATGTTAAGAAGGATTTTCAATATTTTGGCAAGTAGGATCAATGACCTTGGGAGTTCCAGCTGCACATTATTGAGGTCTGCATGTACGCGCACTAAATTATGCACTCTGGGCGAGGCACTGCGCAGCTAGAAACTGATGATGTAATAAAAGGTGTCTATATATTAGGAAATCAGGCGATTTTCAGCATGCATGTACATGAGTGGAAATCACTGATCTCATTTGGAGAACAAGATCAGTGGTGGAAATGAGCTGCTTGGCGGAGGACACACTCTCAGAATGCTTCTCTCGTTCCTTTAATATGTTCCTTTGTTTTTATTTCATCATTATCATTATTATCTGTTTTTTCTTCATACTGATACCTCAGAAGCTATTTCTCCAAGGCTGTACCTCACTGATTCTTAGGGCGATGAACCCTATTATCAATGCACACACATGTCTACAGGTGTATCCTATGGCTGATAAAAGTCAGCTTGGTACGTGTTATGCTCACATGTAGATAATCTTTTGCCTGCCCAACCTTGTCTTTTTCTTTTTTAGCTCACCCGAGCCGAAGGCTCAAGTGAGCTATTGCGATCGCTCTTCGTCTAGTGTCCGTCGTGCGTCGTGCGTCGTGCGTCGTGCGTCGTGCGTCTTGCGTCGTGCGTCGTGCGTTGTGCGTCGTGCGTCGTCCGTCGTGCGTAAACTTTTACATTTTCATCTTCTTCTTGAGAACCCCTTGACCGTTTTTCACCAAACTTGGCAGGTAACATCCCTAGGGGGATAGGATCTCAATTTCTTCAAATGGGCACCATACCCCACCTGGGGGCCCCCAAAGGGGCCCAAACCCCCCCAAAATTAAGGAATCTTAAACAATCTTCTTCTCTAGAACCAGAAGTGCTAGAGCTAAGTTAATACTATGAATTAGTACATTGATGACTGTAGTTTCAAGTTTGTTCATGGCGGAATCAGGGGTGCCCCCCTTCGGACCCAGCGGAGGGGGGTGGGGAGGGGTCCTAATGAGGCCCAAATTGTACATTTTCATCTTTTTCTTGAAAATGCCAGTATGAATTTTCACCAAAGTTGGCAGGTAGCATCCCTAGGGGGACAGAATCTTATTCCCATCAAATGGGCACCATGCCCCACCTGGGGGTCCCAGGGGGCCTAAATTTGGACCAAGATTATAAATTTTCAGCTTTTTCTTGAAAACCCTATAACTAATTTTCACCAAACTTTGCAGGTAGCATCCCTAGGGGGATAGAATCTCAATTCCATCAAATTGGCACCATGTCCCACCTGGGGGCCCCATGGATTCCCCCCTCCTGTAGGGAATCTTTACAGATTTTCTCTAGAACTGGAAGTGATTGAGCTTAGTTAATACAATTAGTCAGTATATTGATGACTGTTGTTTCAAGTTTGTTCATGGGAGAATCAGGGATGCCCTCCCCCCACCCCCTTGGGACCCAAGGAAGCGGGATGGGATTTTTTTTTTTTTTTTTTTTTTTTTGGGGGGGGGGGAGGGGGGTCCAAATGCGGGCCTAAATTTTCATCTTTTTGCTGAAAACAACATAATGGATTTTCACCAAACTTGTCAAGTAGCATTCCCATAGGGATAAGATCTCAAAGTGTTTGAATGGGCACCATGCTTTCCTTTGGGGCCCCAGGGGGTCCAAACCTCTTAAATTAATGAATATCAAATAATATTTTTCTCTAGTTTAATCAAAAGTGATAGGGCTTTCAGTCTTTTTTTCCCAAGCTGCATAATCCAACGTTCTATTAAGTACAGTGTACTTGGCAGGTATTTTTACCAGTGTGATGGAATATGTAAATGGACACTATGCCCCCATTCTCACCGCTACCCCCACCATAAGTTTCCAATGTTCTCAGGTAAGAGCTGCAAGAATGCATGGAAGGTGAACTTGCGATACTCAGGTGAGGGTGTGACCCCCAGGTCTCTTGTTAATTTGAGGAACCTTTGGAATGATAAAGGAAAATACCAAAGCAAACATTTCAAAACAAACTCATCCCAAACAGGATATTCAATACACTGAAAAATATAACACTATAAAAAAAAAGGACAGATTTTTCTGTATATAAGTTTGTAACTGGGAACACATTATTGGAAAAGCAAAGAAACTAGAACTGTTTTTGAAAATTGTTTTTTTCTTTTTTTTTAAATTATTAATATTTAAAGTGTAAAGCCAACATTCATACCAAGACAGACTTTGGGAAGATGAAAATTAAAAGTCTCATACATGGAGCAATGGCACAGTGTATAATGTATGTGATGTTAGATAACTACTTGACTAGAAGGCAGTTCAAGCGCTGCTGTGAAGTTGATTCTGAGTAGTGTGTTAGCCTCCAATAGTCTTGTAACAACCAAGAAGAGTTGTAACTCTCTTTACAGGTAATTCTCTTGTGTCTTGCTTGGCCTATTGATACTGAAGAGCACTTGATACGAGTCCCAGTGGGTGGGTGGGGGGGGGGGGGGAGAAAAGCATTTCAGGCCCAAGCTTCAAAAGTCTCGGCCCAACATGCATTACAGCAGGATGTGTAAAATGTTGTGGAGCCCCAGCCCTCCCCACTCCACTCACAGGCAACACAATAGCTGCCATGAATAGCTATGTCCCTCTCCTGCTTTTGGTAGTGGTCAGTGTATTGACTGGCTGGACTACTCCATTTGCATGCGACTCTGGTTAACAAGGCGCTTTATGCCAGAGCTGTGTCGGTAAACAGAGGATGAGTTTAAGCCTTGAAGGAACAATAGGGGAGAGGGGGACGTGTTTTCTGTCAGATGAAGTGAAGAGCCAAACGGTTTTCTTTTCAGCCATGCTCCATTCTTTTCCCCTCCTGTCCTGGGCACAATAGTGGTGTTACCCCTATTTGAATAGCTGTTGTGCATGGGTGCACTCGGGCAAATTGCATTGTGTAGTAGTGTAGGGAGGGCACAAGCTGCACTGCGTGGGATTGTATGCATGGGACTATAGACTTTTGGCTAGAGGGTGGTACCGGTATGTGATTACAGGTAGGAGGGCCACATAATGAGGTGACGAAGGAGAGGGGAATGGATCAAAGGAAGAGGAGAATGTTTGGCAAATATTGGCACGTCTGGGGAGGGAGGAAAAGAGTTAGAAAGCGTCTGCAACACACATTATGCTTACACTTAAGACACATGCACACACATACACACACACATATTGTACACACAAGCAAGCTACCGCGTCAATGACGCAAGATAAACACCACATCCATCACATGAAAACACAAACTAGATGTGAGTGTGAGTGAGAAAATAACATAATATACACGTAGTGTGTATGTGTTTTGGAATGTGCTGTATTTATCATTGTGCGTATGTATGTGTGTGTGTGTGGGGGGGGGGGTGCAGGGGGTTTGCTCAGCCGCCCCCTTCACATGTTGTATTCTATGTGCCACAGGTCTGAATGTTCCAGTTAATTTTCTTGCTATTATATCCCGCAAACATCCCACGAATTTACCATTTCATAGGCATCATCCTATTAAAGTTGTAGATTACTCTAGAGTGATTAGGTCTTTTATGTAATCGCTAAAAAGTACCTAATTGATTTTCTGTTGATTTGAAAGAGTATCCTGCAGTTGTACTTGCCATGGTTATGTCTCAGAATACTTTTTGTATGAAGTTTGTTGCCTTTTATTAGCATTCCTGCCTATAACTGTACTAGAAAGTGGAGAAAAGAGACACGTGTATCAGAAATAAAGCTCAACAAGAAATCCCAATGATGAAATGTGTATAGACTGTGATTGATAGCATCTCATTCATAACTAAACTTGTATGGTTTGAATGAGAAGATGAATTTTTGAATTAGATTATTTATGTAAACTTGTTAGCACTCATTAGAAGATACAGCTGTATTGTGTGAAAGTCAGGGCCTGTCATCAGTATGTTGTTATTGTTTTGAAGATAAAGAATAAGAATATTCCAAATACCTGAAACTGCATGGCACCATGCAAGACGAAAAATAACCCACAGAATACAGTGTAGATAATTTGCATCTTGGGTGTTTGCTTTGAAAACAATGTTGTTTTAAACATTGTTTTTCAAGGTTCCAAAAGAATTGCATTGCTTCTTGCGACTTTCAGTTGGGAACGACGATGAATGATCATACAGGAAACAAAAAGAAATCAAATCAAACTCTTATGAAGTCAAATTAATACAGTTAGGTACAGTATTTCACTTGAAGTTAAATAAGATGTATGCAGCTGTTGATGAACTGTATTAAGGGAACATTGCATATATTGGTTTATTTAAGTACATTAAAAAAAAAGAAGAGAGAAAAAAAAATCACCAACGATGGGCGGAAGCCAACGAGAAGCTTTTCAGCTGCCGTGGTAGTGGCCAGGGAAGTACACCGTATATTCAATTCCGGCGGAGGAAGATTACTCTCTCCTCCCAAACGAAACCTGAGCAGATTGGCCGCAGAGCATTCCGTTTCACATTCATCTCCATTCAGCTGCTGCCAGCATCCATAATTTGAGTTCTTCATCCATGAGGGGCCAATTCAGTGCTAAAAGGCCCTGTTCACACTGAACACTTGGGCTCGTTGATGAGCCATTTTTTGTATACTATGTACATAAAATGCTCACCAATACATTATAATATATTGTCTACATTTCATTTAAAACAGTGCCAGTGTACATTTGTGAAATTATATAATTGTGCAGTTAGACAGTTGTGCAGCGTAGAGCAAGGGATCTACATGGAAATTTTAATATTTGATATTTCGTGATTTGTATTTGCTTGTGCATTGTGTAAAATATGTGACACTGTCTGATATTGAGCTTTGCAGCTTTACTGGTAGGTACATTGTAGGTGCTGTTGAAATTTTTAATGGAATGAAGTGTCTTCATTAAACCAGCAAAAAATACATTTTTGTATAGTTTGTAGAGATCACCTGTATAGCTGTTGATGGATTTAAACCCGCGGGATTTATCACAGTGTCAAATACTTGACTCTGGTATTTGTATTACCTGATTGGCAGAATTCACTGGGGTGTGATGTGTTCCGTATTTCACACTATTTTGATTTATGGGCATGGCATATTTTATGAGTGGAGTATAAACTTAATTTCATTTATCAATCTCTCTTTCACGCCATGACGGCACACCTCCCAATGGTGTACCATGTTTTCGATAATATGTCTCTCTATTCCCCAATTTTGATATAACATACCTCTGCAAATTCCATGTGTTGACTTGGGAGAGTTGTCTGAAAAAGACCCAAACCAAACCAACAAACAATAAACATCTTGATTACTAAGACTATAGAATGAGTTCAATCAGCTCGATAAAACTTGAGTCCTTTATCAACCCAGGATTTCTTGGCACTAAAAACAGTCAAAATGAGGGCTGAATCATAATTAAATGTTTGTAGCTCCATGATGGGATCCACTCATCGTCATCTGTCCCTAGCTGGTAGTGAGCAGCTATTAAATGAAGAAAGCCAGCAAACTGCGAACTAAAGAAAAAAAGCTCTATTCTGGAAGAATTTCAAGACTCCTCAAACTGGCAATAGCACCAAGTGTGGCAGTCTACATCAGAGCAAGACACCACCAGCTTGTGTGCAAAGAAATCAGATCTCTCATTTGCCACTGGCAGCTCGACTATATAATACATAGAGGTGGTAGCCTTGACAGTAGAGGTTCTGAGATATTAAACCCTTTCTGTGCCAATATTCTCAAAGTGCCATTAACATTGTCTGTAACCAGCTTGCCTATTGTGATGCAAGAGTCAATGAAAGGCTCAATTAGCTTTAATATTGCTGTTCCATGGGACTGACACATTGATTGCACAATTGCCCCGATATGAGGCAGAAAATTAACCTCTTTGTCGTCATTGTACGTATGCACATTAGTTTGTGAATCCACCCAAATGGCTTTTGTTGTGCAGTGTGTGCATAGTATCAGAAAAAAATACCTTTTACTGAATGATCTATCGATTTGCCTGAATATTTGATAAATAATTACTTCTCTAATTGACCGTATCAAGAGAACAGGAAATCACATTTCTTATCTTTTCTTCTGTTTGATGGGAAAGTAATCTTGATATAATGTACAGATAATTAAGGGTTGCCTCTACGAGAATATGAGCAATTATTACATTAAACAAAAAACTGTCAAATGGGAAAATATTATTTGCCACATATGATATATTTTGAAGCATTCATGAAATGAATATAAAATATGAAAGGATAGTGATGTATGATTAGATGTGAGGTGATCCTACCCCTGTTATATTGTGTGTGCAGTATAACAGGGTGTACAAAGTCCTCACCCTTTTTTTTTCTTTCATTCTGCAGTTGCATTCATATGGTTGAAAGACAAGTACGTGTACAGCCAGTGAGTCATGACATACAGTCTGGCCTGTGACATCAATCTCACAGGAGAAATAAAAGAAAAGAAATGTGCAGATCTGTGTATGTGTGTATGTATGTATGTATGTATGTATGTATGTATGTGTGTGTGTGTATGTATGTGTGTATTTGTCTGTGTGCATAATGTGCGTGTTTGGGGAGAGAGATAGGGATTAGGATTCATGTTCAGGCTGGTTTATGTCCATGGATGTCGCCAAATTTTGGTGGTGTGGAATCAGACTCCCCCTGAGATATTTATGTAGGCCTCATGTCACAAGACTGTGGACCCCAAATACAGTGTACTCAATACTATGGGAACTGTACAACTCTATGGACTACCTCCGATCCCTTACATCATGTACAATTCTCCCTATCGCATAGCCGATATCAAGTGGTATCACCTCGCGATACCGATATCTGATCGATTGCTCTTGGGACGTACACTGCCGGTTTTGCCATTTACCTACGTCATGTCCTTCATCTATGGATATTTTCCATAATTTCATTGTTTTGCATCATCGACCCAGCATTGGGCCACTTCGCAGAAGAATCCTATTCATCAAATGTCAAGTTACAGATCAGAAAATAACTCTATTAGTCGACAAATTATCAGACAGAATTTGATACGATCTGTGAATACTAGTACTTCGGCGTTCAATGTGCATAAAAACATACATTTACACATTGCACGTTCACATTAAACTGGAAGTTTATATCCCAAGAATTAAAGGTAAAAAAAAAATAGAGCGCGACACATGTTCAGATTTCGAGAGCTATATGATGCGATAGAGAGAATTGATGGGAGTACTACCACTTTGTTCATATCTGCAAATACCATTAATCTTTTTTTTTTTTTTTCATTGGTTCACCCATAATCAGCACACGTATGTAATTACAAACAAGTGTAAGAATGATTACAGTAATAAAGCATCAGGGTGGTCCACAACTTGAAATTTGAGCACGGGTTGCAAGCTCAGAATCTGAGAATATTGCAGAAATTGTATGTGTGCGGGGAGCACATCATGAGCACGTACATCTAGTATGCAATTTTTCGCAGCTTATCTCTCTTTGTGCTGCTTACATTCATTGTTCTCTCTCATGTTTTGCACACAAATATCTCAGTATTAGGCAGTTTGATGTTTCTTGTATGTTTTTCACATGTTATGAATACATTTTATTTTGAGCTTATTGCAAATTCTTGAGGATGTTGTATGTTGCTGGCTTTAGAGGATGTTGCAGAAAGGGTGAGGATGTTACACAAGAATTTGTGCATGTTGCAGGCACATGCTGAAACCCCTCGTGGACCACCCTGAAGCACATTGAATAAAATAATCACAATGAAATAAGAAAGAAATAAAGGCAGGATGAAGCAGCAGTTATCATGCCCAAAGTTCCCCTACAATTTCAGTATGAACATCCCCATCACACAGAAATGCATTTTTAATGCAATCTGCCACTTTGTACTACATAACATTTCGCAATCAATCAAGAATGCCAGAAGTAGCTGATATCCACGCCTATGCAGGTGTGAATTCCTTGAATTATCCGCTCCTAACGCAGACACGAACTAGTATAATTGTAGACCCCTAGAAATACTGATGGCACAGTATTGCTGAAGCCTTCATATCTAGGGTTGATGGCACATTTGATGGTCGAACCAAAAACTCTATAAATTCACAACTATTCAACCAGATAGTCCAATTTCCCTTTATAGTTTGTTGATATGTTTTGCTCATATTTCAAAATTATTAAATCCACTAAAGCAAATCCCCAAGTAATAAGCTGTGATGCATTGCTGCATAAAGTCCCTACTGTAAAGCAAGATATTTTTTGTGGCATGAAATTTTCGCTTGCATCTACCTTTAAAAGCAGTGATAGTTTAAAAAAAAGGAGAAAGAAGAAGGATGTTAGTTGAAGGGAAAAACTGGACATTTCTTCTCTTTGTCACATTGAAGTTAAAATGAAAGATCTCTTCTTGTTTCTCCTGATGTTCATGCATCATGAATAGTGGGTCTTTGTTAGTGTGTGACATTATTCAGCCATTGTTCAGCTATTTGGATTTTTATCTTTATTGATGGCACAATGCAGTATATTGTGTTGATGCACTAAATATCACTCCTTCAGACACACGAATAGATCCCTACAAGTCTGAGATGGATGGGGCGTAGTCATGTTTTTCAGCAAATATGCAGTTACCCCACTTTTATTCCATCAGGCTCCCTTATGGGGATGTATGGGCCAAATTACCTGATGGACCACTCACTGGTGCATCTGGGGCAGGCGGAAGTGTTCGGCAGGACGAGTCTGTCCCCCAATAAAGAGGAGTGGGTAGGGGAATGGACATTAGCCGTGGAATGATCGCAGGGAGCCATCCCCGTGATGGTGGTGCATGCTTCCAGATGCGGGATGTACCGCTGATGCAAGTTGATGGATGACAGCCCCATTTGCGAGCGGTGGTCTCGCCGCGGCCTGGTTATGATCGGCATGCGTAATGCACGTCGCTTGGCATTTTCAAAAATTGAGAAAACCCAGAAACCTAGTCTCGCCGGAATCCCTTCCACCCATTCACTCCGCCCACCTATAATATTGCAGATCTCCAGTAATTTGTAGTCCTGGTTAAAAGAAGCGAAAATATTGTAAAATATATCTGTATAGAATCTATTTGTTATCAAAGTTTGAAAGGATTGTGGTATGAGAAGTTGGTAGAAAAGGATGAAGAGGGATGTCGTAAAATAAGTCGACGTTTTAGAGGGATGGCTGCATGATTTGGACAAATTGGGAGTCATGTTGTCATCGCTGCTTGCATCTCGACATGAAGCGAAATTGCGCGATGTCAAAACCACTTGAACCTGGTGCACTTTGTGCATTACCCCGCCCCCCCAGATGACATTCATTTTCCATCGTCCAGTGCACTTTCCCTCAAGAGTCAAGAAGCCTCGGCCACTACACTCTGCTGAAAATGGCAGTGCAGTGCTGTTGTTTAAAGTTGATGAATAGCTGAGAGTAGAATGTGTGTCTGCATTGGTCATGTAGATTTCAAGAGACGTAATGGAAAGGCTGCACATTCCTTCATGTAAGTGGTGCATTTATTCAATTTGGGAGCAATCAAAATTTACAAGAACATGTAAACTGAGACCAAGGTGGTGGGGGTTCAGTGTACTAACAGGATGGAGAGAGACAGAGAGAGGTCTAGAGAAGAGAGTGTACCTCAGAACACCTTGGCATGGCATGATTTTTATTGTTGTTTTTTTTCATCTGATGGGAAGGGTACAGTGAATGTTGATTAGATTTATGCATTGAGATGCTCTTTTGATATGTTGCAATGTACAGGAACCTTTTGAATAAAAAGCAAAGAGAGCAACATGCAGCCATCTGTTTAGAGGTCATTTCCAGTGGCTTGGTACCCTTTAATGAGGTTACATGCAAAGTACATCATACGGGAGAATTTTAGGGTTCGGCCTCTCAAGGTCTACTTTCTCTTCTGGATTGATGACATCCAAAAGATATGGTGCAGAGGAAAAACTTGCAAAAACTATTCCCCTTTGGGAGAGTCTTCTTCTTTGCACTGGTAGACAGGCATCTGTCTTGTGGAAAATTGATCAAATTGCATACTGTATTTAGTGGAAATTTTCATGTGAGTAATTTTTCATGCTTGGCAGGAAAGGTGAATTTTGCATGTTTTTAATTCTACAGAATCAGGACATTAATAACTGGGAGATGTGGCATGCAGAAATATTTGTGTGCTTTTATTTTACGCGCTAGCTTTTGTTTGCGCGAGATGCGTGAAAATGTCCACTTTTGCAGTATATGTCTCACTTAAACTGACCAATGCAAATGCCACCAGCTTCTACATGATATGGTCTGTACGGGTACAGCATCAGGTCGGTTTCTCAATGAATTCAAAGTTGATGCAAAGACATAGAAACCAACTAGAAGGTTTGCCAGAGGCTTGACTGTCATTGCAACAACTATGAAATCAACACTGGATTCTAAGTATTGACGTGTATGTTTCACAGGAACACTAGCAACAAATAGCTTATTTCATTGTGGGGGGGGGGGGGGGGAATCCGTATTAATATCATTTCTAAAGTTGATTAGTAAGACAGAAGTGTCTTCCTGATTGCTCTTTGGCACCTCCTCAAAACCTCATTTTGTGAATATTGGAACCTGTGCTTTGTGCATGTCTTGTTATGTTGGTCTTTATGGTTTCTTCACACTGAATAAAGGTGGTTTGTTAAAGAGGAAATATAGAACTAGCCGAGTGAACTAGCTGCTGTGATATCCCACACTTCTCTTTGTCATATAACCACATCAGCCAAAAGCTCTTGTCTGTGATACGTCATCCATGAAATTGGCATACATTAAACAGATGAGTCAAATAGGTGTTTACGAAATAACTCTTGGTGGGCGATCAAAAGGGATCAAATAATCAGGAAAGGTATGAAAATGAGCCAAATTGTTTCATATTTGTATTTAATCACAATGGCCTGATCCATACCGGTGGTGATGATACACTACATTAACCTCAATAAAAGAGTTTTGTGTCCTATATCAATTCAGAGCTGCTGTTGACATGCAAGTCATGCATATTTGAAGGAACTGAGAACAGAATGGAATGGATACTACATTTTGTAGAACTTTGCGTTTTCAAAATCTTTATTGTCTTTATTTCTTCTTCTTTGTCGACATTATTATGATCTGTATTTCTGATTTTAAATGCAGCTGTTAATATGTTATGGTGTAGGGAGGTGCTACCATGCATTGTCAATGGATAACAGGTATGCAGATCTGGGATTTGAGAAGGCATGGATGGGTGGTGTGATGATTGTCACCATCTTCATTACACAGAGTAACAATGTAAAAATCAGTTAACTGTCGATCGAAGTGGATCATGATACACAACATGCAAGTTTCTATGGCTAGCCAGCATTTGTAGCAAGCAGATTTTATCTTCACATAGTCCGTGTGAAGCGGGTGGAACCAGCTAGGAGCAGCTGAGTCAAGAGACAAACTCAGATTGAGATTATATCAACCATCTATGACACACTCACTTTTCGAATCACTTTTATTTGGACATTTAGAACATGGCAATGCATTACTTTAGTAGGTCTATGCAACAGCCCCTCTTGAATATTGCACGTATGCATGTACCTTTAACCCATTGAGGACGGATTGATTTTGGTACAACACGCATTTCCCATAGACACCTGCCCTAGTATACTCGGGACTTGTCCTTAACAGGTTTAAGGTGGTGGTCCTGAGAGGTTTGAAGGCAGGCTCAGGGTGTATTATAATGGACACATGAGATGTCACATTCACAACCTTGACAGAAATAAATGTGACTATCAATATGCTTTACTCCTGGGAAAGGCTTTTCTCTGAGGTACAAATTCACAGAAGCATTATATTTATAACACAATATACAATATGACAGTCTGAGACTGTAAAGATTGATTCTTTAGTGGGTGGCCAAGTCATTGTCTATAATCACTCCACAGACTTTGAAGGATGTATAGATGGGGGATAGGAATAGAAAACCCATTATGGGATGCGTTCTGTCACTTCTCTGGCTGTCTGCATTATATTGTAGCGTGGTCTGCCCTGTGCTCACTTCCATGCAGTGCCAGTGTTCAAAAGAACCTGAATGGTGTTCACTTTTATGGCATGGAACATGAATGTTGTTCCAGTCTATTTTAGGAATGTAAAATAAACAGCCAGACAGTTTGAGATCAGTGTTATACTGCGAAAAGAGGTACGAAGAAGCTCATTGATGTGATTTATATTAGCAAGCACCCAGTCAAACAGACAGTGAAGCCAATGTGAGGAAGTGTGGTAGACTATTATAGAGAGAGAGAGAGAAAAAAACCAAAACTCATAGAGCATGTCTAGTAAGATTATGTCCATGGACTGCTATGTCTGTAAGTTGATACTGGCTTCTCACATGAAATGCCATCTGCAGTTTATAAAATGTTATCATGGAATTGTAGGTTTATTTGTTATCAGAACTACATGTGGCACAGACTGTTCTATGTAATTCATTGTGCTAGAACAAAAAAGAAAAAGAAAAAAAAAAAAGAGCCACAGTATTGTAAGACAGGAAGAGGTTCCTTCTTTCTTCCATACAAGCTTTCTTTGCCATTAATGTATTTCATATGAAGTAATCAAGTGTTCTTTTGCACTGGGTTAGTGGGCTGAAATTATAAGAAACAGCTTGTTTCTCTAAATGATTATTTGATGTAGGCCTATTCCTAAACTTTGCATTTGTATGCTGGGACTACGATAAAAGATTCTTTGATCCAGTTTCATTGAATAAAAAGAAAAAGAGAAAAATGAAGCAAGAATTCATGAATCAAGAAAAGTACTCCTGTTCTTCAAAAGTGGGGATAATCTACAGTGGTGGTTACAAGATGGGGTGGAGGAGGGGGAGGGAGAAGGGGTGATAGAGGGGTGAGTGTGAAGATGAGGGTGGGGAGGAGATGGGACAGAATGGAATGGAGGGTTTGTGTTGGAGTACAATACATCATTGTTGTCAGTCGACAGACAGAATGTAAGTAATCAATACTTCACATGTCAATCCCTGTGCACAAAATGCTGCTGTCATAGTGCCTGTGAATACTCCCAGTTTGGAAAGGAGGGGGGGGGGGGGGGGAGGGGGAGAAAAGATAAAATCTTCTATGAAGATCCTAATGCCAGATTTTTTTTTCCTAGTTAGGGGAAATCCCAGTTGCAGTTTTATTATTATCATATAAAAATGTGTTGCAATCTAACAAAGACAGTTTGGGAGAATATTCTATGAATGCACCCCAAGCTACAGTGGGTGTTTCCAAGGCACATCTTTCCACACATTGTATGCTTTCAAACATGACCCTAAAATGTATTATGTATTGTTTGACAAAGGCCAGTGCATTCTGTTACACTCACTTGTAATCCGTGCAGTTGAATGATTTGTTGATGTATTCAATTCATAAACACACCTTTATAACAGATGTCTCTGTCAACCTGGAAGCTTGCCTGCAGCTTGCCTGACACAGCTACATGCATGCATGCAAACATGATTCCACATTTTGAAATACAAATTGAGTATGAACAGATGGATAGAATGCAGCTCTTGTTGCTGGAACCTTGAGGAAAATATCCATGAATTTGTGCTCTAGAACTGATTCGAAATGATTGTACAAACATGTTTAAAAGTACTGAAGTGCTTTTCATATGAGCAGGTGGGTGGAACAGCTTGCTGTAGGCCTTTGGAGGAAAAATGTCCGTGGATTTGAAATAAACTGGCCTACTTCCCTAATTTGAGGTAATCCCTGCTGGACCATAATTCAAAAGCAAATGTCTGTGAGTTAAAATCTTTGCAAAGATCATTCTTTGTTTTTAGGGAAGCATTCACAACTTACATGTTGTAGTAAGTTGTGGGAGGTTTCTGACTCTAAAAGCATTTTTCTGTTTTCTTTGTGTGAAAATGATGACCCAAATTCCAACTTTTCCCTGTCATTTAGAAAGACATTTTAAAGTGTAAAGTAGGTTGGAACTGTGAGTTACAAAAGTATGTGTGGAAATAGATGGAGCAGCTGATAGTAAAGATAATTTCATAATGGGCTTGACAGAAATAAAATGCATTAACAATCCTGACATTCAGAAAGAGAGAGAGAAAGATCAGCGATTGAGTTTGACACTTCTAGATTCCTGTGTGTTTTTGGCCTACTTCTGTCATTTCTAGAAATGGCCTGGGGTCTACACTGCGAGGACGTGTTGCCTGCGTAATAATGGTGTGTAATGTGGTGTGATATGTATCGCCTTTTCTAATTGACAGTTTGTCTGTGTGATAGGGGATCAACTTGCACTGTGACATTCTAATCTCTTTGGTGAGACCTGTGATAATTGACAGCAAGAATGCAAGGTCAAATCAATTGTTGATGTAAAGAACCCTAAGAGGAATATTTCCCCCTCTCTTTTCTTTCTTTCTTTCTTTTTAAAAAAAACTTGAACAACACCTGTTTTTCCCCCCTTACCCCTGTATGATTGGGGCCTTTGAAGGGCATGAAGGATAAATGTTGTTTTTGTTATTATTTTTTCTACATTTCAACAATGTGTGAACTGAGATGAAAATATCGATGCCATGGATGGACGGAGCAGAGAAGTTGTTGAAATGAAGAGATGTGTAGTCCGGGAACCCCAGGTGGCATGCATTGCACAGTGTGGCTTGTTGTCAGTCATCTAGACTGTGATTTCTTTTTTTCTTTTTAAATGACTGGTTTTTTTAGACCACGGTCTCTACAGATAAAAATGTAGCTTTAATCCTGTTTGTTCGTTTTCAGTTGTATTCAATTCCTTCTTGAATATGAGGATTTTTCTTTTCATCTTTCAGATTACCCGAATATGGTATATGAATCACTTTTCTGTGTTTTTGGGTGCTATGGAAATTGTTCTTCTTTGTTCTTCATTAGAGCATTAAAGTTAATGTCTACAGTAGATTTTAATTCTAAAGGACAAGTGGAATTGTGGAAAACTTGCCCTATAGGCCTATGCAGTAGATGGGAGAGATTTTTAAACTCTTCATGCATTGTATGGTCATTGATAGTAGTTGCGGTTTCAATGATGGTATTAGAAGGCGTTATAGGTGATTAAATGCTTCCAATATTTGTCCACCCTACAGAAGAAGTCCTCTTCTAGTGATGTGCAAGATGACACAAGCACAACCAGCCGAGAGTCCATAAACAGCTCCAACAGCAACAGTAACGCCAGCCTACTGGGCATTGCGGCCGCCTCGTCCACAGGGGCAGCCGCGAGGCCAAGTGTCCACTCGATGCCTGTGGACTCCTCGTCTTCGTCGCACCAAGCCCAGAACCTGCCCATGTCGGACAAGAGGGCGCTGTTCCAGGAGAAGGTGCGTCAGAGCAACGAGGCCTGCCAGAATGCCGACTTCCCGCGTGCCATCCGCCTGTACACCGAGGCGCTGGACCTGGACCCGGCAAACCACATACTGTACAGCAACCGCTCGGCCGCGCACGTGAAGCTGAAGGACTATGAGAGGGCACTGACGGACGCGATCAAGGCGCGGGAGCTGAACCCAAAATGGGCAAAGGTATGCTTTGTGTTGAGATACATGGGTATGAATGAATGACTGGGATGACAAATGGTTTGATGTGACTGGTGGTCAGACATGCTGAAAGTGCTGCATTTGTGACGTCTTTACTATGCTAAAAGTTGATGGTGATATTTTGAAGTAGAAGCGTCAAGTGTTTGACTGTGAGCACAGATATGACTGTGGTTTGTGAGCATCGTTAGTTGACTAACTACTGGCCTGCTAGATGTATCTATTGTGTTCTTTGCTCTCTTGTGCATTTCTATTTCTATTTCATGTAACATTTTTATTTTTTTTTTTTTCAAGCTGTAGTGCAGATTTGCCCAAGGGACAATAGACTTTGAGCCAGAGTAAAGTTTGGGATGGGTTGTGTTACGAAGGATCATGCTATGAAGAAAATGCGAGAAGTTTTAACCTTTTACACGGCTTCCTCATTTCATGTGCTGTCAGTGATGCACTTTTTCCCTGTAACTGAAAACTTTTGATGACATTGTAACGTGATGTGAAACACTGGGAGGATTGCTTGCCAATCGTTACATCAGAGTAGAATGACAATGACATAGCATCTGCAGTAAAAAGATTGAACATCAGTGATGAGATTGGTTCTTCAGCTTTTACAGAATTGTTGGTCTTGATTACGTTAAGACATATATAGAAAAACAGAAATGTCCTACGTATTGTGGGATGAATTTTGCTCACTAGAATTGTACTTGCTATTCCTTTTGCATTGAATCAGAGATTCTGTGTCCAATACATTCTATTTTAGAGTGATGACATAGCATTGGCCTCTGAAAGATATGGCCAGAAATTTGAACATGATAACATCGCAGGATGTGAATTGAGCGCAAATTCAGGCAAAAGAGAAAGTCGCTTGCTTTTCTTACCCCTCATGGAAACACATTTATAAAATGAAGCGTGAAGACTTTCATAATGTTATCCAGAATTTGTCATCAGAGTCTATTGTATTTGCATATTCTCTATAGAATAATGCACTGTCAAGGAATACATTATTCAGTGACCCCGACTATTAAAGTGGGGATCCTCGTTTTAGTGGCAGTGTATCCATGGCATTCTCATGCACGCTTCTTTGCAGTTTTGTGATGAATTAGAGAGAGAGAGAGAGAAAAAGGAAATAAAACAACAAGGGTATCGGCACTCCTTTGTTAATCTAAAGAGGTGGCATAATGCAGTTTGAGCTTTTTTTGCCAAGTGCCAAGTTTCCAGCAATCAGAGTAAATAAATGCGGACAGACTCTTGCTGTGAACTTGAGGCTGGGGGGAACCAGCGTCACTAAGGGTGTGACACTCCCGGCCGCGCTATTGACAAGCAGCCAGGAGCGGCATTCCCAAAATTCCTCTGGCAGTACGCTTTATATTCTGTCCAAGATTAATCCGGATCTGTAGGCCTTCTACAGTTGTCGTGCCATGAATATCGAGTGACATCTTTTTGTTGTTGTTTTTGCTTTTCAATTTTTGTTGTTGTATTTTTAGGAATTCCATCCGTAAGAAGTGGAAATGTGAGTTTATAGAAATATGCTCTTTTCTCAATTGCCCTATTTGTTGCAGGGGAAGTATTTTCTGAATTTCTAGACATGCTACAGTTATACTGAATGTGATTGTCAAAACCAGCTCTTCATTTGTCTGTAACCAGGCACACATTCTGTCATGTTAAAGACAGCATAAAGAGGGAGAAAAAAAGAAAAAAAGAGATAGGAAGGGAAGAAAAGTTAAAAGAGCTAATACTCTGCATTCCCATACTCATAGTATGTTTTTATGAGATGTCGCAAAGAAAACAGTTTCTCTGCCACAGAGTTTTGCCTCAAGCAAAAAAAAAAAAAAAAAAAAAAAAGGTTGTGAGGATTGAGATAGAGAAGATTGTTTGCAATGGTTACCGTGGTAATGACCCTTGTTCTACCGGCGGACAACCCATACCTGAATGAAGACGCTGTGTGCTTCAGAGCTTTCCTCAAACAGTGCGTTGTGGGGAAAAGAGAGGTCACGAAAGGCCAGACATGGTAAACTCGCCTTTTGCCATCTTTATTTTCAAGCACCCTTTTTGCACCGGAGGCTTGCTGAGGCTTGTACATGGGAGGGGGATCTGGATCTGCCAGGGCATGTTATATTGCCTTTGATAACAGCTTGTCTCTGGCTAGAGGTGATAGATCAAATGCTTGTGGGGGAAATTTATAGGGTTATGACCAAAGAGCCACATCAGGATGACTCTTTGTGAGTGTAATAAACTAAGTTTTCAGGCAAACAGTGATGCAGGGGAGAAATTTATGGATGGAAAGACCATGGAACTGAAATACATGGATAGACAGATAGATAGATAGATAGATAGATAGACAGATAGATAGATAGGGTGAGAGGGTGATGTGGAGGGGAGAAAGTGATTGACAAAAAGAGAAGGAAAAGATAGAGGTGTGTGTGTGTGTGGGGGGGGGGGAATGATGAATTATTGATACAGTCACACCAGTAGACCTCGATAATGTGTAGCCACAACAATTTATGGTCAAAATATGAAGGGAACAAGTGCCCGTGGAGGGTCTTTCTTATTCTTTTTGGGTGGAGATGGGACAGTTTTGTAAGACATCATATTAATGTGCAGTAAAAAAAAAAGATAAAAATCAGCAAACCTCTTATTTCAGCACAAGCACTAATCTTTTCAGGTTGTTCTGCATGAAATGCTGTAAAATGATAAAATTTGATTACGTTTTGGTCAGTGTAAAATGGCGTTATAAAACGACATCAATTGCGGTAATGGTAGTGACCAGGGAACAGTTTGATTACCAGATTGACTGAAAGGTATTGCTCATTATGGTAAGCATCAGCAGGGTTCTACAAACCCACTTGCCCACCTGTCTGGGCAACCAGAACTACTTGTTGGGCTTGTAAAAAGGAATGGGCACTTCCCTGTTGAATGTATGGGATCTTGTATAAATCCACAACAAGTCAGCCACATGGGCAGAAAATCTGTTACAATATCATGGGAAGTGACCAGTCGAAAAGACCATTGAGTAGTCTGTTGTAGGTCGTCAAACGTACTATGCATACCTCATATACAGAGGGTAGCCCATATGAATCAGAAGGTGTGTCCAAGTCGTGCCTGACATAGCAACATATCATGCATTCTAAGTATTGAAGTACAGGTATATTTACATGTAGTAGGAACACATGGATTGCATCACTGGTGGCTCTTTATTGAGTCATCAGGGAAAACTATTCATGAATTTTCAAACATGTAGTTGAACTTGCATATTTGCGGGGTTAAAAAGTTGAAGGATTAACTCATGAGAAGATGAGAGAAAGAGGAGAATGGGAGGAATGGTGAGTAAAGGTGAAGCACTGTGAATATTTGGTACCCCCTGGCTATGAGACTGCAGACGTCTCAAAGATAACCAGTGTGAAGTGTCCCCGTAGGTGGGGTCACAAAGGTTACTTTATTGGGATATCTTCTTGGCAGCAACAATTTCATTTTTTTCCTCTTTTTTTTTTTTCCTGGATTTTGTTCTGGAATATTTTTATAACCCAGGGAGGGATGGCTGTCAGTTTAAGGACTGTACTGGCATCCTCTTCTGCATGTGTTTTGTGTGTGTGTGTGTGTGGGGGGGGGGGGGGAGGTGGTGAGGATGGATGATGGGGTTTATGAAGTAGGCCTATTAGGAAGGATGCAGTGTTTTTTTATATTTAATCTTTCTAAGTAAACTAACTTCATGAATACTTAAAACTGTTATTCCTATGTATGCAAGAGTCCTTCAGATGTATCTAGAGTTAATGTTTTTCCCTTCAATATTTGATTGTATTTTGTATATAATCCACCACACATGCTGATGTAAATAACCACTCTGTCCACATGTCAAAGAAAGAATTTTTTGCCTTGAGCTGGGCAGACTTTTGGGCAGAAAGTAGCCTTGTCATTCATGGCTGAAAAGGTATAAATCTGATTGAACTTTCATTTCATGTCATTTGTTCTTTATTTTCATTTCCAGCTTATTTTGATACCTGCGGGTGTCAATATGTGACAATTCTAGATGTTAAAGTAGACATTCAAAGAGATCATTAAATTCTGCAATTTAGGCATCAGTAGAAAGCTCAGAAGACATAGAAGGCAATGGAATTTTGTTACCTCGCTTTCGCGTTGCTAGAAAGAAGTAAACGCTCACGAAAAACTGCGGTTTTCTGGAGCCTGATAAGGGCCAATTCGTCAGGAAAGATGCCCGTTTCGCCTGACGTCACGCACTGGATTTGCGGACTCTGCCCGGTGAATGTGTGTACAATGTTAACGGAGGTACAACCTGATTCTTTTGCATTTTATTTCCTTATGTAAAAGTCGAATTGAACGAAATATAACTTTTCATGGTTTAATAGTAATGAAGAAACATTTCTCTCTCGATTTTTTGTAATTCTTACAGATATTTTCGTCAATATTCAGGAATTCAAGCTACTTAGGTAATCTTATTTTTCTTACGTTTGTAATGTTAGCACGTTCAAGTTTCGCTGGTCATACGAAGCGTTTCATTGGAAATCATGAGGATGTCCGTGACAGGATTGATAATCTAAGACATGGTGATGTTGACAATAACAAGCAGACTTACGAAAAATTGCGAAATATCAAAATAGGAGAGATTTTAAAACGAGGATCGAGATAACAACTTGTGCAGCCCAGTCTCGTAGCTCGCGATTGCTCGCATGCAGTATGTACTTGTATTAATCCGCGGTGAAGTGGCTCTACTGCTCCGATCCGCATTGGTAGCCGCTCGCCGCACCACCATCCTCACTGCCTGCGTGCCTGGCCTGTTACGTGATCAGCCAAGTCATGGAAGTACTTTCATGGGCGTAGGAACATAGACGTGAACTACTCGTAATTGCCATGCATGCTTTGCATAACCACGTGTGTTCGTTTACGTTCGCGCCCGATACTGTAATACTGTACGACTATACGAGATTCTAACCAGGGAGGTGGGAAGAGAAGGAGTGGAATCTTCGACATCGACAAGGTTCGGTGTTTTCGCGAGTAATTACATCACTGCTTCACCAGTGTGCACACGCTCGTAAAACTTCCGTAAATGACATCTGCTATGATAGCTATCACGCCATTGCGCCTGACTAGTTGCTGACCTCAAACCGGTCAGACCAAGGAGGTACAATACTAGGCTAGCAGGGCGGACATACAAGCACTTCCCGATTGCTCGGGCAAGTGAAAATCAAAGTCGTACAAGTGTTCTGAACAAGGATAAAAATGCTTGCCCGAATCGGGCAGGCAAATAATTTTGAAGCCACCTTCCTTCTCCACATTTTCCCTTCAACAAACCCATGAAATCATGCACACGCAAGCCCAAAACTAACAACTGTTTAGCGATGTCACGATTTCAACAACTGTCGAACACTGACTTACTTCAAGAAGCCCGGGTATTGCATTACGATGCCACATCAACGCTCATCGATATCGAACAAGGTTTTTATTCCAATACGATGTATTAGCCTATTTTGGCAGTAGAAAATAGCGATAGCAGAAAAAACTGCCATTTTCTGCTCGCCGTTAGCTGCCTACAGGTGAGTCGGGTAGTCACTGGTTGTGCGTGCTCCATGTGGATACCGAGCACAGTGCGCAATTCAAGATAAAAATAACACAAATCAATAACGCGCGGTCAAAAGTAAACACCAAGTTTACCGAGAAACAATAAATTCCACGACGGCAAGGTGCGCGACTTGGGGATGGGGGTAGAGGAGAGAGACCATTATGACAAAAACAGAAACCGCGCGTACTGGCGCATTCTTGGCGGTCATGAACAGTCTGGGGCCTGGAGGAATGAACAGGGAAAATGTTTGACAAGTCGAAGACCTAGCCAGGATTACAAACGTAATGATTCTTTATTTCTCTCATTTAATTTGCCTAAAATAGGGCTATCTCTCTCTCCCTCTCCCTCTCTCTCTCTCTTTCTCTCTATTTCCTTTTCTATTTCTTGTAAGAATTGTTTGTACTTACCGATAAAGAAAAATGAAATAAATAAACAGTGTTAAACTTGAAATGCCTTATTTTCCTGCTTTAAAATATTTCTCCATTTTGTATACATTATTTCTATTCTGAGTTATGAAAAAAAGAGAAAACATGTTGCTGATTGTTACTCTAAAAGTTGTTTATTCCGAAGGTTCGCTAATCTAAAACTTAAGAAATAAGAAACTTAATCTGGGAACAAATTCAAGTCGTTTTCAGATTAACAAGCCTTTTCCCAATTTTCACATTACCCAAACTTCAGAATAATGCTACAAATGTTTGGATTAACAAACCCTCTTATATTTTCGGAAGAAAAACATTGGCACAGGGATTTTGCGTGTTTCAGATTTGGAATAATGAATTATAGAATACGTACACATGTATCTCATGTCTTCTTCTTTTTTCATTATTTTAGGAATAATGAATACCGGACAAACAAAAAATTAAGGATGTCAAACTACGACATAAACTTATGAGAGAGAGAAGGGGGGGGGGAAGGTTACTGGTCGTTTCTTTAAAAGATCGTCACTCCCGAGGGTTAATTATCCAAAAACTGAAAAAAAAAGGGTTCTTAAATCGAAAAGAGAAAAAGATGAAAATTAAGTTTCGTTATTTTGAAGTCCTGTTCACTCAAAAACATTCCATATTCTGAATGTTCGTTTATCCGAAAACGAAATAAGTAATTTCTTGCCGCGTAATTCAATTTCAGATAAACGAACTTTTCGAACCACAAATCAAATCAAATTAAACAAACCATAATTAAATTTGTCGGATTAACAAACATCCGCACATGCAATATCCGTGTTTCGAAATAACTACCATCGGGATAGTGAATCTTATTCTTTTTCGGAATAACGAGCACCACGCATAAGAGACGCGATGCTAAACTAAAATTCAAACCTATTTTTTCTCCTTTTTTTACCACCCGTCTATACACGTTTTCTGAACATTTCCTTATGCCCGACTAAAAAAAAAAATAATGTTTGCACGTTACTGTGAAAGTTCGTTTATCCGAAAATGAAACAAGCTAGCTCGAGAGTCGATACTCTGAAGGTTTGCTAATTCGACATTGAAAAAAGAAAAAAAAAATGTTAATCTGAACGTAAGATTAGCTTTGATTTTCTGATGGTTCGTTTATAATAATAATGATAATAATAAAGAGGTTTTGTAACTCTTTTTTAGATTCATGTCCGGATAAACGCATCTATGGAATCACAAACATTCTTGCATGTTTTGTTTTGTTGGTGTTTTTTTTTTTTGGGGGGGGGGGGGACGAATCATATTTCATTGTTACACTTGCGATCATCTACATTCATTAGACAGGGCTCAACACTAACTGTGGCCCGGTGGCCCGGGGCCACCAAAAAACGCACGTCGGGCCGACAATATTTCAGAAATGAAGATTTTGGTGGCCCAATCGGGCCACCAAAAAAGTTGGATGTTTGCTTTTACTGTTGGAAATGAACAGCGGTAACAATCGGCTCCGTAAGATGCTAAAATAATTGGAAATGAACATCGGTAAGATTCAGCTCCTTACGATGCAAAAATTAATGTCAGATATTTGATTTTGCGTTCGGAAATGAATAAGGATAACATTCGGCTCAGGAAGATGCTAAAAGTAAATGTCGAATGATCCCTTGTAACTTTCGGAAATGAATAACAATGATATTCAACTCCGTACGATGATTAGATAAATGTCGGATGTTTGTTTTTACTTTCGATAGTAAATAGCAATAACATTCGGCTCCGGAAGATGCTAAAATAATTGTCAGATGATTGCTTTTACGTTCGGGAGTGAATAGCAGTAATATTCTGCTCCATACCATGCTAAAATAACTGTCGGGTGTTTGCTTTAAGATTTCGAAATGAATAACAGTAATGTTTAGCTGCGTTCGATGGTAAAATAGTTATTAATGTTTGATGTTTGCTTTGACGTTTGGAAATGAATAACAATAGTATTCAACTCCGTACGATGATAAAATAAATGCCGGATGATTGCTTTTACATTCGAAAGTAAATAGCAATAATATCAGCTCCGGAAGATGCTAAAATAAATGTCGAATGATCCCTTTGACGTTCGAAAATGAATAACAATAATATTCAACTCCATACGATGATTGAATAAATGTCGGATGTTTGCTTTAACTTTCGAAAGTAAATAGGAATAACATTCGGCTCCAGAAGATGCCAAAATAAATGTCAGATGATTGCTTTTACGTTTGGAAGTGAATAGCAGCAACATTCTGCTCCATATGATGCTAAAATAAATGTCGGATATTTGCTATAACATTTCGAAATGAATAACAGTAACATTCAGCTGCGTTTGATGGTAAAGTAAATGTCTGATGTCTGCCTTGACGTTAAAAAAAAATGAAAAACAGTATAACATACGGCTCAGTACGATTTAGAGTCTCGACGATCAGTATGTACGATGAATGACGGCGGCGGTTTATAGACAAACAAACAAAAAAATGTGGAAAAAGAAGTACTTCCTCACGGCTCATTCTTCCACCTCTGTAAGTAGCAATTCGCTTCGTAGAACAGTATACGAAATACACAGATTACGTGTGGCGAACATTACTCGTACAGTATTGAGTTTATGTTCATCCATTATTATTACAAACAAAAACATGCAGAGAGAGCGAGTGATCAGCTGCAGGGACACAACTGGGGAGTCTTGCATCGAACGTCGAGGGGGCATGGAGCTGGCGCACATGTTCGAAGTACGTACAATAGTACATGTTCCCATACACACACGTGTTTACGCACAGCTCTCACTAGACCGAGGAAGAAATCAGAGCACGAACACTAGTATCACACACACGCAAACACACACAACGCAATGCGAACCACACACCAGCACAGTGCATGAACAGCCGATGCAGACCAGCTGAGAGCGAGACGTACCATCCAGCTTGCTGTGACCGGATCTACTTTTTGAAGGCACGGAACCGAAATGCGGACAAAAACGTCTGAAAGAAATCTCTTTTATGCATCGCTAGCATTCACAAATTTCATACTTTATGAGGATGAAATGTAAGGAAAAACTGTGAACTACAAGGAGACATGCAAGAAAACTGCTAATAAACTAAATAATTGGACTTGCTAGGCTGCTAAACACAACACTGAAAACAATTCACGGTAGTAGTCTATGGAGCGAACGTGTACTTTCAGAGTACGAATCCAGTGCGTGACGTCATCTGGAAGGGGTATCGGCAGACCGTTCATCGGGCCATTTCGGGTTCACTTTTTCGTCCGATTTCAATAATTAATAAAAAATAGTTGGGATTGTTCTTTTCTCTCGATATTTTGTGTACACCTAGGACAGATGTTCAAATTCAATATTTTCTTATCAAATTTGTGTTTCGTGCTCTTTGAATTTCTACTTTAAGGGTCTGTTGTATTGATACAGGTGATGAGTGAGACTGACATTGCTTATGGCACATTGTTGTTGTCATCATTTTTTGCTAAGAAGACCATGTTTGCCAGCTTTTAATCCCCCCAAGAATTAGACTAGACTTTAAATTTCAACTAGCAGCACAAAAGTTTATCTTCATCCACTGGGGCTTATCATGCATAGTGGTAGACATGCCTCTGTAACACTTGAAACTCACAGTCACTATGCTATATTTAAAGGTAGGGAATCCCATTTGCATGCCTTAAAGGGGAAGGCTAGTAACTGATCAGTGGGAATCAGTGGAAATGCTGGGAGATGATTGTTGCAATCCTTATGGGATTCATTCAAGAGTTCATTGTATATCTATTGTTGTGTGAAAATGATTTGCTTCAGAATGGTCTCATATTCAAGTAATGTGCAGTTTAATGCTGCCAGGTTAGCGTCCCTGGTCAGTGACGGAGCATTAACCTGCACATTACTTGAATATGTGACCGTTCTGAAGCAAATCATTTTCACACAACAATAGATATACAATGAACTCTTGAATGAATCCCATAAGGATTGGAACAATCATCTCCCAGCATTTCCACTGATTCCCACTGATCAGTTACTAGCCTTCCCCTTTAAATGAAGAGTTGTATAAACACAGTGGTATGTTGAAGAGAGTATCATTTTAGAAACTCCCATAAAGTATTGAAAGTGGAAGGTAACATTTAGTACATTTTTATTGACCGTTAGATTTTGAATTGAATTTTTTTCGGGGCTCACCGTAAATTCCAGTACATTTCTAGGCTACCTTTGCAGACCCATGCACTGCATGTGTGTCCATCATGTATATTTTGTGAATAAAGTTCATCAAAACTTACAAACATTTCTATATAAAAACTTGCCACACACTCTATATATGTTATTACATCAGCTCTTATACTTTTAGATATACAAGATAAAAAATACAGAAGACTGCAACAAAATGGCTTAAGTGTGGCTGACACACAGAACTACTGAGTAGTTGAGTTTTGTGCATTTTTCAAATTGTAGATAACTGTTGACTTCCAAATTTCTAAGCAGTGGCCTAAACAAGTCCACTGAGGTTCATATTTAATGTTTTGCTGCGTTTTAGGAGTTCTGTAAAAGGTATCCCCTACCTTTAATACCTGCTTATCAGTGATTAATATTCACTCACAAAACTGTCACATTAAACTACAAAGTAGCAGGTAATGGGGGATTTATTATTATTTTTTTTTTTGTTTTACATTTATTTTTGTTCACCCTCTAGGTGGTATTATGCAGTTAACTTAAATGACAAGTTCTCCTAATACATGTTTGGATTGAGTGAATGCAGCCATATTAGTAGAACACATCGGTAAAAGTTTGAGGAAAATTAGACTATCCATTCAATAGTAATAAATTTTTGAAGTTTCAGTGCCACCATCACTAGATGAGAAAGCAAAGCACAGTTTGTAATGTCACATGCATGAAAACAATATAAAGGGAATAAGGAAAAAAAAAGAATTCCACAGAATTCCATTTTGAAAAAAGTACACATTCCTTCAACTTGTTGCTGAATGGTACCTTCCCTCCCCCCTTTCTGAAAGAGGCAAGTCAAGTACTCTTCGATTATGTGAAAAAAAAGTGAAAATGTGCTGAATTTGTTATTTTCTTTATATTCTTCTATGCTTGTGACATCACAAGCTGTTGTATTGTAATAATCAGAGATTGTCTCTCTCAATTTCGGAGCCCCTTCTCCACGATGTTGTCGCAGCAAAGTGTTTGATGGATTTAGATTCAGATGCCCAAAAAATGCACATATTTTATGCTTTTCTTAAGTTTGTTTGTGTGGTAACCCTGAGGTTCCAAAGCCACCAAAATTGAATTGATTTACGGCATTACAACATGTACTGGAACTTGCAGGGCATTCAGACGCAAAAAATTTATGCTAGAATGGTATAGCTATACCAAAACGGTATAGCTATATGATGAATGTATACGTCTGAACGCTGACTAACGAAACAACGTATAGCAAAACGACTGTCAGAGCATCGTTTCGAACTAGAACTCGATATGAATCAGCATTCCATTGTATGCATTGTGCATCTGAACGTATGGCGACCATAGAACGGTATAACTGGGCGGGGCTTAATGGGAGCGAGCACGAAAGGTGACCTTGTACCTGTTACTCATGACCATACCAACATGCGCAGTGAGAAACTGCACATCCGGAATGGTTGAAATTTGCGTCTGAACGGTCTATCGGCTATACGATGATTCTTTATATGTTGTTTCTTTATCGAGTTTTAGTATAAACTGGCTTGCGTCTGAATAGGGGGTCGTACGTAATCTAAACATCCAAGGGTGATTTTTGATGTTTGTTTGTTTGTTTGTTCATTTTCCATCTGTGAAGATGGCTGGATAGCCCATATTCAGCTATGTTGAAGCTGGTCTTCCATGGGGTCCAGTTGGATGTGAGGTGGGACCACTTCACCGGGTTAAACACCCTGCTCTTTGCGATGAATGAATGAAGCGGGTTATTTTACGTGCATGAGTTGTTACTCTCTCATACACGGGACCTCCATTTTATGTCCTATCCGAGGGACAAGAGTGTGAGTTTACATGTAGTTTTACTGTACAAACCCGCCTTTCTCAATTGATGGTATAACGCCACCACAAATAATGATTTATAAGCTGTTTTTATATAACTTGATTGTTTGTTTTTAATCTATGGAAGTTTTATTCACAAATTTCACAAGTGGTGAATTTATAAGCCATTTTTAAAAAGTGTTTATGTATAAAAAGGGACTTTTTCACAAAGCAATAGGAACAGATTAGTAAAAGCAAATTGTAGTTGATGGCCTTTTTCGAGGCTTGAAATTTTTGCGAATTGCCACTGGCATCAATGCATTTGTAGGGTAAACAAGAACTTTTGCATGCATTTTGATTTTATGAATCCTGGCTCTTGCAAAATTTGCAAAATTGAAATGCACATTGAAATATCAAGTTTGATGGTTTTTGTTTCAGAAAATGATTGATTTTATTGAATGTTGCGAAAATCATGTATAGTGTAGGGCCTGTGTAGTGTTCTGAAATTACGTGTTTTAGTAATAGAAGAAAAACATATTAATGGCCATGCAGTGGTTCCGACTGCTACACATTTGGACAATTGAGAGAAAAGGCGGTCCTTTATGACATCAACAGCTTCATGTACACCTACGTAGTTTGTGTATCCAATTCTTGGTTCGGAAAGCCACCATCTGTGGATTGCTGTTTGGTAAAATTCCTTGTGACTAGCCAAATGTTGCAATCTTATCTTAGCATCAAATCTTGTCTGGGTTCACAAGCTGATTCGGTTCGATGGCTTATATTGAATGTGTAAATCGTCCGTGACATTTTACATGTTTTTAGTTTGTAGAGTAAAGTTCGAGCAGTCTTCCTTGAATCCGCCTGTTTACGTGCAATTGGATGCGATTAAAGACAGGAAATCTTAATCATTGATGTTTTTGCAATTAAAAATCCGACTCGTGCCATTGAAAAATATTCATTATTTTTGTATAATCTCTTTCTCTAGGTATCTAAAGGCAATTACTCCCTGGGCAATTGCCCCAGACCCTTTCCCTTCCCCTAACCCTAATTCTTATCCTGAACCTAATCCTAACCCTAACCCAAATTCTAACCCTAACCCTAACCCTAACCCTAAACCTAACCCTAAATCTAACCCTAAACCTAACCCTAAATCTAACCCTAAACCTAACCCTAAATCTAACCCTAAATCTAACCTTTACTCTAACTTTGAAATGGGGGGGGGGGGGGGGAGGGGAGGTGAGGATAAAGGGGGAGGGGGGGGGGTAATTATCCTGCCCTGATACATCTTTCTCCATGGTCATTGCTCATAAATCAGCACCTTGATTGGCAGCACTCTTTTCATCAACCTGTCACATTACATTGGCATGCAATGAATTATAAAAGTTTTTTTTTTTTTCATTTCTTCCTATGAGTATTTGTTTTACTTGTAAGGGATGCACATTGAGCATATTGTGATATTGCATAATTCTCATTATGATACGATTAATGCGCAGTAATTCCTTATTTCATGAAAGCCTAATCCATGGAGAAGGTCGTTCAGGCATCTTGGGAGATTTCTGGAGTTCGTTTTTGTCAGGTCTTGACTGCCCTTACTGACGGACTGAGTTTATTCTCACTTTTTTTTTATTGAATTTTTTTATATTTTTTTATTAGGCAATACATGTATCAACGTGCCATAAATTTCACCAGAAATGACACTGGTATTACCCCATAGCCTGACCAAATGGTTCTATCCCAATGTTTCCCAATACCAGCATTAGTCAAGCCTGGTTGATAATGTAGGGCAATTATGTGGCTTGGGTGAGGTTAATTGATAGCCATTTGTGCTGGAGCTGAGAGATCTGCCAACCCATTTCGCTGACTGTTAGCCATGCAGTGGCTTTAAAAAACGATGACCCACCTGCAAAGTGATTTGTCAGGCTGTTAAATCCACCCTTTTCATCAGCATACTCAAATGGTAAGTAATGAGCACCATCGTCTTATTTTTTTTTCTTCCAAACTTTGTTCTACATCTTTTTAAGCAGTGCGCTTTTCGATTGCAGTACCGCTCGAATACACATCGTATGAATGCACGTGCATGTGCACATGACCCTGCGCGTGCACAGCAATCTATAATCCCATATTTGTCAAGATTTGATTGGTATATTTCGATTGACCTTTGCTGTTCATGGCGTTGTAGATGGCTACGAAATGGTCGCTAGGTGCCACGTTTGATGACTTATCACCGCCAAGTGGTCATACATCCTCCTTAATGATCGCTTTTATTTCCACAAAATTTCCCCATCTCATTCATACTGGTAGCCTTCGTTCTTTTTTCCCTGCTCTCTTGCATCCTAATCCTGTGAAACCTGCTCTCCTTGAATGAGAGTTCAGCTGTGGGTGGGCGTGGCAGATACTCTTATGGAAGGGGGAGGCAGGAGGGTGCGGAAAAAATATCCCCTAAATTCCTGTCCTGTGTGGTGGTAGCCCCCCCCCCCCCCCAAGTGTTGGATGTCCATCAGCGAAGTACTTCCAGTTTGATTGATGACCCCTGCCAAGGTGGCCAAGAAATGGAGGAAGAAACAAAAAAACAGGAAGAAAAATACTACCCGATGAATGATGAAAACAGGAATTTTGCTGGCTAAGATTATAACTGATGATTACAGGGTGAAAACAGGAATTTTGCTGGCTAATACCCCTTTCATAAACTCATCCCCCTATTATCCGCATAAGAATAATGCGGACAATTCAATAAAAAATGCGTTCACAAACTCTGAAAATAATCCGCATTATTTTTACGAGCGCCCGTCCTGAAAAAAGGCGGATAATCGTCATGGTGACTGCACACGTCCCTCCTGCGGGAAAGACAGGTGACGTTTGACCGCACCCCGGCAATTATCCGCATTATTTGGGTTTGCGTTCATAAACGCAAAATCTGGTCCCGACGCTGCTATTATGCGGATAATAGAAGGGTCGAAATAATGCGCATTATTCTATTCCCGCTCCGATTTTACGACCAAATGTTGCGGATATTATCCGCATTATTGAGTTTATGAAAGGGGTATAAGATTATAACTGATGATGACAGGGTGGCGAACTGCCCAGGCTGGGCCACACGTTTGTTGCCACTGGTGGAAATGGGCCGTAGGAACAGTGACTGCAGAGGGCAGTAATGATATGTGGGTTTGTTTTGGGTGCAGAAGCAGTGAGCATCAACAGTTTTTAATGAACAACAGTAAATAGAAAAAACAATGTGCAAAAAACTAAAGAAGGAGTACTGTATTGATCATATTAAACTCAGAGGGAAAGTTAAAGGACAGAATGATGCGGTGACTGGAATTGCAAAGTACACTTCACTTATGATTTCCCCCCCCCCCGTTTTCTTAGGGAGGGGCAGAGGGTAGGAAGGGGTAACAGTGCAATAGTGAAAAAAAAAACTTATCTAATTAACTTTCTCATGAAGATTTTTAAAGAACATGTGGAGATTAAGAAACAAGTGAAGTGGTTAAAGCTGATGCATCATTGAAATGAAGATGAAATGAAAGCAATGATGATGCCACTCACTGTAAAGAAAGAGGAACAGATTGGTTGTGAAAGTCAGTCATTCTCTCTCTTTTTTTTTGGGGGGGGGGAGGGGGTAGGGGGTCCAATGTCGTGGAATCATAAAAATAGTCATGTGCTGAGTGCTTTTGTCTGAGAAATGCTGCATAAAGTTCACCATTTCCTAACCCTCTCTCCATTCAAAGACTCCCGTGGAGCTTTTGGAAGGAAGAACTAAAACAGCCTCACAGGCGATTGGTTGATGCCCAGCTATGTAGCAATTCTTGTAAAGTTGCAATTGTTGTCGAGTGCTTTGTGACGCAAGTCCATCATGTGGTTAGGTCTGCTCCCCCCCCATCTCTTTCTCCCACCTCTGATTTTTTGTGCTAATGAATGAGAAATAAATTGCTGCTTTTCACCTTTCCGTGAGGTGAAAATCAGACCAGTCATCAATTAATTTACTTTGATGAAAGAAAAAAAAAAAAGAAATGAAGAAAAGAGCAAATAAAGCCCCAAATCTAGGATGTTTACAAGTTCTGCAGTGCCTGTCTGTGCAAGCGTGTTTGTGTCTGCAAATGTGTGTTTGCATTTGTACCATCATCCATCATCAGCATGCTGCCCCTCCTAAGAACCGATTGACCCTGTTTGATGCCTCATAAGAATGCACCATCCTATCCTTGAATCAACAGGTGTATGTGAATAACATTGTAAAGTGAAACCTTACTTCTCTTCCCATTGAAATCTAGAGGGGTGGGGGGGGGGGGGGAGGGCATTTTGTCATTTTGTCACCTATTCTGTCTTTTTGCTTGCAATGTCCCATCTCTGAAGAAATGATTTTCAAACCTTTTTTATCAGAGACGACCGGCGGTTTGAGGTGGTTTGGGTCTACATTGTAGCTGTGCTGTTTTGGCACACCTGAACTGTGAATGGTGTACATTCTTGAATGACTAAGCTAAATTATGTAGTGCAGAGCTCCATCTTCTTATGTGGTAAAGATTGGTACCAGGAGAGTGTGATGTAGGATGTAGGCCTACTTATTTCTTTGACAAAGAGAATAGATATTCAGAAATTTGTTTATTTGTTTTTCTCGGTGACGGGAAGTCTGGCTAGGGAGGAAGTGGTATTGTTTGCTGTTGTAATTTTTTTAAATAAATTTCAACAAAGAAAGAAAAAAGTAACCGATGTATCATGTACTCAATCCATATTTCACCCCAAGGTGAACTGAAGAGGTCATGAACTGTGTATCAAGTTCAAGGGTTCAACGAATCACACACATTTTTTTTCTTTTTCATCTTGTGACTTCAGGCTGTTAACAAAGAAAGAATTGATTTCTGAGAGTTAGTTTTCAGAGTATTGTTATGACATAGCTGAATTGATATTTTTTTGTGTGTTTGTTGATAAGATGAAAAACACAAAGTCCAGAGAATATTGAGCAAGCACACAACATGTACGTCTTCTGTTCCCTTTGAAAAATTCTGATACACTTGCTATTTACCCAATGAACTGACAACTTGTTGTTAGTCAGCTTTACACAATGTTTTTGATGTTTAGCTTATTGGAACCTAGTTGCTAACTACATTATATGACACCCATCCCCAGGACACCTAATCTTCAAGTTTAAACTTTCAAGCAAGAGTCCCACTCTGTGTGTAAACTGTAAAACCAGAAGAAATGTACATGTATACAAGCAACAATAGTCAGAAGCAAGGTCTTGTGTGAAGATACATCAGTATACAGCACACTTTGGAGCTTGACTGGAAAGCTAAGGGTGAATAAAGTTGATGGAGAAGTCACGCTAACTTTCAAGTTTGTTGATTGTCATGTCCACACGATGCTAACCTAGAGTGGAGACCCTGAACAGCTCATGGACTAAGTGTATACCTTAGAGGCACATGGTCCCGGTGGTTTAGTCAAATGTGTACGTACGGCGCAAGTTTCCTGTAGAGACCTACGCTATCGACTCCTCTTTGGCGCTTATGCTGTGACCCATTTCCCCGAGTCCGAAGAAGTCCGATCCATTGTAGTCAGTGGTCTGATCACAGTTCGGCTCATGATTGGGCTGAGGGGGATGACAGATTTAGCCAACTTCTTTTGTGATGTCATAATAAGAAGCACATACAATATGCACACACCCTGGCATTACTACAGACTGCGTGATGCGCAGAGAAGACAGCGAAGGCAATGTTACTTAGCAACGGCTACGCGCTTTACTCTTGATGACAGCTCAACTTCGGCAATCTTTGTATCAATGTTAATGGTGATCGGCAGTATCATCAACAGCGCCCTCTGCACTACCGGGACTATGCGCCTTTTAGATGTGCTGTGGTTCTAATAATGTGATTAATCTTTGTGATTGCTAACCTTCATGTGTGTCCAGATAGTGCTAAACTACAAGCTAGTCATTGAAGTTTAAACTTCAAGTTAATCTTTAAATGATTAGAAATGTCATGAGAACCTAGCTATGGATAAGAATGGTTTTAAAGCACGCAATTTATGATGCATTTTCTTGTGTCTGTGACAAGCTATGTGTAGACTTGGATTTTTTTTTTTTTTTAAATGATAGTTTTTTGTGATGGATACAGCTGACTTTTACATTTACCATTACACCCATCACAACTAGGACAGTATGCCACACTGGTCTCCCTTCATAGGATGATTTACTGCTGCTGTGTGAATAGAAGGGTCAAATGAGGGTTGCTGTATGGCAATAGCTTACCCCAAAATGAGTAGAAATGACCAGTCTAAGGACATAAATTAGAGTTTAGAGAAACATGTTTCTTTAGGAGGAAGTCCATTATGTGGGGAAATTATGGCCCCATTATGTGCAATGGGCCTGATTTGAGTCACTTTGTTTACAATCAAAAGTAACTTCCAAGCCATCGCCCCCCCCCCCCCTAGTGAAACTCTTCGGGGGGGGGGGGGGTTTTAGTGTAGTTTAGGATTCTTGGGATTTTTCGTTTCGAAGACATTCTTGTCCTTTTCACCATCAATAAGATATTTAAGGACTCTGTATGGTTTTCTTCTTTAATTTGACTTGTTTGCTGTAAATGATCATCTGTCAAGAAAAAAAAAAGCTAGAAATTATCTAAACTTTAAGATATCAGATGATTGAATAGCCTGCACATAAAAATCTCTGAGGTTTCAGAATACAACTGCAAAGTAATCCCACCCAGTGTCATACATCTGTCTGTGTGGTGGTGGTTCTGTCTGTACATTATTCCAGAAGGTTTTTTTTTTTCTCTCTCTGAATTTGTTTTCCATCTTGCTAGTCTGCATGAGTGAGGAGACATTCTGATAAAAATGTGATGAATATATGATTTTCTGAACTCGGCCACGTAGAAACACATTTGCCATGTGTTCAGGAGAGTGCCAAAAGACTTGTGTTTCCCGAAATGTAATCAGTGATCAGCCCTTCTACAAGCCAGGCAGACATGTGGAAGTGCTAGCAGATGTAATAAACATGACAACATGAACATAACGTGGCATGCATGTTGCCCAGACCATGAGATTGCCAACCTGGAAGATATTCTGGTGGAAGAAAGTTAAGATAGGTTGAATCAACAAAATCACTGAGGAAATCTGTATTACTGTTAAAACAGGAATCTCCTTTAGTATACATATCTGTTTAATCAACAAAATCACTGAGGAAATCTGTGTACTGTTAAAACTGGAATCTCCTTTAGTATACATTTGTAATCTACTTAATATTGCCACATTTCGTAAAAGTTTTTCTTCTAGCTTCCCACCTCCTGCATGGAGGACATTATACGGATGTGCCGATGGGATTAATACGATGTAGGCCTACTGTATGTGTTCGTAAATTGTGTTGTGTGTGTGATGTTTGTGTACATTTGTGTATGTGTACATAGCATCATGTGGGTGTGGGATAGTTGCTTTGGATGGTGGTTTAAAAGCGTTCTCAAGTTTTTATTTTATTTTGGGCCGTCCTTTGAGTGCCTAAGTATAACAACCAGATTTTATCAGTTTGGCCTGCTGCGTCTAGCCTCGGGAGATACTGTTTGCCACGTTGGGGCCGGGGAAGAGAATGGGTCTCTCATCGGGTATGTCATACACAAAGGAGTAATTCTCCCCTTTTTCTTTTCTTTGCGGGACACGGAATGCTTTTCTTGCCATCTTATTGGGAGCAAAACATGCCGAATAGAATTAGAAACCCATCCTTTGTGCCACAACGCGGTCACAAGCAAACACAAAGAGATAGAAAATAAAGAGAAAAAGAAGGTTTAAAGAAAGAGAGAGAGAAAATAAAAAAGAGAGCTCGTGATTCTGTGTAATGGCATTCAGCCCACAATGTGCTACGTGCTGAATCAGAGGTACTAATCCCAGCCAGTGTTTTGGCAGGATTTCATTTTTCTGTCTATGACATATGACCTTTGACCACCCTTCTTCCCCTAGCAGTAACATTCGGCTCCAGAAGGGGCTGTTCACAGTACATTTTATGTCTTCCCCCTTCAGTTCTTTCTTTTTTATCCTCTTGTCCTCTTGGTCTGCCTGATTTCCAGTCCTTGGGATGAAATCTCTATGGTGTAAATGTGTCTACACTTCCTTCCTCTCTCTACTATTCCTCCTCTTAACTGACATAATGTATCTGTAATTCTCTCCACTTTTTTCCTCTCTCTACCCCGCCCCACCAACCCCACCCCTCCTGTCTTTCATTTTGACCAGTGTTTTGGGTGGAATGATGTGGGTCAAATCATTTCCTAACCATGCTCAAAAATCGTTTTTGACTGGAGCAGAAATTTGTGAGGAATGTCTGTGTTGGCTTGGACCTGACCGACCCTAGGACCGACCCGAGCTTGGATTCTCTCCGCTTTTTGTGCACGTAGAAATCGTTTCCATGTGGTTTACCCTGTGATGCCCCTTCAGTCCCCCAGTGTGTATGTAACTTCTTATTTCCTTTTTGCGTGTGTAAGTGTGGGAAGGCACACTACGTGACGAGGAAAACGTGGATATTGTCGGTACATGCAAAGACTCAGAAGTATTCTCTTCCTAAAGAATGTTTAATCCTTTTTTATGATATCCTGTCTGTCTGGAATTCATTTTGCATTAGCTGACCAATATCATGTGAATCATTTCTTTAAAATTTCTTTCCTTCAACATATGGATAAAAGAAATTTGTTCTAATTATGGAGTAACTGTGCTTTGTGAGCAGAAGTGGAAATGAAAATGAAAGAAAAACAACAACTGCAGGGACTGCGTCATCATTCACCTTGTAGCCTGAAAAGACTGAAAAACTTAACAATAAAAGAATCTTCCTCAATTCTGTACGTAGGAGTAAGAACTTTTATAAATGTGATGCCATGTCAACAGTATTAGCAAATATACATTATCTATGTTCATGCCCCCCATGCCATCCTTGTACCTTTAAGCCTTGCAAAGAGACTAGCAGGAGCTTTAGTCTGTATCACATCTGTCACGACGGATGTCTGGCGTATGTAACATTAGTGCTGACATTACCACGGCCGACTGGCAAGCCAAACTAACAGTGAAGGGTAGCGCTTTCAGCTAATGTACATCGTGATCCTGATGTGGAGTTGCCATGGATACGCTCTACCCCACCTTCATTTCATCCACCCCTGGTTGAAAGTTCAGACGTAAATGACCGCCACAATTAGAACTTTGCGGTGTGAGACTGTCAGTGCCCTTCCAGTGCCTGTCAGCATACCTTTTTACCTGCCAATTGTGTTCGAGCATGACTCGGCAGGATAGTCATTGTCTTCTCAGAAGATGCAACTTAATCCATCAATCATGTCGCCCAATTTCAATTTGGAATGTCGAGGGGGTTTGGTGGAGGAGATTTAATGACATACTTCACTCCAATGTGATATCATGCACTTACATAGTGCAGCCATTTCACTAGTAATGTCCTAATGACTGGCTGCCATGTAAAATGCATACAAATGTAAGTCTGCATGGAGCATGGAACTGTTCCAGGAACCTGGTCTGAACCCAGTAGGGATGTACAGTATGCTTGCTGTCCAACTAACAGGCGGCATACCACAGGGTTGTTAAAACCAGTGACATGCCAAGTTTATGGTACATGTATGTAATTATCATAAGTTGGCTGTAGGTGTACTTGGATTGGTGTGTGAGGTAATTTATATTCACATCTGTATTTAACAAGAAAAGTGTAAATGTCTAGAAATAATTCCATGAGCCAGTCCATAAAGAGTGTACAAAATATCTATGTCATCTTTTCCACTTTTGTACAGCATGTAAAGTCTATGAAGCAGCAATTTCAAGAACACAATTACTTTATAAAGAAGCATTTAGATGTTCCCATGTGACTCACACTTAATAGTTTATCTTTTTTGAGACTACCAGACAGAATGGTGTCAACAGTGGCACATGATCTGTGTGCATAGAAGGAATTTCATAAATTTTAATTTCTGATTGGTTGATTGTTCAAATTCATGTATTTTTCCCCTCATCCACACTTACATGTACCTGCAAACTATGTTTATAAATTATGTTGATGGAAAAGACATGATCAGAAATTCACTGTAGGTCATATCAATTTATTAAATCAAATCCAAACATTATATGTAGGAACAAGTTCATAAAATTTTACCGTCATCTATCATTTCACAATTTAGACACAATACCCCATAATACATTGAAAATAAATATCATGTATAAAGTCAAGATATTCCTTTGAAGACAAGGATTTTGATGTATGACCTAACACCTTCAAATTAAAGAGAAAATGTGGACATTTCTCATAAGATTAGAACTGCTGGTAAAGTTTTCATCTCTCTGTGTGCAATATTGCCAATATCATGATCTGAACACTTTTAATAAATGAATTATACTGTGCAAAAACAAACCGAATCATAAACTAGCTGTTAGTCACAAGGTCAGTTGAATACCAGCAAGACAAGTTGAGATGAAAAGTATGGTGATTCCATGAAGTGTCCAACCCTATTTCAGTGGCTGTGCACTGTCGAAACTTTCTCTGAACTTTCTGGAGAGGCTATCTCAGTCCTTGGTTGATGTCATCTTGGTGAACAGCATCACTTGCTTAGCCGACTGATAACAGGGTACATCAAAATCGGTATCTCAATAGGTATGATGACAGATGCTTGGATGGCATGGTGCTGGTAGTGAGGTATAGTATAGTGTAGCCCAGAACTCTGTTACCATAGGATGTGGTTTTGGTACTACTGTAAGAATGAAACTATACACATTCTGCTGTGTCCCTACAGGATAGTTCCTTTATTCTGGTTTCGACTGGTGACACAATTCCTTCATAGAAGGGATACCAGCATATTACACATGGTTGTTTCATTCATAACCAAAGAACAATGAGGATTCATTGGACTGTTGCTGACAAGTGTTTTCCTTGTTCTTATTTTCCTATAAAGTCTGTCTTTTTAGATCCTTTCATTCCATTATAGTGTCAGAATATCAACTTGCCACGTGGTTGAAAGAGGAAGGGAGAAAAGTATGTGCTAGTTCATCCCTTGTTTTGGTGGCAGGTATAGATTTTGCTTATTATTTTCATGTGATACAGGACTGCTCAATACCAATTTTTTATTCCTCAATCCCAGGCCACATAACATATTTGACTGATAAATCCTTTTTACTAGAATTTCTCTCTTTCTCTCAAATGTATGGCAGCCCTATCTAATGTGGGTTCAGCCTGAGCAGTTCAAGGAGCCTGAGCAGTTCAAGGAGCTCTTAATGACCCACCTTAAAATCACACCTTGTGATTAAGCCCACACCCCTCCTCTCATCATGCACACAAGTTGTATTCATCTTCGCGATAGGCTGCAGTTTATAGCCCTTTGAAGATTATAGAAGAAGAAGAAGAAGAAGAAGCCCCCAAACCAAGCATTGTCTTTTAAATCACAGTCAAAACTTTTGAAGCGAGGATGTGTTCATACTGTAGCAGATGTGAGCAGAGGAAAGAAGAGGAATGATGAAATGTTGTAAGATCAAAGGTGCAGAATGTTGATGCTTTCTTTCTCATTTACCTGTTTGTTGTTTTGGTTATGTTTTTGTTTGCTTGTTTGTCTGTTGTTGAAACCATGTGAATAGTAGAGATAAAGTATTAGGATGAAATGGATACTGAGAAGTCTGTTGAGATCTGTCAATGAGGGTTGGAACCTAGGGGGTTGGCAGGGCGAATCCTTAGGGGAAGATTAGGGCAGCTGGGACTGTCAGGTTTTGGTCAGGCTTGTGGCTCTGGTACACAGGCCCATGGGTCAGAGAGGTAAGACGGGGATCTTGATTCTTTGCTGCATGCCCCACCCCTTTTCTGCACCTCCTGTTTTTAATGATGATCTGTATCATTCATTTCTTTCTTAATCAATATGCTGCAGTAGAACTCTTGAACTCACTGTCTAGATACTTTCTACATTCTTTGGTCCCCACACTAACTTGTTTCATTTTCATTTATATCCTAGAGCTGTGCTTATTTGATAGTTTAAAAACACATCTTTATTCCTTAAAAATACACACAAAAACTCCAGTATTGCAATATGAGGAGAGTTGGTACCCCTTGGCAACCAGGACAGGCTGCCTTGAGTGAACTCTCAACATCTCACAATGCATTTTAGACATTTTGTGTGCAGTAGGGCATCAATGGTAATAACAGGGTTTATGATGATGGGGCCTTGTTCTTTAATATGTGTTGATTGTCATATCAGTTGAATGGGGTGTTTTTTTTCCCCTCTCTCTCTCTGTCTTTTTCTGTCACCCACCCATACACGTACGCACATCACCTTTTGCAGAGACAGTTTTTTATGCCTCCGCCACGAAGTGGTGCCGGAGGCATTATGTTTTCGGGTTGTCCGTCCGTCCGTCCGTCCGTCCGTCCGTCCTTCCGTCCGTCCGTCCTTCCGTCCGTCCGTAATGAATTTTGTGGACAAGGTAACTATCGAAACCTGTTGAGGTATCCTAATGAAACTTGGCATGTATGTGTATTAGGGGGTGAAGTTGTGCCTATCAACTTTTGGGTGCACATGCTCAAGGTCAAAGGTCAAAAGGTCAAGGTCAAATACATAAAATTTCACTATTTCCACCATATCTATTGAATGCCTGAAGATATTTTCTTGAAACTTAGTGTATACATGTTTTACCCAATTAAGATTCTCTGGTGAAAGTTTGGGTCATGAGGTCAAAGGTCAAAGGTCAAAAGGTCAGGGTCAAATACATAAAATTTCACTATTTCCACCATATCCATTGAATGCCTGAAGAGATTTTCTTGAAACTTAGTGTATACATGTATTACCCAATTAAGATTCTCTGGTGAAAGTTTGGGTCATGAGGTCAAAGGTCAAAGGTCAAAGGTCAAGTAAAAATATTAAAACTTCTTTTTTTTTCTCCGTACCTTGGAAAATTGTTCAAGGTATCTTCATGGAACATAGTATATACATGTACTGACTAGAAGTGATTATCTAGAGAATGTAGGGTTCATGGGGTCAAAGGTCAGGGGTCAAAGGTCAAGTGCAAGACTTCAAAATTTTACTATTACCCTCATATTTATGCAATGCCAGCTGGGTTATTTTTTTACACTTGGTGTATTCGTGTGTAACCTAATAGAAATTCTCTGGAAAGGTTTTTTTTTTTTTTCTCTTTTTGCCTCAAAGGTCAAAAGGTCAAAGATCAAGTGAAAGTGCTGAACTAACTTTTTCCTCCATATCTCGGAAGTGGCTCAAGTTACCTTGAAACTTAGTACATATTATGCATGTTCTACCTGAAAGTAATTATCTTATGAATTTTAGGGTCAAGGGCCAGATGAAAATGGTAACAATTTACTATTCAATTCAGAAATTGCACTTTTTCTCCACACCTGTACCTTGAAAATTACTCAATGCCTAAATGTATGAATGGGTCAAAGTCAAGTTAAAGTCCTTAAATCCCTAGATACATGCTCTCCTATTCATCCAATTAAACCTACGTCAAGAAAGGTGAACATTCAACACATTTGTGACAAACTTGTCATTCCAATATTTTGCCAATTTTGTGAAAATGTAATCACACAGTGTCCACATGTACTATCTAGACCTATTGGGAAAATCATGCATTATGGCGGAGGCATACCAGTCGCCAAAGCGACATTTCTAGTTTCTTTTTCTGTTTTTTTTTCCTCCCAGATGGGCCCAGAATTGACCTTGTCATTGTAAATGCCAAAATCACCATGAAGGTTTTCAACTTGATGCAGGTATAAAGTTTGCAGCTGTTCTTCTTGTTTGTAACTAGCCACAAATCTTAGTGTTCAATCAAATGTTTTCCTCCCCTAACTCCCCCCTTCCCACTTGGATTGATATTATTGTATATTAGTGGTTGATTTTGCCACAGACCAAACTAGTTTTTGTTGGGGGGGGGGGGGGTGGGGGTGAGTGGGGAATTGGGAATTTTTATATTCTGGCGTCAAGTTGTTATGAACAGTATTTCTTTTGTTTTAGGTTGTTTGTATTTTTTTTTTCCTTTTTTTTGGGGGGGGGGAAGAGGGTTTGGGATTGTTGGGATTGCATGTTCTGTCTGCTTTCTGGGATGCTAAATAGTGTTTGAGTTTATACTCTCAAAATCTACTTCTGTCAGAAATGTGTCCGATGTTCAGAAGTACGTAAGCATTGGAGTTGGAATGATTTTTGCTCCACAGCTCTAATCCGTTTTGGGATGTTGAGGTGGTGGTGTATTAACCTCATGTTTCCCCTCATGTTTTTCTTACTTTTGTCCTGTCAGTTAGGGGAGGTGATACAAAACATGGAACAGACATCTACCTCATTTTTCTTTTTTCCTCTTTTTTTTCTGGGTAATTTGTCCTCTTTCTTTCCTTCTTTCTAGTTCATCATTCTCATGTGCATTTAAAAATGTCCTTACACTTGATGACTTGCTAGTGTGATAAAATCTATGAAATTTTGATCGTCATGTTGATAAAACGAGAATTTAGGTCATGAAGACTTCATACATAGGTCCTACATATAAATCAACATACACACACGCTTTAATACACATGTACAGTATGTCTGTGTGTATACATACATAAACAGGGTCTTTATTATGTATATGCAACATTTAAAAATACAGAATTTTACCATATCTACATATGTATGAACCTTTTTTGCTGTTTGCCCAAAATTAACCCAACAAGAAGCCAAAATAGCATTAATTTGTCTATGTAATTTTGGATGGAAGATGTGAAAATTGTGCTTATTCATTCTTACTTATTGAAATTATGCCTCCATCAAAATATTAACTGCCTGTGTTTTTGACGAGTAGCATGCCCGCCATTTTATATTCCTCATCGTGGTTATCATTCTCCGAATAATTCCATTCTCCTGAGTGTGTGTCTGGGGATTTTTCATCTTTTCTTTTTCCAATGTCTTTTTATCTCGCCTGATCTGAATTTTCTCTGTACTTAACATAGTCAGCTGTGTCTATGATAACAAACAGTTTTTGATCCCGGGATGATGCATTCCAGATTTGTCCCAGTTAGAATCTCTCTGTCACAATGGATGAACTTGTCCCACTAGAGGCTAGAGATGTATTATAGGCACATGGAGGAATAGGACCTCAGTCAACACCTGTAAAAGTAACAGAAATCCGTGCCAAGCAACTCGCCATGTTTCTCCTATAAGAGTGTTCTCCCATAGGCCCTTCTACTGCCTTCCATGTTTGATGCAAGTATATGTGTGGTGCAATCCAGTGGAAATGGGAGATAACCTCCCTTCCAGGTTTTTGGACATTTTCTTTCTTTCTTCCTTTCAAATTGTCAACATCATGTTCTGGATTATATTTTCTAAAGTAGTTTTGTTTGATTAGACTTCTCTGAGCCTCACCTTGCAGACAGTGGATATCTTCATTTTTGTTTCGAATACAATTTGTGTGTTTTCAGGTAGATAAGATATTTGAGGAGACAAAATTATATAAGATGTGAGCATCTATTGTTTCTGGACAAGAAGGTTTGTAATATTGTGTACAACTTTGAAAGTAGTAGGATTTATGTGTTACCATTCATGTAGCCTTGAATGATCATTTGATTTTGTGTGCTTTTACTGAAAAAAAAAACAATAAACATACAATGCATCTCAAATGATTTTGCTACAAAGTTTTTTGCAGAAGAAATTCTAGGTTGCACATACACTGCAGTGTTAGAGAGGGGACTCTAATGTGTTATAAATTTCTGTGGAGTGTGTCAAAAAAATGCCCCCTTTGTATTCAGTCCTATTCTTGTGGGAAATGAAAAAGGAGAGAGGAAAATAATAGATTCAAAATCTTTTGATAAGAAGGGTGAAAAAGTGAACATATTTTTGTAGCATGTGGGAACACTGGATCATACTGAATTCTTTCTTTTCTTTACACGAGAACATAACTGCAGCCAGGGAATTGCTGATTGGCAACATAACCTAGGAAGTATTTATCCACACCACACAACACCCGCGATGTTGAAAGAACCGCCTTTTCCCTGCCCCTATTTCTTTTTGCCTTACCCTGTTTGTCTTTTGTTTTTTCCATGTGTAGGCTGGATAAAATCTTGGCGTACCAATTTGTGAAAACATGAGTGAAGGATGTTGTTCCTTTATTTTGATGTATTTTGAGAAAATCTTATCGCGTTAAAATCAACTGGGGCATGAAATCAGGTTCGATGTCATATGTGTCGCACATATCGGCTAAATTGATGATACCTGTAGGACATAACATGTGTTCTTATTCAACTGGTGTGGATGGGTGATTCTGATTTTAGACCCTAGCAATTTTTTCATTTCTTGTTTTTTTTTTCAATTTTTGCCTGTAAAGCACATCCTATCTATTGTTTTGTTATCTTTTGATTTGCCTGCAGTGCTACACGTGTAGATTTGATTTTCTACAGAATGCATTGTAGTTTATGTGATACTGTTATTTTTCTACTTTTCAGCACTTTTCAATTGTATTTTCTAGGTTAAAGGGTATGTACAGTTCTAGTCGAGGTGAGAATTTTGCTTTTAACGTTTTGCGAGATATTCAGAAAGCACTCTATGAGATGTCAAAGATCATGCAATTCTAAGGGGTATCAAAAGTTTATTTGATGAAAATCGGTTTTGAAATGGCTGAGATATCCAAAAACAAGGTGAAACAAAGAGATCCTAATAAAGGTGGGGCATGTCGCCTTTTATTATTATAATTTTTTGGATATCTCAGCCATTTGAACACCAATTTTCATCAAATAAACGTTGAATCCTTTTTAAAATTACATGCTCTTTCATATTTCATGAGATGTTTCTCACTATCTCACCTAAGAATGTTCAAAACATGAATCCCCACCTCAACCAGTACTGTACAGTCCCTTTAAATGAAAGTAGCATTGATGGGTTCTCCTTTTCTGTACCAGAGGTGATATCATGGAAAGGACCGTTAGCCCCGAACAACAAATTGGGCACTGCTTTTGTTTTTTAAAGTTCTAAATATCTGTGTTCTGTAAAATTTCTCAAAGATTGTTTTGAACCATAATAATTTAATAATATGTAATATGTTAGCATATTGAAGAAATATCATACAAACATCAAGCAAAAAATAAAAATTCAAAATTTGACAAAAGTTTACTGATCTCAAATGTTATGTTCTTCAGCAGAAGAGGAAGATGAAATATCACATGTAATGATAAAACCAAGATGCTTACTTCTTTTTATCAAAAAATGTCCTTGCCCATTTTAATCCACAGAGCTTTTAAACTCCTTAATTGTTAGAAGAGTGAATTGCAGATTAGTCGGTATGTTTGATCTACATTGTAGTTTGTACCAAAGAGTGTGTGATAGCTCTTTAGGTGCACTAAAGTTACCCAAATCCTTTGTTGTTGTTGTTGTTGTTGTTGTTGTTTCGTTAGTCAATATGATCACTGTGATTTAAAGAGTGACAGTCCACTCCCATATTTAGTTTGACCTTAATGAGTAGAGTGAAATTAAACAAAACAGAATGGTAAATGAAGTTCTGACTAAAAAAGGATTCCTTTTAATGAAAGTTTAACAATTTCCTCCCAGAATACTGATAATTTGTAACAGTCACAGTAATGTTGAATGAGGTGGTCCTGTCGAGTGCCCCAGTTAAACTTGCACACAGATAGCAGCACTCTTCTTTGATATTTGACATCTGAGTTAAAAAAAAAAGAAAAAAAAAGAAAAATCATCATTCATATTGGCTTTGTACTGGAGTACAATGCATTAGCAGTGGTACATGTACACGTAACTTCCTAATAATGATCAATATCACCATTTTTTCAAAACTTGTTATACGTTTTTGTAACCTTGAAATTCACTCAGTTATTGTTTTTTCCAATTCTGATGAAACTTCCTCTGCTCCGTTGGTTGGTTGGTTGGTTGTTGTTGTTTGCTTAAAAAAGTCCTAAGTAATGTTAGGGATGTAGACATGTTTTAATCTCCTCTTTATTCCTTTTAAAATGCAAGTGGTTTAGGGATTGCATCGGTCATGACAGGAGTTATTTCATATATAGTGAGGGATGAAGACATGCAATTTTGTAGAAATATGAGTAGAGCATGATTATGTGTTGTTTGAAGGTTTGTTTGAAGAGCATGATTGCATACAGATGTTTGTAAACACAAAAAGGATCTTAAGAATGCAGTAGGTAAGTAGGCATGCTGAGTTAAACTTTACCTATGTCAGGCTTCTTCACACTTAAGTCAGAGAATGATAGAACATTAGTAATGTACATGTTCTTAACCCGTTGAGGACGGTTTGATTTTGCTACAACACGCATTTCCCATAGACACCTGCCCGAGTATACTCGGGACTCGTCCTCAACGGGTTAAAAAGATATTGATAAAAAAAGAAAGTGAGATTTAGCATAGAAAGAGAAGAAGAGAGGGAAAGGGAAAGGATGAGATAAAATGGGAGGATATAGGGAAAGAGAATGAGAGGGAGAGAAAGAAAGAGAGATGAGCAGAAAAAAAGAAGTTAGAGATAGGAGGAACAGAGAGAGAGGGAGAGAGGAAAAGAGGTAGAGGGGCAGAACATATGATGCCTGTACCACTGCATGGGTACCATACAAACATACAGTTGTGCCCCCTATGGCCCTCTTCTGTACCCCAATAATTCAGAGCCTGTTGAGTGATTCTAAGTTTGAATTTCTACCATTGGCTGGGGTTTCGTCTTTCTCTACGTGATGCTGCGCAGAGGTCACACCTGTGCCATCCAGAGGGGTGTCTTTGTACCCCTTCTTCTCCTCCTCCTCTTGTCTTTCTGCCCTTACTCGTTCTTCATCCCTCTGCTTATGTCACATTTGGACAAGCTCAGCTGCTTACACACCTAAGTCGCGCCACGGGACTGCCCGCATGTTGGTGGAGTATGTTGTGCGTTATGTCGGGTTGGGGTTAATGCTCAATTACTTGCCACGTAAGTAAGGTAGGCGAGGGACTGGATGGCTGGAGGCGGTTGGGAAGCGCCGCTGGTGGTTGGGTTGGTGGCATCTCGGTCCTACCATTAAGAGAAAACTTCTCGACCAGGGCAAGGGAGAAAATGTCTGAATCCATACTCTCAGAACTTGAGCTGATAATTGGCACCTGTCAATGTTATTTACATGATGGTGAATCCTTTTTGTGTGTGTCATTCTCTTCATGTGATGCCATCAGAGAACAAAAAGATGGTCTAAAGTTCGCAAAGTTTGGGACAGTCCTAAATCCTTGGCTTTGACCATGTTTCCTCCTTTGAGAAGTGATGAATTCTTCCTTCTTGGTGGTCTACAGATTACTACGGGTAATGACTTCAAGTCAAAAACTGTTCCTTCTTTATGGGAGATTAGGGATAAACAGGGGGTGCAAAACAGCTTCAAACTGATTGGATCAAGATGTAAGGGTGGATTTAGATCAGGGGAATACAATGGTAAGCTCAGTTAATGCAGGACTTGTGTTAGAAGTGAGCTGTAAACTGCTTTTCATTCTTTCCATGATTTACGTTCCTCCATCGTGTAAAACTGGGTAGAACATATGTCAGATTTTTACTGATTTTGAAGAGAGCTTGTAATGTGAGGCCAGCTTCATCTTGTGCTCAGCCGAGTGTTTCAAACCGTTGAGAAACTTGTTTGTGGTGGTTGTTCAGTCATGCTCAAAAGAGGGCGACATACTGAAATACAGCTCAGGGACATTTGCCCTATGTATGCAGAACATTTTTTTTTTTTTTTTTTGGTTAGGTTACCATTGTGTTGAAAAGAATGCACTAAATTAAAGCCACATGCTATTTATACTTGATGTGTATGAGTGACCCCACAAAAATCAAGTTATATAATTTATATCCTAGTGTATTTCTGTTTTACTGAATAAAATAATCTTTCTTACTCTGTCATCTCATGATATAGAGAGAGACTTCCTGAAAAGTCTCTCTTTTTAAAAAATTCTTTATGGAAATGAAGTACATGTAGCCATCAAACTTGTTCGTGCTTAATGATGCTACCTGGTTGTTAGAACTCAACATCCTACATTTAAGAGTAGATATCCTTTGGTGAACTTGACGAGGTATCCAACAGGAAAATAAAGAAAAGGGGAAAAGAAAAAGGAAGAGGATGAGATGAAGAAGAAGAAGAAGAAGAAGAAGAAGAAGAAGAAGAAGAAGAAGAAGAAGAAGAAGAAGAAGAAGAAAAGGAGGAGGAAGAGGAGGAGAAATTCTATTATTCTTTAGATGGAAAAACTTGACCTCTTTTTTCATTCTTTTGAGAAGCTTTTGCAAGGGTCTGTTGATTGTCCAGAGTCAACCTAGCAGGCTGGATTGTAGACCCCCAGGACAAACCAGCCATTCAGAACGATATGAATTCACCTGTTGGGGGAAATTACTGCAACAACTCAAACAGAAATTAGCAATTCAGTAGTGTGCGTAGGGGATCAGTGTCAGTGAACAAGTTTGCTCAGTGGCTCGGTTTGATGAGATAAGTCTTCAACATGGTATGTAGAGTGTTGCTAGGGAAGCTGGTCCAGGGAGGTGGTTCCACCTCCCTGGCTGGTCCAAGAAAGCCAGATGACAATCTTTTTAAGACCTTCAAAAGATTCCTTGGAGATTATCTGGGTAGAAAACCGATGTTTGCAAAGCTTATCGCTGTGTGTCCAGTCTGCCAGGGGCTTAGGCAGCAAAACACCTCTGTGTTTGTGTGCTCGCAGATCATTTGGACTGTAATTAGCATGCATATGTTTGTGTGAAGAGAGGTTTCAGCAGCAAAACACCTTTCTGCTTGTCTACCTGTGAAACATGTTAGAGTAATTAGCAAGTATTTGTATGTGTGTGTGTGTGTGTATTCAAGGTGTAGGTATCTTTGAATTCCTTTGTGTACTCTTGCAGTTTGTCACAGTTATCACAGTACTTAGAGCTTTGAACCTGAGGTAAGACTCTTTGCTACTTCATCCTACTGTTACTGACAAAAATCCAATGATGTTTCAGCCACTGGTATAAACTCCAAGAGGTACAATGGTAGCAGTCAACAGCAGACACGCCATTTGTATGACACCTGAGAACAAGGATAGGCCGCAGAACCACAAGACGTTAAGGAGGAAACGAAAAACCAGGGGGGTGCAATTTCATCAACGTTTGTCAGCGCTGACAAGTTGTCATCGCTGACAATTTCAGCAAAATCCTTGGTTTTGATTGGCTGAGATGCTCTGGTCACTGACTGTTACTATGGTGATTGTCAACGATGACAACTTGTCAGCGCTGACAAACGTTGATGAAACACCCCCCAGTTTACTGTATTTCTCGAGTGCCACGTGTTAGATCTCTATCTCTCCAGAAAACTTGCCAACAAGGTGGGTTTCCTCAAACAATTTCATGAATACATTAATTTGCTGTTATATGCATTGATACATTCATGACACTAATGATATCATGAACATTCTTCAGTATTAATCAACAGGCAAGTAGTGGCAGTTTGCATGAGAATACTTAACACTCTCTCAGAGAAATGTATCAAAAATTAGATGTATATATGTGGATTAAGATCATAAATATATCTAGATGAGATGGAGAAAGTGTGATTTCTAATTGGCCTTTTGAAACATTGATTATGGATGCCGTATAACCAGAGTATACAGTATGTAATTCTGTCAGTTTGTTGATGAATTAAATGAAATGATTCAAACTTCTATTTTGCTTCCTAATTCATTTATTGTAATTACACTGCCAGGTTCAAAACTAATCCAGAATCTTTGTTTGCTTCTAGCTTTCTGATGGAAACAAACAGAAACAGAAACAAAACAAAACAAACAGCAACAAAGATTGACTATGCGAGTAAACTGGCCCATTGGGAACGAGTGGTATGGGCTTCCCTGTAAAGCTTTAGACACTAGAGGGTGCTATTACTGTTCCCTATTCGGGCAGTCAAGAAGGAGGTTTTTTTTTTTTTTTTTTTTTTCAGGGAGAGATGTGAGTCAAGGTCTCATTGTATATTCACTGATAGAGTTATTGTTGAATGAGTACTATACCTCAACTCCTATTCTTTATGCTTCATAGTGGAAAATATGAACAATTTTTATTTGTACTATGTGTATTCAAAGAGAAATTTTGCAATAGCAGCATTTTGGTAGATAAAAGGCATACTGAGAACTACTGAAGATGAATGATTTCATAGTGCTAGCTATCAAGTGTTACTTAGCACTTTGTAATGCTATCCAAATCCTTTACCTGTATCACATGGATAGACTTTTGGATTGAAGTGTAAAGAAAATCAGATCCACATGTAATACTAGTAACTATGATTCAGTTGTTGTAAAAATAAAGGTAGGAAAAAACCCCAACAGAGAATGGCACAAGTTCTATAGGTATTTGCCCAAGGCAAAGCTAACTGTGAAAAAGAAATGGTCATTAGCCACTAAACTGTTTTTTTTTTCTTTCCTGTTCTTGTTGGCTGCTTTATTGTTGTCAATTTCTGTGTTTGAGAAGAGAAATATGTATAGAATGAATCCGTGGATTTATAGGAGAATGGTTGATGCAAAAGCCTTCAGCAAACATTTGTAGTTGTGACTGCTGTGGATGAGACGATTTCTATGTCCACACAATGCCCCTCATTACAACAAAAATGTAAATGAGTGGGACTGGAGGTAGAATCACCTTATTCCTACCATGTCGAACGATTACATTTGGTGTCTTTGCCCTCTGCAAGTGCACTGCCAGCAGTTTGGAGTTGCTCATGCTTGTCGTGTGTACGTGAGTTATCATCATGAGGCAAATGTTTTTGTGAGATTTGTGTCAGGTTTAATGAACAGCTAATTGAGACGATCGTCGATGCATTGTTCAGCGGCAGTTGTGTCTCGCCCAGCGTGTCGCACTGGAAAACCACTGTCCTCATGTAGGTTATGATTCTTATCGCAGATGGAGAAAAGAAAACTAGGGCTGTGTTGAGAAGCAAGGTGTGGAGAAGAAAAGCTTGTTTTTTGGGTCTTTGGACGATCACAAAATGCTCTGACTGTCGTCATGGTTTGCTTGATTCCATTGTGATTGTGTTCCTTGTAACAAGAGTCATGATGAACTGTGCTCCTCCTCAACAATTAGCCAACACCATAGGGAGATGTAATTTGCATAACAATGGATGACTACAACTTGTTTTCCTTTTTCTTTCTCCCTTTTTAATAGAGCGAAGTTTGGTTGTTTGTATGTACAGTTTGCGAACAGCCAGAACACTTGAATCATCGTACGAAGGGTGGGCAGAAAAGCTGAAACTTTTTTTTTTTTTTTTTGAGGTTCCTAACCAGCTCCCCTTTCTTACTCACTCCGATCACTGTGTCAACTTCTGGGGAGCTCAGCAAATATAGATATCTTATCCCTGCTTTGCGGGCATTCATGGACAAAAGATGTCAGGATGAATGCAGTGTGTGTACAGACAGTTTTCTCTGGAATGTATCTGGCTGCCTTGCAAAACTTGACGTCACTTTCATCGCACAAGCGAGGGATTTCCAGCAGTGAAATGTAGTGCATCGAATCATCGAGCGATTGATATGGATTCCGTCTCTCACCTTTCGGATTCCCTTCTATAACTTGACATAAAGTTGGCCCAATTAAGTTATTTATGGTTAAAGAATTTACTTCGAATGTCAGAATGCAACTTGGACTCCAGACCTTTCAAAGTCAGTCTCTGGATTCTTTTATGAATGTACCTATTTCAACTTGTGTCTTGGATCATTTGAGCTGGGAATTGTTGTATGTTGGATTATCAATTGGATTATTGTTGGATGTGAAACGCTGCTCGGTGAAGGATGTATTCAGGGACTTCCTGCAGATGAGTGCGTGAAAGGAGATCGTGCTTGAAGTGGCGAAGTACCGCATCAAAGTGGACAGAGCATGGAGGACTGGGTTCAAGGGCAGGATGATGTCCAAGATGAGGTCTATGATGATGATGATGATGATGATGATGATGATGAAGAAAGATGTCTTGCCATTTTCAAGCCAATATGGGAGAAGGCACAGGTTTGTCATGCTGAATCATTTCATGCATTTTTATAACAACTGAGTAATTACCATTTTGTTGTGAAGTGCTGTGAAACCAGTCATTGACTGTGTAAGGGTGCTATACAAATTATCTGATTGTATTTCATAGACTTTGAAATTACCTGATGTTATTATAAACTCAGAGCTTGATTTCTTGGAGAAAATTTGTATCGAGTCAATAATCTCAAGTCTCAATATTCTAATAGTATGTAAATTTTTGTCACAGATGGCAATGAAGCAAAGTAACCAAAGGTTAATCTCCACCATCAAAGCATCAAATCATTTGAAGAGAATCCACCCTGAGTAAAAAAAATGCATCAAAAATGATTTACGTTGTATGTTAATACTCACCTTGTGACCTGAAACCTAGTGTGTCATCTTCTATATTCTGCTATAAAGAATATTCTTCTGATTTACCAGACCCTCGTGTTACATCTCTTGAAACTCAGTGCAGAGGAGGGAATAAACAGCAATATGTGAGCAGTGCCTGTGACAGATATATGTTATGAGCGGTTACCCCAGTAGAGGAACAGTTTAAGAGAATGGCATATCAGATGGGAGATGGGGGATGGAGACATTTCCTTGTAGAAAGGAGCAAAGAAATGAGTAGAATGATTGCTGCGTTCAGGGCCCTGTTGCTAGAAACTTTGCATTTAAACGCAACTTGCAACTGATTGTCACTGGCCAATCAAAATCACTGTTGCATGCATGTCTTCTTAATAGGGCAGACCCTCAGCCAATCAGAATGGTTGTTTCAAAATTGGCAATTATTTGCAATTGATTACAACTTTCTTGCAACGGGGCCCATGCTTTTGAATCCCCCTTCCCCTCCCTCTTATGCCAAGTGGCTGCATCTCTTGGATCTACTGCAGTGGGAGAGAACAGATCCTGAAGGGGCATAGCACATTGTTGGCTACTCTCAATATTTGCATAACGCCGTTTGCCAACATGACTCTTGTTGTGAAAGAAGCATAGTTTCTCTTCTCCATGGGGGGGGGGGGGGGGAGACTAGGTATGAGAGTGAAGGAAAGATGTGGTGTTGGTGCAGATGAAGATGTACTTGCAAAGTTTGAATAGAGGGGCAACATGTCAACTGTTTACAGAACTTCTCAGCCAGATCAACTTTGTGACTGATGAAATGAATTGAAGCAGTGTGCGGGTAGAGAGTGTGCATCTGTTGCAAAACTCCGGCAGTACCTGTATTTGCGATGTCTTCAGCCTTTGTTAACGTGGTGTATGTGCTATGACTGCTCATTCAACCCTGTAATGCAGAAAAATGTCTCAAAAATTCATCATTAGACATGGTAACTGGTTTTGCACAATAACCAAACAAGACCTTTAGCAACAGTGAATGCTCTTTAGGCTGTGCAACAATGATACTAGTATAGTTAGTTTGGAAGGCAAGTCATAATGTAAGTTCATGTTGGAAATTAATTTTGAACTGATATATCAAAACTGTAGAAAATGTGTAAATGATACTATTCTGTTAACAAGAAATTGCTCGAGTAAAGTATGCTTGTTTTGTAAATACTTTGCAAAACATTCCATTTATAGTTGAGTGTGATTACTCATGGGAAATTATGATTTGCCATGCTTAGTGATGTACACATTTTTGAGTAGAGCATTACTTTCCTTGTAGTATATTATTGCATTAAAAGTATAGTTTACAGCATGTTCATTATGTAATACTGTACCAATCTTCTCTTTCTTATGTCTTCCAAAATAATCAGTTCTGTTGCCAATGCCATCACGAATGATGTCTGAATGCATTGAGGTTGCACTGAACCCAAGGATTGTTTTTACCTCTGCCCTCTGTCATTGGTAGATTTGACTATTAAAGGTCCACAGTGACTCTGCATGGGCTTCTTTTCTGCTGTCATCGTCACATGAGTCACAATGATTGATCTTCTGCTAATATTTGCATACATGAGAGCTTACTTCCACTTTGCATTGAAGTCGATTCTTTCCCGGCTTGCTGGTCCCCCTCCCCCTCCCCGTACCACCTATCCAAAGTGTTTGTCATTCAAAGTGTACTAATAACTTTGGATCCCCTTTGACAAATTAACCCCCCTCTTCCTAAACCCACCCCAAGCCCAGCCTCAATACCGAACATTGACTCCTACCAGCAGGAGCTCGCGCTAATCGTCAATTTTACGTTTGGGTGGACTATTGGATTTTCCTCACATTTGTCTACATATAGCCTTTTCTCTCTATCTTTTTCTCTTGTGTTTCTTTTTTTTTTCAGTTTCTCTTTGCTAAAGTCTAGTGAATAATTATTGACCAGTGCCAAGGAGCTGCTGTTCCATACAAAGAGTATTGTTAGAAGGGATTACTGTGGCTCAAGTGAGGCATTACTTCTAGGTATGTGTTCCCCTGCTGGTGCAACAGATCAATTAATTTGGAATTATGGTGCTTTCCACTTATTGAACGGAAGTGTTCCATCCGTCTGTTCAGAAAATTTTTAAAATTGGCAGTTTTTGATGCATTCAGAAGTTATTTCAAATGATTCTTCCACACAGCAGAAAAAGGACTATTGTCATTACGGCCTGACATTTATGTATGGAGTGTTAAAGTAACCGGAATTAATCTTTAACAAAAGTTACCACAATACCTTCCGACCTACAATATACTTCCATGAAGACTTACTATGAAATAGCTTCATCTCTGACCATTCAAAGGTGTATTCCATCACTTCTTGATTACACACAGTTTTACAAGTTACCAACTCATCTTCTTTTAAATAGTTACGAAGTTTGAAAGAGGCAATAAACATCAGTCTCCATTAACAGTACTGTATGCTCAGTAGGTTCATTGCTTTTTGGTGTCTTTCATCAGAATTTTCCACTGACATGCACTCATAGAGTGTATACCAGTGCTGCCTTACATGGCTACAATAGACTCAACACAGATAGTACTACGCTTGTGTGATACAATGGATGCCTTGTTCACAAGAGCAATACGTCAGCTCTGAGGATTTCATGTTGTAGCTGTAGTAATACATACACATGTTGGTTTGAGAGTTGTAAGTTGTTAGGTAGCGCATTAGATCTTCCTGTGAATAAGAAACATTTGTGTTTTCTTTGCCTTAAAGGGACTGTACAGTACTGGTTGAGGTGGGGATTCATGTTTTGAACATTCCCAAGGGAGATAATGAAAAGCCTCTTATGAAATATGAAAGAGCATGTAATTTTAAGGAGGATTCAATGTTTATTTGATGAAAATTGGTTTTCAAATGGCTGAGATATCCAAAAAAAGTGCTAATAATAAAAGGCGACATGCCACAACTTTATTAGGATCTCTTTGTTTCACCTTGTTTTTGGATATCTCAGCAATTTCAAAACCGATTTTCATCGAATAAACTTTTGATACCCCTTAGAACTGCGTGCTCTTTGACATCTCATAGAGTGGTTTCTGAATATCTCGCAAAACGTTAAAAGCTAAATCCTCACCGCGACCAGAACTGTACACACCCTTTAATTGGAATTATTGTATTTCACAAGGTACACTGTTTCTGGGGTACATTACATGCTACTTTGCACAAACGATCACATTTCTGTTATCTTCTCCTCAAATTTTCTGCTCATGTTTTCTATCCTTTCTCATGACATCTACCCTCCTGTACAGCAATCTGTACAATTCTAGTTAAAATGGCTGATTCACAGTATACCCTTGACTTTATGCCATACTACCTGTAAGCAATGCACAATCTACAGCTCAATGGCTACACGGTGTGTCATCTAATAGGCAATGAGTACCAGACCCATTTTGTTACAACCGGTTCTTTGCACGACAACGGTGTCAGGTTTGTGGGCATTGTTGGCTGCTGTGTGTTGCCAGACGTATGGAGCCATAGTGGGCATCAAATCTTCTCTTTCTCATTTCCATCACGGACAAAAAGCAAAAGAATGTTTTTCAGCCTCCTTTTAGCCCACTTTTTTTTTCTTTTTTGAAGGATGACCTCATTTCTAAATGCCATCCATTTGTTATTTTATCAAAAAAAGTAAGTGAAGGGAAACTGGAAAAGGTGGAGGAAAGAAAAGACAAACTTTTGTAGAAATGTGTGTCAAACTTCAAACTCATCTATGTCCATCGATTATTGCATTGAGGCTATATATACACGCGATTACAACCATTAACGATTTAGATACAGCATAAGTGATTTATGACCCAGTTGATCTTGTGTATGGGTAGAGTAATGAAAGCCTCTTGAGAATGAGGTGATCTGGTAGCAGTGATATTAAATGTTCAGTATGAGGGCAAGTTTGCAATGATGTCTGTTGAAATGTGTGTCATAGGGTCAAATGGTAAATGCATGTTGCAGTCCTCTCTCCCTCTTTTTTTTCCCCTCTTTCTTATTGATTGTCATTTCTTCATTTACGTTCTGTCTCGAGTTGTTTGCCAAGGGCTAGCGAGGGCGACATTTGAGTTAGGGATGGTTGTCAATCAGTTGAAGTAGCTTGCTCGCAGAATTTGTTCACTGTTCGTACTCTGTCAGACTGTACACATCACAATTACCAACTCCTTTTCTGCTTGATAAAAAGGAAGACGAGTCAGGAAATGATCTTGTCCTGTAGCAAATACTGGTTCTCTAGGTCAGCATATATGTAGATGCACCAAGATGATGAGACCTGTGTTTCAGCGTACAAAGCAAGAAGTCCCACAATTTTAATTTAGGTATCAATGTTCCTCCCTAAATGTTGATTATGTAGGTTTTGTTTTTATCCACCACAGTAAAAGTACTTAAGTAAATTTCTACCCTCAGGGATTTTTTTTTTTTAAATTTCTATAATGCGCCCAGTTGTAGTCCAAAGGCAACTGGTATTGAGTGCAGAGAGCTTGTAGTGAATCAAGTTTATGTGGCATTCAGTGTTTTGGGAATGTCTCCCTCTGTTGACTGTGAAATGATAATTCTGATCTGCCTCCCTGTGTGTGAAGCACACAAGAGCTTTTGGATTTATTACTAGACTCTTCAGTGTAGAGTCCAAAGCATACAATGTACATGCCAAGATTTATTACTAACAGTTTTTTTTGTCTTTTTTTTTTGTTTTGTTTTTGTTTTGTTTGTTTTTTTTTTTTTACTATGATACAAAGCAATTGAAATGGTATGTGAAAGGCCACATTTCATGTGTACATGCCAATCTCTATTCTGTATTTTGACCCAAAATTTGCAAAAGAAAAAGGCCTGTGTAGCCCTGACATGACATTGAATTGCAAAAGTAGCGGAAGAAAATAATTTTTGATTGTGATTATCATTGTATGGAGTTGATTGTAGCCATTATTTTTAGGTAGATATATACGCAGATTTGGCATTTGATAATGATATAGTTATATGCTTGTCATTGCCCTTGCATATGTTGGTGATATATCTAACAAGGTCTTCAGATAGTTCTTAACTCTTTGCTTTCTCTTTTATTTTGTACACCTAATCACCAAGGGAGCAATTTTGCCACTCCTTTTAGAGATTTAAAAATTTATAATACCAAAACTGCACCTCATGTAGGGGTTTTGATAATAAACTCACTTCCCCTGTGAGCCGTTTGAGTGCTGAAGTCTCTGAAACCTTTTTGCACCCAAGGGTCAAATATTTCATTCCTTTCTAGTTTCTCCATGGTTTGTGTACATGCGTGTATGTGTGTGTGTGTGTATTATATTGTGTGTGTATGCAGGTTTGTGTATGGAGGGGGGTGGGGTCGGAGAGAAGGGGGACATTTCTTTGAGTTTATGATGACATTTTGAACTCTAACATCCATGAGGGGGTCTTGTGAAAGTGATATGAAAGAGATCAACTCACAGCACTTCTCAGTTCTCTTAGTTCCTCTCCTTTAAAAAGGAATGCATCTTTAGCTGATCTGAAGTTAGAAGTGGGAATCTTTTGGAATGTGTAAAGTCTACACTGTACTAATATATATTTGATATGGAGGTATATTTTGTGCATCTTTCATATAAAATATAAGATTAAATCAGACTTCATTGTACTATATTATGGCTTTAAAAAAAAAAAACATATACCACAAGGTTATGTTAGGTGCAACATCACCTACTTGTAGTTCTTTTATGATGAAGGATTTTTTAGTATAAAATTTCAAATGTGTGTTCATATGTTTTGGATTACATTGACTTTTTTTTTTTTTTTTAAATAGAATATTCTATCCAAAAGACTCTACGGGATATTGGAAATAGAATGTGATATGAATTGAATTGATATAAATTATAGTGAAATGTTGAAGAGGTAGTTGCTGTTCCTTTCTGAAGCTGATGTTGAATCTAGTATAATGAAGCATATTGAATGAAATATTCTCATATCTTTTCCTCTCAGCTTCAAGCTACATCACATGCTTCAGGTGGACCTGCCACAACTGATGTTGCATCTGGTTAACATGCTTCTTTTTGTGTTTAATTTGATGCTGATTTAATTCAAGCAGGGAAGCTTCTCATACTGTAGCATAATGCATTTGTGTTGCCTTGTCCCCCCAGTAAATAAACACCAACTGAGTAACAACAAGAGCAACAGCAAGGAAATGAAGGGTTGGTGATGTGGTAGACACAATAAACCAGATGTTTCATTAGCTGGGTGTATTGCATCATTGGTATGCCCATCAGAAGTCAATTAACTGGGAATTATCCCACACTAATTTTGGAGTGTAAACAGGTTACACTCTCTTGTGTCTTAGCATTAGTTCATTAAGGCTCCAGATTGAGACAGGGAGGCCCAGATGTAGATTTCATCTATCCACACAGATGTAGATTTCATCTACATTCAACATTTTCTTGTGTTCTTTTTTTCTTTCTTTACATTCTGTTTCTACATGCCTGGCAACATACAATTGCTATGATTATTGATCTCCTTAGTTGCAGAAGAATGTGAATCAAAGGTTAAACCTATATTATAGGGAGGGGGAGTAACAAGAAATTGTGTGGGTCGCAGAAGGTTAACAGATGGTTGATGATAATGGATCCATTCAATTGCTTTGTTAGAGGAACTTCTCTCAAGAACCATGGGTGACTCATGTTTGTATTGTGTGCCATTGAAGTGAGGTCTTTTATACTAATTGCAGTATTTAGGGCTTAAATGGCTTGATAATTGTCCTAGCTGTACAAGTGTACTTTTTTTTCTGTCTAGGTTTTTAAGGTCTCAGGGGCATGACAGAGTCAGGAATTGGTAAAATAGCAGAAACGGGATATTGAATTACAATGATTTTTGTGGAACATTGAAGGAACCAACTGCATGCTGGTTGCATTGACCCTTTTGGAAGTTGCCTGATATTTTACTGTGAGAAAGAAGAAGGGTGGAAAGGGGATAATGATCTGAAATTCTGAATCTGAGTATTAAAGATGTACATTACATTTATGTATGTCAAATGCCGCATAAAAATGTGGAAACTCTAGTATCATCACATGTGAAATTATGTGATTTTTTTTTTGTCTTCAACTCAGGAATAAAAAAAAAGCACTCTTTATATCAAAGTATGTTGTATATGGGCATGCTAATTTTCAATGATGACATCATATGATAGCCCCCATGAGAGTGAAACTGACTAACAAGTGGAAACATATAGGTGAAAACTTTGTATCTTTATTATTTTTTTTCCTACAGAGTATCATCACGGCATTTATTCTTTTGAAAAATCATCCCTGTGCTTGTTCTGAAAAGTAGCGCTGTTCTTATAATTTGCCATTTCAAACAAAATAAACTTTTCTGGAAAGTAAGGAATGTGGAGAGAAATATCACATAATATGCTTTGGCAGAGGTATGAAAGTGAAATCATACATCAACACCGTAATTCCCTGAGCCGCAAACGGGCAGCGATCAACCGGAGTCTATCCTCGGGGCTCAGTTGGGCTGGTTGCATGTGGGGCAGGCATGTTTTGAGAAGGGGGAATCCAGCCAATCTGGCCAGGTAATGAAATCGCCCGCTGGTTGCCGGGGTTCGTGTCAAAGACCGCCGCTCTGTGTGTCCTGACAGTGTCAAGAAAACATGGCAGGAAATATTTGTGCACACCGACCGACCGACCGACCGCATAGTAGCCGAGATGCGAAAGTGAAATTAGCGCAATCTGTGTGGTTTTTGTAATTGTGCGTGTCATCAAATGACCACCAGACAATTTTTGAGCCCGCCCACTTCTTACCAAAAGGTCATACTATGATGATCCTGATCACACAGGAATTTTTAAATCAGAAAAACACAATGACATTCTTTTTTTTTATTTTACTTTTGACACTTATGTTTCTTCCCCTTTCTTCTACTGACTTTTTTGCTTTTCATTCTTTTGACTCGTCCTCATTTTTCCATTCCTCTTTTTCTTCTTTCCATGTAATTCCTTAATTCAAATGTGGAATTCCTGAAAATAGTCATGTTTGAAAATGTGAAGTCACGTATATTCAATTTTTGTTGTTGCTGGGATTTTCAGAGAATGTCAAGGGGATATTTTCTTGACTAGCTGTTTTTATACCTCATAAATTCTCCAAGCTGCAGATCCCTGAAGCGAAATGCAATCTGCAGTATCATGTAGTGTTAATGTTTTTAGTGGAGTGCATATGTACATAAGGCCATGTCAAATATGCAAAAATACATATCTCTGTAAATCTGTTCTTCTGGTATGCTCTACCACCTGTCTTTTTCAGAGCTCACCTCCTTAAAAAAAAAACAAAAACAAAACAAAAACAAAAACTACACTTTGAAGTCACGATCAGAGAGAATTCTGTGAGTCAATCCGGGGTCGGCCCGTACCAAATCTGTTCATATCCCTTGCCTGTCACTGCCTTGCTCCAGTTCTGAGAAGAGCTTAGAATACAACCTGACAACCTGCAACCAGTACCGAGAAGAGCGCATTGCATACCTCCAGCTCGCAGAAAGGAGAGAGAAAAGAAAAGATAGAGGGAGAGAGAAAGAGATTGGGGGGGGGGGGGGTACAATGAGAGCCTGTAATGCCATAAAGTGAACATTGATTTGAGCCTTGTCAAGTTATATTTACATTCACCTATGACGTCATATTCACAAGCATCTTTTAGTACGGCATTCTTGTATCATGGTATCCAGGGGATTAAAATCAGCCAAGTATGTTTCCTCCCCCTTCCTTATCTCATTCAGTGGATTTCATCCTCCAGATGAAAACCAAGGATGGTATTAGACGTTCCCCTCCCTGTACATCAAGACTTGAGAGCTAGGATTATCGAAGAAATTGACATTGATAGTAATCACTCAGGATGGGCCAAGATGCTCACACATCTCTGTTACCATGATGATGTGCTGAAATCAGATTATGGATGAAAGTGTCTCTTCCTACCCAGTGTCAGTTCATGAAGCATCCTTCCTTTGATACCCCCATTTCTCGTGTGTCTCTCTGCTTTCACTGTGTTCGGCTTTACCGAGCAAATTTCCCTCTCCTCAGTAAAAGAAAATACACCTTCATATTGCATATTGTTTGATATCACAGATACCTTTTTATGTTTATAATATTATGATTACCTGTTTTGTTTTATTTTTTTTTGTTTCTGTCTATTCCTCAAGCTTGGGTAAGACATTGGTCAATTTTTTTTTTGATTTCCACAAGTCTTATCCAGAACTCTACACTTAGGGCTAGAAACGCATTCATCAAAAGTTAATTAAAAATCAAAATATGTTCAACTAGGGCATAGGAAAAGCAATTTCCTGTACATAATCTCCATCTAAAGGCATCATAATTGTGCAAAAACATATCTATTCCAGTGAACTGTATTGTCACAAATAATATGCGAATGATACCATATGATAGCAACACGAATTCTCATTCATACTTGAACTGAGCGTACCTTTGAATAAGTCCCCCCATGATGCTTTTCACAATACCGTGTACCTTCTGAAGGAAGAGATCACACATTGCTGCCTTGGAGTCTCTATTCCTATCCATTTTTACGCTTGATGTCTTCTTCTTTGTATTAATCCATCTCGCTGTGATGATCACACTCCTGTGCGGCATCATCATTCATGACTTTTGAAATGCTGGGTGTAAAAAATGGTACCATTATGTTGCCATCATTAAGCTTAATATCATTCAGTTGGCTTATTGTTATGTCTTGAAGGCAACCCCATCTTTTTTTTTAAACTTCTGAAAAGAGAGTCTGCCACAACACAATGACTCTTGCAGCACTCCAGCTGATATTCTTTGACTTTGGCGAAACGCTCACATGTGTTCAGTTCTCATGACTTTCGGGTGGCTGCCCCTTCCTTTTGTGGGTGACGGGCTTCCAGATCTTACAAAGAGCATGTAGTAGCAACCTAATGGGACTCCCACGTTACCATGTCAGTGACTTTGTAAAGGTGTCGCTTTCAAGTTCATCACAGAAAGCCGACTGCTCCTTCTGTCTCCAGGCTTATTGATTGAGCCGCCAAGAATTGGGAGATTAAAAAAAAAGAAGAAAAAAAGAGGGCTCAATGAAGAGAGGGTAATGCGGACAGACAGGGGAGCTAATTTTGCCCTCATTGAGTGTAGACATGACTCACAAAGGGAACTGGAATTAAGGGGGGGGGGGGGGTGGATAGATGGACAGAGGTGAATGGAAGATTCCAATGAAGTGAAAGTTTATGCAAATCAGTCAGCAGTCCAAGCACACTTTGTGTGGGCATCTTTTGTCTGCCTAATAAGAGTGATCCCACTGTTCACCCAAACACCTTAGACCAATGACAAGGAGGTTGGAGCAAAACAAGGGGGTTAAAAAAAAAAAAGAACTCTCTGTAGTCTGTGTCTTCCAAACCCTCACAAAATTTGCTTTCAGAGCAGCTCTTTTACTTTCAAAAAAATACCCTGATTAAATGTTTTGCGATTTCTCTGCAGGAAAGGGACATATTGTCACTTAATTTGATACCAAAGATGACTTTCAATGTTCTATCAGGGTATGTCTGATATTTTCTCGGTATGTTTATGATGAGGAAAAACTAAGTGGGTCATTGCTCCATGCTGTGGAAGACTAAAGGCCAGCTAGGTAACACACCCCATTGACTAAACACAAAAGGAACATTTCTATAGACTATCAAGATGGGAGGGGCTTAGTGAGATGTTGGGGATGGGGTCACCAAAGTCCAAGACAGACTAACAGGTGTTTCGATTACCATCCTCTTGTGTGTGCACCCTTCCATCTTCAGTAGATACTCACCAACGGCATCCCCGTCTTCGGCAAAATGTCATCGTGCTCTTCTTCAGAAAGGTGAAACTTCCTACATCTGGCAACAAACCTGTTTCCATGCACGTCATCCGATTATCATCTAGAGTTCAGTCTGTTGCTGATTTTTGAACGGTGTCTGTATGGTTTCAATGGATCACACTTGTGAGGAGTTCATGTATAAGATGTACAAATTCAAGTGCTCCTAGCTGCAAAGGAAATATATTTTTACCAATGACTTGGGAAAATGCTATTGCGTATGGCTTTCTTTCAAATGTGTTGGCCACCTATTAAAAAGGATATCATGCATTGATTGACAGTGTAATCATCATTTTCCATGAATGGCCTGAGGATGTTCCTTTCGAAACACATCAGTTCTAGTCATGTTGATGCACTTCCTTTCCTATGTTATGGAAGAAATGATAGTGTGGAAGTCAGCCATAATGTGTCAATGATAACAGTCATTTCTTCAAAGCCTTGAGGGACTGGTGGTGTGCGGCGCTTTGCTGTGCTGCCGAAAATGTCGTCTTATTTTTTCGCGGTCGAGCCAGAGAGACAGACAGCCATCGATTCATTTTCGTTTCTCCCGGGATTACCCCACGGACGTTGTTTGAGCAGGTGGACCGCAACTGGATATTATTTCGGAATTAACTGCTTTGGAGCGGGGCAGTGATGGGGACCATGCAACACTTGCAATCGACAAATCTTATAGAACCTGGACAGAAAATCCTATTAAGCAACTTGGCGATTCAAGTCTGCTCTCACTTTTGTATCCTTTTTGTTAATATCCCCCCCCCATGAAACTTGTACCAGGATGTGTCTGCTGACAGTCCATTTGAGTAAACACTATGTCTATTATCACTCAGCATTGTGTATGTTGCATTATAATCAAAGGCACATTAGGTACATCCTGCCAATAAAGGTTCTTGTTAAATAAATAAATATATTCATTCATACTTAATCCTGTATGACTTTGATCAAAAGCTGAAAGGGGAGGGTAAGAGGGATGAAGGAACTTTGATTGTTTGTAATGGCTGTCTTAGACAAATTATGTTAGGGCGTAGGTGCCAAATAGTTCACAAACTCTTTCTGTCCATCAGCATGAAGCATTTGGGACAGGTTTGTACTTCAATGTGAGATTTTGGATTCAAATAGTATACAATGTTCTTGATAGCCCTTTAAAAGTAACACACTCTTTGGTGCATCATTGTGCTATTTTTAAGTCAATCATTTGCATTTGAAGTGTTTTCTCCTGGCATTTACGTGCAGCGTGCTGGCTGCTCACATGTGTGCTCTCTCTGTCCCTCCCCCATGCTATACGGCATATCGTCGTTTTCGCAGAAAGCAGACTGTTAATGAGTGGCAGGGTTCCCTCGTTGAGTGGCTCACGTTCTTGGCCTGGTATCACTTATCCTCTCCATGTTCCCTCTCCAGGAACAAGTGGTATCACGGAGGGGTGCAGTCTGCATCGCTGAGTGTTCATTGACTCACTACTGGCAGACCGGGATATGCAAAGGTCCCTTCGTGTTCTCTTTGGTTGTGTTGTCCTGGAGAGGATCACATGTCGATGACTCTTCAAACATGAGGTCCTCTAAAGTTTGCCTTCCACTGTTTTTTCTCCATCTTTCTCTCGCTCACTTTGCACTTTTGTATCCTTTTAGAGAGTGGAAACTTTTTTTTCATATTGAACTCCTTTTTTCTCACCCCATTTTGTTCAGGGTTTTTTGTTTTGTTTTGTGTGTGTGTGTTTTGCTGATTGAGGAAGTATTTTTATTTATTTATTTTTGTTAAGATGATCTCAGGAATGTTAGCAGTATCAAAAGACAGGTTGCTATCATTGCAGTCTACTGGTAGATGCCGTTATTTCGCTTTGTGTTTGTGAGATTGCAAGCAGAAATGTGGGCACGTGGATGACTTCTGACAGTGTGTCTCTTAAGTTAATAATGACTTGTAGTTGTGATAAAGAACGTTATAGATTAGACCATTTATTTGTGGAGAATGAAAGATACCTGAAACATTCAAAGGATATATGAAGATATGTATTTCTTGCTGCTAGACTCATTGCTGCAGTTGGTATCATGAATGCTTTGATATTACATTGTAGGTGTTACTCTGGTGCCATTACTAATTTGCACAATTTGTGATATGTGTACATGTACCACAAGCATGCATACATGCACACACATTAATAGTAATATCTGCCTCACAATCTAGCAAGCAAATGTGGACCTACATTTATACTGGTTGAAAAACTGAATTTCTCTCCTGCTCCACTCGTGATAGATTCCACGTGTTGGTGTGATAATGGCACAGTGACATTATATCATCCTGAAAGCAGGACTCCTTGAAGACTTTTCCCATCAATCTCGCAGGAGTATTGATACCCACCATTCTCAGGTATGAGTATCTGCTTGGAGAAATCGCCACCTTGTCCTGTATCTCTGATGCAAGAATCGCAGGAATCCGTGATGAGTTGAAAATGATGGGGGTGTAACTGATACGCAGCGCTGAAAAGTCATCCGGGAGTAGAGTTGCTAATCAGCCTGCTTGCCAGGCGCACCCTGCTTCATCTCCTGGGCCTTGTCACTCTGTTCATCATGATCATTTATGCTTGAATACAATGAATTTAACATTTTCATCTTTCCCTGTAAATTAGAAGTCCATCCATTGGGCAGAAATAGGGATGGTTCTCAAATCTTGGATGTGAGTTTGAATTTGTTTAGATATTCATGTTGGCTAAAAAAAAAAAAAAATGTAAACTGAGTGTTGTATAAACACAATCATGAAAACTCTAGTGGGATATAAACAAGAGAAATGAGAAAGATTATTTATGCTTTGATTGATAGACTAGAGTGTTTGTTTGTATGTTTTTTTTTTCTTTAGAGATGAGCTCTTTGATTTGCTACTCATATTAAAGAGAACATTTTATGTTTCCCTCATGTGTGAGGTATTATAAAACATTTTACACTTCCAGAAGATTGCAGTGATTACAGTACAAGAGTGTTGATTGACTACATAATACCTGTTTGTTTAGATCTGCACCTGTTGTGTACATGTGTATGCTTGTTTCATCATCAAAACTTGATGGTGGAACAAATTGGATTTCTGATGTAATGTGTTGAAAGCTTCTTGGAAGATGCCACACTGCCACAGACCATCACAGGAAACTCTGTTCGGGGAGAGGGGGGCGATAATCAAATTGCTTTAAATCAGAGTTTGTTCGTGCTCTCATAAGCTCTGCGCTGGAGTATCAAGGATGGTTACGGAACAAGCCGCGAGCAAAACAGCGCAGCGGAATTGTATGTTTGGTGTTAGCTGGCTTCATCAAATACTTCTCTCATCCCTCCTCCTTTCTGTTTTGAGCATGTAGATTGACTGTATGACTCACTATTGTCTTGCCTTCTTGCCTTGGTATTTTAAACCAGTATTGACTGAGTCTTCTTTGTCCTTGGAGAGTCAAGTGCAAATATTAGCTGGGGGATGGCTGTCAAAAGGCCAAAAGTGAAAGAGATGAAACCCTTCATTGAATGTCTAGGTAGAATACTGTACGAGCTGAAATTTTCGCGTACAGATATTTTCGCGAATTGCTACTTGGAGGACATTTTCGCGTGTTGTTAACTTCGAGGTTGCGAGGGTCTAACTGAACTTAGTTATTTGCGAGTTGTTATTTTCGCAGTTTAAAAGCGATTCGCGAAATTCGCGAAATTCGCGAAAATAAAACCACCGCGAAATTTTCAGCTCATACAGTACTACTACTTATTGTCTCATTTATTTCATTTGTTTTCTCTTTGTTCCCCCTTCTTTTGAAAGAGGGAGGGGGCATTGTCCTCTGCAGTTTAAGGGATGGGCAGAGTGAATGCCAAGAGGATCTTATCATATATTATGCTACTTTTTACTAACGTGTTCACACGCTGATGAGTGTATACAAACTTTTCTCTAGTTGTGGTAGGGTCAGATGATATGATTTTTTGTGTATGTTAAAATGTTGTTCTGCCAGTTGTAGTGTTGCGTAGTTCCACTGTCCAGCATTTGTTATGACTGTATTTCAATTGTTATTGAAATGCTGGCTTTTCAATTATGTAGAATGAGTTGGGAATATTGAGTATAGGTGGGAATTAATAGTGTAGGCACTCTTCTCTGTGTAGACATTAGAAGTCTTGGACTATATGAGACCACTATTTACTTCGTCATGACAACAGAAAGTTTGAAACATGGTATAAGCACCCCCTCCCCAAATCAGTACCAAACAATAAAAAATCAAATAGCCATTTTGTGTGACACATTTCATTCTGTACAAATCAAAGTCAAGATAAGTTAAGTTTTATGTTGCTTTTTTTTGTTCATTAGTAAATAACACGATCTGTGACCTATATCAAGTCTTTTGCTCTTATCTCATCGTTGTCAGTGTTGTCTTGATAGTAATAAAAAATAAAAACAAAAAGGGGATAATGTTGGTGGTCGTATTGGTAACAATCTCGCCAATGTATCTGGGCCTTATGCAAACAAGTTATTTTTTTCTTTCTGTGCTCTTTCCACATGCCATAGAACTACGAAGTGTAGATGAGACCTGAGTGTCCTATTGATTGAAACTCATTGCTCCCTTTTCCCAGCGGGAGCATCCCTTCCATTGGTATATCTTACTGGTGTCATTCTCCTTCCTCCATGAATCGGGAGTATTTTGTCTTTCCTTTTTTTTTCTTTTTCTTTTAATCTTATCCTTCTTCCGGAGCACGAGCTGTGCAGAGCGTGGCGGGCGGTTGCCCCACCCCTCCCCACCTTTGCCAGGGAGGGCATCCCATCCTCGTTGATCTAACGACCTGGGATATTGGGGTAACTCAAGCCCCTTCATCATAGCAACCCGACTCATGTTTTTTCTTTCTTTGTTCCTATTCCATTCTACCTCAATCTAGCACATTAACCTGGATTTGTCCCACTTTTTTTTTTTTATAGTTTGAGTTGTTGTTTTTGTGCCATGGCGACCACAGTAGATCCTGCAGAGGTTTGGCTCACTTTGCACTGAATTAAAGATGACTCAGTATTTTGTTAAAGGTAAAATCCCTCTTGTTTTTTTCCCAACTTCCACGAAATTCCAGCATTTCTTAAAAATTAATACCAAAGATTTATAAACTGGTGCAGCTGTTACCTACAAAAGTTCATTTTTGTATGTCAGCAAATGAAACAAGGTGTGGCTTTGATTTTCTGACATTGTCAAATGATTATCAAAATGCTAGTTTTCATGTGTTATCTGTCAAACTTTGTTTGCTCATGAGTCATTTTTGTTTGTTTGTACGTAATCACCATGAAATATCAATGTGAACCTTGTGTCATGATGTGCCAAAGAAGCCCACACATAGCATTGAAGTTAGAGTCAAATAACAAACAAACAAACAAACAAACAAATGAACAAACAACCCCCAAATCAAACATTTTAAAGCAAAGCAAACAAAATGAAGAGGAAATAGGAGGAAAAAGGAATTCTGTGGAAGAAACCAATGCAGATGAAGATATTAGTGATGGGGCTGATGTTGGGGGCTAACATATGAAGCAGTCACTTGAGATTGCGGTGTGGGACACTGTCTCGACGAGCACTTGACGAGAGATATTGTGCGTGGGCGTGCATATCAACTAATGTCTTGAAGCAAAATGGTCCTGTCTTCCTCATCCGTGATGGAGACGGAGTGTATGGAATAGACTGAAGCTTGGAAAGTTAAAGGTGTGAAGCTGATCTTGATGGGTGGATACTTTAAATTTCTACTTGTTTCTGGATGCAACTATTACATGAGAGATGTTAAGAAAGATAGAGATACAATGGTAGATAGATAGATAGATTGATTGATTGATTGATACATAAATAAATAGAGAAAAAGAGAAAGAGAAATAGAAGGAGACATTGAGAGTATAGAGTGTTAGAAATATTGATCCATATAGAAATGGTATGTGATGAGGTGTGAATATGCATGCACATTTCTGGCATACTCCACAACTTGATTGGGGACACAAATAACTACAGAACAACAGAAAAGGAGACGAGAATCCAGAGAGAGCGCAGCTTATAAATCATAAAAGAGAGAGGGAGAAATGGAGGGAGATGGAGATAGCAATTTCAGGATAAAAGGAGGAAGTTCAAAGGAAGAAATCAGAAGTGATGATGGGTCATAAATAGTATTGATGTAGTGACTGGCATTTCCTGCATATTCTTTGATTGATGGTAGAGATTTTTTTCCGTAACTGCTGCAGAGTGGCTACATGAAGCCGTGGAATAGTTTTTTCTTTTTTTTTCAAGTAAAATATGATATATATGTCTCCTTCATCGCTCTGTATTTGTGGCTTGTTGCTCAGTAGTCTGATATTGCAAAGTCCTGATTATTCTCAATCATTAAGAACCGAAGTTGTAAAATACCAAGAATTAGCAACATTTAGCCAAATTAACAACAACAACAACAACAACAACAACAACAACAACAACAACAACAACAACAACAACAACAACAACAACAACAACAACAACAACAACAACAACAACAATAGCAACAACAACAATCAAACAAATCAAGGTTTAGTCATGTCAGAGATTATTAAAGGACATGTCATCTGATCAGATTTTGGGTAATTTTGTTTTCTAACAAATTTTTGAATTCTAATCAAAATATGTTATGTCTGTCAAAGCCATTTGTATGAGGGATTAGTTTGAGGTTTCAGCGTCTGTAAACACTCAGTATGCTGTTATCTCTCACAAGTGTTTGAATGCTGGGTGAAAGTGATATCTTCTGTTTTACAGTAAAAGAAAATTTGAAAGCGTATATCATCCTATTCTAGAGATAAACACAGAGCTATCTGCTTTGATCTGATGCGGCCATTTACTCTCAATGTAGACTCTCTGGCAGGAGTTAGCTGGTGGAAAGTGAGAAAAATGGAATGTGATTGATTCCCCTGCCTCATTGACTTTTCTGTCAATTTATATTTAAGAAGTGATTTCTTGATGTGGATTTCATTATCATTGAATTCCTAGCTCCAAGATGTTTTTCTACCCCTAAAAAGAAAAAAAAAATGTATGCATCATGATGCTGTTGCCATGGATATCTGGTGGGGTATCTCTGTAGAACTCCACACGTTCTTAAATGTTGTAACCACTAATCATTTTGTGAAGAAACTGTAGATTTACAGCCACTAATGGTGTTGCGTGAAGGAGAATGCCTGTTCTGTGTTGAATTTTGGCTTATTGTTTGTGATCATATAATCCTTATGTATTTGGATTTTTTTGCTTTTGTTTTTTGTTATGCAATTCATATGATAGGTCATGTAATGCCAATACTGTAGCCCTGGCTTTCCGTCAAGTTTTCCCAAGTTTTGTTCCAAATCCATAAATATCACAGCCTGGATCGAGACTAGACTCAGTCAGTGAACTTGTACATACAAGTGGAATCCTCAGATCGCCGCGATGTGTGTAATTCATCTCCAATATTCGTTTCTGGACAAGTCAGCGAGCTAGTCCTCGGGGACGGAGGCCTCATCAGTTTACACTTCTCATGCATTCATTTATTCGCCGTGATGGCTGGGATTGTACTGAGGGGTCAGTTCACACTTTCTCATCATTTTTGGCGCTCCTGTAGTCAGCGGTAAACCCCACTTGAGCGATGGTAATGCGGATTTAAGCAGGGCTTTATCGTATAAAATGAACAAATGTGCAACATGTAAGTGCTGCCTATGGAAGTGATGAATTTCATTCAAATGATGACTGACTTCTCAGTCACTTCTAATCATTGCATAGAAAGTGAGACAATCTCATATACCACTGCTTTAACTGACACACAGACTTGATTTACAGCTTTGATATTGTACAGCAAATGCAGAAAGAAAGAAATTCTCCATTTATGTTTTGCAGAGGAAAATATGGTAGAATATAGAGCCAGTCTCTGAATTGCATTTTATGTGCGTAATTATAGACATCTGTTGTTGATCTGTTTCTACTAGGAGTAGAAAAAGCTCCACATGTGTTCGGGTGTGTCAAAATTGTCAGGGCTATGCGACTATATATAGGCCACTGAGACATCATAGGCAATGCATTTTATGAACATGGGGATGGTAATGCTATTTTTTAGTAGGCGAAGAAAAAGCCTTAAAGTGACACATACCAATGCTGGCCATTTTGTTCTATGTAGGTTGAAACCAATAGCACATCTCACCCTCTCTGTCGCTAGATTTGGTCACCCCATCTGAAGCTTCATCGCCTACACAGTAGTCGTGTGTCATGCTGTGTTTGCTGTAGGGAATAGCTAGACAGGACTTAGTTGTGCTAATGGATGGGGTGGATGAGACAAATACTTCATCATCTTCCTGGGATATATGTATATTTGTTATTTATTTGTTTAGTATCCTTGTTCTTTATTTTTGTAAATCCCTGAAGGTGCTCATCAAGGATGTGGCCGAGTCATGGATACAGTATCACTTCTGAGTGATGCTTGTATTTCTGAGTCTAATTGCACTTCAGTGCTTGAAATGTATCTAGGCCAAACAGGATGCCTACCTCTCCGTGCGCACCAAATTTTTTTTTTCTCCAGGGCAAATTGTTTTTGAGAAGACGGGCTTGCTTCTGTTTTTCTACCTCCTCCCCCCCCCCCCCCCCCCCGCCTCAGCACGCATGTGGTAATAGGAACGGATGTCGCGTAGCAAAATGGGGCAATGAATTTTACTTGGTAATGATGCTATTTTGAATTCAGAATGTGTGAAGGAAAAAGAAGATGAAGAAGAAAGAGACTGAGGATGCCAGTGGAAGCGTGGTTATGAGGGAGGATGGGAGATGCAGCCAAACATCAGTGGGTAAATCCAGTGAAAGACTATTTGATTTATCACTACATATTAACAGGTAAAAATGAACTCTATAATGAGAGAAAAAGAACAGATATTCATATGATCTTGTATGTCATACACTTTCAATGGGATCTCTTTGGGTGCATATAACGTAAATGGATGACATAGACACTCCAATATGGAAAGTGTATAAGGTCAAATGTCCTTGAGAGAATCAGATGTCCACTGAGAATACCTCTTGCAGCAAGTTTTGCACAAATTGGCATGCAGGTAAATGCTATAAATGCTTTCATATGAAGTTAATGAACTTGCACAGCTGGATTTGAATCTGGAATAAATCCAATGTTGATGTCATACAGGCCAAACATTCTGCAGTTTTTGGTAATGTGATAAAGTATTCACATGTTGCAAAACCTTTCAGAACCCCTGTCTTTGCAGAGAGAAATTAGTAAAATGGAACCGAAATCCCCCTCCCTAAAAAGACAAGGCCCCACGAAACAAAAGGTGAGTGGGACTAAGGTTTGTCTTCCATGCAGAGAGTAATGTCAGCATGGTGCCAGACTGCTCCATGCAATTACACACGTTCCTCCATCATGATGTATACTGTGACAGTCGCAAGGACGACGAAGATACGGTAGAGGATAGATGGATGGGTCGTCATGGGAACGCTTGGATAATGACAAGAGAAGATGGCGCCTGATGGCCAGTGGCTGAATTACACAGGACAATTATTCCTGGTCAAGACAACACATCTATAGGTGTCATTACGGCGTTATATTGTTGGGATGTATTTGCCATTGATGCTGTCTGTACTGTGTCACGATTTTCATGTGGATGGAAATATATTGGCCAATCTGTGCAAACTTTCAGCTTGCAGTTTCTGTGATGATAGCTTCATAATGTATAAATTTCCCATGTGTCAACTGCCATTTTTATTTTTCACTGAATTTTATCCAAAGCTGATTTTTTTTTTTTTTGAATATGGTGCATTGATGAATATCCGGTTTCCTTTCTTTTAATTCTCTTCCCCCCAAAAAAAAATACTCTTGTGTCTTTCATCTTATGCTTCTAAAGAAAACATTTCCTGTTTAGGCCAGAGATTTATTCAACCTTTGAAATGTACAATGATCCATAATGTGTATGATGACTCATATTATTATTTTAGAAACAAAAGAGCAAATATTTAGGCTCTATTCATAACGTTCTTTTGCTTCTTCCTGATTGCGCATTTCTTCTGAAAATTTCTCAGGTTTGGATGTTTGGATATCGTATGCAAGAATAAACTTAAGATGAAAACAATTTTGTTGTCATCATGCAAGAATGTCGTGGGTACGCATTTCTTCTGAAAATTTCTCAGGTTTGGATGTTTGGATATTGTATGCAAGAATAAACTTAAGATGACAACAATTTTGTTGTCATCGTGCAAGAATGTCGGGGGTACGCATTTTCATACTAAAGTGAAAAATCAGATAATTTGATAGTGCGAATGCATGTTCATCTTGTCAAGTGTGTAACATACAGTGAAATAGAATCTTCCGAGCAAAATGGAATTCTCGAGAACAGACTGCGTATTCAATCTCTTTGACTGTCTTGAGAAGAGAAGGATCTAAGTATTGAGGACAGTGGGTTATTGAGCAGGGTTTGCAGTGGGCTATTGAATTAAATATTTGCTCTCTCTGAAATTTAAGCAGAAATGATCATGTTTAAAGATTCTGTGGGTTAATTTATTCTGGTCATTCCCCTGCTGCTGTGCTAGAGAGTTCTTAAGTTTCTGCTCAGTGCTGTTTTTATGGTCAAGGACCCCCAATAGTAGTAAAAGATGACATCATCTTCAGCAAATTTCAGTAAGAGGTCTCATAAGTGTACTGCAGGTGAAAGTGGTTTGATCCAGATGTATAATTAGTGTTAAACAATAGCATCCGTGCAATGCGTTAGCATTAGTACCTTATAAAATCTCAGAATTTCCAAGTTGCTTTCAGCTAATATATTACCTGCCCGAATACGAAATAAAAAAAGGATTTTTGTTATTATTCAATTGAACATCATTTTCAACAATGCATTGCATCCCAGATATTCTGAAAGAGAGAGAGAGAGAGAGAGAGAGAGAGAGAGAGAGAGAAAGAGAAAGAGAAAGAAAGCAAGGGATATGAAGGAGGCCCTCGCTGTCTCATGGCGGAGACATGTGGTGAACCGCATCAGTATCCCAGAGGAACAGAGAGGATGATCAGAGCACCACTTGACAGAAGCAGGCTGGGAGGAGGAAGGCTCCCAACTATAGAGATTACCCTCCAAAGAAGGAGGGGATGGGGCGGGGGGGGGGGGGGGGGATGCTCTGCACTTTGATTTTCTCTTTCTTTTGTTTATTGCAAGATTGTAAATCATCAGAAAGATAAAACCTAAGAAATCATACCCTTGCCTCCCATTTGGATCATATATTGCTATGAATAAAATATCCTCTTCAAATGCTCCCATGCATAAAGAATGCATCTCAAATGCAACCATGCGTAAAATCCATTACTCTTTGCATTCTTACATAATGATCTGAACATTCCCCCCCCCAAAAAAAAAAAAATGATGGCATTTTTAATGTGCTTGTTTATACTTATACCTTTAGAATGTTTTAAACATGTTGTGAATCCACTGTAGCCAGTATGGTTTATTCCTTCAATGAAGTCATCTGCAGTAGTCTATTAAAGTTATAGTCACAAATATAAGAAATCATGAATCATACGTGCAGGCTTCCCCACCCATCTCACAGATACAAACTAACAAACTAATAAACACACAATAAGAGACTGAAATAAAAAAAAATCACAATGCTCAGCTAAATCACTGAAAATAAATGCATTACATGCACCAGCAAAACTTTGTTAATGTAGCATAGTTGAACCACCTGTACACCAGTACATTCTAACAAACAAAAGTTTCATATGTAACAAATCATTCTTTCTTGTCAAAGCTGTGCATCAGAGCCCCTGTCAAAATGAAACAAAATCTAATACAAGCTGTAGAGAATGTGGTTGCTTAATCATTTTGAGATGTGGTAAACGACATTAGTCGATACACATAGATTCAGAATGCTAGTGGATTGTAATCATGACAGATGAATAATTCATTTTGTAGGTTTTATCTTCCTGGAGTTTAGTGTAAAAAAGAGTAAAGAAAGCACAAAGCAAAACAAAAGTGAAGAAAAATATAAGATATCTCCCCCCCCCCCCCCCCCATTGTGGATGAGCAAATTTCTGATGCAACTGGTGTCGTGGTACATTGTAGCTTGGCAAACAATGCATGCCTCCAAGGGATTGGGGTATTGGATTATTCAAAGAGTATGAGATCTTGTGAAACCTGTGCTTGACGCAATTTTGTGATCAAATATTGATCTGGCGTGGGCAGAATCCCCCCCCCCCCCATGTCCCCCTTCTTTTGGCTCTTGTGGTAGAGACAAACACCTTTCTTATGGATTAATCAGAGATGCAGAGAATTCCAAATGACTTTAATTATAAGATGGTCTGAGATGTTGAATTGATGAAGGTAGATTTATTAATTTTGCTCATGTCCTGTTGTGAAGTTGAAGCAGATGTGTCTTTATTGCGATGAGAGTGCTCTTAAGATGGATTAGGGATGAAATGGAGGAAGGGGGCAAATATTAGACTGAACTCCTGATTCTATTGACTCTCTGTCAGAGAGGTGTCGGCAGATGATTGCTGTTCTGGTTACCTGTAAGTTCTAATTGGATATACACGTGTATGGATCAAGAGTAGTGAGCATGTATTACTCTCAGCTAGTACTGTTGGCATGACAGTTCGTGTCGCAGTAGATTTGATGGGCTATTCCCCTTTTTATACAGTGAGAGATTCGGGGTTAGGAATACATTGTAGTTTCATTTGTTTAGCTTGAATAAATACACAAATATGCCATACTTGACATTATGTACTGGGTCAGGCTCTAACTTTACTTTATTTGTCATGTGATAGATACTGTTTACCAGAAATCAAGTGTATAAGATGTAGCATGAAAGAAAGCAAAGTGAAGGTAACAACTGACATTTGTGTTGATTGTGGATAGATCTGTAGAGGACAGCTTGAGGTAAATTTTCTCAATACCCATTCCGACTCCCATTAACATCAACTTGTTAAAATTCATGCCTGTTGTGAGTGCTCAAAACAGATGACTACCAATGTGAACACAGGCATAACGTGTGTAACATCAATTTAAAATGCGGTGGGCAGTCTTGTACATGCGCAAAATAATGGGATAGGACGATTTTGTCGTCACTGGTAATTTAATTTCTTTCCTTGGGTGAGAACTGGGATTTCTTAGAGTGATTGTCCTTTATTCTTCATTTGATCGTCTCAAATTTTCAGGCTTTCTTTTTGTATTTATCTTGCCTTTCCTGATATGTATTTTACGTATATCAATATTCATGAATCTGCCCTTGCTTTCTTAGGTCTTACAACATTCTCCTCTCTCTTTCTCTCTATTTCTCTATCTATTTTTCTCTCTCTTTTGCTCACTCTCACACACATACAATGTACACACGCACAAATTCACACACAAACATACAGTTGTACTCAATGTCTCTTTCCTTGTACCATTATACCTGAAGAATATCACTTGTTTTCTTTATCTTCCAAGGCAAGCCAAATGTGTGAGAGAATGTAGCACCTCTCTCTCTCTCAGATACTGTGTACAGATATAACAATGTATTCATGTCACCTAGCCATCACAGCATGTGCTGAAACACTGTGACGAAGACAAGAAGAGGAACCAAATACCTCTATGCCTGATTGCTGCTCGTGCTTTCGCAGCAATGGATTTCAGTTGCACATATTCAGGAGGCATCTCCGTAATCTCCCACAGTCAGAGTGACTTTTCATCCGTCCCCCGAGTGTCTCCTGTAGTTGTGTTTCCAGACTTTTTGTTTCCCCCTTTTTTGGTCCATTTTGAGTGTCTTCTGTCCCTTTTTCTCTTTTTTGTTTTGGTTCTTCCCCCCCCCCCTCTCGACCATCTGTACATTGTAGTTGAATATCCTCTCTGGGAGTAGCTTAGGGACATAAGTACGTCTTGCGCTGAGTGGCCGGCACTGCTTACCACAATCTCGTTACAAATGTTAAGAAGGAGAATTCACAGGGGGACAAGGGTGCGATTGGGATGTTTTGTGAGGTAGGGTGGGGGGGGGGGGGCAATGGGGATGGGGAGGGTTTAGTTAGAGGAGGGTAACAGGAGTGTGAGAGTTCATTGGAGGATGCTAGCCTAGTATCGTGTCGAGGATTCTTGGATACATTGTATTTTGAATGCTCTATGCTAGATGTCATGGGGGCTCCAAAAAAGCAGATGATCACACCTGAGAAAAGAATGAGAAATATAGTGGGCTGATATACTTCAGGTTCATTCATTCATTCAATGATTTATTTCATTTCTCGACAAAAAAGATATGAACATCACTTTTTTGATAACAGAAATTAAGGTGTGTAAAGTATAACATGAAAGAATGTATATACAATGATTGTACCACCTTATAATAATTATACACTGTCATATAACTCGAGTGATTAGAAGTAATTATACAGTATGCAAAATTCGAAAAATGGAGGGACCCACTATGAAGACAAGGCTTGTAGATTGTGGGCCCCTCAGAGGAAAACATCAGTTGAGAAAAAAAGTAATGGTCTGGAAGCCCACTAGAAAGATAGATCAACAAAAGCAGACAGATATATAAACAAATAAACATGAAATGAGACTGGAGTAGGAGTAACAATACAATGGAGAGTTGACTATGAGACGAGACAAAATGAGGCAAAGCTAACATAATAGAAAAGAACAGAACAGACAAAACGTTCTAAAGAGACAGCGATCTCGTAAGAAGTGTATCAAGAAAGTGAGAAAAAGTGACGCGAGAAAGAACAGGGCAATAGACATATGATCGGAGAAATATCGTAGCATTATATGAATATAGTATACAAGAGCTAAAGTATACTTGGCAATCAATATGTGAAAACGTAGGTTCTTAGAAAAAAAGTTATAACAGCTGGTTAATTCTTTTCAGTAGAATAAGGTTGCAATAAAGAAACTTTCAATTTCCTCTGAATGAGTATATTGAGGGGGCATTTTTAATATCAGGATGCATGGAATTCCAATAGCTCGGGCCAGTATAAACAAATGTGTTCTTTGCTAAAATCGTACAGAAAAGAGGTAAATGATATTCGTTAGAGCGTCGAGTTGGATATTCATGAAATGACTGATTTTTTAGGAACATGGAATGGAAAACATCAGGAAGAAGGTTATTCTTGTACATATACATAAATTGACCTAAATTGAATAAAAACAAATCTCTAAATTTTAACAACTTATTAGTGGCAAACAGTGCATCTGTATGAGAACGTATGGGAGAATAACAAATGACACGAAGAGCTTTCTTTTGCAAAAGAAACACTCTATCCAACAGATTTTGGTGCGTGTTGCCCCAGACTACAAGTCCATAATTAAGGTAAGGCAATATCAATGAGGAGTATAATATAAGTAATGATTTTTTAGGTAAACACAATTTTAATCTATTAATAACGCCTATATTACGTGAAATTATATTGCAAATATAATCGATATGCAATTTCCAAGAAAGTTTCTCGTCTAAAATAACCCCAAGGAATTTGAAATGTGAAATTCTTTCCAAAGGAGTGTCATCCAAAACTATGTCAGTACTTAAAGTGCCAACAGTATTACTAAAAAGCATATATTTCGTTTTCTGAACATTCAAGGAGAGCTTATTAGCTCTGACCCAATTTGTTACTTTCTCCAACTCGCTATTAACTTTTCATACAAGAACATCAATATCGCTATGAACTAGAAATACATTAGTATCGTCAGCAAAATGAATAAAAGAAAGAGCTTCAGATACTTGACAAAAATCATTGATATAAATGATGAATAACAATGGTCCTAACAGACTTCCCTAACAGACTTCCCTGAGGAACCTCAGCATTGAGCTGAGGTGTCATCTGTGGACATTGCATCTCAGTGAATTATTATCATTTTCTATTAGTATCTGAGAAGTCATAGAGGAAAAGCTGATATAAAAGAAAAAAAAAAAACCCAACAACAACAGTGTCATATTACGGGCATGCATTGGAATCTGTAATTGTATGTTAACATCTACATTGGATGTAAATTTCTTCAGATGAGAGAAAGCATGCAGCCTGGCGTATTTTTGGAAGCTGCTAATCTTATAATTTCTCTCCAGATAGCCAGCTAGAGCTTATGTTTCAGAATCAGGCTCAAAGCATAAATGTAAAAATGTAATGTTTGTTTGTTTGTTTGTTTGTGTGCTTGTGTGTGTGTGTGTGTGTGTGTGAACTAGCACAAATAGGTATGTGGGTGTGAGTTTAATGGCATGCATTTTCTATTTGCTGTGTCCTGTAACATATCGCTGCCTTGTGAAATTTAAGTTGCTTTTACATTGGAGGCAGAATTATACTGTTTTCCCTCAGTCTTCTCAGGAATAATGCAGTCATTTCCCATGTTTGCTGTTTAGTTTTTGAATGTAATTGGCTCTATTTTCTTGATCTGTAATTTTAAAAGACAGAATTGTCTTTGTGTTATAAAAGCTTGAAGTTGTGCTGCCAAGGATAAATATTTGACCATCATTTGTAGTCTTGGAATAGACAGTTTGTTTGTTCACACATACACAGACAGAAAATCCCCCCCCCCCCCCAAATAAAATTCAAGTCGTTGATGGGGTTGGAGCCAAGTTTCTGGCCTAAACTCTGTAATTCATGGTGGGTTCTAAACTTCTCCTCTTTTCAGTAAAAGGTTGAAATGTATTCAACCTCCCCACCCCCATCCTGTCTGGCGTCTGAGATATTGTAAGATGTTGCTAGCCATGTAATGGACATATTTGGTTGCACTAAAAGTGGATTTATGTGGAAATCAAAATATTTTGGAAAAGGCTGGGGAAAGAAAAACACCATGTGGACATATTTCATCTTCTGATCAGGTTCGGAATCCTCATGGTTTGAAAGATGAGGAAAGCCTTCATGATATGTAATACCTAACTTGTTTTAGCTGGTCATATTCTTTTTATCAAAATTGCCAAACCATAAAACTTTATTGGAGTGTAGTGGAGTCATCAGTAAAATATATTCCATATTGCCCATTTTCTGCTTCCTTAAGCTTTCTTTTATTTTGAATCTGCTGCATTTTCTGTAATATTAATGTCGTAAGAGGATTTTTTGATAATTTCTTCAAAGTCTTCAAAGTCTCATGATCGGATGAATCATCCAACTGCTCTGTCTTGTTATCTTTATTCCTATTTTCTTTTTAAACAAAATGTTTTATTTACCCAAAGATTTTCTAGTTGTCTCTTTCTGGGCAACTGTACCAGTTTCAAAAGCAACCAAAGAGTGAAATACTGGGCAGAATTGAGTGAAAAATTGAGCAAAATCAGATAGGTGAGCAGAACTGATATTTGTGTGATATTGTCTGTCTGTGCTGCTGTGCCCCACTGATGTAGCATCATACTCATAGCAGATACTTTTTAACTACACATGATATTATCTTCTTCTTACGGTGTCACTTGCAATTTAAGCATAAGCTGCTATCATCTCTTGTTGATGTTATTGTCTTCTGAGTAGTTTCAAAATTATGGGTAAGATTATATGGCTGCCTGTGTGTCTTGGATTCTCTTTGTCCCCATTGCTTTATATTCATGTGATTCTTTGAGGGATAACATCCCTCCTGATGCAGGACTTTGTTCCCCCTCCAAAGAGGGTGAGAAATCTCTTGGAGCGCTGAGCGAAATACGAGTTCCATCGTCAATCACCTCAATCCACTGGCCTGACAAGTGCGCATTCTTGCTATTAAGTGGCTCTTATTCTGTTCTTCTTTTTTTTTTTTCCGTTGCCTAGGGTATGGAGGAACTAGGAAGACAGGCAGATTCAATGTCGCCACTGTCACAACAGACAAGTTTCCCCCCCCCCCCCCCCCCCCCGCTAGGGTCAGTTTTGATACAATCTGGATTCACAGGGTCCTCCCTTTTAATTTCTGTGTATTTGTGTTTGCGTTGTAAACTGTCTCATCGTGGACACTGTCTGAAATTCACTTTAATCCTGGACAAGACTGCAGCCCCATTTTAGAACGATCTGACTCCAAAGGAGTTATTCTTGTCGTTTTGATAAAAAAGGAGAAAAAATAAATAGGAATGTAAATCTTAAATGCAGCATTATTGATGGCACTGTTTTTTTTTTCCACCTCTGTTTTCTGCATTGCATTGCAGGAATGGTGCGTGAAGGGAAACAAACACATTGTAGGATTATAAATCCTGTTGTCTCACTTGGATTCTGTGTGTACCATTATCGTAAAGAATGTAGAAATGTCATCTTGCTCAATGCTGTCTGGATATAATGCGATTATAAAGGGATGTAAGAAAAAGAAAAGCTTTCAACCCGACACACTCATTGAAGTTCATTTAATGTGTTTTCGCAGCTCTACCACATGATAGTATATGATACTGAACTGACAGTGCAGTATAGGTATTGTTAGTCTAGGTGTGTGCAGTATTGTGGAAAGACCAAAGTCAAAAAATCAAACATGGCTGCACTGAGTGAAAGATGCAAGTTTTGAATCGGGATTTACTTGTGACGTTTATTGTATGTGTAATGAGGTGCAATACATTTGTCAGTAAAATGTGCCTTAATTATAAAGAGACCTTGCTGCAAATGCGCTGATACCCTTTTGGATATTCAGGATGAACTTTTTTATTTCAAGGTTTTTTTTTTTTTTATACTTTTCCTGTGTCAAGTGAAGATTTTTGTCAGTATAGGTTACTCTATACGCCGTTATTTTCGCAAGGGTTGAACTTTCGCGAATTTCGCGAATTGCAGTTAGATCGCGAATTTAACAACACGCAAAATTGTCTCCATGCGCTTTGTTAAGAGAGCATTACCGTAAGCGTCGGCGTCGATTCGTGAAAACAACATCTCGAGAAAATGTCTATGACCTTGTCATTTGCGAAAATATCTGTATGCGAAAATAACGGCGTATACAGTAGTTTATATAGTTACCCCCACATGACTTTATGTCTACATCTAATCTTCTCACATGATAGTTTTTAAATTGTGATGCGTATGAATTGAGAACAAATTCATTTATACATACATTATTATACATATATAATTTTTATACAATTATTTTCATTTCTCATTAAATGCTGAAGTTGCTTTGTGTCATGTAGGTTTATGTGTGACAGCACTTTCTAAAACCTGTATTTGGGCAACATTTATTTAGCATTCTGGTACATGTTGTACAACTTTAGAACTTCTCTCCTCAACTGCTCATTGAGGACAAGTATCAGCATACCGATTATCACTGCCTAGACATAAGGACTGTTTTCCACCTTACAGCGGTAATACCCTATCTCGTTACACTTGTGTGTCATCGCCAAACATTGAAAGTTTATATCAAGCTTCATTTTTGCCTCGCATTTATCTTTTTTTTTTTCTGAATTTCTTTCTCTCCTCTCTTCTTTATTTTGCCTGGCTCTTGACAGTTATCAGAAACATGATTGCTGTAATCTCTGATCATTGCTGACGCTCTCATAGCTCCGCCATCCATCAAGTATTCCTGGGAGATAGGTCTGTGGCAAATATCCCAAGGAATGTAAGCCCATTAAAATAAACCAAGGAGGAGAAGAGATAGAAAAGAGAGAGGTCCCCCACTCCTACTGAATCTACATGGATTTGGAATGTCTGTGTACATTTCACATTCCCCCCTGCCCCCTTTTCACATTATGTCACATGACATAGTCTTGCCCCCATTCTCCCCTCCGTTTCATGTTACTTGTCTTGGTGTGTTCGTGCTTAATCTTCCTCCAGCAGTTCACAATTTTTATTGTTTTTATTTTTTAAAGTTAAACGAGACATCCTCTCTACGGCTGGTTTACTAGCTAAGGAATGTTCTTTCATTATTAATGTGGTGTGTATGTCTTTGTGTGTGTGTGAGGGGGGGGGGTAGGGAAGGAGGATGATTTAGACTTTTACTATGAATTCAGTCAATGCAGCCATGATTGAATGGAGCACCTTTGTGCCTTATCTAAAGCTGGCATTATAACTCTTTCTCTTCTCATGTCTTATAATGAGGTACTGTGGAGTGTGCAGACATTTTAGACTTAATTTGAGTGTGGAATTTAATTGGATAATCTATGATAAAATAGGTCTCCCAATCTGGTAAGAAAAGTCATATTGTCTCCAAATATTCCGTGGTATGATGCTTACATAACGACATTATCATCCCCCATAATTTTTGTAACATTAACAGGAAAATGAACATAAAACATTTAAGCTTCTCCATATATCATGTGCCATTATGTTTTGCCCTAGAGTGTGGAATTCATACAAAGTCAGATTTCAGTGTGTTGCAAATAATTTTGTTGTTGTTGAAAAGAGATATCGCAAATGCTGACGATTAAAATAGGATAGCGATACATAAGCAAGGATAGTGAAGTATGTAAAGGTACATGAATTTATGAGAAGCTGTGATGTGATCTTAAAGGACAAGTTCACCTTCATATACATAAGGATTGAGAGAATGCAGCAATATTACTGGAACACATCAGTGAAAGTTTGAGGAAAATTGGACAATCCGTTCAAAAGTTATGAATATTTTAAGTATCTGCGCAGTCACTGCTGGAAGAGAAGACTACTACAGTGTATGATGTCACATGCGTACAACTACAGTATATAAGGAAAATAAAAAGAGAATTTCACAAAACTTTACTTTTTGAGTTTAAGTGCACATTTCTTCGACTTGCTACTGACGTATGTTAAGGGTAATATTATTCCCCCTGCCTTCTGAAAGAGAGAAGTCGAGTGTTCTTTTGTTATGCGAGAAAAATGGAAATATGTTGAATTTTCTTTATTCTTTCTTTATATTGTTGTACTCATGTGACATCACAAGCTATAGTAGTCTTTTCATCCAGCCGTGTCTGAGCAGAAACGTCAAAAAATCATAACTTTTTAGCGGATTGTCCGATTTTGCTCAAACTCTCACTGATGTGTTCTACTAACATTGCTGCATTCACTCAACCCACATGTCTTTAAAAGTGAACTTGTCCTTTGATATGAATGATGTGCTGCAACATGCACGTTTGTGCATTCATGTTCATTTCAGTATCCCTCAAAGTGGAGTACCCTTTGTAGGTACATAAGCGTACACGTAGTATGGAGTACATTTACATTTACCCCCCAACGGCCTCCCAGCAGTCTTGTGAATGAATAGAAGTAGATGGGTGGAGTTTGCCATAGTGGGCATGTCCTTGTAGGAGGAGGTGTCTTTGTTGCTAAGTGCTGATTGGTCAGGTAATTTTCTTTGTGGTCATTATGGAGCAGGTCTGTGTGCCAATGTCTTTCTTGTGTGTATAGGCTGTGTGTGGAATTTATGGTGTGTGTTTGTATGATGCTCATGCAGTCATAAGTTACCTGTAAACACAGTTCCTGTCTCCCATGCCTTACAACGTGTCTCAGATAAACCAGCTAATACTACTAAATTATGGATCAGTGTCAATTCAAATGTAGGACAGAGAATATTAGACTCCAACCCAAATTCTATTGGAAGGTATATTTAATGAAAGATTATGAGATAGAACAAAACTGCCTTTTTTGGAAAATATTTCATGCATCCTACAAATTTTAGGAGAACTGATGGCTATGTACTTGCAAGAGAACTTGCTCCTCGGTCATTTCCTCTCGCAAACTTGTTTTACGCTGTCGCCAATGTGGACAGTCTTTTCGGAGATTGAGATAGCGTGAAGCTCTCTTCCTTCGCAGAGAGAGAGAGAGAGAGATGGAGGAGTAGAGTTTGGCGACACCGAGCTGATCTTTGACAGACTCGCTGTCAGACCACCAGCAAATCGGGGCAATTCGTCACGCATTTTCTGACGGGGCCACTTCACACATTTGTCCTCATTTTCCCCACCCCTGCCCAATCTACCATGCACTCTTTCTTCTCCCCCTCTCTCTCCCTTCTCTCTCCCTTCTCTTTCCTTGCCTCTCTCCCTCTGTCTTTCTCTCTCTGTATTTCTAAAGTGAGATGTGGTACAACGTTGCTAGCGCCAACCATCCATCCATCCATTTTAGCTCTTCTTCCTGCCAGCGTAGCCAGTCACTGCGTGAAGTGTGTGTAAGCCAGTCTTGATTGATGCTCGGCTCCAGAGGTCAACAGGGACGACTCGTCTGGAGTGAGTGGGGAGCTGAGAGAAGTAGATGGGAGAGGGAGAGAAATAAAAAAGCAACTACTAAATCCTGAAAGAAGTTGATCAGCAGCTTGAGGGAGGGGTTAGTTAGCCGCTCGTTGCCGAAGAAGAGTTCTCGTTGCCAGTGGCCAGGGGGACAGATCAGTGGATGACAGAGGATGAAGGAGGGAGAGGAGGAGACGGATAAAATGAGCCGGGGATAAAGATACAGAACGTTTCATCACTGTGGAGGTAACACGTCTGTCTGCTTTGGCGGCAGCGGAGCAGCGTGTGAATGCGCTCAGAGTTGTGGAGCATTGCGAGGCAGTGGAGCAGAAAGGGAAACTGAAGTGGGTTCTCCCTGAGAGCTGAGCGTGTATGCATGAGCCCCCCACCCCCCCCCTTTCTGCCCTGCATGGGGACAATTCCCAAATCCAGGGATTCAATGGATGGTTCATATTGACAGAGATTGGGGAGAGGTTGCCATTCACTGACTGAAGGTCTTTCACTCAGCCTGGGAGCTCCCAAACACGTGCAATATTGTATTGTTTGTTATGACATGTCATATCGTGGCACATTTCATTTGAGGCGTCTTTACAATTGCAGATGATCTGTTTATTGGATTCTTTACCACCTACCGTTCTCCTCCCTGATGGCCCTGTCTGCAGCTTGGCGATACTTATATCATTTGTTGTATTTCAGGCTAGTCTGTTATGATAATCCTCATCAACTCTAATCAGTGCACCGGAGTGGAAGTGCTTTCGTGGGGATTGTCACGTACTGCTACCATCGTGTGAAATTTTGTCTCATACTCCCTCTTCCTCCGCCCCCTCCTCATCCTCCTCATCCTCCTCTCTCAGTCAGTGGGAGTCAATCTTTGTTATGATCTTCAGCCGATTGTGATGAAGATGTGTTGATTGGTCGATCTCCTTCCAATAGGTCTTGTTTATTGGCAAAGGGATCGCTTGCGTCACGGTACCTCTTCATCTGAGAGCCAGGATTTGACAAGCCGTTGCCGCTGTATCAGAGCGGCATACCTCCATTGCCTATTTTCACTGGAATATTTGGATTTACATTCAGCTGGTAATTGCACTGCATTGCTTCTATACCCTCTTAACCTTTTCTGAAGTGTTCAATCTTTGAAATGTACAAATTTAGCTTCATTAATTAACACTCCACTGGTAATTTGATCAATAAGTCAATGTCGCCTGATATTGCACCTTGACGTTACACAACTTTTGCACAGATATACAATCTGTATCAGACATTTTAGCATCACCACTCGGGGAAACGATGCAGAGAATGCATGGAGGGGAAGCATCTCACCGGCCCATCTCTCCAGGGAAAGATCCACACCTCTTGGAAGGTTAGGGATACCACATGCTTGTGATTTGAGGGTGATCCACATCAGTAGGATACCAGACATTCATGAATACCACTTAAAAACGGATACCACCAAGAAACGGATACCGCTTCAATAGATACGGATACCACTTAGAAAAGGATACCACTTAAAAAAGGATACCACTAAGAAACGGATACCACCACACATGATAGACTCTTTGGAAGAGGACTGGAGGTTACTGCTGGATCTTGCCAATGGTTTGTGGAGGGGAATGTCTAGTGAGGAGGCAGCGGTATCACCAGCATGATGAAATGGCAGCCAGCAAAAAAGGTAAAGAGTAAAAAAACAAAACAAAACAACAACAACAACAACAAACAAACGGGAAGTTGTAAGTGATGAGTTGCCATGGTGATGCAGCGGGGGGTTGGCAACATCTCACAGATTTTGAAACTCTGTATATTTTGCTTGTTATGTTGTGCTGCACAGAGCATTTATTAACAACATGAAAGTGCTCAGAATCATTTTCATCGAATCAGAAATACTTTCCACAGCTGATTTGTGTTATTGTGATGAAATGTTGATGATAATGGCATCTGTGGTTGAATACAAAGCATTGATATAGAATAATAGTACAGAGGAGAAAAAAAAAATGGGTCCCACCTGTTTCCAACTCACTGAAAAGGATTAATTTTTTGTGTGTCCGAAATCAATGCTTTTTCTTGCTTGACCAGTTCTAAAAACAATAACAACAACAAAGCTTTTTAGCTTTATTGACTGCAAACAAATTACTCTATAGGCCTACATATTACTACCCCCCCCCACACACACACACACAAACACTATGCCCACACATATTTAGGTTAATGGGCATTCACAGTGATAGATTTGTCAAGTCACAATAGTTGTTAATTCCTCGTACAATGAGACATCAATGAAATTATTTTGCTGCATGCTCAATTGGGGGCCCATACCTCACAGGTACAGAATGCACCTCCTTGTTATCGGGGTTTCAGACAAAGGCAAACATAGATTTATGACTTTGGGGTGATTTAAAGGAGGCAATCAGCTGAGAATGAGGACGTTTCTCCTCCCAGGTGAGACCGTGCAGTTTTATTGAATGAAAGGCACGATGCGATCTGCCGAATGCTAGCTTTCTGTACAAACAGTACTGTTGTGATATAATTAGAAACTTCAATAAACTAGAATACTGTAAAATGAGGAATGTTCACGTGCATTTTAATTTTGCAAATTTTGCGAGCACCAAGATTTGCGAAATTAAAATGCACGCGAAAGTTCTTGCCAGAGGCAATCCGCGAAAATTTCATGCCATGAAAGAGGCCATGATGGGCTCAAATTCGTGAAAATTTCATGCCATGAATATATCATGTTTTACAATATACCTCACACATATAATGTACATACAGACAGTATGGAGTGGTGATGATATCCCTTGTCTCATATTATTAAGAGATATGTAAAAAATGTCAAAGTTTCAGAATGCGTTTGCCAAATCATATTTGTTGTGCATTCTCTGTCATCACAAAATCCGTGCTTTCAGAACTTGTACCGGTACTGCATGCCAAAGGATACTACAAAACAGATCTACATTCCGGCATGTACAATGTATGAATACTGGAAGCTGTTAAATTCCTCTGTAAGAACAGACATTGCTATTGTGCCAGACTTTTGAATTGTCAAATGTGTCATGTTGTGCCGAGCTTCAAGTGGTTGCAACACCATGCATTATAACCCCTGCACAGTGCGACTCGGGCACTTGCATATATATACATGAACCCTTGCCTATACCTCAGGTACCATTATGACAGCTCCGACAACCCTCTTCCCCCCCCCCCAAAAAAAAAAAAAACACACAAACAAACAAACAAACAAAGCAAAACTACACAAAAAACAACAACAAACAAACAAGCAAATGACCCACAACAACAACACAAAAAAGAAACAAAAACACCCCCCAAAAAAGAGGAGAAGAAGAAGGGGAAACCCCCCCCCAAAAAAAAAACAAAAACAAACAAAAACAAAAAAACTCGCCATTAATTTTGGAGGGGTTATTTTTTAGATTCAATATTATGCCTCTCCCATCACCCTTCCCACACACAAATAAATTGCATTCACGACACCTCTTGTACACCTCTTGTACATGACTCGGCGTCCATCCGGTCCACTGCAGTCTGTGATCAATCAAACCAGCTAGCTAACGTCAAGCTGTTTGTGGGTCATTCACTTAACAAATTGTAGTTGCTCCTGGTAAAGCGGTATTGAAATGAGAGTAGAGGCGGAGATGAGGGGGAAAGAAAATATTATATGGGAAGAAATTCACGTCTTTTGAGAAGCACAACTGTGCCCGTTGTGATTTAGCTGTCCAGTGTGTTATTTGTGAGGGTTTTGATGAACGTTTGCTCATGAACAAGAAAAAAAAAAAAGCAACTTGAGAAACTGCCAGTGGTTCAAAATATCAATTTTTGCAGGTCTGACACATTGGTAAAGTATGCCTTTGCTAATACTTTGGAGAAAAACCTGCATACGTTTTATCAGAACCCCCCCCCCCCCAAAAAAAAAGAAAAGAAAAAGAAAAGGAAGAAGAAGAAATGGGTCTTGCCTCAATTCAAGGGGTTCAATATTTATTCAAATAAATGAAAGTGCATTCACACTTCATCCCGTAACATCAGTAACAACTATATGTTTCCTATTTTATGGAAGTCAAATACTGAATGGACCATGAATCATTTGTCATGTATAATATGGAATACATCAGCCCTTACTAGGTCAGACAAAAACCTGTGGTTCTCACAAGTAGCCCTTGTCAAGGAAAGATGCATGCACTTTTGAATGCATTCAAATGGTAATGGTCGATTGATGGCCTTTTTACACAGGATGTAATGCATCCAAAGTGTTTGGCAAATATTCATTGCTTTCAGTGGTATGGTAATTGCCTCCTGTCTACCATCCCAAGGTTAATTGATTGCAACCTGTTTTTTTTTTTTTTTTTATTTGTAAGGCCATCTATTTCAAATGACATGAGATACAATTTGCATGGTAGCTTTAGCTTTTTAATGTTCAGCACTTGGTCATCACACAGTGACACACACATACTTGACTGCTTGAGAGTAGAAAATTTGAATTTTACTGGCACTCCCGAAAGTTGTCAGGCATTGAGAAAGCCTGCTACATTTTCAGTTCAGATTACATGTATTTTAGCTGTGACTGAAACAAAATGTGATAATAATTTTATGGTTACCAAGCAAGCTAATAATATTCTGCTTCGACCACATTTTATATGAAATGAAGGCATTTCTAGCCACACATTCTGTGATATCACACTGTGTTCACAGCTGTATTTTGTTTGTGTTTTGAATGGTTTATCTTGGTTTCCTGCCACACAATTACAGCTTGCAAGCTTTCTCAATGTGGAAGCATGGCCTGATAATATCACAATATGTCAAATATTCTGTGAAAGTGACAGACATACAATTTCCGGATGTAAGCCTGAATCCCATTGCTTTCTTGTGCATTCATTCTCAAAATTGCCCCCTCTTCCAGTTTTTCTTGACTTTGGCATTGTTCAATCCATGCCTGAGTGGTAACATTGTGTGATAATAATGGAGGGCAATCATACTTTTGACTTTAAAAAAATGGCCCACTTCCTGGCAAATGGTATGGAAAGCTAAAGCATTCTGTTGCAACGCCTGGAGTACCGTACACAGCACATTAGCATGAGTGTTGTGAGATATGTAATGGGTGTGATCTATCAACCTATCTAACGGCGCTGCGGGGTGATGTATTTTGCGCCAGTTATCGCATCATTTGCCATTCCATGCATAATCCCAGCCCCTTGGAGGATACGGTCAGCGGTGGAGCAATGTGCAGACAAGTTTGGAGGGAGAATTAACAAGAAGATATATATATTTTTTCTTTTTCAATTCAATTCAATTTCGGTTTTATTAAAAAAAAAACACCAAATAAAAGTCCGAAGACTAACCATATTTGGTTTACATCAAACTTTACAGCTTTACAATAGGGAAACATAAAGAAAAGAAATAAAACAAACTGACATTTTACACAACTGATACATATGGACACCCCCCGAAAAAAAGACAAACTATAATCACATTATCATAAAAATTGATAGCACCAATAATAACAACAAAGATAAGGCATCAACTGAAGAGAAATTGCACACACCCTCACATACAATATACATATGATAAAATTCATTATATATAATTCACACATCAAAAAACTTTAAATGTTATCATATTGATAGATAAATATTGGAGTAAAAAACCAGCAACTAAAAATGAATGCAGTCATACACAGAAATTTAAATCAATTTCATACTAGTGCAAATAAGTTATGGGGAAAAAAAAAAACGCAGCCTAATGCAAACATCATAATGTGTCATGACAAAAAAAAAAATCAAGGCTATCAGTATTCAAGAAGAGAGTGAGAAAAGAAACAAAAAATCAAGGGAGTTAAATAGGAGACGTTGAATAAATATTCGCGAACAGGTGTGGAAGCGGATAAGAAATAAAAGAGGACAACCAGAAAATACAAGAGAGAGAGGGAGAGAGAAGAGACTAACATAGGGATCATGACAAGGAGGGAAACAAAGCGGAGCAGAGAGAAAAATAAGTACTCACGAACAGGTGTGAATAAATACTCGCAAACAGGTGTGAAAGCGAATAAGATAATCAAAGGATAGCAGCAACATATAGATCGAGAGAGAACGAACGGAGAAATCAAAGAGAAGGGGTAAAACAAAAAGAAACAGGGAGAAAAAGTAAAAAAAAAAAAAATCTTAAATCTTTCAAATTGATTACAGATAAAAAATACCATCAACAGCAGCAACGAGCTACACATATGAAGTATACATGCGTAGTGCCAATTGTGCAATTAGAATAAAAAAAAAAAATAGAAAGAAGAAGAGCATAACATAGGAGGTATTCACAATGCGGATAACGCTACATACAGTGTACATGAGAGATGTGACCGAGAGAATGCTGTATAGTTGCCAACAACAGTATATAATGCATTCAACCATTCTTATTCAAAGAATTCTCATTAAACCATAAAATTATTCATTACTATTGAAACTACCACCACCACCAAAAAAAAAAAAAAAAAAAAAGCTTGAAATGAAAACTTGCTGACGAAATTTGCCAAAAATTCAAATTCCAATTATAATTGAGCTCAATACTGATATAGGAACGAAGAAAAAAAAGAAGAAAACCTAAAGGAAAAGTGTCGAAATGAAAGGAGGATGGACAAAGAGAGAAAGAAACAGAGGGAGAATAGTATCTAGAAGACCACAGAAAAAGAAAGAATGCAATGCGTATTTCACATTTACAAAACAATTCTAATGAAAGGATAATTAGGACGGACAAAATAATGAAGGCACTGCAGTTCGCTGGTAACGATGTGTTCTATAACATGGTAAAACCAAAAAGTGATCATTTCTACGACTATATCGTGCGGATCTTAAGAGCGATCTTACAAATCATATTTCACATTTACAAACAAACAAAAAAAGCTAATGAGTTGAATTAAACAGACGAACTAAAGAGGGCACTGCAGATCGCTGGTACCGCTGTGTTCTACAACGTGGCAAAGCCAAATGATGATTGTTTCTAAGACTACGACCAGTTTCAACATGGCGCAACAGTGGCAAGAGATGGCGGTGTCGTGCGGATCTTAAAGGGAAGGTAAACCCAAAGAGCAATGTGGATTGAGTGAAAGCAGCAACATACGTAGAACACATCAGTGAAAGTTTGAGAAAAATCGGACAATCGATGCAAAAGTTATGAATTCTTAAAGTTTTGGTGTTGAAACCGCTGGATGAGGAGACTACTAGAGGATATGACGTATGAGTGGACAACAATACAAAGAAAATATAAAGGATATTCAACAAAAATTCACTTTTCTAGAATTATGAAAGAGCAGTGGACCAACCACTTTCAGAAAGCAGGGGGAATAATTGCTACCCTTAACATATGTCAATATCAAGGTGATGGAATTTGTAATTTTCATGAAAAATGGATTTTTGTAGTATTTTCTTTATATTTTCTTGATATTGTAGTCCACTCATACGTCATAACCTCTAGTAGTCTCCTCATCCAGCGGTTCCAACATCAAAATTTTAAAAATTCATAACTTTTGCATCGATTGTCCGATTTTCTTCAAACTTTCACTGATGTGTTCTACTAATGTTGCTGCTTTCACTCAATCCACATTGTTCTTGGGGTTTATCTTCCCTTTAAGAGCGATCTTGCAAATCGTGACAGGATTTCAACGCGGCGATCTGCAAGGGATTGTAGTTCAAATTGATCCAAAAGGTCGTCATAATTTATTTCAAAGAGAGGCATTTTTAGGCAACATAGGTGTAATATGAATAGATTATCTAACCAAGATGAAGGATAAGTGAGAAAATTGTGATTTTCTAGGTGTCAATTTATTTCATGATGTGGTGCTACGTGGACAGTTCAAAATCAATTGTTTTGACTCATGGGACCATGGTATTATTACTTTGGTAGCACTCCAAGGTCTGATCCTAAACAACATTACCCAAAATTTGGTGCTTTTTTGTTTGCATTTTGATGAGGATATTCACTTTTGCAGGCCTCGAATTAACCGACGGCCACCGACGGCCATGGCCGTCGGTGCCCCTCTCGTTGGCCGCAATGCCTTTTTTCCATTATTAAAGTTACGGCCAAAAAAAATGTGCCCTTTTTCTTGTGGCAGTGGTGCCCTTTTAGAATGAAAGTTATTATTTATGACGTATGCCCTTTCTTAAAGTCTACTCAAATATCATACTTTCAGTTCACTCGCATCCCAATATATCTGATTCAAACTCAAAGTATCTTTCCGAGATACGAGACAACGTGTACGTACATGTGTCTACACCCGACCGGCTTTTACCGTCCCGACTGCCTAGCCTCCGCAGCGCAGCGGCCATAGAGTTACTAGCTAGGCAGCGGCGGGCCGGAGCAAGTGGTCGCAAGCCATGCTAAAAAATGCCAGGCCTGTCGGACGGCTGCGAGTATTGCCATCTCTCTCGCTCTGCATTCATGCCTTGGCTCCGCCCGACGCGACCCGCGCGCGCCAACGCCGCATGCTCAAAGCAAAATGGCGCCGGAGGTGCTCCAAAGCGAGCGCGGCGTGTGCGTTGAGAACGTACTGTATTGCAGAACCTACATCGTATTGCGCATGGCCTACTGCCTAACGTCGTCTGCTGCGGAGAGATCTTATGCGTGCGTGCGCTGCTGGAGTGTAGCAGCACGGTCGATAGCATACAGCTCTATGGGGCATTCACATCACGTATAAACACCCAACATGCCCTTTCGAATGTGGCCTTGGTGCCCCTCTGACTGACCTAAGTGCCCTGGCCTCTTGGAAAAAGTGCCCTTTTCTAAATGGCCTTGCCCCTCTAAAATCCTATTTCGAGGCCTGCTTTTGTAGTGTCTCTAGTGAATTTGTAACAGTGTGATCCCCCCTGCATGAATAAGCAGGGTAGGCAGTGTGCTGCTTGCATGCAGGAAATAATTTTCCAACTCAAATATGATTAGCAATTTCAGCGTATGAATATTGTTTCACATGTTATCCTGCCCACTTCTAGTGAAGAAAAATTGACTACACAAGAGAGTTTGTGTAGCAGTGGTATGAAAAGTGAATAGCAAATTGCAATGCCATACTACAAAGAAAAATTATTCCTAATGCTTGTAAGGAAACAGGTTCAGGAGTGAATTTTGGTAGCGTGGAAAAGACGGGAGGCATGCAAAAAAAAAAAAAAAAAAAAAGAAGAAGAAGAAGAAAAAAAAAAACACCCTTTGTAGGGGACTTTCAAATTGGATCCAAATGACCACTGCAGGTGTTTTGAGATACTCTCAGAATTTTAATAGTCTATATATTGACATTCAAATGGTGATAATGTTTCCAAATAGATGATTTGGTGATGGCTTCTTCACATCTGTTTTGCATAGATAACAGTGACTGATATTGTCATTTCGTGATTCTGCTCTGTAGTGTTAGAATTGCTTCAAACATTGAAGTTTTCTCTTTAATGGTGCATGCTAATATGCAAGCAGTCTCCTGCACGTGAGGAAGAAAGCGCAAGGAGAATATTCACTCGGTTGGAGTGAGTTTGTGAAATGTAAGAACATCTTATTTGCAGATGGTGTAATGTGACAAATTTGTTCGGCAAACGCCATCACAGATTCACGTAGAACGCCATACATTCTCTCTCTTTCTTCCTATCTCTCTTCTTCCGCTGCCTCCGTTCTTTATTCCTTCTCGATCTACTACTACTTTCACATCTTCTTTTCCGCTATCTCTCCTCTACGATTCCAGCTGGATGGCTAATCTCCTTGGGTTAACCTTCGGGTACCCTTCTCCCCCCCCCTATTCCTGATGATGTTGTCAATATTGTATTTCCATTCCTCCTCAAATAGAAACAGATCATCAAAGAAAGATTTAAAAGAGTTTATTAAAAGAGCGAGCTGGAGAAAGGAGAGACATGACCTTGTGTCATACCACCCAATTTAGCAATTGATTGAAATATTTGTACATGGCTGTATTAGATACGCTCCCTTTGACCCGTGTTGAAAGGAGTTCCACTTTCCATCAACGCTCTCAAGGCATTTCATTAATGAGTCCGGGAGAGTGGGGGAGGGTGTTCTAACTGACTTGTGTCAAAATACATTATGCTTGAAATGTCTGAAAATGCAATGTCATTTCTTTCCCCGAACTGGAATTGCTGGGTTCTTGTGTAGGACACTACCACGTGGCAAAAGGAGTGGACACTACACATCATGAAAGCATGACAACAAAAAGTTATTAAATCGACCAGGGTTAAAATTGACTCTCAGCCAACAGCTTGTCAAACTTTGAATAGGCCAGGCAAACCCTACATTGAAAATAATCCAAGTTACAACTTGAAGTATTTCAAGGAAAATATGCTGTGCAGTCACACATTTTACAATTATAATATGATATATGGATCATATTATTTTTTTTTTGTTTTTTTTTATGTAAAAATAGGGTTTACAGGTTACTGTACATCATACCAGTCAAATGAATGGTCATCACTGGTTATTTCAGCATTTTGTTTACCTTTTTAGCCAAATATTCAGATTTCACTGCAATACTACAATGTAAGCTTGTTGCTGTGTTCTAGTTTTGATGCCCCACAAAATAACCAGGGAGCTCCATTAGCATGTAGTGTATATAGTGTACTGTGCATAATTCCCAGGTGTAGTTACTTGACAGAGAAAGATAGAAGATATTTCTCTCCTTTCTTTTTCAAACAACATCTAATGACCGTATCAATCCAACACACATACAGTGTAGATGCAGACATACGCTTACCCCCTGGATGGTTGTAGATGAGCTCTCTGCATACAGCCTCGGGGTAAATTTGCGAAGGTGTCATTTTCTAGCTTGGGATCTTCCTTCTTTCAGGTCTATGTGAGGGGATTTTCCCCTCCAGTAGACACACAATGTTCTTTCCGTGAATGGTGGAGGGATCACATTGTAAGAAGTCATGTACAAAGGAATGATGACATTGAATGAATGTTTGAGCATGACACCTGTGTCTTGTTAATCTAAGCATTTGTATCAAAGAAACCAGCCATATCGGAGAGGTGTTGGAACTAATTTTCAAAATCATTATTATTTCCAGATTTAAAGGCCAGTTATGAGTCATAGCTACGAGTTATCATCTGTTTTCTCCTTTATTTCTTTCTGTTGGCAGATCTGATGTGCTGTATTTATGTTATTGAAACTTGAGCCAAGTTTCGTTTGAATGAAAATCAGATAAAAAAAGGAGTTTAGGAAGTGCTCTGTAGCGAATATAAAATTGTGTTTTGCTCTTGAAGGCAGGTAAATTGAGCTTGAAGATAAGCAACCGTTTGGCTATTTCTGTTTTTAACCCATTGAGGACGGTTTGATTTTGCTACAACACACATTTCCCATAGACACCTGCCCGAGTATACTCGGGACTCGTCCTCAACAGGTTAATTGGCAAATTAAGTTGCCATTCTCCATTCTAAATCTTGGAATGATCCATTAGCTTAAAGGTAGGGGATACCTTTTTACAGAACTCCCAAAATGCAGCAAAATATTAAATATGAACCTCAGGGGACTTGTTTAGGCCACTGCTTAGAAATTTGGAAGTCAACAGTTATCTACAATTTGAATAATGCACAAAACTCAACTACTCAATAGTTCTGTGTGTCAGCCACACTTAAGCCTTTTTGTTGCAGTCTTCTGTATTTTTTATCTTTAAACACAAATCTAAAAGTATAAGAGCTGATGTAATAACATATAGAGTGTGTGGCAAGAATGTATATAGAAATGTTTGTAAGTTTTGATGAACTTTCTTCACAAAATATACATGATGGAAACACATGCAGTGCATGGGTCTGCAAAGGTAGCTTGGTAATGTACTGGAATTTAACGGTGAGCCCCGAAAAGAATTCAATTCAAAATCTAACGGTCAATAAAAATGTACTAAATGTTATCTTCCACTTTCAATACTTTATGGGAGTTTCTAAAATGATACTCTCTTCAACATTTGTCATTTCATAAAACAAATAAACAGTCTGTCAATATAAATAGTTTATGCATGAGTGTGATGGAACAATATTTTGAAAAGAACAAGACAAAGGTGTTGTGCATGATGGATAATTTAAACTTGGAGGTATTCTTGATGTGGACTTACAAATTTGAAACACAATTTGGATACTTGTCAGAATGTTTTGAAAGATCATACAATGAAAAAAAAAATACAATCATAGATTTGAACATATTAAATTATTTTTGTCAATCCCCCTTCTTTTTGTCATACAATGTATGTTAAATTTTGGTCTCATGCAATTAACAGTTGAAACTTTACTTGTATTGCTCTTTTTATTTTATCCAGCTGTTGATGCAAGCAAAAGCTTGTAATACAAATGTTCTTGGGTCTTAACTCTGGCCAAAAAGCTGAGAGTTGACTGCCTCCAAGCATATTGAGGCCATGTGTGAGTTTTGCTTGTATGCCACTGCGACTATTGCTGAACAGGCTGAAATATGTGCAGGTCTAAAGGGACAAAAGAGTGTTGTAAGAATGAGAATCTTATTGTTGTTCCCCCAACTACCTGCACCACGATCTGTAAGCAGATAGCGCGCCAAATGTCGTTCGTTCGTGTTGAGGCTGGGATTGAATTCGATTAGACCGAGCGCTCCTGCGCGTGGGGACCGATCGATTTCCTAGGAAATTTTGACTCCCTTACGAGGAGCTGTTGTCACTTACTGGAGTTTGTAGGAATGTGTTTTTTGACTTCCAGGCATTGGTTTTGAGGGTTTTTTTTTTTTCTTTGCCCTGTGTTTAGAGGCAAAGTTTTATGATTATTCAAAGTGTGGGATGGTGCTACAGAGGTGCTGCAGTTCATGAACATATTCATCCAGAAGCTTCAATAATATTCATCGTATTTTAAGCGATACAGGTTTCATAGAATCAGATAAGTGCACAAACTGGCAGTTACACACACACACACACACACACACACACACACACACACAATGCACACACACACACTGCTCTTCATCTGCAAATCCAGATTTGGAATATTCCTTTATTGCTAATTACTGATGATTGTCAGACAATTGTGCTGTTCATTCGAGGCTTGTATCATTTTGGGTTCCGAAAATATGTAGCTCTTTTGCCATTTCAGAAATGGTAAATTCAACATTTTTGAGTGCTACGTGTAAATTTAACATTTAAGAAATTCAACATTTAACAAAAGGTTGGAGGAGTAACAACATCTAAGAGGTTAATTTACCATTTCATTTTTTAGAGTGTTTCTATCTATCTATATATCTATCTGTCTATCTATCTATCTGTCTATCTATCAGTCTATCTATCTATCTGTCTATCTATCTATCCATCCATTTACCTATCTTTCTATCTCTCTAAGTTGTTAGATCAGATGGGTAGATGTGAGGTGATAGATAAGTAATGTATATTGTATGAGATGGTCAGCACGTCAGGGCAGTGTGACATTACATGACCCTGCATAGCAAACCAACCACAGGACTGCCGTATCCAGGGATGTGTGCATATTCACCTGCTCCAATATTGTTGTTTCACCAGCACAGAGCCAGACAGTTCAATACCACATGAAGCAACCTCCACAGGCAGTCGCTGTCCAGTGATATATTATAAGTGGATGCTCTCATTCAGTATTTGAATTGAAATCCCAAATAGTCTGCAGTTTGTAAGACTTGTCCTATGATCACTGCACTCTCCAGAGAGATGAGGCTTCAAGTAAAATATATGGACACATATATATTCAAAACCCTACGCCATACCTACTGATCGGCCTTCTCATTGGACATCATTATACATAATGTTTAAACTTCTTTGAGTGGAATAATACACAATGCTAGTTAGAAGATAATTTGACATATATCACATTCATATATTCCTTTTTTTAGGTTGTGTCATAAAGAGAGTGACTGATAACCTTTAGTCTCAAAGTCCAGGTGTTTTTTCAAACACTGCTTCTCAGTGTTTGCCTTTGTTTGATAGAGGGTAATAAAGATGTCAGTATGAAGTGAAAATAGCTGCTTATAATCATGCCAGGGTGATTATCAACATCCAGTAACTTGTTTTATGGTTTCACTCACTGTACATGTGGAGAATTTATTAGACTAATATAAGAGCTCCGAGTATGAAAACTGATGGCAGGAAAATTGCTTGACAGATTAACTAAACCAATTGATTGTGACAGATGGTGGATTGATTACGGTAATCAAGTGATGCAAATGACATCATATTAAATCCTCTGAAATGTTTATCTTTTCAAAGAGAAAAGGTACAGTGGTATCATCTCTCTCCTGAGACTGGGAGGATTATGTGCAGACATTGAAATATCTAGGGGAATATTTTAAACCCTTTCAGATGAACTTTACCCATTGCTTACCCATTGAACTCCCGCTGATTTATTATTTTTATTATTATTATTATTTTTTTGAGGGGGGGGGGGAGGGGATGGGCATCACCTTTATCCATTTTCTACAAGTTCAAGAATCTCAATAGACCAGGCACTTTAAGCATCTTGTTGATGTTGCAATGAATAGGCTAATAGTAAGAACAGTAGATGATAACAGCATGCAGCACAGTCTTGCTTTTCCAGTAGGCAGTAATTGCCAATCCATTTTGCTGTATCAGCCAATTGAAATGGGCTTTTCACACCAGTGTGTCCCATTGAATCATTATTGAACTGTCAGGTACACAGGAGGTGTGAAGAGTACCTTATACTCAGGTTTTCATTGGTGCTGCAGCTGTGTTCAGTGAGAATTTATCAGAGAGAGGGAGTTCATTGTGAAACAATTCAGTGGATGCACTCATTGAATGTTGACTGCTCTGAACGGGGTATTAGTTTATCAAATTTATCAAATCAAGAGCACTTGATTACACAATACATAGAATGCCTGAAGAATTTGTGAAAGTTTCATGCCGCGAAAGAGGACGCCGACTACATTTCATAAAAGTTTCATGCTGTGAATGTTTCTAGTTTTTAATGTATACAAATAAGCTCAGGTACAACCTGTAGCTTAGCTATGTATCAGTTGGTGCTAGAAATTGCATGGAGCTTTCTAAGGTGACAAAACAATGCCAGTATGAGTATGAGGTACAACGTATGGGCAGTAGCCTCGACTAGCTTGTTGCAGTTTCTGTTCCTGTGTTTGATGTGTAGTGTTGGGTTGTTGATTTATGTGAGATGGATGTCAAATGGAAGCTGAAGTTAGGGTGAGAAAAACATTGCTGTATATGTGACCAGTTGACATCGTTTATTCATTACTAATATCTTTCTCATGATTGCCTTATCAGGTGTCAAAACTAATATCTTTCTCAGGATGGCCTTATCAGGTGTCAAAGTTTTGTTCTTGTGTTGATCTATGCTTTTCTATGTAACATGAAACGTTGGAAGTGTGAACTTTATGCTGTTATTAATAATGGTAGTATGCAGTTGCAGTTTCTTAGTTAGTGTTGGGTCGTTGATTTATGAGGAATGGGTGTCAAAGTAAAGATGAAATTACTGTGAGGTAAAAAGAAAAAGATCGGTGGCCTGTTTCATTGTTTATTTATTTGGTCAGTTATCTTGTTCAGAATAGCCTTATCAGTTGGCAAAGTTTTTATTTTTTTTTTTCTAAAAGTCTGTGATTTTCTATGTAACATAAAGTAATAAAGTGGATTCAAAATGGGCCTGAGCTGATGAAGAGTAAAATTAGGGCCGTCTTTCAAAATCACATTATTATGGTGTGCATCCCTGCCGCAGTGCAATGTCATGACCATGCTGTTGTCACCCAGCTTTAAATCACCATTTTTTGTTTTTTGTTTCCTCTTCATGCAGGCTTATTATCGTCAGGGCGTGGCTCTGCAGTGTCTTGGTCGCCATGCCGACGCCCTGGCAGCATTTGCCTCTGGTCTGGCCCAGGACCCAAAGAGCCTGCAGCTCCTGGCTGGTCTGGTGGAGGCCGCCATGAAGTCTCCTCTCAAAGGTGAGAAATAAGCTGATGGGATAGATAGATGGATAGATAGATGGATGGTTGGATGGATTGACAGATAGATGAATGGATGGATGGATAGATGGATAGATAGCTGGATGGATGGATGGACAGATGGATGGATAGATGGATGGTTAGATGGATGGATGGATGGACGGATGGATGAGTGGATGGATGGATGGATAGATGGATGGTTAGATGGATGGATGGCTAGATGGCTAGATGGATGGATGGTTGGATGGATAGATGGATGGATAGATGGATGGATAGATGGATGGATGGATAGATGGATGGATGGATGGATGGATAGATGGATGGATGGATAGATGGATGGATGGATAGATATATAGATGGATGGATAGATAGATGGATGGATGGATGGATAGATGGATGGATGGATAGATGGATGGATGGATGGATGGATAGATGGATGGATAGATATATAGATGGATGGATGGATAGATGGATGGATGGATGGATAGATGGATGGATGGATGGATGGATGGATGGATAGATGGATGGATAGATAGATATATAGATGGATGGATGGATAGATGGATGGATGGATGGATAGATGGATGGATGGATAGATGGATAGATGGATGGATGGATGGATCAAATGATGAATGGATGATTGAATGGGATGATGGAGGGATGGATAATGCATTGGTGCAGAATTCAATTACATTACGCAGTTGTATCTGTGCATAGTATGTGATTCTCCAGTACACCGTAATTTTCAGGTGTAAGTTATGAAATGAAAATCATAAGGACTCACAGAAATGCAGCAATTGAAGTTATTCTAAAGCAATATTTCTGGTGCTCATAAGAAAAATAGAATGAAACAATGCACTGTAATCAGTTTTACTATCTGAACACCACATAATACCCAAATTACATCAGATTCATATCCTTTTAAGATTATGGTGGTCAACCATGAAGAACAAGACCACTTTTACCCGCACGGACTGTGCTAAAGGCAATGCAGATATTCGGCCTGACTTTATCACATACATAGATAATGACATTGGACAAATACCACAAATACAACGATCGATATATACCACAACTATTTAGTTGTGGTATATCGTTGCATGGTAAGCAATGGAATGCTAGTTATTCCTTGTCAAATGATGATCATCTGTATAAAATTGCCAGCTGCTTTATGCAGGTGTTCATAACCGACAAAAGAAGTCAGACACAGTCAATATGGTTTAGATGATAAGTAGGTGGAAGGGTGAATGCAACCTGGCCGACAATATAATTTTTTTTTTTTTTGCTGTTGCCCATGTTTGCATTTTGCTGGCGAATTATTCACACGTTGTTGAGGCGATGAAAGAGTGGAGCAAAACTTGCAAATCGAGGTACGCTTGCTTCAAAGGACCCTGATGATGGGCAAATATTGACTCGCGATCTCGCTGGAACTGTATCATCATTCGGCAAACATACTGAGAAGTTTTATATTATGTAAAGGCGCACGCCCACAAGGAAGAACTTCCTGGCAAGTTATGCTGGCAGAATCAATCCTGTATTCTGTGGAGACACAATAATATGTGCATGTGTATATATTTCATTTGATCCAACAATGTGATAGTAGATTGTTATTGTTTTCATATTTAAGGGGAACAGTCTTTCTTGGCATCCTTTATACCCCTGTTACAAGAAACAACCCTTTTTGTGGTCATTTTCACTCTTGAGAGTCTTCTTATTCAAGATATTGCCTACAGGTGGGAACATGTGGTTTCAGAGGTGCATGTTTTCATTTCATGCTATGTGGCTAACAGGAAGATATCAACATTCATTGAAAAACAAACAAAACAAAAAGAATTACTGCTATTGATAAGAAATATTTCTGTAGTTAGAATATTAAACTTGAACTTGAACTGGAACCTGAACTTTTTTTTTTTTGTCTGAGCAAATTGCAAGTGTTTATCTTAATTTTGTGGTCACTCTGATTTTTCAGTCAGCTTTTTAATATCATATTCATCTTACAGAAATTTGAATAGGACAGAAGGTCATTAGTATTAATACTACATGTATTATGCACACTCCAAAATGTTGCAGCAATGTAATGTGCAAATTGCAATGGATGTCATTGTATTTTGGATAGTATGTGCCAATAAAAACGAACTGCCCCTTGTTTCTGCACTGAATTAGATTTCAGTGAATTGTTCAACTAGTGCAAACGTGAAGTGCACTTTTATTCATGAAAACACCAAGAATTTGTAGCTTGCTGTTTCAAAGTATGCCTCCGCCCGAAGGGTGCCGGAGGCATTATTTTTTCCTGTGATGGACTGCACACAGTAGGCAAAACCATAGGGAGGAAAGATGTGACTTGTTTTTTTTTTCTCATACCACTGAGAAAACTGTGATTTTGTAGTACTGTTGTCTTCATCCTGTAACTTGACTTATGCATCACATGTTATTTGTTATTAAATTGCTAATCTTGTAAAAAAAAAAATAGATGATTGAGGGAGAGAAAAAAGAGAAAGAAGAAAAATTTAGAAATGATCAGCAAATATGTTTTCATTATTGCTGTTATTTATCATCTGTTCAAAACAAAAACAGATTATTACTTTTTTTTTGGCAGAAAAATGCCAGGTTAAGAGGGGAAGAATTTTAAGCAGTGTAGACAAAGAAAAAAAAAAAGGAAAGAAAAGGAGAAATAGAAGAAAAAAGAATGGAAGAATAGATAGCCTTCCTGATGATAACTTTTTTGCTCTGACAGTTATCAAATATTTATGACTTCTATACTCCTCCACACTCTTTGGCCAGCCTCTTGAAATTCAAACCAGCCTTTTTTTTTATTCATGATGGAGGCTCTCCAAGATTTATGAAGCCTTTTCCATATATGCAGACATAATGTTTAGAGGGGAAAGGAAAAAGCAGTAAAATTGCAGCAAGAGGGAGGTGATAAAAATACCCACCTCAGTCGATGAACTTCATGTGCACCTGTAAAAATTTGGTGTGTTTGCAGTTGTTGTTTTCTCATGAGTGCTTCCTACTGAGATATCAGTAAATATTGACAGGAGAAAAGATGAGGAAGGACAAGGAAAGAGAGAGAGAAAGGGAGATATTGAGAGAAAAGGGAAATATAAATGACTATAAATGCCAGGTGGAGAGACAATATATAAGTATATTCAACTTGCTAGAAGGATACATAACAGAAGGCATTGACTTCACCCTGTGAAAGAAACCCTAGGTAACCGTAAACCAGTGAAACAAACAATGCAGTGCTGGACAAAATTTGCTGTCATTCCTACCAGTGCCGGTGGACATCCGACTGAGTTCAGTGTAGATTTCCTTCCTTTCAGTGAATGAATTGATGTATGCGATATCTCTTACACGTCACAGACAGGGACTGAGCTTCTTGTAGATTTATTATGACTTGGAGTAACTCAAATTTTAAGCGGAGAGGTTGTGGATCTGCTTGTACCAGCAGAGGCATAGGGTTGTCATAAATGGATGAAATCATATACCTCTATTATTCGAGTGAGTCAGATTTTGGGAGGCTCACTTTCATGGGAAAGACTGGCATCATTTGCCTCGCATCACTGCCATCAAAACTAGGAGGAGAGAACGAGAAATTCGGAAAAGGTTTGCAAAGTTTGTAAGGACACCCATAATGGCATCACTATTCTGCACTACCTCATTTGTGTCTTTCTGAATCAAATTTTGTCAATGACTGCAAAGCAAATGCAAAGGATATATTGTAATGCAGTCGTATGGATGAAATGGCATGAAGCCTGCAGGTATTTTTTTTTCTTTTTTTGGTGGGGGGGGGGGGGGAATGATGTTGAGCTGGAATGAGGAGAATTAAATACAACGCCATAAGGTGTGTTGCGAACAATCTACAAGCTGTGCTTTTGTTCCTTCCAGTGGAGGAAATCAAAGCATTGTGCATTCATGGTGGGAAAAGAGAGCGCACATCCTCATCAACACCTGCGGAAAGAAAGAATCCAAGAGAAATAGACTTCAGAAAGAGATGACGAGAGAGAAAGCTATCTACGTAATCCTCTCCAAAACCAATACTGATTAAACCGCAGAGGAAGAAGCCGATCGGAGATTGTTTCAGAGGCACTGCAATTTATTTCCTTCATGACAACCCTTGAAAAAAGAAAGCAAAAACAAGAAAAAAACAAATGCAAAACTGGACGTCAATAAACATGAATAGCCTTGAGCAAACCTCTCAGAAAAATTGATCCAAAGCGATTGCATATCCTGCATTTAAAGAGAGAGAGAGAGAGAGAGAGAGAGAGAGAGAGAGAAAAGGAGCAAAGGAAGTGAAAATAAGAATATTTTTTCCCCACAGATGGTAGTCTTTTGGGAGGTAGAGGAATGATATTGCCTTTTCATTTCTTGATGCCTTTCAGCTTGTTTTCTTTTCTCATTTTCATTGTTTTATTCTCTGTCAGAGATTACGCTTTCTCTTTCTGCTCTGATTCTCTGTCGGTCTTGAATGATTGAGTGATTTTGGGTGATTGTAGCCTTCAGGAAGTTCGGACATAAGATGCAACTGATGTTGATATATTTAATGTAAAGGTGCACCCCCCCCCCCCCCAACAAAAGATGTGCCTGGAGAATGAACAAATTGTGATGGATAACAGCTTTCAAGTTGATGAATTCTTGTCCTTGATTTTGATGCATTCTTGGACAATCGCATTCTTACTTGCAGTTTGGACAAGACAAGATTGCACCATTCCTAGTACTATAACATCTATTTTTTTTTTCACACTTTCTTTAGGAGTGGAGTAGAGAAAGTACGGCTATTATGGCAATGATAAATTGATGTCAGAGTACCCTTCATGCCATATCAATATTTGTTTAACATGTTCAAGACAGTGTGTCTCTGGGAAGGAGAAGGAACATATAATTGCTGTTCCTTGAAATTACCATTTCAACCAACAATGTTTCCAATATAAAGATGAATTAAAATGATAGTAATTAAAAGTAAATAAAACCAAATGATAGCATGAAGGCTTTCATGTCTCTTTCAAATGTAGTCTTGCCTCTGAATCACAAACATGAAACTATTGGGAAACAGTTAAACGACTTCATATTCAAATTCAACAATCAAATCAAGATTTTTAATGTGTGATATACAAATGTTTACAGTTCCTGAGGCTTTAATTCATGTAGCTTTCTTTGCAAAATTGTTTTTAAATCAATTTTCTATAATTGCTATGGCAAAAAAAAAAAAAAGATATTAGCTGTAAAGTGCCGTCTGCTCCTTAAGTGTCTGGATATTATCAGATATATGTAATGTAGCTGATTTGAAGAAACATTGTGCAAGAAAGCAAGTCTTGTGAACTATTGAATTGTTCTTTTCCTTCTAGACAACTTCGAGCCAACCTACAAGCAGCTTGTCTCAATGAACCTGGACAAGAGTCCTTTTGTGATCATATCGGTCATTGGTCAAGAGCTGCTGGCGGCCGGCTATCACGCCTCCTCCCTTGTTGTCCTCGAGTCTGCCCTCAAGATTGGTAAGTGCTCCGACCCCAGTTGTGAGATGTACAAGTGTTTCAACATAGATATGGGAATTTGTACTGCAGAAGTGTGCTTATATTTTCTTTCTTCTTTTGTGGCCTGCCAGAAGGGCATGAGAATATTTTGTGCATTTTCTTCAAACACTTAGTTTTCAGATTATCATGAATTACTTTATTCGAACAAAAGTAAAAGGTTCCAGTGATGTTTGATCCTCCATAGAATTATTTCTCTATTGATATCATGATTTTTTTTCCTTTACTGGGGTGTGCCCTTTCTTGTAATGCTCATGTAAATGTGAATTCTACTTTAGACGTGATGACCTTATGGCATGATTCCCTGTCAAGTTGGCTTGCTGTTTGTAACTTTATCACATCTATTTATCAATTTTAAAGTTGGATGGGAAGTTTAATTGATGGGAGATGAGGCACATATTATGTACAACGTGTAATCACAATCCTCATTGAGAGAACAGCAGGAAGGAGTACTCTAGAAAGGAACTGCTGAAATTCTAGAATGAAAGGCACTTGGAATTCGATCATGTACAAAATACCTCCTCCTTAAAAGCTGGAGAAGGATGGTTCGCTGTACTTTATAGGAAGGGGGATTTCTGGGTAGTGGGAAAACCACAACAACCAAAGTGGGGGAGACTCCTTTTGAAATGTTGAAGAGACTCTTGAAAATGTGATAAGAGACTTGAATCAGCAGCAGCTGGTCTACCCTGCAGTTTCTTAGTATGCCTATAGTTCAGAGTCAGGTGCACTTTTTCTGGTTTAAGAAACAGCAAAAAAGAAAAAACAAAAGCAAAAAAAAAAAAACAACAAAAAAACTCAGAGAGATAAAAAGTGGTGTAGCACTTTTGTAAGCAAGAAATGGTAAGGGCAATAGAGGAAGGATCAACACTATGAGATAATAAAAAGATGTTCGAGAAGGTTAAAGGCATAATCTACCATTTTCAGATGAAATAAAAACCCAGCATTAATGCTTCAAAATGGTTCCAAAATGTGAGTAAGGGATAGAAGCAACCATTGTAAAAATTCAAATTAGTATAATCACTGTTAAGTATTGTTAAATACACAAAATGTGAGCAATGGTTATGATAAAAGTGTTTCCAGACTAAACCGTCTACAGTTTCGGTTTATGGAGAAAAATAGTGATATCTCCATATATTTTGGGTTCTATTGCAGAATTCTTATATGATAGGATGTTTTGTAATACAGCTGACCTACACATATGCATCAAATGTGATATCTTGAACATTTTATTAATCACTGCTCCCTAAGGTAAACAGGATCTTTAACCTGATAAAGACGACTCCTGAAAATACTCGGGCAGGCGTCTATGGGAAATGTATGTTACAGCTATATCAGTCCGTCCTCGACAGGTTCAGAAATTAAAGCAGAGGAGGCACAATTTGAGCAAAACAAAAGATTGGCTCAGAGGCAGCCAGAAATGATAGTGAAATAATGTTCCAAAAGAGTTTTCAGCGATTGTTTATATAATCTATGTTCATATTTCTGCATTCTGGGATATATCATGTAATTCCATAACTGTTGTAGAGCATAAATTAGATAAAAAGGTTAATATATTGAATATTGACATAATGCTGATTTAAGCCATTTTATGTTCTTCCCCATAGTGGGACATTAGTTGCAAAATTTGACATGTAGGAGAGTCTACATTTAATACTAAAAGGAGAGATATGCACGTAATAGGTAAGATATAAATATAAGATTTTACTGTAGTTTTGTCAGTTGGCTGTACACAGTTATTACTTCAGGTTCTCAAACAGGAATCCATCTTTCCTGTTGTTACCTTAAAACTTTTTGTCTTCCTCAAAAAGGAGGGGGAGCAAAGATCCTGAATGACCCAAAATATTTACTCTCCAAAGCCTGCCCTGTTTGGCTTCTCACATTCCATTCTGAGCTCCCGGATGGCTTCCCCTCCAAACCCCTCGGGTTGGAGGAGAGGGCAGCAAGAGATGGTCTCTTCCCAGGGAATGACATCTGTTGTGTCAGTCTCATTGTTTTCTTATACTTGATGTATAGTCTTTAGAGATAGCAGCAGGGCAGATGGCTGTGTGCAGTGTCCCAGTAAAAGCACATTGCATATTACTATGGCTGGCACGCTTGGGGGCTAGGATAGACATACAATGGAGATTGGAGATGTTACTGGTCCAGTGGTTTGCAGATACTGGACTTGTAATAGGCAGGTCTAGGTTCCAAGTACTTGTCCCCAAGCAAGGCCGCATAGCTAATTTCTCCTATAAAGGTTTAGATGTGGGTATTCTTCGTCACATATAGTTCAAATTGTAGTGGTTCAACCAATTCAATCAATCGCTGTAAAACCAGAAACATTCAAAGAATGAACTATTTGTGAATTGCTAATGGTTTTCAGTGTAATGTGTAAATAAAGAAACTTTTGCATGCATTTTACTTTCATGAATCTTGGCTCCCCACAAAATTCACGAAAATTTTACGGACACAAAAATGTCTGGTTTTACAGTACTACTACTAATCATTGTTAAGATGTAGGAGTGTACTGTCAATGAAAGAAGCAGGAGATTTTAAGAAGTCTTAATTTTTTCTTCTCCTTTGCAACAATTACAGGCACGAGCAGTCTGAAGCTGAGAGGCTCAGTGTTCTCGGCCCTGAGCAGCGCACACTGGGGGCTGGGTAACACAGAGAAGGCTATATCCTTCATGCACCAGGATCTCTCAGTGGCAAAGTCACTCAGTAAGTGCAAGGAAGGGTCATCTGGTGTCAGAGGTTATGCTGGAGAGAGTTGATGTTGATCTACACTCGTACCTCTTGAGTTTTATGCTTGCTGGGTGATCAATGTTGATTCAGCTTCTGTGTCGTATGCCTTCTGACAAAAGAGACAATGTAATCAAAGGCTGTATTAGAAAGTTGATGTTCTTCCACTTGAGTTTTATCTTCACAAGAAGACCTTTACAGCATCAATTGAGATTTATCAAGGAATGCTTTATGCGGCCAGTACACTGAGTTTGTGAGAGAGATTTATCTGTAGTAGGCTACAGATGTCATTGCACTACAAAGTAACCTCAGAGTTTGTATAAAAGGGCAGTTTTTATGAATTTGAAAATGCACTCATGCTATCAGAGCTACTGTGAGACCCCGATTGATTTTCCCCTTTCTGTTTTGATCTGTGATATCGGAGTACAATTGTGATAAGTGAGTGAATAGTCCCTGAGTAAAAGCAGATCAGATGCAATAAAAAATCAAATCTGCGAAAAGGCAAATTTAGGACATACAAGCAAATTTAAAGGGATAAACTTCACCTAGTTTCACATTTGGAGTCGTTTTTATCATCACTATTATCATAATCTCTGTATGTGGGGGCCATCAGATCATAGTATGTCTTTCTTTCTGTCCATGCACTCACCTAGGTGACCATGTCGGTGAATGCAGAGCTCACGGCAACTTGGGGGCAGCATACTTCTCTCAGCGGAACTACAAGGAGGCCCTCACGCATCACCACTTCCAACTCTACCTGGCCATGAAGCAGAAGGACCGGAATGTGGCAGCCTCCGCACTTAGCAGTCTAGGTACCTCACTTGTCCGGCCTGTCACCTTTAGTGTTTTGGCCAACACTGTTATTTTAGGGTTTGTCACCATTACTGTAGTGTCCTGACACCTTTAATGTTCAAACCTGTTACCCTTGGTTTGGGCTTGTCACTCTTAGCTTTTTGGCCAACACTGTTAGTTTAGGACATGTCACCCTGGTGTTGGGCCCTGTCACCTCTGGTGTTTTAACCTGTCACCCTTGCTATAGGGCCTGCTAAATTCATTATATGCTACCTGTCAAGACACTATTGGTCATCTGAATTCTAAAACTTACAGAAATATTTCTCAGATATCAGAGATATATAAGAAATCTGTAGCCATAGAACCCTTCATTGACAAATCTCTTGCAACAATGAACAATGGTTTGGTCAGAGTAAAGGTCAGTCTTACAAACTGACTCTACTTCAACTTCACAATGCAATCTTTTGATCACACAAATCAATCCATATTTCTGAATCCTGTGAGAAACTCCTTCCCAGATGATGGAGATGATTTGAACTCAAGATGATATGACAGCTCCACCCCCCCCCCCATAGGGCTCTTTTGAGTAGGGGTTCAGCTCAAGTCAATTCTAATCTGTTTCCCATTACCATTATTGATTTTCTCCATGCTACCAACAATCATTGTTTATCTGGAGGAGTTATTGACTGCATGCTGTGGCATATGGAATTGGACTATTGATGATCAGTTATCAGTCACTGTGATTTAATCTGATATCTTGAATGCCAATACTGTTATTGCTGTCATTTGTTGCACAAATAGTGTAACAATAGATTCACACATGTTGAGAGCAGTCTCTCCATACTGTGGGAATAATCCACAAGTGGTTATCTAGGTCAGTGATTTTGATTGCAAAAGTTACTCTAGTTCTCTGAGAACTTGTAATTGTATCACGTAATCTGCAATAAAAGGCAAGGAAGCTTTGAAATAACAAATATGAAATATTGATCAGGACTGGTTGTCTTTAGTGAAAAAATGATTTTCTTTTCATTACAACTTGATGTAACAACAAATTTAATAGAGGGTAAAATTCTAGCTTAATTACTTGCAGTATGTGTATAGAGACAGCGATGGTAATAGCATTAGCAGAACTCCCTCTTCTCATGGACCTACCTAGAGATTCCATGAAATTGTATGACATGCAGGGATCTCCTGACACAATGTTGATCTGCCAGTTGATGCTTTCCTGGTTTAAGCAAGTAATGTATTTGGTAATGTTAGCTTGACCACTTGTATTCATTCAAACTGACTGTTGCTGCTGCTGCATTGTATATATTTTGTTGTTATTTTCTTTTAAAGAATGACTCAATATCGATTAGTACAAAATCATAGCCATCGTGATGTTTCATATCTAGGAGTTAGTGCCCCGCCCCACCCTAAGTTACTCCACTTGAGTTCCGATGAAACACACCTGCAATGTGTGTTGCATTTGTTTAGTGATCTCCCTGGTTCTTTTAATCGGGATCTCGGTGACTCTGTATGAACTGTTGGATTTGTTATCAATTGCTGCTATTGATATTCTGTATTTGTGGTTCTCATCCTCAGGTCATGTATACTCGGCCATTGGCGACTTCCCGAATGCACTCACCACTCACAAGCAGTGTGTCACTCTGGCAAGGCAACTCAACGATAAGCAATTTGAGGCACGGGAGATCGGTAATGTCGGCGCCGTGCAGCTGGCACTTGGGGATTTTGACAAGGCTTTGGAGTGCCACAAACAGCACTTGGAGATTGCAAAGCAACTTGAAAATAGAACTGAGGAGGCCCGGGCCTACAGTAATCTTGGCAGTGCTTTCCATTATCGCAGGAACTTTGACAAAGCCTCGCACTATCACAATGAGGTTCTAGGAATAGCCAAGCTCCAAGAGAATCGTGCAATGGAGGCCAGAGCATATGCCGGACTTGGGCATGCAGCAAGGTGTTCTGGGGACCTTAACTCAGCAAAGCAGTGTCATGAGCAGCAACTCAACATAGCACTGAGTACAAAGGACAAGCTAGTGGAAGCACAGGCATGCTCAAATCTAGGCATTGTTTACCAGCAACAGGGACAGTACGAGACAGCCCTGAAACTACACAAGGCACATCTCAACATCGCCATGGAGATGAATGACCGCGGGGCGATGGGGCGTGCCTATGGCAACATGGGCAATGCCTACAGCGCCCTGAACCAGCACGAGCAGGCTATCAAGTACCACAAGCAGGAACTAACAATATCACGGGAGGTCAATGACAGGGGAGCGGAAGCATGCACCCATGGAAACCTGGCTGTGGCCTACCAGGCTATGAACATGAAGGAGAAGGCCATGGAGCACTATCAGGGACACTTAGCGATAGCTGCAGAACTGAGAGACAAGGCCAGTGAAGCGAGGGCTCTCAGTAATCTGGGCAACTATCACAGTTCTCGCGGGGAGTTCCAACAAGCGATCCCATTCTATGAGAGATATCTGGCACTGGCCAAGGAAGTCAAAGATTTAGAGGGGCAGGGCAAGGGGTATCATAATCTCGGGTACGCTCACTACTCATTGGGCAATTACAAGTCAGCGGTCCAGTTCTATGAGAAGGATCTCTTATTGGCAAGAGATCAGAAGGACAAAGTGTGGATGGGGAGGGCATATTGTAATCTCGGACTTGCATACAGGACGTTGGGTAATTTTGAACGAGCCGAGGATTGTCAGAAGTGTTTCCTGACAATAGCGCAGCAGGTCAAAAATGCACCGGGAAAGTTCCGTGCCCTTGGCAATTTGGGAGACATCTATATGGCCAAGAAGGACATTGAGGGAGCGGTTCGATTCTATGAGCAGCAGTTACAACTCGCGAAGCAAGTAAGCAACAAGGCACTGGAAGCAACGGCCTATGGTGCCCTAGGTGCAACCCAGAGGAAACTGAAACACTATGACAAGGCTTTGGCTCACCATACCCAGGAGCTACAGCTCTATCAGGAGCTCAATGATATCCAAGGAGAATGCAAGGCCCACAGTCACCTTGGGGCTGTGCACACAGCCCTGGGAAAATTTCTTGATGCTTTCAAGTGTTATGAGGAGCAGCTGGCTAGGGCGAGGGAGGTAAATGATGGACCCATCCAGGCACAGGCACATGGTAATCTAGGCATCACAAAGATGAACATGAATCTCTTTGAAGATGCCCTGGGCTACTTTGAAGAGCAGCTTGCTGCACTGGAACAGGTAGGGGGCAACGTGGTGCTGCAGAATCGTGCAAGTGCTTTCCGGAACTTAGCGGAGTGCTATGAAGCACTTGGTGACATGGAGGAAGCGGTGAAGTGCTATGAGCAGTACTTGTTTATGGCACAGAGGACTAACAGTGCTGAGGAGCAGGACAAAGCATATCATGGCTTGGGGAATGTTCATCGCTCTCTTGGCAATCTCCAGCAGGCATCGTTTTACTACGAGAAGCGATTAGTGCTAGCACACGAAACAAACTCTTCCACTGCAAAGGCATCTGCCTACGGGGAACTCGGTTGTCTGCACAGTCTCATGGGCAACTTTGAGCAGGCAATATCCTGCCTGGAAAACCAGTTGCGAATCACACTGGAAACAAATGACAAAGCTGGCCAGGCAGACGCTGCCTGTGGGCTTGGTGGTGTCTACCAGCAAATGGGTGAGTATGAAAAGGCACTGGAGTTCCATGAGGATGACTTGAAGATTGCCGAAGAGACCAACAACCTTTCTTGTCAGGGTAGGGCATTTGGTAACTTAGGTGTCACTCAGGAATCACTGGGTAACTACCAGAAGGCCATCATGTATCAGGAGCAACACCTGAGCATTGCTGCTCAGGTTAATGATCGTGTTGCTAAGACCCTGGCATATGCAAGTCTCGGGCGTGTCCACCACGCCCTCAGAAACTTTTCCCAGAGCGTCACATATTTCAAGCAAGGACTGCAGATAGCCAACCAGCTGGGTCGCAAGGAAGACGAAGCCAAGATCCGACACCGACTTGGCCTGGCTTTGTGGTCCAACAGCAAGCTTGATGATGCCCAGCACGAGCTGTACCGGGCCACAGAACTCTTTGAGCAGATCCGCAGGGAATCACAAGGGAGTGGGGAGTACAAGCTGTCCCTGTTCGATGCCCAGTCTGCCTCCTACCAAGCCCTCCAGCGAGTCCTTGTCGCTTTAGAGCGCACGGACGAGGCACTGGCTGTGGCTGAGCGTGGGAGGACGAGAGCCTTTGTGGACCTGCTCCTGGAGCGCCAGAGTGGGGAGGCTGCTGTGGGTGATCACTTTGATGCAAGCCTGATGACCAATGATGTGATACAGGAACTGGTCAGCAGACAGAGTGCTAATATTCTCTACTTTTCTGTAGCTGATGGACATCTCTACAGTTGGCTCATGACCCCTGGTGAAGGTATGTAAACTACCTTTTTTTTTTAAACTCTCACTTTTCTTTCTGTTTTTCAAGTGTATTATTTCTGGTGTATGTTTGAATAGGTCTTTGTAGAAAGAAATTAGGAAAAAAAAACAACCCAAAAACTTCTGCTTTCTTGTCAAAGAATGCTATGTGAAATATTAAATTAGCTAAAAACCAGAAAGATGCTAGTTTGATAGATTTTTGTTTTTCAGCAGGCAGTGAATAATTGTGACAAGCAGTAAAAGAATCTTTTTGCATGTCAGTAGCCTGTAGTGCCATTGCATGTCTGTGTTTATTTGAATAATTTCAAACGGGTAGTGATGTAGTAATGCTGGCATTGGCCTTATCACAAGACCTAGTTCAAGTGCCAAAGTTCATAGTTGGTGAAATATGATAGGATAAAAATTTGATTTGTTCATGAAATATGTTGCAAATTCAATATTTTTTTTTTCCTTCCAGGTATTGTTAAGTTCCATGATTGTGACTTGGCCCACATTGACAAGGACCCAACATCAGATGACCAGTCCTCTACTGCGTCCTCCAACACCTCCCTGCCCTCCCTTAACCTCAGCATGGCATCGGGAACGGGTGTCTCCTACGCCTCCACCGCCCTCTTGGAGCAGTACATCAGCCACGCCCGAGAGGCACTGGGCGTGGACAGCCACCACCACTACTCCAGCGGGGACATCACCAGCGAGACAGAGAGTGAGGCGGACGAGCTGCTACAGCAGCATCTGGAGGAGCTGAGTGCCAAGCTGGACCCGGATCGCAGCAGCTTCCTGCGTCTCACCAACCGCAACCACATCATCAACAGTTCGGCACGCAGTGTCGCCAGCCTGGCCAGCCAGCTCAGTGGGGTAGGCAGCCTCAACGGCAGCCTGGCGCGGCGGGAGGCGGCCTCCAGGATCCTCCGCCAGAAGTCGTGGTCTGGGAAGCCACCACTGAGGGCGCTGTACGACGTGCTGATATCCCCTCTGGAAGACGCAATGCCACAGCCCAATGGGCCAGACACGCCTCGCTCAGATCTTGTGCTGGTGTTGGAGGGTAAGTAACCATATAGGATATCTCAATTTTGTAAGCAAAATAGTTGTGAATACTTGTGAATCAAAAAGTGATTTGAAAGTGAACCAAATACTCAGCATAATCATTTCTTATATTGTTGAGCAGCATCTCCTCTGCTTGTTTAGTTTGTATAAAGGCTTCCCATACAAGTTTTACTTGAAAATAATGCTTAAATAGATATGCTTAAGCAGATTTTGCTTATGGAGTAAGAATAAAATACAATGTATGCATCAATACTTTTGTTGCTTGGAAGAAAAATGAAATAAATCACGGTATGCATCAGACATTAGTTGACTGGTTTTACCTTAATGTTCTCCAACCTCAGGTGACCTGTACCTGGTGCCTTTTGCCATCCTTAAGGGTGGCTCCTCCACCGAGTCGCTGCATGAGAGGTTCAACATCCGCATGGTGCCTTCGTTGAGGGCGCTCAACCTCAACCTGTACTGGGAGCAGCGGACACCATCCAGCAGTGGCATGCAGCCCGCCCTTGTGGTGGCCAACCCCAAGTTGCCACCCAGCGTCGTGGACAAGTGGGGATGGAACGGAATGGCTGGCTCTGAACAGGTGAACATTCTCTTTCGTATCAATCTTTGTTTAGTTTGATGCCATATATGGCCTACAGACATTCCATAGTGCATGAAACAGAGAAAAACATTTGAATGCTGAGTAGATGTTTGGAGTTTGTTTAATGCACAAAGACATAGAGGAGCTGATAGAGATTTGGGTCTTATTACCAAATTTCATGAATGATATGAGGTCTTGAAAACATTTTATAACATAGCATTTCTCTCAAAATGTGGAATTAACATTTGAGTGGAGTGATCACCATTGTATGTATGTGGGCATGTGGATGTATGCATTTTTTGAGTGCCTTCAATGGTAGACCATGTCAGGAATATGCATCAGCTACTCATAAATGCATGCTACCTACACTACATTTATCTTCACTCCCAGAATCTAGGTTTCAGGTTGTGTAGAAATGCATTTAAAATTGATTCAAGCCATAGGGTGTGAAGGTTGGTCCTTAACTTGGATGCTCAAAGGGAATGTAAGTCCATTGTCTCTCGTAATGGATAAATGTACAAAGTGCTCATATTTGTGTCTTAAGGCCTTCAGAAATGTTTTGTGTATGTGTGTGCATCCATTTTTTGTATCTATTGTGATAATGCATTTATAGTTCACCTGAGCTGAATAGCTGAATGGAAGGGATTTTTATTTGTACAAATGGTGGTGGTACTCATGGCTGACTGCTAGGGCAGGGCTAAAATACTTAAATGTAGGAGCTAAAGTGTTTCCCAAGGCGGGGTCTGCAGAGATCCCAAATCTCAAGATTTGTGAAGTAGTTTTCCTCAGATGGAGCATCATGAAGGTGTAATGTGCTGCTCAGGTGAGCACCAGACATGCTGGTCTCTTGTTTGCACGCAAATTGACACTTGGAAATAACATTTCCCTTTCATGACCTCTGCAACCGTTTCTCAACTCATCACAAGTGTACACTGCCATTCTATGTTTGTTTGGTATTGTACTATATTCTCTGCTCTGGGCATCACACCTTTCTCATTCTGTATTCTTTGATCTATTTGTAAGTATCAAAGTTCATGAACTGACACACAGAGTGATGGACAGTGATACAAAAATCATGTGATATCATTCCACAGAAAATCATGCGGAGTTCGCTGGTGGATATGAAATTTCATGATTCAACCTGAGTCTTTGTGATTTGCCTAAATTTACATTTTGTTATTCAGGTCTTTGTACTCTCACAGTCTCTACCAGTCAAAAGGTGTTTAGTTGTTTCTTGTGGGTACTGCTGAAATGATTCCCAATCGATGATCACAAGTCAGTTTCAACTTTTGCTCAAGTTCAGTGCTCAAATCACCCCCTGTGGATATGCAGATTTTCTCAGTAGTTTGATGCACTCTCTCTGGGTTTGTTTCACTCTTTCTGTCTAACTTAAAAAAAAAAAAAAAAAAAAAATCTCTTATAGTTGGTCACAAGAGAGATTAAATGAGAAGTTAAAAAAGATTGTGAGCATATGTTAGTACTTCTTTGGGAGCAATTAACAGAGAAACGTGAGCGGTGATCTGTCTTCAGCTGGGTCCTATTTCAACCCTTCTCAACCTCGGGCTGCGGTGGCTGGCATCCCGTTGTCATAACAATGGATTTTTGTCGGGTCAGAGGTCATCTCATAATATTCCATTTCAGCCGCTGTCTCAAAACGTCTGGAGTGCTGCGTGTCATTGAATCTGAGTGTGTTTGGCCTCAGGTCCAATGTTCAAGTTTCACATTCTGTGTTTGTTTTGATGATCTTTGCATTTTTGTTTGTTTCTGTTGTCAGGTATGAATATTTGAGGACTTGATTTGTTGCATAGAGATTTACATGTCTTCCTGCTTGTTTGTGCCTTCCTCATTTTAAACAGTCGTTGCAATGTGTGAACAAAAAATGGCCCCCAAATCAGTGATTTCACCATGGTCGAAAGAATGTGAGATGAATAGTAACACTGTCTTCTAGTCCCTTGTCAGCGTAATGCTCTTAAAAAGTTGCTCTATAAAGATTTGAAATGAATGCTAGGTTGGGTTAGAATCTGTACAGGTAATTATTCTTGTGGCCTAACACTTGCTCTTATATTATAGTGGTATTCAACTGTTCCTTCCAAAATCAGCAAATTGAGTGAAAATTGCATTTCTTGGTAGAAGTGATCTGAATATTAAAACAGCTGCAGGAAGAGCTCATATTTTCAAGTGTCAAAGGTCAAGAGAAATGAATCCCTGGATGATGAGGATTTTGCCCCAAAAGGTTGAAATGTATCTCATCTCGTCTGTTTATGGCAGCAATATTATTTCATGGTTTGACATATAATGAGTCCCATATGATTTTATCTCAACCATGCAGCTGCACAGTTTGATATTTTTTCGTAAAGCACTGAAACTTGAAGGTGTCAAAACACAAGAATATGTACATGTGTTTGCATTTTTTATGTGTCATGTGACATATTTGGGTGGGCGGTCACTACCAGACCTTGCGTTTTGTGTCAGCTAGAACTGTACTTTGTTCTCCATGCATCCCTGTTGTATAAGGACAGTACAAGTACATTTTTGAAGCGAGTGAGTTTATTTGAGTGTACTCATTCACCATTTACTATGTGGGACACCATGTGGATTGAAATCTCTGTGGTAACCACTATGAAGGGATTTTTTTTTTTTTTTTTTAGATTAAACTAAACCTTGCAAACCAACATGAACTACATTGTACATTCTCTTCTTTGATATGTTGCAAAGCTGCACTCTAGCAAAAGGTCATTACTCATACTTAAATCACATGCTTCCTAACTTCTAAGTTAGATATAAAATGTTGAGCAATGCTTTCAGAAAATGAAAAGCAAAAAAAAAACAACAAAAAAACAACAACAACAACAACAAATAACTCAAAACCTCTCTTATTGACCCAAAACAGACATTTTTAGACCTACATTGTATTTGAAGATTGACTAGTATGGCCTTTTGTAGGTTTTGTGATACATGGTCACTTATGCACAACATGTCTCACACATACGTGAAGCAATGTTCAAATAATGCGATTGTCCTATGATTGATGCAAACTCACTCTTAATTAGTTAAATTAAATTAAATTAAATTAAAATATGAGCAGTGTGCCTTTACCCAGCACTTTGGAAGTGTGTTCCAGCCAGTCTTTCATTTCAATTACTCAGTTTGATGGTGATAGTGATGATGATGATGATGATAATAATAATGATAATGATGATAGCAAAAGTGATTATGACACTGGTACAAATTCTGCTAGTGCTTAAAGTATTAAATGTGAAATTAACAATCCTAACAATGTGGCTATCAATAATTGTAATGATATTGATACGATGTATGACAAGATGACACGTATTGTTCATGTGAAGCTGCATTCTAAGATCATGTTGGTCACTATCTTAGACACCTGATATAAACAAAATCTTGTTTCCACACAATGTCTTTTAGGAAGCAACAGCCGTGTCTGAGCTCCTCAGTGTGAAGCCATTGACTGGTGCAGCGGCCAGCAAAGAGGGCGTACTTCGACTGGTAGAGAGTGCTGAGTGCCTGCACTTTGCTACCCACGTGTCTTGGAAGCTCTCGGCCCTTGTGCTGTCTCCCAAAGATACCGGTGGGCGGAGCACTTCTCCTATCCATCTCATTAGGTAAGGAGGGTGTTATCTTATTATCTTGTAGTCTTCCTTTGGTATCTTCTTAGCAATTTCAGTTTTTAAGTTCAGGTGACCGTGTTCTGTCTTGCTTTTGAGAAATGTTACACTCTCACTACTAAAATGAGCTCAGAAAAACTTTGAAACAAAGAAATAGCTTCTTAGTAATCACATTTTTTTTTTAAAGGATTAGACCTTGTAAAATTGATGTGCATTTTCATGATGAATTTCTGCAAAACATATAATAAGTCCATGGTTAATCATACATGCCAGCAGATCAGGGATGCCTTTATAGGCATTATATGGCATCATTAGTAATTGATTAATCAGGTGGAGAAATTCACATTAAATTTCTCTCTCGTCATCAAGTTGTGATGAAATCTTTACTTTTTTTTTTAAATATTTGTCATTAGTAGGGAACAAGGAACTAATTTGTCTTTTCCCATTAGCCATAATTGTGTCATATTTTCTCATTGCAGTGGCAATAATCAGAACTCACCAGAGCAGCTGGACCTGAATGACATGAACAACCCAGAGGATTCTTCAATGGATGGACCCCGCCCAGACATACCCTCTCTCAGTGACTTCCTGCTGACAGCAGCTGATGTCTTGGACCTCCGCCTCACAGCCAAGCTGGTGGTCCTCAGTCCCTATGGCAACGAAGGGCGTGGCGGTGGCCGCATCACCTCCGACTCAGTCATTGGTCTTGCACGCTCCTTCTTGGCGGCAGGGGCCCAGAGTGTGCTGGTCCCACTCTGGTCCATGCCCGAGTCGGCGGTCCAGGTCTTCATGAGGGCGCTATATGACCGCCTGCTTGGTGGGAGCAAGGCCAGCGCAGCAGTGACCGAGGCCATGAAGAGTGTGCGGGAGGTGAAACAGTTCTCCCATCCATCCAACTGGGCGGGTTTCGCCCTTGTTGGATGCGACGCCAGACTGAGCAACAAGAGCGCCATGTTTGGCAATGCCCTGGGTGACATCCTGACCACGCCCTCCAAGTGTAGAGATGCCCTGCGGGTTCTGCTTCATCTGGTGAGTATCCTGTGATTGATCACATTCAGGAAATGTCTTCATCTTGATAATGTTTCTCTGAAGACATGTATGCTTGCATTATCAATTTGCACACTCTCAGGAGGTGTCCAGAAAAAGTCCAGCTGACAAGGGACTCCTCATACTGCTCTGTGGATTCACTACAATATTAATGCACAACATTCAGAGTTGATAGTCTTTATAGAAAGTTGTGTAGAAGTAATATTTGATTGTCCAGTGAGAGAATTGCTGTTGACTGTCATGATTTGTACATCAACTCTTGACAAAAATTTATGCACAGTTTTAGTGCGTGTGATTAGAGTTACTTAAAGTAGGTTAAAGAACAAGCATGAGTAGTTTATAGGTGCCCGTGTAAAGTTGGTGGTGAAGAGTGTTCATTAAGAAAATTAGAAAGGATGTCAGAGCTCCCTAGAATTATAACTGATGTCAGCTGACCTCATGTTTTCACTGATCTCATTCTTTCCCACCTCTTTTGCTCCCTCCCCCCTGCCAGATTGAGAAGTCCCTGCAGCGTATCAACCGAGGCCAGACCAACCCCATGTATACCACCCAGCAGAGCATCACGAAGCGGGTGGGGCCGGTGAGGGGGTGGCAGGAACTGCTCAAATCGGTGGGCTTCCGCTTTGAGGAGGAGATCTCATCCACCATCCCGCCTTCTGTCTTCTTCCCCCAGTCTGACCCGGGGGACCGGCTGCTACAGGCCAGTGCCAGTCTGCAGGCCCTGCTTGGTAGGTTTCTTTGGAGAGTACCTAAGAAACAACACAATGATTTCAAGTGTAATTTGGCTCTGATTGACATTAAGAAAACCAGAGATTGTTCCCTACATGTATACCCTAGCTGTAACATGCTAAGTTGACCTCCCCCCCCAAAAAAAAAACAACAACACCCAAAACAACAACAATAAAAAACCCCAAAACAAACACACTTTGCTTTTATGTATGGTGCAATAATCTGTTTCGTTGTGTTTTAGTGTAACATTGTTTTAGTTACATATGTGGTTGTTTCTTAAATAGAGTGAAAAAAGGAAGGTACCTACGGAATTCTTTCCATTCGAGGGGTTCGTAGTAGCATCTTCACTAATCTCTGAAGTGTGAAAAATCAAATGCTTGCCACATGTATGAGTATATATTATGAAGATCACCATATGTTTGTGAAGCAGTAATGGTTAGGTATCTAGTAGTTGAGTGAATGATATGTAGTGCTCACTTCAGTTTCTTTCCTAATAAGTTATCTGTTCTTTTTCATATTTCAGGCTTGTCCAACCAGACCAACCTTGCCATCTCAAAGCTGCTCCCATCGCCTGAAGCAGCTCTTGAAATCATAGAAATGGTGAGTGTCTAGAATGCGAGCAGCAGTGAATAGATGTTATTTGAACTATGTGATCTATGTGTACAGTTTGCAGAGCTACCGATTTGTATGCTTTTACATTATCTAGTGTCTTTCTTTTTTTCATCAAAATTGAGAAAATGTATTTTTTAAAATGAAAAATATGTTTCTTTCAAAATTGATTTAGTATGGTAATTGTGTGCAATTTGTGCATATCTAAGCCAGAGTATGATTTTTGTCATACATTTTAAAAAACAAACAAACCCTGCATCAGTCTGCATTGTGATATGCAGATTTTAGCAGCCCTGAGTTTGAGTTTGGACAGCATATATACATGCACATGTAGTCAGTTCAGTGCAACACAATACTGTTAGAGCTTATCGGCATGATCATTGCTGCATATAGATTTTTAATTTGCCTTTAGACTTAACATTTTCCAGTACAGATGACTCAGAAGATTGTCTCCAAAATGTATACAATGTAGAGTGGGATGAAATATGCTGAGTTTTATTTCTGCAGTAAATGCATACTGAGTGTGTCATTCAATGTTGTGTGCACCAACTTGATGTGCCTTTATCCTCATTGTGAGTGGGTAGAGATGAAATTTATTGCATGTGTTAGTGTATGCATTGTACATCTAGTTGCTTGTAGATCAACAACTGTATGCCCATCATAGTCCCACATGTGTTTTGCAAAAATGGAATGTTGCTTGCCCTCTGATGTTTGCAGCATTTAGAGACTTCAAATGCTTTCGGTAGAACCTGGAAGCATTACCTCCAAAATGCTTTGTCAGTGTTGTGCCATTGTGCATCAAAATGCAGTGTTACATGTTCTTCAATGTGTATATCGTAATGCAGCTTTGCTTTGATGTAGTTTATCACACCCTAATGATGCCTATATCATATTGCATCTCATCCCATATGATTCTTCCACGCCCACCCTTGCCATATGTGTTGCCCTGCTCCACCCACCACCCCTGTCAACCCCCCCCCCTCAATCCATCCATCCATCCATCCATCCGTCCATTCATTCCTTTGTCCATTCATTCGTTCATCTGTCACATCTCATCCCAAACTCTCCCGGAGTAGCTGTATGCGCTGCTGATTGAGCTGGAGAAGTTGAGGAGTGAGCAGAGGGGGGAGAGCCCCACGGCCCTGGACGCCAGCAGCCTACATATACCCAGCTACCTGCAGTCCCCTGGGACTGTCCAGAAACATATGGTAGACAACAACACAAAGCACCAACACAAATGCACCAACACAGATGCACATGCATACACACAGTAGTTCACTATGAGAAGAGATGATACAGTACTGTGTGCCAGTTTTGTACTAACATATTTAAATTTATGCATATTTTTCTTTTTTCTTTTAATGGGCTTTTCAATTCACCCATTCAATTGGAATAAATTGAATTGTTTGTGATCTGAAAAGCATGCATTAGTTGTTGGTTAATACCACACGTGATAATCCTCAATTCTGTTTGGTCAAAGGTGCAGTAAATAGTTTTTCGCTATATTGCCCACCAGTCAGTTAGTGGTTTTCAAGATGTGCATATTCACAAAAGTATATCTTGCGCGTGTACCAGGTATCTATATTTGCGCATTGTCACTCATTGTCAAAGTATCTTGCGTGCATATCTTTATTGGCGCATTGTGAAATGATACTTTATGTAACTTTTCTGACCGGTCATACTACAACTTCATGTTCAAGAAACATCTTGAACTAAGTGGAAAGTGGTATATAAAATAAATATCCACTCCTTTTTTTTTGTGTGTAATGGTTAAGACTACTTACCCTTAGTGATTTCTCAGCAGTGCTGTGCAGCTCAACTTCGTCTCGGGACATAGCACTGTTGAGAAATCACCTCTAGGCAAATAGTTTTGATCATGCCCCTTGAAGCAGTCAGTACTTGTATGCTGTATCAGGCAATACTGATATGCACTGTAGTCTTTCCTTGTTATAAGAACAACTCCTCTCAGTAAGATGTGCAAAAAGCCAAAATATGTTAGTAAACTGGTCTGTTTGCCGCACTCTTAGAAGGATGACACACCAGCACACTGCTCTTCCTGCATAGTTTTTGTTTTAACATTTACAGCTAACCAATGACCTGACTTTCTTAGATCATACAGAATACATAAACATGCACATACACATACACATACAGATGTATAATACTGAGTACACCCACAATACACCTACACATACACACAGACACAAACATATACTGTATTCACCATATATTTAGCGAGTCTAAATTGTCATGAATCGGGACTTCCCGACAATTTCGCGAGTGGTTAAATTCAGGATCATGGAGTACTGTACTGAACAGAGAAATGTATACCTGTGCGTCACATTCATATCGGAATCAGAGTCATCATTTTCGTGTGTCTTTAATTTCGCGAATAGCACCTGACTCGCGAAATTTGCGGAAATAAAAACCTCGCGAAATATTCGGCGTATACAGTACACTTGTATACATTCACAGACACAGAAGCATGTACATAGTCACCTATAATGCTTATAAAACTTGACACAGAGATAGATATAAATACAGGCACACACCTACCATCAAACATATGTGTATATGTGCACACATCCACAATACACCTACACATGCACATACACGCAGACACAAACCACACATTCACAGACACAGGAGTACACACAGTCACATAATATTATAATGCTTATAATACTGAATACAGGCGTGGACATAGACACAGGCACACATTTACCGTCAAACTTATGTGCACATGTACCCACATGCACAGAGTGTTCTCTTTGCCTCACCATGATTCACCTACACTCTCCTGCCAGCAGTGCACAGGAGTCAGTGACACCAAAGCATGCTGTGAATTGTTCTAGACACCCACACTCACACCTCTTCCTCTTTGATATCATTTCCTCACATTGCCTCCATCTCCTCAACCTCATGCACAATGTTCTCATCCAACCTATCGAGAAAAGTTTGTTGTTATATCACCACCATGCACTCTCATCCTTGATGTGTTCTCCCTCTCCCTCCCTTTGCTTTATTTTTCTTCTTTGCTATGACTAACCCATTCTCATTCTCTGCCTCCAAAATACTTACAAAGAGCAACAGCCTCATTTCCACTTTTATTAATTTCAATAGTCTGTTGCTTCTGACCACCCATCTAAGTGTATCAGATCACAGTCTGATTAATCTGATTGGTATTAGTTGATTATCAGGTCAGTGTCAGACATATTGAGTGCTAATCCAATGAGGCAAGATCTTTCGATGAGGATCACGTGCGACATGTCTGACACTGACCTGATTGTCGACTAACACAAGTTGGAATCCTCAGACTGCGATCTGATCCACTTCAGTGGGTTGCCGGAAGTAAGAAACTTGGCTTCTGACGAGTGACTGATGAGAAAAAATCTTGTGGAGTGGGGGTATTAGGGGAATTAGATAATCTCAATTCATTGAAGATTAGCCCTCTGAAAAGGCCCTCTGAACAGCACACAAAGCACAGTACGGAAGTATGAAAATAAAAGAGAATAACGCAAACGGTAATTCATTACAGCCTTTGATAAAAGCAGTGCCAAAACACTGAACTTAAGTGTGTGTGTGTGTGTGTGATGTAGTTGTTGCTGTAAGAGAGATTGGCCATCAGTGTTAACCCTTCCTACCCCAGAGATGTGTTTCTTGTTGTCCAGGCAAAATATCATATGATGGAATGTTCAGATCACTCAGGAAGCAAATGGAAATAGTAATTTGATAGTAAGTTATCAAAATGAGAATGAATATGTACAGTCTGTAGTTTGGATGCTGTAAAATTAGAAATAGAATTTGTAAGCTATGTAGGATGAAAGAACAAACAAATAATGCGTAATGAGTGAAGCATTTGGAGGTAGTGAAGCACGAGCTGATGATCTCATCTCTATGTATTTATTACTCGCCTGAAACAGCTTCAGCATGTGCAGTCAAAGTACAGCCGAGATCGGGAAGGAGGGATCCAGCTGCCGGTCCAAGCCAAGCTGTGGAGGACTCCTGGCTGCCACGAGCTTCTGGCTTCACTAGGTAAGCCAGCGGACAGTGACAAACTCTTTCTTGACTCTTTTGAAGTGATCACAGTTAGGATAAATGTACTAATGGAAAATATATGTACAAGTACCCGGTGTATATACAACTATATTAACTATGTATGATATATACTTGCAACAAAATGATGATGGATAACAATATGTAAAATAGAAGTGAAAGAATGTGTCAATGGTTGAAACAAAAAGAACAAAGTCATGTGAAAGCGTTATGTCTTACCTTGTGAAAGTAGGGATGGTGTTTGGTTTTTTTTTCCAGGAGTGACACCGGTAGCCACTGTGATAGCTGTCAGATCGCTAACTGTTGTAGATGTCAGATTGCTAACTTTTCAGTGCAACGATATTGTGATACAGACAGCTTAAGACAAATAATTACAGTATGTTTATGTTTTTTCATATGCTTGATGCTGGATGCCTATGAAAACTGATGCAGGCATGCATGACATGGACAAGATTCTGTTCATAGCTGTGTGATATTCACTTAATTGTAAAGACGAATATAGTCCCATGTCATGATGAATACAAATATATTTGTTGTAAACAGGTCAGAACAATTTGTATGATCCTTTTTAAGATCCATGCAGAGTATTCACTGTTGGACGTGTAATTTTGACTTTGTCCTCGCAGGATTCGATTTGATTGATGTTGGTCGGGAAGAGGTGCTACTCATCACCAGCAAACAAGTGAGCAGGAAAGTCATCCACTACACCCTGCAGGGACTTTTGGCCATCTTCAGTAAGTGTCTTATTCTTTGGGCTTGGGGCATTTGTAATATATATCTGAAGTTGCCACCTGTGGAAAGTTTCCATTGTAGTGACTAACCCATTACATATGGTAGCCTTCAAGGCCCTGTAGAAAGGGATCTAGGACTGCGGAAACTGGTAGTGAAGAGGTTTTAACCAGAAATGACACCAATCTGCTCAGCTCATAACCAATCAGTTGACTTCATTTTGAATCGCAAGTTTTACTTTTGAAGCAGTGTGTCATTTTTCCTTGAATATGACCCTAGATTGACATGCATCTTTTGGGGATTTCATTCAATTGAAGCATATAGTTGATGGTATTGCAGTATTGATGGTATCATGAATGTGGAACTTAATACATTGTGTTTGGTTGTCCTTCTTTACAGATCCAACTGAGGCTCCAAAGACCCTCCCCTTGGAGAGTTTCTCATCCATGGAGAGTCTGAACTCAGAGACGTCAGGGACCTCCATGTCTGGGATGTCAGGCTTCTCTCTTTCTGCCATGTCAGGGACTTCCATCATCTCCAGCCACTCCCTCAAGGCTGGGGAGGCTGTCCCTCCTCAGAGCAAGATCTCAAGGTCCATTGTGCGCAGCGTCAAGGAAGGTCGCCGCAACCATCTCCAGTCAACGCCCAAGACTCATGGCTGGCGGGGTAGTTCAGACTACCTGAACTCCAGCATGAACTCCTTGAGCCTGAACAACCCAGCGCTGTCCCCGGTGTCACCAAGTCCTCCCTCAACTCCGGACCCAGCGCTGCAGAAGCAGGTGAATGGGACTGAGCACAAGAAGAGCACCTCGAATCATCCAGGAATACCAGAGGAGGTCCTGGCCTTCTTGCAGGATGAAAATGCTTTTAGTCCAGATTCTGTTCCACCTCCCATGAGACTTGCCTCGGACAGTCCAGTCTCTCTTGGGTCACAGCGATCATCCAGGGAGTCATTGCTTGGAGGAACCAATTCACCTGTAGTTGGAACAGTCAACCCTGCCTTCATAGATGAAACTGACGATATCGTGAGTGAACGCGGTTATACCCTTGCTGCCCTGAAAAGATTGAGTCCGACTGTAAGAGGAATTAGTCCAACTGGCAAGGGGAAGGTTGGATCCAACAGATCCAGTCGATCTCCATCACCAGGAGATGTCTTCCTGCCTAGTGCTGCTGTCAATGCTTTGGGCCAAACCTCTAGGAATAGTAGTCGTGGAAACAGTCCAGCTGGAAAGCCTGTCATTTCTGGGAAGACACGGCGTCAGAATAGCACCGATAGTGTAGATAGTTCCAAGGGTGCAAGGCAGAAAAGCAGAACATCACCCCTGCAGACCCTTGGACATGAAGCCATTGCCATGAGGGTTTTACGTGACACCATGAAGCACATGACTGCTGTCGAGCGAATGCAGCAGTACTCTGACCTCCAGCACAACAGGGAGAAGTTGCGGAGAAACAGCAGCCAGGACAGGAGCAGTCCACTGGACCAGGACACCAAAGTTGTCGCCAGCAGCAAGAGCTCTAGCAATAACAGCAGCTCTGTGCCAGAGCAAGGCAGAAATATTGCATCAACTCATCAGCCCGTTTCTGCAACAGTAGTAGAAAGCAGAATACACCATCATACAGCAAATGCAGAGACCAAGAGTGCACCCACGTCCTCCATGGTAGGAGCTCTGGAGAAGGCAGAGCGTAGGCCACCGCCTCCAATCAAGGCCAAGCCTCCTCGAGCGTTCTTTGAACAAAAATTGCAGGGCGGTTCAGTGAATGCCCAGTATCCTCGTCCATATGTGCAAGCTAATGGTGGTGTTCCTAGCAGGACTAATGGGTATGGTCCAGTTGGACTTGGTCCAGACAGACCGAGCCCTAAAGGAGTGTTATTACAGTCAAATCTTGCTCCCAGCCTAAACAGGACTAATAACAATAACCAAAGAATGTCAGGGGGTAGTGAGAGTAGTGACGGGAGTTCCACCTACCCACGCAGCTCAGTGTCCAGTGATCCAGACCGAGGAGACTCTCAGCGGGAGACTCCGCCCTACAACCACCCCTATCACAACCAGCCTACCTTGCCACGCACCAAACCCTTCAACAATTCCCCGCCACCAGACTACAAACAGATCATGCTGTCTCGCCAGAGATCTCTCACTGACAATACCCCTAGTCCCAACAGCAGCCTAGACACTTCGAGCCAGGCACGGGGTTCTCCCCTCACCTCACAAGCCAACCAGTACATGAATCGCAGACCTGGTAGCGCTCTCAGCACAAATAGCAGCTTGTACTCGTCGACCTCGTCCATCCAGAGCGTCATCCACGTCCCCTCCGCGGCAAGTGCCGTGCAGAATCCGCGCCAGACTACAAAGGTCCGACAGGGAAGCCTGGACAGCACCACGTCTTCGGACAGCCTCGGGTTGATGACCTCGCCACGCAGCCCTCTGACTCCCAACAGACCTATGGTGAACGGGGGCATCAAGACACCCATCTCATCACCCCGAGACTCCACAATTGTCACCAAGGATGGAGAGAGGAAGGTTGTAGGGCAGAGGGTTTACCAGTCATCACCTTGCTGATCAAGTTCCCCTTTTTCAGATCATACTTAGCATGAGAGAAGGCACAAGTACTTAAATCTATGACTCACATGCACACACACACAGACTTACATTGTGTATCGGATGCATCACAAGCATTATCAACATATTTTCAAAAACGTGTCGTCATATGAGAAACAGAAGGGTGTAAAATCCACAGACATTTTACTGCACAAAGCCTTTACTGTTCTAAGGACAGCAAAAACATTGTTTGTTTTGACATTGTTGAGCTATTATGTGTTGAAACCATGGCACCTTGGATTGCATTTGGATCACATATCAGTCCTACCTGAATATACAGGTTGGTATGAGTGCACCGTAAGTTGACGCTGGCACGAATCATTGACAATTTTCCATGGGCATGTGTAGGAGTCAGCTATGCTGCTGAAGTATGAAGCACCAAACCAAAGATGTTGAATGTGCCAAAACTGCTTTTTGCAGAGGTAATCTGCTCAGTTGTTTGGTTAAAATGTATGATGCGATGTTATATTTCATCACTAAGACATCCCCCGAAGAGATACAATGGAATTGAAGGAGTACTAAGTGAATTGTACATCTGAAATGCAAGATGAAAACTAGCCTTTTGAGAAATAGAGGTATTAGTGGCAGTTGTCATTTCTTTGATGGCTTATCAAGCCCAGCTCACTAGATCATGTTTTGTAGTGTACCTATGCTATTTACTTGCAAGATGTGATGGTATGATGCTATTTAACAGTCATTCCTTGCACAAACACACTTAAAACAAAACAAAACAAAACAATCCTGAAAGGTATGCTGGAGTATTCCATTCAATGAAAATGTCTTCATGTCAAAATTGTGCCCTAACTGAAACCAAAGAGTCACACTGCATGATCTTACCAAATTATGAGTGTAGATCTCCCATTTTTTATCAATTTCTTGTTATCAGTATATCTTTTCCTTTTGAAAGAATGATGTGATTATGGGTAATTTTAAAGAATCGAAGAGCACCTCCGTGAATTGTAGGGTGTGATGGGAGTTTGGTAAAACAGGTGCTTAAAAACAAGCATCTGTGTTTTACCACTCCACAGTTATTCATTTTTTATGTTTTGGGCTAAATGCCTGAAGATGCTAACATTAGTGGCATACGATTTAAAAAAACAAGATTTAAAAATATTTATTGACTGATCTGTGCTGAACCGTTTAGTTTTTGAACAAGAATCGAATGCCCAAACGTTTGAGGAAAATTTAAGCTAACTCCAAGAATATTTCTCTTTCATTTGGCCAAATCAGAAGGAAGGTGGATGTCATACTCAAGAAAAAAAAAAGCACTGCCTTCATCTCAGATGTTTTCCTGAATGTGAATTTCAGTAGGGGAACTAGAGGGGTTAACAATGGCTACCACCTCCCTTCACCTTCAAAATATAACTGACCAGCACTTTCAAGTAAAGGACATAGACATATTGTCTGCCTGCGTTTTGAGAGCCATTTTCAACAAAATGAAGGCTTGTCACAAGATAGTGCGATTTATGAAAGGAAATCTGTGAAGATGTCTTTAGATGTTTAAGACCAGTGCACTTTTTCATAAAGGGAAGCATCAATGTCCTTTAATTCTTAAAAAAAAAAAGAGAGAGGAAAAAAAGAGGAAATGTTCCTTTGATATACCAAAGACATTGAAAATACTAAACGCTGTCATTTAGCCACTAGCTTGGCCTGTATTCATATATGTAATAAATGGCAAGCCGTCTTGCTCCACAGAACACACAACAATTATAACGACATCACACAGTTCATGGTGTTGTGTGATGATAATACAGCTGTAGTTATATTCACATTTATGTTGATTTCCTGTGCACTCTCCTGTAATTCGATTTGTAGAAATTAGACCCTTTTTCTGGTTTTCTTACACAGCTATCTTATTTTGTTGGTAATGCCACTCAGATGATATACCACAACTCAGTGTTATATACGTGTGATTGTTTAGCATTTGTGGTTACGGTTCTGACAAGCTGATAGTAAGTACTCGCACCTAACCACTGACAGAAGATTCATTTTATCAACAAAATGTGATCTTGACAGTAATTGTGATTATAGCACCTTAATATTGGCCATTTTAATTTCTCTTCATTATTAATTAAAAATTAATTAATTGGTACAGTATCCATAGTGATCTACCAAACTGTTATGTGTTTGTTTTCTTTGATTCTTATTGAGAGATATGCTCTCTGAAGGAAGTTGTTAATCTGTGTAAATGACTGACCCATCTGGTGTGAATGAAAGATTGTGTCCCGTAGAAGTGCCTTTTTCTGGTAATGTGTCACAACGTTCAAGTGCGTGTGAATTTAAACAGTGTCTGTGAATTTTCTAATGGAAATTACTGCTTGACTTTTTGTAAGACTAAGCTTTTGCACCGAATTTTCCAAGCAATTCCATAGTGTTTTTAATGCCAAGGAGATAATAATTTTTATGAGGATTTCATGGAGCATTATGTAAATTGCAAGTATTATGGTTATCTGGGGAAATGGATTGAAATATTTATATTTGTGATATCTTCCACTTTATTAATGCAATGTAAATTTATTGCACCATTAACTTATTTGATGATTCATGAGAATATATGAGTATATGTATTCTTGTGTACAACCTGTACATAAAGTGTAAATGTTATAAATTTGTACATAAAGTGTATGTGTATGAGAATGTCTGTGTTCATAGAGCATATTGTGTTATTAGTGCATATGTATTTCATTTTAGGTATTCATTGACGCAAAAGTCAACCTCAGACAGTATGTATATTGGTGTTTTATAGTTTCATGATGGTTTTAAAATATCATACGATTATATGAGATTACATATAAACGAGGATAGTGGTCTAAAAAATTAATTATGATATCTGCTTATAGCCTAAAATCTACTTTTGTTTTAAGTTCATTTTTATGTGAAATCAGTAAGAGTGATTGGAATGTTTAGTGTCATATTCTCTCTTTTCGTTCAGCTTTCCATTCCCTCAAAAACCATTCCTTTATCTTGAATCAATCGCAGTATCAGAGCTTATCCCTTTTCAAATAATAGTTCTTAGTTCAGGGACTGACCCCCACTATGTAAAGTCTTATGTGAATATCTTAAGTTCACCAGCATGAATTCAAAATTTTTTTTCTTTTGTTTGTAAGAAAATTTGCTTACTCTGTTAATCATTGATGATCTTTGAAGACACAACATACCGGAGTACTCGCTGTTAATTGCTGGATTATAAAGTGAATGACAAAAGTCCCATTAAAGACAGTGTCCTAATATGCTTCTTTCAAACTTACAGATACAGTGTACTTGCTTCAAGGTTTACAGATCAGATTTTACCATGATTGAGCTTACATTGTGATTTGCTGATGTGGTATTCTACACCTATGCGAGACATGCAGTAGTCTTATAAAGGTATTGATTGCATCGTGCGAGTACAGTTTGTGGTGCGTACCATGTGAGTTCTCAGAGCAGATTCTCACTATGAATACCTAGTAGGCTTGGCTGAAGATTATCCAAACAGGGTTGCGGGAAAGCTGTCTTCAAGAGTGGGTCCCTCTTTTTTATTATCTGTATAGCTACACAGGAAATTGCATAGCCTCGGTACAACAGAGACTCCAACTCTCCCGTTTTCGACGGGAGATCTCCCGCCGAAAACCCATTTTTGCAAATTCTCCCGTTCTCCCGCTGGAGATTTGATTTCTCCCGCCCTGGCTCTGTGTCTCCCGGTGGAAAGGATTTCTTACTTATTGCTATCGTATGTTGAAAAAATAAGCCTTAGATAGCACCAGAGAACATGTAGAACCCTAGGAACTTCGCACACATCAACTTGGAGTCTCCCGTTTGCTAGGGGTTTCGGGCGGGAGAATCTCCAGATCAGAAGGTGCTTGGGGTTGGAGTCTCTGGTACAATGGTTTTCTTGTTATGATAATTAATGCGCACTTTTGTTCCCTTGATGGGAGAAATGATTGAAAGTAGGCCAAATGCCAGCATGTTGTAGGATGGGAAGGGGAATAGAATTTAATCAGCAGATTTTTTTTTGAGATTGCTGTAAGATTTGGATGATATCTTACAGCTACACTTGTGCAGTATGCTTTCATGTATCCGTCCAGGTACTCCCGTACTTACAGTTAAATGCGGAAGTGTGGTGTAGCAGTTTTCATGACTACTTTGCTGCATATATAATGTCACAGTGCGTATTAGGCGAGTTTAGTGCAAAGTTTTACAAGATAATGTAGGCACTGCTGGTTTGTTCAAGCATTGATGGTTTACTTGATTAGGTCATAGTACCTGTACTTTTGAATGTAGATGCCATATTTCATGCAGATTCACCAACATCTTTATGCATTCCCATTAAAAGCTCTGAGGACCAACGTTCTACCGTACCCCATACACACACACATACACACGCTCACACACACTCATGCATTATGCATTTTTCATTCAATCAATAGAAGTACCATAGACAATGCTGTGTATGGTTACTTCCACTTATGCTGTGGAATAATATGCTTCCTATGTAGGGCCGTGTGTGTGTGTGTGTATTGAGGAGAGTATAGGAGTAAGGTTATCATTGCCAGTATTGACTAAATAAGCACAAAAGTACAAGTAATGCGTAATATTTCTCCCGCTTCGCAGAGACTCTTCAATGCAAACGCTTGTACTTGCGTATGTTTGTTTGTTCGTTTTTGTCGTGACGGGTTATCCCACAAGACCGAGACCCACAAGTTTGACAATGAAAAAAGGTCCATGAATCGTACAGCCCACAAGTTTGACACTAGACAAATAAGGACTGTGAGTTTGTCACTCGGTAAAAACAGCCGACAAACTCGGCATTACAACACAGGACTTAATGTGTCGGTCTTGTGGGCCTCGTTTGCTTAGTGTTGGCTCCTTGGCTGTATGACTCGTGGGCTATGTATGATTCGTGGGTGTCGGGACTGGTGACGTGCACCCGTTGTGACTGTTTTCTAGAATTTGGAACTTTTTGAGGCTGATCCGGTGTCATCTTGAAGTATGTTTCATGATGTTGCAAGAGGTAGACAGTGTAAATCACCCAGTGTGTTCAGGGTATGCTTCAATTACGCACAAGTGCACAAGAAGTGAAGAACTAAAGTATTCATTACACTCTCATAGTTGGCAGTATTCATGCACACGTGGATTTTGTTAGGAAAAACAATTCTTTATTCGTACAATTCATGTATGTTACATTTGCTTCCATTTATACTATGAAATCCCACCTATGGTTTTTAACGTTGTGTATGCATCCTCTCATAAAAATAACAAGGGTCTATGGAATATGCTGTTTGCCTTACACTATTTATATCTTACCACTTTTGGGGAAAATATTGCTGATTTCCCCAAAATGTTTTAGGTTTTGAACTTCTGTTTTCTTGCTTGAGTTTTTAATTATGTAAAACAGTTGTACTCATTGTTAATCTGTATCTTATCCAAACATGTGATTACTCCTGCATGATTTCTATATTCATGTACAGTGTTTATGATGTACTCTTTATCTCTCTCTTGCAATAATGCAAGAATCATTCCACAGTTATGACTGAAAATAAAATCACAATTTATCGTGATAACACAGCTGAAAGCTACCACTTTTGTCGTCTGTTTTTCTTTCAATATTGCTGTGTGGTGTGACTAGCAGTCACTAACAGGCACTGTATAAAATTAAGTAGTTTATTACATGTAGTCTCTTCAAAGGACTGTTCTGCCCTGATGACAACAGAAGAGAAAGTAATAACAGTGTTTACATTGCCTCTGAGATAATGAACACAATCTCTCAGATCCTGTGAGGAAACCAGTGTCTACCAAAACTGAAAAAAATTCTCTCTCTCTCCCTCTCTCTCTTTATATATATATATATATATATATATATATATATATATATATATATATATATATATATAAACCCTTCAAAAAAAAAGTTTGGAAATCTGAGTTCAGTTGTAAATTTCTCCAGTTTGTAAGCACTATACAATATATGCTTGATATCAATGGAAAGAATATTCAATTCTCTTTAAAATGACATCCTACTCATTACGATTATGCTATCAAGTAAAGAACTGTACACAAAAGTGTGTGATAAGGTCTGCATTGAAAAGTTGCAAAACGAACAAGAACTGTCCTTATGAATGAGAATGGTCGTGAAGAGTACATAAAGAGCATGTTCTTTTGTGTTAATATGTCTTTTGTTCTCAACTGGTCAGCCATGAAGGAAAATTGAATAGACATCTTAACTTCACATTCAAGTTTTCAGTGGTGGCATGCCAGGCAATTTTGATAGCTCATGAAGTTTTATGGTTGTACGTCATGCCACTTGTAAGCAATGTTCAAAAACCCCGCGCCATAGGGCAAATTTAAGCTGAGATGCTTCAAAAAGATGACAACACAAAACCACATAGAGCGAGACATGTGGGCAACTTTCTCGACAGAGAGAGGGCATCATTAGAAATGGACTGGCCTGCATGCAGCCCCGACCTCAACCCCATAGAACATTTTTGGGATCAACTTGGTCGAGCTGTGGGGAAGAGGGTCACAAATGCAACGACATAATAGGCAGGACTCCGTTAGATACTGGGTGACGCCAATCAGCAGCATGAGGACACGGTGCCAGGCGGTGATGCAAGCACTTGGCTCGTACACCAGATGCTGAGCCCTGATCATGTTCATTGACTATATAAAGGCAAAGTAAACATAAAGTAAACACAAAATAACGACTAAATGAAGACAAAAAAAATATGAAATTCCAATAAAATCAAGAACATGCCATTTCACCTCTTTTATTGTCTTTGTCGCGGTTAATGTGGCGAGGTTCTGTGAGATGAAACGGTTTGAGTCATGATCGTTTGTGTGTGTGTGTATGTGTGTGTAATGCTGTGTATGTGTGTGTGTGTGTATGTGTGTGTTTATCTGTATGGTTGAACGCATACATGTTTCACTCCATAAAAATGTTGATGTTACAGTAAATGAACACCAAAGAAAAAAATGGGGAACTCGCTCATCACGAGGAAACTGCATTTAAAAAGAGAACGGACGTCAAAAATTGGGCCATTTTGCAACTTTTCAATTCTGACTCTACCGCATATTTGTAAGCACTGCACCTCCATGTATACGATAATCATAACAAGTATGGTATCATTTTAAAGAGAATTAAACAATCTTTCTGTGGTACTAAGCACAAATGAATCATTTCTAAGGAAAGATGAGAAATGATTGATCAAATTCAGATTTCCAAACTTTTTTTGAATGGGTTATGTAGTACAATACATAGTAGGATGGAAGGCGTTGCTTTATTAGCGACTTCCATCCTACCATTCCTACTATATATGGTGCTGCATTAGCTCCTATATAGTTGAGCGCTGTCAGCCATATTGTAATTCACACTCTATACTTATACTGTATATATATATATATATATATATATATATATATATATATATATATATATATATATAATATATATATATGTATATATACATGTTACAGGTATCCGTGTATATTATATACCAGTACAGTATATGTATGTAGAAACTATGAATATTAAGGGAGGATGACGAAGTAGGGTAGTAATGCATTTCGTTCCATGGCGTTATTTATTCAAACCAAATTTTCGACGCATACACACGTCTTCCTCAGGGTTGACAATGAACAATTGTTCATTGTCGACCCTTCGGAAGACGTCCAGTGGAGAACGTTCCTCAATGAGCTTTACAGAGGGCATGCCTTGCGTAGAAATAATATTTTTGAAGAAGAAACAGAGTCGTTTTGTAGTCATCATAGGCCTACTTTCATTCTCATGCTGTCGTCACAACTGATATCAATATTGACTCCGAGTGCAACTGATTGACAAGTTGTCCTTTATCGACGAGAACAAACACCGATTATTTAGAGTTTGTGTAATAGACATGATAAGATATGGACATATACATCGGATGGGATTCGAACTCACCATTTCCTGGTTGCTAGACTAGTGTTGTATAGTGTTATATAGTGTTATATCCACTAGACTACTGAGCTTTCATCCGACAGCCAGTGACGGTTATTATCTCTTTTACAGGAGGTACCGAGAAAAGTTAAATTCAAAGTTATTATTCTTGCATCGAGTTGTTTTTATTGCAACTGAGTGACAAAATCTCTTCGTCTCTGAACCTCTTAGTGAAACATGATGATAGACTTTAACTTTATTTTTATTTTTTGTTGATCATGAGTTTGCCATAAATTTGTGATGCTTTCTTTTTTAGCATCCCATATGTAGATCTACCCATGGATTTTGTTCAATAACCAAGTTTCTTTTTCCTTCCCTATATACTCCCATTCAGTTTGATTACTTTGTGCACATGTACCGTATTTTTTTTTTGTTTTGGATAAATGGTTCATTGAATAGATAATCGATTAATTTCACTTCCGTTTAACTGTTTATGTTAAAGTTGTAATATTGTTACTGTTATTGGTCCTTTATGACTTGTTCCTGTTGTTTTTGATTGGATCTAGCTGCATAATTGCGTGTTGTTTCCGTTTGTTTGTTTGTTTACGGAAGTACCTCGGGTGAAGTATAAACTAAGTTATGACTCAAAGAGTCCCTGCTTCTTCTGTAGAAGAATTACACAATTTGAACTAATCCGAGCAATTATTTCCGTCGCTCTGTACATGAAAGGTTTAGGTCGCGACTCACTCCAGAGGTCTACGAAGGACATTCACTCTGCCCAAAACGTCAAGTAATTAGATTATCCTAGTTACCATTATTCTAGATCTCTAGAGCCGTTGTTAAGTCGTTTTCACGCCGTTTTCTTATCCTATAGTCTAACTTCTCCTCGACTCCACCTCTTTCCTTCCTCTTTCTATTTCCTACTTTCCTCACAACCCAACGGTCCTTTTTAGAACCATTTCACTCTATTTTTCCATTAGTGCAACCTTCACTTCCAGCTCACTGCTTCCCTTCGACTGTCGCTATTTGCCTTCCTTACACTCGTATCTCTCTATGTCGCTTCTCTCCTTTAACAGACACAGGGTTTTAGGGCAAGCATCCCTTCCTCATTTACAGCACCATGCAAACGGTCAAACATGTTTTTATGTATGTATGAGTGTACTTATAGTATACCATGCATGTACGAATATGTGTAGCCGTCGACTTCAAATTATATTACTGTATCATTATTATTATTTTATAGCAGAACAGTATGCGTACGCAGAATGATACATGATAAATATACTTTATATTACGAATTAAAAAATTGCCAGGTTCCATCAAAACTTTCATTAGTCTCACCAGACGCTCGACTTGTGTATTTCAAGCGACCAATCGATGTTCTCCTGCTCAAGCAATTAAACTGAAAAGCCCGTTATTTATATTCTCAGACTTTACGTATTGATATGAGAAGTCGTAGAAACTCCATTCAATTCGGTGCTAAAATATCATTTTTTCATAAGTGTAATGAAAAAAAAGGTAGTGCATTTGATTTTCCGACTCGATTTGTGTTATGCGTAAAATGTACTAATAACAAGCCTCCTTTATTCCCCCCCCCCCCGGGGGGGGGGGGGCGGTATGATTTAGCGAAATACACGATGTCAAGGTACTATATCGTGATCATGTATATGACTATTAATGTGAAAACTACATCTTTTGTATGTCGATATTATAAAAGGGTAAAGCATTTATTGAATTTGTGGTCTCAACTGAATCTGTCGAAAGAACATGGCAGAAACGACTTTACTCTATGTTTTATTTTTGTTTTATTTTTCCGACGAAGTCATTACGTTACGGTGATAAAACAAGTCTCTGTACAATCATTTCATTTCATTCATTTCATTTATTGGTTTCTGCAGGTTATCCTTGAATGAAATACTACAAAGAACATATATTCTATCATAAGGAAATTAATGCTACGATACTAAGAGTACATTTTGAATTCGTGATGATACTAGCTAGTCATTAACCTGATTAATGAGTAATCTTAAATGTACTTGTTTTATGGAATATTTGTATTGAGTTTTAGAGGTTGACACAAAACGCTTGAAAGCGCTTGACAAGCCTGGAATAAATACACAATCTGAGTACTTTTATAATGCAAAAGGTGCATGTGCATGACAGGACCTGTGTTTGTGCTTGGGGGTGGGGCTTAAAATGTGTTTCTGCATTGTTATATTACATTACAGCACGGGTATGTAAAGACAATTACAATTACTCAATACACGGTAGAAAGATATATGTTCAAATCGTTGATCATTCATTTCATCACATTTTCTCTGTGGTGTTCTTTCAAAGGGAGTCGGGCGATTTATCCGTTTGAGGGAAAATAACTCAAACGACCTTGCTTTCGTATAATAAATGATTATATATATATATATATATATATATATATATATATATTTTTTTTTTTTGATGAATAAAAAAAAGACCGTGATAGCAACATTTTTAAGACCTGAGTAAAGCCGTTGATATATGATTGCCTCTACAAACTCAGGCTTTATTGTATACGAGGGCAAGTACTCCTGTGTCTTAGAGATTGTATCTCTCATACCAGGAAGCAGTGCGTTACCTTTGATTATACGAAATCAAATGTCATTCACATTACCTTTGGAGTATCTCATTTGTATTTCATGTCACTTCTTTTTAGCTTTTACTTTGCCCATATAACAGTTTAATCACATCACAGTAAATATCGTTCACTGTATTGTGTTATTCAAACAATGAGTAACATTAATCTTTAACATCTGAAACATTAAATCATCTGGAATTCTTTGAAGATTCAAATGTAATAGACTCGCTCCTGCTGTTTTTTAATCCACAATTTAGACATTCTAGTCACGATAATCATGAATGATGACACTTTCTAAGCTTACAATCAAATGATCAAATTTCCTGTTAAAATGGCGAAATTCAAATGAATACCGTGTCACTAGCTATCTAAAATAACATACATGTGACAATCATATTTTAATATCGAAACTTATACCCGGAATTGTATATATAATACGGGAAAAAAAATCCCATTGCTTTCCCATGCTTTCAACGTATTCCTCTTGTCACATCTTTCTGAATATTTCTGACTGATATATTCATCGTCATCGACATAAACAAGAAACAATTATTCAGTGTTGCAGTAGCCATGATGGTCATAGGACCTACATACCGGGGTTGGACTCGAAGCAACGATCTCCTGATTGCTAGACGTCATATCCACTAAAGACTATCCAGCTTGCGCCCGATAGTCATGATGGTTTTGATAGCAGCGGGTACTGCGTATTTATTCAAATAACTGATTCTTGCGTTGATTTGTTCTTACTGAAACTAATTGACAAATTGTCCTCTATCGACGTAGGCCTAAAGATACTCAACGATTATTCAGTGTTATAGTAGTAGTAGTCACGAAAAAAAAAATCATGAGCATACATTCTCGAGTTGGGACTTGAACCCACGACCTCTTGACAGCTGGACAGGCATCACATCCAACAGACTGCCGAGCTTCGTCCCGATAGACAGTCATAGTTCTGATCATTAGGGTCTATAATATGGCAACAAGCCCTGTTTAATTATTGAAATTAATAATTCTTGCGTCGAGTTGTTGTTATTAAAAGTTTGTTATTAAAACAGACTGACAGTCCTTCATCGTCGTATATAATACACACACCGACTGTTCAGTGTTTCTGAGCAATAGCAATGGATATGTATGGATATGTCTAGTAACCAGGAGGTTTGCGTCCTAACCTGCCCAATTACCAGTGTATATTTATGTCGATGAAGGGCAATTTGTCAATCCTTTTGCAATATGCCAGCTAATATTGTGCGGAAGCGGTAAGTCATGTTGCAATGTCTCTACACTTTTAGGCGATACAAAGTTGGTACAGATACGCTGCACAATCTTGCGTCAGTTTTTTCACAGCTCGATGCTGGCTCTCTGCGGAGGAAGCTCTGTAGTCTAGTGAATATGACGCGTGTCTGGCAGTCACGAAGTCATGATATCGAAACCCACCCGAGTAAGTATGCCCATAATTTCGATCATGGCTCTCATACTATGAACACTGAAAAATTGTAGCTTGTTTAGTGGATGAAAAGTTACTTGTCTAGCAGTTGCAAAAACATTAAGCACATTTTTGAAATAAAAACCACATCCCAATTTGCGATTGTTCTCAGATTGTGCTCAGATGCTAATTTCATACCATTTTGGTAAAATCAATTCACATCATTACTTTGTTTGATACTTTGCCAGAGTCGCGAAGGACGTAAGCAAATGGATCATACACTTAAAGTGATTCAGATGACACTCGGAACACAGTGAAAAGTTTTAGTAGTCTCCAAAATCACGGGGTTCCCTTCCTTCTCCTGATGAGGACGGTGGCGCAGGTGGCCATTGCGAGGATGAAAATGACGATGAGGAGCCAGTACGTGGTCGACGACTGCTGTAGCACGCCCAAATAAGGACTGGCCTTCGGGTCCGCTGTTTCCACAGTAGAAATCAACAAGATGATCGTACATTAGAGGGAAAATGAACGGATCAGTGTCTTGCGCGCTAGAAATTCTGCGCGGGTCATAGGCCCACCAAACTTTGCAAAAATGTCAACTATCACATAGTCTGTCACAGTTGACCAGTGAGTCGAGAAAAAAAAAACATGTTTGCTTGACAATACTGTAGATAAAATAACAACCAGGCACATCCAAGCAGAGCATTACCAACATGGGACGTTTTCTTTCTGTCTTTGATACCGGCACACAACAGGGACGGCGTAAAAAAAAGGGGGGGGGGGTGGTGCACGATGAGTAAGGATTCATAGGCAGGGGGTAACCACTTTGGGGCCCTCCTTTTTTTCTTGTCAGCTGAAGAAACCAGGAAGTGGAATGAAAAACTTGCGCTGAAGACCGTTTTATTTTCATTATTATTATTATTTTTTTTATAAAGTGCCCACTATCGCCACTTACAATACCGCTATATTGTTTGATACTGGTGTTGTTTTGTTTACATCGTCATTGCCGTAAATTTCTGAGACCAAAAGAAGAGAAGACCCAAATTTACTTGCCATATGCATTTGAAATAGAAAATGAGTAGAATGCACGATCTCACCTTTGACCCCGGGTGTTGGACAATGGGTAAAGTAGGTGGATGTGGAGCCAAGACCGTTCGTGAAGGAGCACTTGATTTCGATGCACCTGTCAGGACGATTTGGGAGAAGACTCAACGCGTAGCTGGAGTTGGACAGGGTGGTGTTGTCAGCTGTGATCTCGTAGGTGTGGAGGTGCAATTGGGGTTTCTCAGCACTTGCCATGTGACAATTAATAATGAGCGTGACTTGGTTACCTTCTCCTTGGATCTCATAGGTCTCGATCATCAGAATGTTCTTATCTGGACCTGTTGGCTCTGAACCTGGTTTCCAGTGAGAATGAAAGAAAGAAATACAGTCCTTGATATCCCTAAGTAATGAAGGAATGAGATTCTATTATCCACAAGGTTTTCAATAACACTAGCGTATCTATCATAGGGCCCGCCCGCTATCTAGATTTACCTCCGAATGATGGTAGCTTACCATGCATCCAGGCCGAGTTTTTCTTCATCGCTGCCTTCATCGCCGTCTCACCCAGAAACTGATAACGTCAAGAAACTGATAGAATAAGGCGAGCGCGATTACTATTATTATTTTTTTTTTTCAGTTCAGTCTCGGTCTCTAATAGGCATATATATGCTCACGCCAAAATAAAGTTTTGGTACCACTGGCTTTATGGAGATAGAGCCAGTAAATGATCTCCTGCTGGTTTGTGGGGAATCAATCATCCTTCCTTTTGCTTTTTCCCCTGTTTGCAGGTAAGCCAGTACGGAAAAGTCAAGCATGACACATTCGATCTCACTGCCCACTATTTTTGCACGTCCACGCCGCCTTGCGAACAACCGCCTTAGTATTTTGAAAGTCTAAGTCGACATCAAACATAGAATTAACTTGAAAAGATCTGGCCATCCATCAGCAAATAGCTAGGAATCACTATACCACACGGGTTTGAAGACGCCCTTGAACTGGAGGCCGTCTCAACTTATGCAACGTCCCGGACTGTTACTCATTATTACCCCAGCTGCAGTATGCAATGCATGGATGATGCTGTTCGTCGCCTCCCATCCTATCCGTCTACATCGACGCTGTCCTGATCGCAGCGACAACGAAGATGACCCCGAAGTGCACTTTCGCCTCCTGTTAGACCTACTGGAGATGTATGATGCTGTAGTGAATCTTGCCAAATATAATGTCTTTTTGGAGCCTCGTATCTTTCTTTTATCGACCTCACAGTCGATGAGCACGGTATCAAGCCTCTTGGAGAGACGCTGCAATGCATCTAATAATCCCACCCTAATTCTCTTCGGAAGCTTAGTTCTTAGATCTGGGGGTGTTTCATAAAGCTGTTCGTAAAGTTACGAACGACTTACGAGCGACCAGTGATCAGTTCTTGTGGTGAATTATGGAAATTCTGATAAGTATAGCACATCAGAACTGATCACCAGTCGCTCGTAAGTTGTTCGTAACCTTACGAACAGCTTTATGAAACAGGGCCCTGATATATTTCAACAGTCAATATGGTCGAAATGCTACAACCTCCCACTAATCTTCTAAAGAGTATGAGAAAACACAATATCTCAGGTTGACTGAGCGTGAACTTTCCAGATTTAACAGTCAAGGATGAATACGTCCAGGATTCAATGTATCTCTGAGTCCGTTCATTGACGCCACCGAATTGAATTGTTTGAATCGGCGGAGTTCAGCAATTCGTGGCAGCACATGGTTTACCTTTCTTTTCAAAGAAACCAAAAGATCATAAAAGCCTGCTACAGCACATTTGGTCGAGAACCTTTTGTTGCTTATCTCAGTGTCAGACTTTTCCGTCACCTGCAGGAGATATAGCTATTTAAATAGGTAAGATATATTTTCACCGATCACAAAAAAAAACCCAAAACAAAACAAAATTCTGACCTACGCGCTGAATTCGAAACGTCTTCGTAAATCACGTCAGTGGCAGGGACAAAGTCATGGCGGATGCTTTCTGTCGAGTCAACATTTACAGTCTTAGTCTTCCTGCCTTCATTCCGGCCTTCATTTTCGACGTGATTGTATGTGCTCAGGAGGACGATAAAGAGATCGCAACCCTGTCAGACGACTCGCTCAAGCTAAAATGAGAACCAATTCTATTTTCGGACAAGTTCATCTTTTTTTCCGCCGGCACTATGGTCGTTTTGTTTCTCCAGCTTTTTGTGAGTCAGTTTTCAACTTTTTCTTCTTCTGCCTCTTCTTCTCCTTTCTCCTTCTCCTATGTGCCTCGATGATTAAGTAGACAATGGAATACCAACTTATTTTCATGAAGTTAAACACAAGCTTTTTAAAGCGCTTACGACGATGACTTACATTACAGGTCGCCCACTTGATGAATAAGCAGTGTAGATGCTGAAATATGTAGCAAATGTGTAATGCATATTAATAACAGTGTGCATATGAATGCCCTTGTATCTGTATCATAACTGTAAGTGTCGATGAAGTATGTTTTCCGTTTTTCCTTCTTTCTACCTATAAGAATGAGTTCAATCAATATCTAAAAAGTGAACATAGGGTTAGTATTTACAGTCGCCATGCTAAAAATTACATCACCGGAATTTAGTTGTCTCTTAAAATAAGTTTGGATCTGAATCTTCAAGACAAGTCTGCCCTACTTTGGCAAAAGGAAGCAAGTGACATCGAGTACAATGCTACAAATGAAGAAAATATATTTTGGGTAGGCCCTTCAACATGGAAATTTAAAAAGAGAAATAATGTCGGTATTCGTGCAAGTCATATGGTGATGCATTTATGACAATTCGAAGAATTTTGATATTCCCATAGAAACTCATTACTATGTAACTTGCTTCCTTTTGCAAAAGTATTATAGATTTGTAGCAAACATAAAAAACTGGCAAAAGGAAGCAAGTGACAATCATATCATGAGTATGTTACTTGCTTCCTTTGCCAAAGTATTTTAGATTGTGTGCAAATATAAATATTTTGGCAAAAGGAAGCATGTAACATTAATATCATATGAGGTTGTAACTAGCTTCCTTTTGCCAAAGTATTTCAGATTTTTAGCAAACATGAAAAATCTGGCAAAAGGAAGCAAGTGATAATCATATCACGAGAATGTTACTTGCTTCCTTTTGCCAAATATAATAGATTTGTAGCAAAAAAAAAAAATGGCAAAAGGAAGCAAGTGACAATCATATCATAAGGATGTACACTTGCTCCCTTTTGCCAAAGTATTTTAGATTGTGTGTAAATATAAATGATTTGGCAAAGGGAAACAAGTGACAATCATATCATGAGGTTGTAACTTGCTTCCTTTTGCCATTTTTTTCATGCAATTTTTTGCACTTGCTTAATTTTGCCACCCGAATATCTCAGAAATGGGCCAGAATGGTAACTTTTGATTTTTCAGTTAAATAGAGCATGCCTCAAATATGCTAAATCAATAAAAAAGTAAATATCCATAAAAATATCACTTGCTTCTTTTTGCCAAAGTAGGGCAGAAGTGCTTAGATTCCCTTGGCAACAGCTGCAATGATTATAGTGTAGGGACATCATCGAAATTTCCTAGATCCTAGGAAGAAAGTTGAAGCCGTCGATCTTGCAATACTACGTGTACACGGTCTTTTAGACTACCTAGATGGTTACTTGAAATAACTATATTTCCATTTATCAAATTGACATGACATGGCGTATTTATACTGCTCTTTCTACAACTATGTGATTTTGCACATGATGTCAAATTAAAGATTTACTTTTGACTGCTCGACAAGAAGGGGTTGATGCATTCCAAACTAGTTTGTGTGTCGATGGACCATCGTTGGATGACGTCACACAAAGTAACGCTGCGCTACCAATGATGGTGTAACCATCATCACAATCCAGGGTTACTAAGGATCCGAGTCGTGTGATGTTTGAATCCCATCTTCCATGCAACACGTTACCAGGGTGACCACATTTTGACACGTGACCTGGAGAGGAGAGAATGAGTTTAGAAGACAAGAAGTATGTCCTGTGGGTGATGGGGATAGTCAGGCGAAGAGTTCTGTGTATTGATATTTTGAAGGCACAAAGATCGGAGGGAAGATTACGGGGATATGTTGCGTACATGTGTACCATATGCCCCCCCCCCCAAAAAAAAAAAATACAACGGTAACCTCCGCAATTCAATTCAATTCAATTCAATTCATTTATTTCATTCTCATTTTCTTTCCAACAAAACATAACACGAGGTAAATCAGAAAATCCATCATAAGCATGTATACAGTGCAAAGTGCGAAGGATTAACGATATACAACAAACTAATAGAGATGAATCATGTATACATACGGGAAAATACAAAGTTATATTTTGAGGAGAAAAAAAAAAAGAGAACTGAGAGGTCCACTAAAAAGCAGTGCTTGTAGATTGTGGACCACTCAAGAATTTCTTTCAAAAATATACATACAGTTACAAATACATTACACATATGCACAACAACATGGCATAACTAAACTAAGGAGATACAATCGAACGGAATGGGACAAAAACAGAATTAGTGGAAGAAAGGGAAAGGAAGAAAGAGAGAGAGAGAGAGAGAGAGAAATGAGAGAGAAGGGGGGGGGGAGAGGGAGGGAGAGGAAAGATAGAGAATGCCTACACGCTGAACAAGAGAAACGGAAGAGAGAATTGATGAGGTGCTTCGAACAGCTGGTGACTGCACGCAGCTATGTAGAAATTATGCAAATAACATGCCGTATTTCATTGCCTAGTAATGCCGTTTTTCACTGCGTAATAATGAATTGAATAACCGATGATGACCCTTATGTTTGCTGTAACCTGTATAGGTAATGAAAATAAATATCTTAGCTAGAATTTAACAAAAAAAGATTTCAAATTACGCTTAAAAATGTATAACGATGAAGAATTTTTTATTTCAGGACCTAATGAATTCCAAAATTTAGGGCCGATGTATATAAATGTGTTCTGAGCTAATAAGGTTCTCAAAAGGGGTAAGTGAAACTCATTAGAGCTCCTAGTAGGATAATCATGAAAAGATTGATTTCGTGGAAACATTGAATTAAAAATATTGGGAAGAGCATTTGTGTTATAATTGAACATGAACTGGCCCAGTTGAAAAAGAAACAAATCTTTAATTTTCAAAATCTTATATTCAATGAACAATGAATCTGAATGAGAATGTGGCGAAACCCCACAAATAATACGAAGTACTTTCTTTTGTAATAATAATAATTTATCTAATAAAGTTTGATGGGCGCTACCCCATGCTAAAATTCCGTAATTAAGATAAGGTAATATTAAAGAAAAATACAACGTTAACAAAGACGACGATGGAATGTGAAACTTAAGTCTGTTGATAATACCAATATTTCGTGAAATTATTTTACTTATGTTGATAATATGAGGCCTCCACGAAAGTTTATCATCCACTGTAATACCAAAGAATTTTATGTGGGATACACGTTCTAATTGAGTACCATCAAAAATAAGATCTGTGCTTAATGTTTCTATGGATTTACTAAAAAGCATATACTTAGTTTTCTGGAGATTAAGTGATAATTTATTAGCTCTTATCCATTGAGTCACTTTTTTCAATTCAGAGTTGATGGTGTCAATTAAAGTAACTGGGTCTTGATGGGAAAAGAAAACATTTGAGTCATCAGCAAAAAGTATAAATGAGAGTGTATCAGATGACCTGCAAAAATCATAGATGTAAACAATAAAAAGTAAAGGACCTAATATACTACCCTGAGGGACGCCACATTTAATAAATTTGAAACTTGAGTTATTCTCGTTCAGAGATACATATTGTTTTCGGTTTTGCAGGTAACTCCTGAACCACTCCAAGGCCTTCCCCCTTATGCCATAATGTGACAATTTATGAAATAAAATGTCATGATTAATTGTATCGAAGGCCTTGGAGAAGTCCAGGAAGATACCAACAAGATGTGAATGATTATCTATTGTATGCGCGGCATTATCAATAAACTTCAATAGAGCGTGAATAGTGCTGTGTTTCCGACGAAACCCAAATTGAGAGTTTACAAAAACATTATAAAAGTGAAGAAAAGTAATTGTTCTTTTAAATATCAATTTTTCTAAAATTTTAGATAAGGATGAAAGTAAAGAAATGGGTCTATAATTGCTGACATCAAGATCATCTCCTTTTTTAAATAAAGGGACAACCTTAGCAATTTTCATTTGATCAGGAAAAACGCCATATAACATAGATTTATTGAAAATATGTACAAGTGGGTCCACAATTGAAGATATAATACCCTTTAAAATGAACTTACTTATGTCATCATAACCCGCACTGCGTTTGTTATTCATTCCAGTAACAATATCCATTATTTCATGTTTCGTAGTTGGAACGAAAAAAATAGAACTAGAATTAGATTCACCTAAAAAATGTGAAAAATGTGTATTAGACGGTGGTACTTCTTTCGCCAAATTCTCTCCAATCATTGAAAAATAAGAATTAAAAATATTTGTCATATCACCAGAATCTTCAAAAATTCTATCATCGAATCGAATTTTTGTAATTCTTGATTTCTTTTTTGATACATTCATGGCCTGTTTCAATACCTTCCATGTATTCTTCATATCATGTTTATATTTTTCTAACTGAATCGCATAATATTTCCTCTTTTCAAATCGTATAACTTTAGTTAAAACATTTTTATACGATGTATATTTCCTTTTTGACTCTTCAGTTTTTTTTTTCATTTTATATTTATAATATAACCTATTTTTCCTATTCACAAAACGCAAAAGGGATTTAGAAATCCATGGAAGCTTAGGGGATGTTTTATAATTAACTAACTTATCTTTTATTTTAGGAATATATTCATCTAAATTTCTATTAATTATCTCTAAAAAATTATCACATGATACATTAACATCCTCATTATCACAAACACCAGACCAATCAACTCTTTCTAAGCTAGCACCAAGGCTAGCTAAATTTTCTGGTGTGGCTCTTCGTCTAGTTGGAGGAACATGAAACTTATTAACCGCATGCTTAAGATTAAACCAAGCCATAACTGGGAAATGATCAGTCATAATCATAAATGATCACTTTAAAGATAATGAATCAATCCAAATACAATTTCAGGGTAGGCAACTATAATTTCTTACTCACATCTTACAGAAAACCCCATCCGATTTGCTTCAGTGGTCAAAGAGAAATTTTGATTTTTGTAGAGCATGTCAGGAATCCCTTCCCTCCAAGTTCTGTCCATTGTGTTCCAAGAGCATCCAAGTGCTAGACTTGGAAGAATCAGACCCATGACATGCTTTACAATGATCCACATTTCTCCGTGACCACTTAACTCTATAAAGCCCAAGGGGGGGGGGGGCACTCCTTCGCCCTTGATCTGATTTCAACCAAATTTGGTGAGTTTTCCTAAAATCTTATTGCGATCATTTTGATATATAATTTAGCTATATATGATGTTGCTGGTTGCCATGGCAACCATAAACTGACAACCATGTCAATCAGATTTTGCACCTTTTTTCTGTTCCCATTTCATTTAATAGCATTACAGTGTATGGAATGTATGTTTCTTGGCTGAAATTTGTTGAAGGAGCAAAATTTGAAGTAATTATGGTCTTGGAAAGTTTTTCTTATTATTTCCTTTGCTTTTGTGTGAAAAAGGCATAAAACAATAGATTTAATAAAGATAATCGAAAACAATAATATTTTCTAAAGATTGTCCTTCTGTTTTGTGTAATTTTGATTCCTTCACCCAAGTTATGCCTCTAATACCATTAGTTCATCATATTATCAATTTGCAGTCTCAAAATTCCACTTTTATGCAAATATGAAATGTCATAACTATACATGTACCCATCCCAAACATTTCATCTCGGGTCTCATAATGTATTATTATGTTGATATGAATAGCGCCCCCATGCGGTGACCTTGAGAAATTTTAACCATAACAAATAATAAGATTCCACTCGCTTATCATTTGTGACAAATATGAAAATGATTGGTCTATAATAAGACATATATAATGGGGATTACAAATTATACAGAAAAATCATGTTTTTAGCATATTTCCTATGTTTTTCTTTATATTTTGGTAAATAGCGCCCTCCATAAGTGACCTTGAGAAAATTCAAATGTGCCGTCATGTAGAGTATGAGTTACTCTACCCATGTGCCAAATATGACGATGATACATCAAATAATAAAAAAAAAGTTATGTGGGGGGGGGGGGGGGAGGCACAATGTGCCCCCCCCCCCCTTGGGCCTGCGAGGGGTCAAAATAGCTTGGGCTTAATAGGGTTAACCAAATTGAATGGGGTTTTCTGCGAAATATAGCTAAGATATTACATTTTACGACCCTGAAATATCATTCAGACAGTTTACTCAGAGTGGAAGTTATCAATGCGAAAATCCGATTGTATTTTTTTTTTTTTTTTTTTTGGGGGGGGGGAGGGGGGCATATTGTAGGGCAACCAGTGTGTCCTTTCGAAACAAACAAGCAAACAAATAGCCAAAGTCTTGTCATAATATGTTAAACACCTGAAAGGTAAGAAAACACTACTCGTTGATGTACATGACTTTCACATTGTTTTTGATATGGATGGTACTTCTTCACATATGACCGCACACCATGACGATTAAGATGAAGATTAAAGACCAAGGTTTTTTTTTTTTCTTAAAAAAAACCCCAAAACTTAAAGACTCCGTCTTATGACGACGACTAACTTGTAAGACCGCCATTTTATACGTTGACAGTGGATACTGGTATTGAAGGAAGGTTCAGTTGTGAAAACATGTCATAATTGAGCAATAGTAGGCTTAGCTTGATTTTATATATATCTATATCTATCTATCTATCTCTCTCTCTCTCTATATATATATATATATATTATATATATATATATATATATATATATATATATATATATATATTCAAAGAGAGACAGAACCCTTACAGTTCCAAAAGTTTAAAAAAATGAATGGAAATAAACATAGTATAAGTATTTATAAGTATAAGTGTCAATATCTCTTTCTCTCACTATCTGTCTGCATGCTGATCAATTCAAACAATCATTATTTAATTCTTGATATGGAGTTAATGATTACACCAGGGTGATTATCCCAGGGTGTGTGTGTTCGTGTGTATTCGAAATCAGTGGCAATGACAAGAGTTTCGTCTCTTCTCATTCTTTTGCTGTCAATCTTGGGCTCTTAGTCTCAAGGATTGATACGACCGCACACCATGACGATTAATTTAATTGATTAATAGATAATTGGAATTCCAATAAAAGCAACAGTGAGAGCCTCTAAGATGGGCGCGATATCGTTAGTACCAATTAGACCTTGGAATGATCATTGAAGTTTTCGGACCTGTCATTGTAAGTTCTTGTCAGTGACCACGTAAACTGTTTCTTCTCGTAAAGAAAACGAAAGAACCCCTGCTGAGACACGAATGTATACATGCACTACCATATACAGCTATCTGATATTGCGCATGGAATGTTGCCTTCAGTGCTGCAATCAAATGAGAATAGCGTCAGTAATCAATAATTAAGGTAAAGCATGTAAAGGATTTACTTTTGTCCGCTAGGCAAGATGGCGTTGATGAGTTCCAAATTGGTGGGTGTGTTGACGGATCATTGTCGGATGACGTAACACAAAGCAACGTTGCACTTCCGTTAAGGACGTAGCCTTCATCACAATCGAGGTGTATTATTGATCCAAGCAGTGTGATGTTTGAATCCCATTTTCCGTTTGGTACATTTCCAGGGTGAGTGCATTTCAGCTCATTACCTGGACGCAGTGAATAACGAAACGGTTATGAGATGTAGAAAGGCAAGAAAAGATTTCGTGTTAGTTTGGGTTGTTTTTTTGTCCTTCTGTGAAATACGCATATCTATACAATCATATGTACATATTTTGTTCTAAGATGTTGCAGAAGAAGGAAAGATTATGAGAGGGGAAGAGAAATTGTGTTTTAATCATATTTAGACCACGAATGTGTCTACCTGAAACATGAATAATGTGATATATAGTATAATTAACCTACATAACCTAGAATGTCAGGATTAAAGAAGAATGAATGAAACAAGTATTGATAATGAGCTTTGAAATATAAAAGAAATGCTGCTTAAATATTTGTGCTATTATAAATGAGGAACGACAAACTTCTTGTCCATTGTCACGTCTACTTCATTAAGGAATACATTTTAATTGTATCGAAGCTCCATGCTCTTAGGTGTTCTTCAAGGCAAAACAAACTTTTACATTGTAGTCCGTCATTAAGTTGATAATCTGTAAAGGGTGATTCACTTGTGACAGATATTTAAATCTCAAATAACAGAATATGATTGCCGTTATATCTACAATAAAGTTTTCATCAAGTATTCTTGGATGATGTGTCACGATCTTTTCTCTCGCACTTTTCAGGTATTATGGATACAGCTTTAGTAGTAAATGACACCACACTATCAAAGCTTGAATAGTCCAGCATCGCCTTCTGCCTTCTGCATTGTTTGTTTGTAGTTAACATTATACTTCCAGAATTTAGTTCAGTTTAGTCTATAGGACTCAACTTTTAGGTGATTGTTTCAATTCCAAAGGAATCAAGTCAGGAAAGGCACTGAGAGCTAAAGAACACCACAAGGTGATCATTGCTCGCTCTTAGCATATCAACCCTTCAATAGTATTCAGAGATAATATGATGTACGTGCTCATAAACAGAGCTACCAAAACAAAATATCAGAGATGGACATATACTTAAGGTTGAACATTAAATATTACTTTCATCTTCTAGGCAAGACGGGATTGATACGTTCCAAACTGGACCATCGTTGGATGACGTTTCACAAAGCAAAGTTGCGTTACCAGTAAGGACGTAGCCTTTGTCACAATCCAAGGTTATCATGGAACCAATTCGTGTGAAGTTTGAATCCCATTTTCCGTGTAATACGTTACCAGGGTAACTACATTTCAACTCGTTACCTGGAAGGAGGGAATGATTGGAATGATTACACATTAACAATCCATGTGATAGTCAAATATAGAGATAACAGTACTACTACAACAACCTTCTCGATTATCGATAATCTCTAATTACCTATTTATGATTGCCTTTGTGGCTGCTGTTAAAGGTAGGGAATCCCATTTGCATGCCTTAAATGAAGAGTTGTATAAATACATTGATATGTTGAAGAGAGTACCATTTTAGAAACTCCCATAAAGTATTGAAAGTGGAAGGTAACATTTAGTACATTTTTATTGACCGTTAGATTTTGAATTGAATTTTTTTCGGGGCTCACTGTAAATTCCAGTACATTACTAGGCTACCTTTGCAGACCCATGCACTGCATGTGTGTCCATCATGTATATTTCGTGAAGAAAGTTCATCAAAACTTACAAACATTTCTATACATTCTCGCCACACACTCTATGGCCCGAATTCACGAACGTGGTACAAATGAAACCATGGTTTAAACCAAGGACAAAAACCATGGAGTGCCAAGTGTCGCACGGAATATTTCGTTACGAAATTGGTCATTTCGTCCACAAAATGACCGTTTCGCTAATGAAACTATCATTTCGTGGACGAAATGTTCATTTAGTAACAAAATGTTGTCATTTCGTTACAAAATAATCATTTCATCGACGAAGTGACTGATTTCTTAACAAAATATTCCATGCGACACTTGGCGCTCCATGGTTTTTGTCCATGGTTTAAACCATGGTTTCATTTGTACCACCTTCGTGAATTCGGGCCTATATGTTATTACATCAGCTCTTATACTTTTAGATTTGTGTTTATAGATAAAAAAAAAAATACAGAAGACTGGAACAAAAAGGCTTAAGTGTGGCTGACACACAGAACTACTGAGTAGTTGAGTTTTGTGCATTATTCAAATTGTAGATAACTGTTGACTTCCAAATTTCTCAGCAGTGGCCTAAACAAGTCCCCTGAGGTTCATATTTAATGTTTTGCTGCATTTTGGGAGGTATGTAAAAGGTATCCCCTACCTTTAAACATTCCCTTATACCTGTACATGCATTTCTGCAACACCCTACTACCACAATAATGTGTCAGGAGCTCTTATTTTTCGCTCTCATTTTTTTTCATGCATAATCATATATTTAAAAAAAATGTGGATATTATGTGTATAATGGGAGACGTAACACCAACGTGACTAAGGTTCGTCGTTCCTGGCTTGCCCCCCTTTTTTTGTGTGTGTGTAAATCTCTAGAATTCATTTTCATTCAACCCGTGCTTAATTCCTAGGAACTCAGCAAATAGCGCTTGTATCGGCAAAGTAATGAGAGTTAAAACGACAGGCCTGTGATTGCTTGATTAGTAATTACTCACACCCCTTCTGAAGTACGTGGTAGGTAAAGTTTTCTCATTCATGAAAAGAGCTGAACAAACCAAAATACCGAAGCTATTCGTTCATTAATTACTTAACACCACTTCGCAAGTGTATGACACCGTATTCGGAGAATTGCTGCGTTCAAGTCTCAAGCTTTAAGGCCCCCTCACACCTGAGCGAATTGCCTGAAATATGACTTGCGATGGCTGGCGAAAGGCATTTTTGGAAAAATCGTTTTCAATGGTAATTGATAGTAAATCATATTTACCCTTCGTGTTTGGGTTCGTACACCTTCTGAACTAAAAGTTGCGATTATTCAAATTGGCACGGGATTTTTGAACATGTTAAAAATTTCCCGACGAATTGAAAAATCGTCTGTCATTTGCATCTCTTATTTAGTCTGCGGTAATCGTTCGTTTATCGTTCGTGTGCTATTGTCACGCATAGTCCCTCATCGCGCTTTTGCCAAGGTGGACCGATCTCGAAGGAGCCCTAAACGAAGCAACACGATGACTAAATATGACTTGCGCATAGAAACGAAGATACTATGACAAACGTATTTTCGCTTGCCATCTTCTATGCGAAAGGAAACTAAGACTGACTTTTACTAAATTTGAAAGGCGATGCATACACGAAGGCAAGTCTAAGAGATACTATGACAAACTATGGATTGAGAAGTGATACGAATACGAGCGAATGACCTGACGAAAAAAATGGCGAATGCTGAGCTGCTCTCTGTGACCAGCCACTCACCACGCTACTCATATATAAACATTCGACCCGAAAGTTTCAAAGTTTCTTCAGAAAAATGGAAGATGCAGCCCGCCTCAGAGTCCAGTATTTACTCGCAATGGCTCAGAATGAAGTTATACATCAGCAGCTGAACCTACACCAGTTCATCAGAGGCCGCTTCAGATGGAGACGAGGATTCAAACAACGTCGTATCTGGAGAAGGACATGGCTGAACCCTGCCAGAAGAAGGGCTTTTGGAATCTACGACCAGCTGTTAGTTGAAGAGAAGACCCTTCGACTTTCAAGAAATTTCTCTTCATGCCCCCTGAACTCTACGATGAAATCCTGGAGAGGGTCAGAGGAAGAATCAGGATCGAGGCAGTACACCTGGTACAGGGAGCCGCTGGAAGAAGGTCTCAAGTTGGCAGCTACTCTCCGTCATCTTGTGTCTGGCACCAAGTACTCCGACATGCAGTATGGGTGGAGGGTGCCTGAAAACACCCTACTGTAGTGGTCAGGGAAGTGTGTCAGGCCATATGTGACGAGTATGCAGATGAAGTCATGACAGCCCCTTCAACCCCTGATGGATGGAGACAACTTGCTGGTGGATTCTACAAGCGGTGGAATTTTCCCCACTGTGTGGCAGCTATTGATGGCAAGCATGTGGCCATCAGAAAGCCTCCTCTGTCTGGATCGCTATACTACAAGGGCTTTTTAGTATAATCCTGTTGGCTATAGTGGGCAGTGACTACAAATTTGTCTGGTGCGACGTTGGTGGTAGGTATGATACAATAGGGGAAAGGGGGTAGGTCGGGTAAATTTAGGGGTACATCAGATTTGTTATCACCTCACCTCCATTGTTACTGTTTCAATATTTATTTTTTGCTTAAATGATAGCAACTGGGGCAATTCATCTCAGTTTTTGCTTGATACCTTTTTTCTTCTTCAAAAACGTGCTTTAAGAATAATTGATAATGTTGGATATTTATTTCACACAAATGATCTTTTGTGTAGAAGCAAAAATCTGAAATTGATTGATTTGTTTCATTATAATGTTGGTATTTTTATGCATAAATTTTCAGTTGATGAGCTTCCTGACATTTTTGCACATATGTTCATAAGAAATAACTCTCTTCATATCTACCCATATCTCTTCCTTTCATGTTGCATGGATGATTTCTCTGGCCGCACTGAAATCTGGACGGACCTGGTTGCTTTTATACTCCCCGAGGAGCGCACACACACACTTACGAGAACGCCTGATCTATTCTTTCGTCTTCGTTTCCAATCGCACGCCATATCAAACCATTGCTCATTGTTCGTTCGTCTTATCGGGTCATATCAACCCTTCGCTCGCCCTCGGCCGCAATTCACTCAAAGAAGTGAACCGAAAAATCGTTATCCTTCGCATGTCATATTTATCCTTCGCTTACCGTTCGTTAATCATATTTGACTTTAGTTTATAATCGGATGATTTGAAGGCAATTTTATTTGAAATCGTTGAATTCGCGCGCATTTCGTGCGTTTTTCCCATTCGCCCCCTTCGTTCCCCTACATTCGCTCAGGTGTGAGGGGGCTTTTAGAGACAGAGGGCTAGGATTGAACATTTACGTTCTACTCTTTGGCAAGATAGGATTGATGTATCCCAAACTGGTGGGTATATCGATGGACCATCGCTGGATGACGGGGAGATATGTTGATATACTTATAATAAGATAAAAAAAAAAATAAGTGTATACACATGAAATGCTATTTTGACATTGATGCATTAGAAATGCAGCCTCTAATCATGATGTTAAAACATAGTCCAAAAAATTAAGCTGTGCCAACTGTTTTCGATAAAAATTTTATCAGGAAAGTAAAACTTAAGCATTCTAATCCTTGCCGTATGCTAAGTTGCTGCCTGATGAAGACTACGTTCGCTAGCATTGAATGTTACTTTGGTAATGATTACTGAAAAGAATACATCACAAACCAAAGTGATTGTGCCCCTATATTTTCATTTAACCCTCTACACTCTTGATTCAATCTCAACTAAATTTTGTAATTTTTGATAAAATCTTACTGCAAACATTTTGATACATAATGTAACTATGTCCGATATTGCTAGATGCCATGGCAACCGTAAACTGACAACAATGATAACTGCTGCTTACTTTTAAGCTGGGAAAAGGGCGCACTGCGAATTAATATTACAACTCTATTTTCACTCCACGTAAAGATCGTGGTTAAAATCGGTGAGGACTCGATTAAAACGAAGAAAGCAAGCACCATGGAAGTTTGTCTTGACGTATAGCAAGTTGGAACAAATGCATTCCAAGCAGGTATATCACTGTCAGGAGATGTCATACATAACAATGTGGCACTGCCTTTGAGGATATACTTATCATCGCAATTGAGAGTTATCAAACATCCCTGTGACGTCGTGTCTACTATTACTATTATTATTATTATATGTTACCATGATGATCGCAAAACAACCCAAATCCTGATAGTTAGGAGATAGAATAGAGAGAGAGAGAGAGAGAGAGAGAGAGGGGGGGGGGGGTTGATGGGGGAGGAGAGGGAGAGAGAATTGCGACCTTTGATTTACTCGAACGGTTGAACACTCACAGGAAGTATGAAAACATGTTATTGTCTTTCCAGGTTTTATTTTCTTTTTGTATGTGATGATTGTAGATGATAGTTCTCATGTTCCTCAAAGGGATATATATATATATATATATATATATATATATATATATATATAGAGAGAGAGAGAGAGAGAGAGAGAGAGGGGGGGGGGGGGCAGAAAGACCAATGAATGCAACTTATCCTATTGGTGAATACTTTTCTAGTGGTGAATGTTTTCTTAGTCTTCTTATTTCGTTTTGAGGAGAGTTTCGCCAGGAGGCATCCCAAGCGTGAGAAAAAGAGGTAAAGCGATTTCCTGGTTTCGATTTAAAGCCTTATTGAGATCTGGCTAGATGGTTAAAAAAAAAGAAAAAAAAAACAGATGATAACCCTTGCTATAACTGAGCACACAACTGAGCAAGTAATTATAACTGATTTTTTTTTTTTTTTTTAAATATCAAAACAGAGATCGCACTCTCTTCAATGACTGATATTACAAAGTAATTATGTATGAGACTGGAGAAATAAACGTACTGTCTACCAGCGAGATGGGACAGGATGGTACCGACGAATTCCAAACCGGGAAGTAAGTCGACCGGCCAGGTAGTGCCACACATTGGAGTGTTGCGCTGCCATTGACGACGTAACCTTCCTCACAGCTGAGAGTTACAATGGAACCAAACCGCGTCATGTTGGAATCCCATTTTCCATTTTGAACAATGTCAAGTTGGTCGCAAAATCCATAGGAAACTACAAAGAAGGCAACAATGAATAAGCAACTTTTTTTTTTCCTGAAGTATAGAATACAAAATCGCAATTCTAAATCACTACTACGTTTTCAAGCAAATGCAAAATCAGTGTGATGTACCAGTGTTCAAATGTCACATAGCCACACACAATGTTTTTCTCATGTTATTAGTGCTAGGGGTGTCAGGTGTATAAGTTGAAATAATGACAAGAAAATAGGATGAATGATGATTTTCTTGGATTTTAGTAATAAACAATGTTTAAATGAATGAATTTGAGCTCTTTGATGATGAAGAGCGATTTACCATGTGACTTATAATTGTATTATAAGTTATTCATAGCTATTTCAGACCCTTTTCATGCACTTGCTACTAGGCCTAAATAGTTTGAACATTATGCTAGAGTCACACACGGCCGGGTCACAAAACGGATTTGATCCAGGTGAAATTGAGCCGGATTAGTCCCGGAATGGAGGGTAATTTATGCTACAGTCACACACGGCCAGATTTCGAATCGGGTCGATGCGGTTTTAATTCATATGGACCAGGTACGAAATCCGGACGTGTGTGACTCTAGCATAATACAGACTAAATTTATTCATTCTACGTTTAATAGATGTGCAGTCACTGTATACAGCGAAACAAAACACAGGATGTGGTTTTACACAACACTCACCGTTAAACGCATAACATACAGAAGATTTGAATTCCAGTTCAGTTCTACCAGGGCATAACCACTCGTGAATATTGGTTTCTGAATAGAATATGCTGGTAAATGAATTCGATGGGACGCACACGCATGCGCCTCGATGCAGAACAGCTACGTCCGCAAATTGTCTTTGTTCTCGGCAGATGGAGATACACTCCAGGTCATGCTCGACGGTATGTCTGGCGAAACTCCGACTTAGAGTATTCATTTGCGAACTTGACAGCCTCTTGTAACATCCGAGATACCCAGGCTCTGAGAGGAGAAAGACCAGAGCCAAGAATAATTTCCCTATAAAATAAATAGAATATTACTTAAAATTCGCGTTGAACAAATTTGATAAGTATAATAACTATGTATTTCATTTTGGAGTTGTTAAGTAATAGTTATGTTTGTCAGTAAGACTGCAGTAATAGTGAAATATGTTAGGTTTTATAATTGATTTCAGATTTCACCCCCCCATCCCAAGTCAAAATGTTTATTGTTATATTAAAACACTAAAAAATCCGAAAACATGAATTTCCGTGAATATCATAGAAAGAAGAAAGTCGCACAGAAAATCAGAGACATAGATTTGTGTTTTAGACGGCTCTCAATTTCATACGTTTATATACTCATTTGAATATAACTTTGCGCTGTTTGCAACGTTTATTATGGCTTGTACAATCTTTCCCCCATGAGTAAAGATCTCTAAAACGCATATCATGACAGAAGATTTAGAATGTACGGAAAATACACGCTCTGCACAAAACCTGGGGAGTTATTCATAACTTTACTATTTCACGCTTCTGATCGATATCATGGGAAAACAAAAACCCAGTTATATCTTGAATCCTTGCCCAGCTGAAACTAAATAAAGTAATTTAAACTTAGATTAAATGCACCACAGCATAAAGAGTATCTGAGGAAACTGCATGCGACGTGTATTCGATTCTTTTTTACACATCAGTCGACCAGGATTATGTTAGGCACTTTATCTGTGCGTGTGCGTTACAATATCCATAGAAAAGTTTCGTTTTAAGTTTCAAGGCGTTTCCTCACCTCGGCATTTTATGTTCACGGCTCTCTGAGACAGACATTCAGCCCTTGTCCATGAGCAATTCACCATTCTTCTTGAATCTGTGAAACAAAGTTTAAATGAAAAATAGGGGTGTTTTTTCCTCTTCGTACAAGACCGATTCAATCCATATAATCTCCAGGACAATTTTCTTTTATTAGTCATTTACCCTCAGAAGAAAATGAATGTGCTCGATGATACACTTTAAAGAGTTTCCTGAAGATCATTCAAATCTAAAACATGACCAAAATAATCAATACATTTTAAAGATGGTTGCTTACAATTAGTAATTTGAAAATCTATAACAAGACTCTTATTCCAATGCACTTGCTGCGCTTATACCCCCATTCCACGGAGATTTTTTTCTCATCGGTCACTCGTTGGAAGGTTTGTTGTTCCCGGCCACCAACTGAAGTGTATTGGATTACAGTCTGATGAATCCGACTTGTGTTGGTCGACTATCGGGTCAGTGTCAGACATGTCGGGCGTAATTCGTCATCGGACGCCTTTCCCGATCGCACGTCGAATTAGTGTCGGATGCGTGTCGAGTGAGTCAGTTGCGTGTCAGATTAATGTTGCGCAGCTATATCGGGCGTGTCTGGCCGACGCCCGACGACAATCTGTGGAGTGTCCAGTGATTAACCTTAATCGGACACTCATCTGATTTCAATCTGCGGTCTGTCCGACGTGTTCGAGAGTCGCCCAGCACAAATGCAACACTGATTCGGAGGGGAAACGATATTCTGCGCCATCTGACTACCATCCGTTGTGAGATCAAAGGGTTAATCTCTCATCAACTTGACTGCCAACTGACACTCATCGTATAAACTTAGCGACATCTGATGGCCAACGGCATAAAATTATAAAAGGAGGGTGAACCCATTGTCAGCCAACACTGGCTCTTGGCAGACTTTTATCGGACAATAGCCGTTAGCTACATCCTGATTGTCCCCTTTGCCGTTTTGATGTGGAAAGAGACCTTAATTAAATAAACATGTGGATCAGTGAAATTTCTAGGAAAAAAAGGACGATCCGTTCACAAGTTATGAAGTTTTAAAAGTTTCGTTACCGCATCTTCTGGATAAGAGAACTACAGAATTTTGTGACGTCCTGTATGGAAAACGATTTAACGATATCAACCCCCCAATTTTTTTTTTTTTTTTTTTTTAAGTGAAAAGTTCCCATTTCCTCGACTTGTTACTGACATAATGATAACAGAAAATGTCTTTCCCTCCCCCGTTTTTTTGAGTGAGGTAAATAAAGTGATCTTGTGTAATGGTGGAAAAGTAAGAATTAGTTGATTAGCATTTTCCTTACGTCGTTTTCTACAAGTGACGTCACAAAATGTTGTAGACTTCTCATCCAGCGTTAGCAGCACCGAACCTGTAAAGATTAGTAAATAACTTTCAACGGATTGACTTATTTTCCTCAAAATCATTTCACAAACTTCGTCTAATAATATTGCTGCATTCACTTTATCGACGCATATTTCATAAATCCCCATAGTTTGGGTTTATTCGTCTTTAAAGTGCCAGCAGACTCACCTGTGCCCCTATCTAAAGTGCCACTGGACTATCGCACTTCCCCTACGGCTCCAGAGGATTCAGCGACGGAGGATAATGTGGTCCCCATCATCCCTAATGCTACGGAGGGCGCTATTTTCGCTTCATCTGAGCGGTCACGACTACTTTGACGGAGCCAGAAAATCTCCCAGATTTTATTGTTTGTGAGTGAAAGTGAATGATATATATATAATTTCTTGATTTTGAAACACTTTTGAAGTAATTGAGCCAGGAAAATTGTGCTATCTAGACTAAGAACAGTGGATGCTGGACGATTTCTTCAATAAGTCTCTGCCTTGAGAATGCCTCAAAATGGCGACAAGTGTGTCGTATTCAGCAATGACTGGCGATAGTCAAGAGCCGAACAAAGGTAAGCCAGTTTTTCTCAAGAGCAAGGATATTCCAGACTTTAATGGGAAAAATGTGTACGCAGATGAACTGTTCAAATGTCTCCTTCACGTTGTACCCTCAAGTGAAATCAAAGGAATTCAGAGAATTGGGGGACTTTGGCGCTTGTACATTACGGATAAAGATGCTCGTATCAAACTCATCACAAATGGCCTGAACATTCGTAGTGTCAATGTGTGTGTGTATGATTCGAATCCTTTTCTTCCTGGTGGCAGAGAGGACACACTACGTCTTGTCGTAAAAGACATACCGTTGTAAGTTCATGAGAACGTGATAACCGATGAGCTAGAGAGGAGAAAGTGCAAAATAACGGGAAAAATGCACTATCAGAAACTCAGAGTGGATGGGAAACTGACAGAGTGTTTGACTGGAGATCGTGTGGTGTATGTATAGAACCCATGGCGTCACCCCTCCCACGAACAATCACCTTTGGGCTTTTCAAGGGAAGGATCTTCCATGTTGGACAGCCAGACCCAAACAAAGCGAACAAGATATGTTCGAGATGCCTGAAGTCTGGACACCTGCGATCAGCGTGTATGAATGAGATCGTGTGTCGGATTTGTAAACAAACCGGTCACGTCGAAGCTGACTGCCCAACCCATGACACACCCACCTCTCCAGCCAATCAACAATCAGGAAAGAGACAGCCCTCTCGATGGTCTCGCGCAGAAGACCAAAGAGGTCGCCACGAAAACCGCCAAGCAGATAATGCTCTATCACGGGACCGGTATGAGACAGACTTCCCTCCTGCCTAGTCTAGCTTCTGGACTCTTTTTACTCGTAGCCGTGATTGTACGCGACAAGCCGTATGAGGGCGTGACAACCGAGGATTGCGATACGCCGAGAACTGCGATACCCGAGTAAAAAGAGTCCAGTAAAATACTTTCGCCGGATCGAGCAGGGTCAAGAGTTCACGCTAGAGTGGTCATGAATATTCATGACTCGCAGTCAACCAGACAGTTTTACTAGTTAATGAGAATACCAGCTGATCGCACTCCCGCTGGTAGTGTGTGGTAGTGCTGCCCACCTCCACTACACTACAGCATTGTCCACCAAAATAGGGGGTTTTGTTCTGAAGTTGAGCCCACTAACTTACACTTCGATCGACAGCGCATACTGCATTATGTAGGCCTACGTGCTTTCTTTATGCATGATGAGAGACAAGCTGCCCATTCCATGATTTCATGAAGTCATCATATAAAAGTCTTTACATAAAATCAAGGAAATTCCAAAGATTCTCATAATTATGTAGCTATATTATGTATACAAGAGAAGTAAAGTCTGTGTGTCTTATGAGAGAGAAGTCTTTTCATGAAACGTAGCCTCCATCCAAATAGGGGAGCTGTATACCACGATTTTACAGTACGATGAAAAATGTTTCATTGGACATTATAGGCTTATTGCAGATTACAGACTTTATTTTAGATTGATTCCTCCGAGAATAACAGAATGACATCCGTAAAAGGGTCAATCCCACTATATCCGCTAAAATAGGTGATCTTCATATACATGACTTTTGATCAATATTCCAATAGATTTAAGGGATCCCGTGTCACAGAAGTCATATTTTTGGTAAAGCAACTCTAGCAAAGATATTAAAAACCAGACCCCCCCCCCAAAAAAAAAAAATAAATAAATAAATAAATAATAATAATAATAATAATATTATTATTATTATTATCATCATTCACAAAATATCGAATGTAGGAACCAGAATAGTCGATCGTGCCAAAATAGATTTCTGTCTTTGAAAGCCTGATTGTAGATATTAATAAAAAAAATTGTCATGGTCAACAAAGGCAAGTGAAATTCATTGGATTGCGCCTGCGGGTAGGATAACGAAGAGGTTCGTGTTTTTGTTATTTTTCTTTTTTTATATAGATCGAGTCAAATACAGACGGATTTCACTGACGAATTCCATAAGGTACTTTAAGATTCAACGAAACATACGTGATACCCTGCTATGAAATTTCTCCTCAAGGATTATGAGAGCCTTAAATAGCTCAACTGCAAGGAACTATACTCCCATATCTCACTATAGAACACATTAAAGTAACTTTATTATCTCATTTCCATGGAAAAGCGCAGGTGGGAAACGTATACGTTACGAAAACTCACTCCCTGGCCAACATAACTCGCAGGATTCATCCAATTATAAACTTATACAAACGCTCTGAGGGAATTTATTCATAGTAACAACTTTCATAGTCAAAACTACTTCATCTAAACGTAAAAGCAACATTATTCCTTGCGTCCTTTTACCAAAACACTTGTGGCTTAAGATTATGCTGATAGTGCTATATTCGTGAGGAATATGGTGCTGGTTAAAAGCTATGTCTGTTATTCCGAAGGTTCATTTATTCGAAAATAAACTATTGCTCACTATTTTTTTTTCTGATAATGAAATAACGTTCATTAGCCGAAACTTAAAAGAAGGGTTTGTAGTTATGTACTTGTAAATAACACACTTAACCATCACAACAATACCCGCTGTTATGTTCACACGGCATGTGCTGATACGTGGCGATAACAATATGTGAATTCTTTTAATCTTATTAACTGAATGGATTTTGAAGTAACAGGAGGGTTACACACATCTATTTTCCCTGAAAAGGTGTTAGTGCTAACCTATAGCAGTAAAGCAAAACAAAGCAAAAGGAAACAAACTTGTAATGGTATACATTAAGCCGTGTTGATCGAAGGATGATAATACAACATGACATTGTAATGATGAGAAGGAGAATGCTTCACAGACGCAGGTACACAGTGACTCAAATTGTCTTATGACTTTGAAAGCGAACACTTCTTTTTAATGGATGCTCACCAATGTGAATGCAGGACGGAATACAGGTCATTCTCATTGATACACACACAAAAAAAAGGGGGGGGGGGCAAAATTGAATAAGATACGACTAGCAAATTACCTCCCGCAAAACCATACTGTTGAAAAGACATGCATTTTACTTCTCTTTTTTAATGGGAGTGGACTTTCTCTTGTCTGTATGGTTGAAGATCACCTATTGGAAAGCAACTTACCCGGAAGTAAATAGTTTAGCAAATATTTACACATCACAGATGATATAACTTTCGAACCCAGCTATTAGTAAAATTGCATTTATATGCATTGAACATCTGTATAAAAATTGATGATGCGCAGTGTGGGGCACGACATATTGCAATTTGTCTTAACGGTAACATACTATTTTGTTTCATTGGAAATACCAGATATTTCTCCTTTAATCATGCTGTTAATGAACATCTTTAATTATCGTCCAACAATGAAGGATCAAAAATCTAGGGCAGCTAGATAAACTTTATAGGAGTCCATACCATGTTGTTATCATGTAATATGTATTGTTCTGAGGAGTGAACCCCGGAGACTGTGGTATCATAAATTTTAAATGAATAAGTAATGAATTTATTTTGCACTACGATATATTCATTAGCAAGTGTCTGATTTATATGCCCTTCAGCATGGTGTTGTGGAGTTTACCTGTTATATCAAGGAGGCTCTCTCGCCTTCTCGATGATTATAGTTTACCTCCTGATTGTTACATGGCATCATCATTATAATGCAAGGTGAATATCAGAATTGTATGATATCCGCTGCCCTCCGGGATTGGTAAATGCTGATTCTGGAGTCAGAAATTTCTTATTTCTGGTTACAGTTTGTTTTGCTGAAGGTTCATTTTCAGGGTTTATTATTACGATGGTTCGGTAATCCAAAACGAAATAAGGTTCGTTTAAAATACTAAAGGATTGGTCTTCCGAATGTTCGTTTGTATAGCCCCTAAAAGAAAAATAAAGAAAAAAAAAGTTTGCAATACCGAAGGTTCGTTAATTTAAAACGATATTGGTTAGTAATTCCGAATGTTTGTTAAAAGTATGCAATTTTTCCATTTGTGGATTTACGAACATTGTTTCATTTGTTTGTTTGTTTGTTTGATGTTTGCTTGTTTTGTTTTGTTTTGTTTTGTTTTGTTTTGTTTTTTTGTTTTTTTTTTGGGGGGGGGGGGAGCTATCAAACCTTCAAAATAATAAAGTTTCTCTTATTTTCAGATTAACGAACCTTCGGGAAAACAATGCCTATTCAATTTTTGGATACATAGCGTGTATAAGGTTTGCCACGTAAATTCTCCATCAAACATGTGATATCTTTATCTTCCTTTGGTAAATTAGGTCTGAAGAAAATACCAGCTTATTTTTTTTTTAATCAAAACTGATAAAATACTATTCCTTGTGAAGCTCAACGCGGTAAACCTTTGTATGCTCGCGTAATCAAAGCGTGTTTTGTATTCTAACCTGTTATATTTCATAACACATAAAGCTTTGATGGCTATTCATCGATGAAATCACTTATTACTAGTAATTTCATCGTCAGAGCCACACTCAGAAAGATTTGTGGATGTTTTTATTTGAAATTGCGTGGTATTTAGGCCCTATGCTGATAGTATTGTGGTTGTGTTGTGAATTATTGTTCTCCAGACATACTCATAGAAATCCAATTGTAAACCTACTTTACGTTTATACTTGGCTGTAAAAAAAAAAGGGATTCCAGAAGTTCAAGGCTTCATCTTGTGAGCATGGCCCACAAGTACAACATACAGTCGACTGCAGTCGTAGTATACCCAGTCAATTTGCATATAATATCAATTTGATATTTAGAATCAGTGCCTCGATTTTCAAAGTGTTTATGGATTCACTCGGACACAGTGCAGCCGACTGAAATACCTCTCTCTTACAAAATCCTGTTGCACAAACAAGATCGCAAAATCAAGAACATTTCTACTTATGATACGAGCAGTCATGGCTACTGTTTGGCCCTATTTTTTGTACAAAGTTGAAAAAAAAAACATTAGAGAGAAATCACTAGATATAAACGATCGTAGATCGCCATTCGTTTTTAGCTCCATAGCCAAACTAAACACTTATACTGGGTAATGTACATAATTATGCAATGCATGCATGCAGTACTCCATCCGCCCATGGTGAGACCAAGGACAGATCTGCAGGGTGTTGGGAGAAAGGTACTGAACTGTGTAATAACCTGGAACAGTCGATGACTAGTCTAATCCAATTTCAGCAGTAAATTCAGCATTATGTGTTCGTATTAGGCCTACTATGAAGAAAAAGGTACTGTATCTTTTCTTCAGAAGAATTGAATACTCTGAAACCAATTTGTGACCTATATGGATCTACATGTCATTAATATAGATCACATACGAAACCAGATAGATGCAAATTCCATTTACTGAGACTGGCTGAACAGACTACTACCATACTCGGTGGGCGGGACCTGTCAGAGCGAATGATTTATCGCGTTCGGTCAAAATCCGATCGGAACTGAAACTTTCTTCCCGGACCCTTTTTCGTTGGGCGCGCAGTCTCTCGATTATCGCAATCAGAAAATTTGCGCCCTCTCTTGGTTTATCGCACCAAGGAAAAGGGGACGGAGCCCAGACTACTCCTGCCGAGAAACTGACCCATCGAAGAAGCAACAGCCTCCCCCGGAGAACACGGAGTAGCAGCAGAACAGCATCTTCTACGTCTTCATACCGACACCATGCTGGTCCACGGAGAGATCACGAGGACAGCAGCAACATGCGATCTTCGGATGCAGCGAACCCCCAACAGCTGGAATCCACCGCTGCGTTTCGTCCAGCTGAACAGAAGTCAGAGACAGCTGAGCAGACCGCACCCCCAAAACCGTCCAATCAGCAGCAGTAAAAAATTACGCAATTCATCGAGCAAGCTAGGCAACACAGCGACGCTATTCGCGAACACGATGGAAAGCCAGCTGACACCAGCGCACTGAGCGACCAACACTCAGCTGACAACAGTGCCTGTTCTGAAGAAGACGAGTCCGAATCAGGTGAATATTCAGAGTGCGAGGAAGATAACATCACTCAGCACCAGTCTGATCTCTCGGCAGAGTCTCCAGAAACAGGAAAAGTGCGTGGTAAAGTGAACCAGACATCTAAAAGAAAGCAGAAACCCAAGAAGAAAACCGCGAAAAAAAGATGAAAGCATCCACTTCCTAAATGTCTGCTTCTTTATGTCATTTGCTTAGTCTGAATGTGAGAGGATTAAGGAACAAACTTAAACGAACTCAGATAGTGTAAACAGCAAAAAGTAAACATAATGTTTTGAAAGAAACATACTGGACAAAAGATATGGAGACAATTATCCAAAGTGAATAGAGAGGTAAATGCTTCTTCTCACATGGAACCAATCACTCTTGTGGTGTGGCGATATTTATAGATAATAGATTTGACATAGAAATAAATAAGATAGATTCACACAATGATGGAAGAACTCTACTTTTAGATGCTAAGATAGAAGGTTATGACATGGATAAAAAATACTGTATACAGATATTCGCAGCTCAGTGTTAGTAAATGGCTGGATATCTGAGTCTTTCTCAATACAAAGAGGCATTAGACAAGGATGTCCACTTTCAGCTTTACTCTTTGTGCTTGCTGCAGAATTTATGTCGACCCGAATAAGAAATAACAAGTGTATAAATGGTATTTCTGTTTTACAAATGGAGGAAAATTTTGAAGTAAAATTACTACAATATGCAGACGACACTTTATTTTTTGTTTCAGATAAACAATCATTAGAAAAAGTAAGTGAAGAGTTGGAATTATTTGGAAATGTAGCAGGACCAAAACTGAATAAGAGTAAAACATCTGTTATGTGGCTGGGAGCTGCCAAGTCAAAATGGTCACTCGATGATCTTGATTTAGTGCGGACAGACACACCCACAAAGTACTTCGGGTTTTATGTTTCACCTGATATGAATAAAGCACGAGCATTGAATTGTGAAAACAAACTTACGAAATTGCAAAGACTTTTGGATGATTGGAGAAAAAGAAAACTTACTCTTTTTGGTAGATTGATTATTGTCAAAACCTTAGCTTTAAGTCAAATAGTTCATATACTTATGGTTGACACGATTCCTGAGAAAATATTTAAACGATTGAATAATCTGTTATATATTTTTATTTGGCAAGCAAAAACTGAAAAAATGAAACGAACTATTATGATTAAAGAGTTTGAAAAAGGAGGCGTTAATATGATCGATCTTTTTAAGCAAAAACTCAGTTTCCGATTGAGATGGCTTGGTCGCACTATAGGTGCAACGAAAGGAACATGGGGCAAAATGTGTTTTTATTGGTATAACTTTTTCGGTGGATTAGAATTGTTGCTAAATTCTAATTTGGATTGTTTGAATATGAAGAGAATGAGTAAAGATCAACTCCCATTGTTTTATATTGAAATATTAGAAGCTTGGTTAATGATAAAGAATGATATTTGTTTAAAATTTCAACCCATGGTACACGGAGTACAATATGAAATTTTGTGGCATAATAAAAATGTAACCTTTCATAAAAAGACCTTATTTTATGATGGTTGGTATCAAAGTGGAATTGTATTTTTTAAAGATTTTTTTAAGAATGGTAAGTTTATGTCCATTCCAGAAATTTTGTATCAACTTAAACGACAGAAAAGTAAGCAAACATTAATTTTTGATTATATTTTCTTACGCCAGGCTATCCCAAAAGCATGGATAAGTAATTACGAGGAATCATGTATAAAGTTTCATAATAGGTTATTGGAAATTCCTAAAATAAGAATAGGAAGAAGAGAGCAGAAAAGAAGCATTCAAGATGTTTCAACCAAACAGTTTTACAAACTATTGTGTACACAATATCCCAATGGTAACAGATGCTGTATATACTGGGAAAAGATATTCGACTCATCATTTGATTGGATGAATATATTCAAAAGAAACTTGTGTTATTGTAAAGAAAACAAATTGAAATAATTTAATTCTAAGATTTTGTATAATCTGCTACCAGTAAAAAAGAATTTGTACAGATGGCAAATCAAAAGAGATGGAATATGTGAGCATTGCGGTGTAGATGAAGATAATCTACATGCGTTTATTGAGTGTAAATTGAATAAGTTTTTCTTTTCGTATCTAACAGTTATAATTAAAATTATATATAAAGTTGATTTTTTAAGATAACAGGAATGCATCTGTTAAAAGCTCATAAAGAGACTGAATTAGATTTGTTTTTGACAATTGCCTTTTGGTGTATTTATAAATATGTACTGTTAAGAAAGAAAACAGGAAAAGAATGTCGTGAAACTAATTTACAACATTTGTTTGGAAGAGAAATTTGTAAAAGAATAGAGAAAGATCTGAATAGTAAGAAAACATATTATAATTTACCAAAGCAAATGAAGTATATTGTGTAAATAGTTTGTGGTTTCCTTTGATCTCAGGAACCCCTTTTGAAGCTCATTGTATTTTTTTTTTCAATTTTTTGTATAATGTGATATAAAATGTTGAATTATGGAGGCAATAAATACCCTGTTGGGGTCCAAAAAAAAAAAAAAAATCCCTAATGCTACTGTTGAAACCCAGGACCAGTATCATTGGGTAGTACAATTGAGTTTACTATATGAATTAAAATAAAAAGTAATAAAACAACAACATCTGTTTATGATACAAATATTGTCGTTTTGAAATGTTTTAGCTTCCTGTTTATCTAAAGACTTCAGACATAGAATTTGCATTTCACTTAAACTAGGAGATGTACTGCTTTGGAGAGTCAATTTGACCCGTTTCCATACACGCTTTTTACACGATTTTGGCGCAAATCAGTCAAGTATCTCGTCTGAGTCTGATAACCATCCGATCACTGACCGATTAGTCGGAACGGTGTCTTGTTGGAAGTGTTGGGTCAGTGTCAGATCATTCTCACATCACAATCAGATGAACAGATGACAGACATCGGGCGGCTAGCAGCATTCGATCCGATTACCCCGATCAACGTCAGAACGTTGTTGGATTTGTTAGAAAACTGTAAACAAGGCCCCAAAATTCCGCTTGTCAGCTCAGATTTGATCTGAACTCATTGGAACGTCAACATTTTGGCATTTTGGTGATCAGATGAGCCTCCGATGGTCAGTGAAATAGAGCCTTGACATGGGTCTGGTAATCTTAAATTGGGTTGCTGATATGCACAAGTTGAATAAAAAAAAATGTACAACATGTTTCCTCTGCTCGGGACGTTACAAACTATATCCCTGGGTCATTTTCTTTAATTTTTCGTTGACACAAACTAAATAAAATAAATATGATATGGTGGCATATCTCATATCTCTTTTATCTCTACTTTATTACGATTCAAGAGATTGTCCTTTAATTTGCTCCTTCCGAGGGAAAATTAAAATTGAAAAAGAAAAATCTATTGTCATCCTAGTCACACTTGTACTCACATGAATTAAAATCATTGCTTGCGAGCACTACGTCTATTGTCTATAGTCCATCTATCGCTTATATACTCCCACCTTTCCAATCATACTCAACTTGTTTTCTACTCTTCTTTCATCTCTCCTGGATTCTCGCTGTTGTTTTCCATGGTATCTGTGCATATATATATGTATTTATATACGCATGCTGTTTTTTTTTTTCCTTTTCCCATTCCCACCAAACCAAATGTAAAACCTTGAAATGTATATTAATTCTTTTGCTTGTTTGTTTTACATGTATATTAATATTCAAGTATTACTGGGGCCCCTATTCATAAGCACTGCTTCTCCTGGGGTTCCCACCATCAAGTTTAATTGTTTTCTGCTTTGTTTTTGTTACTTGTATATAGTTATGTATCTTTGTGTATCTTTTTTTTTTCATTGTATATTATTGTATTGTGTACTCCTAAAAATTTGATATTTAAGCTCCGCTTGTGGAATCGTGCTTGCGATAGTTAGTTAAAGGTCCAGTTTACCTTTGGGAGCAGTGATTTTAAAAATGTTCAAGATATCACATTTGATGCATATGTGTAGGTCTGCTGTATATCACAAAACATCCTACCATATACAATTTTTGTAATAAAGCCTAAAATGTAAGGAGATATCAGTATTTTTCTCAATAAACCATAACTGTAGACGGTTAAGTCTGGAAGCATTCTTATTATAACTATTGTTCACATTTTGTGTATTTAACAATACTTAACATCGATTATACGGATTCAAATTTTTATAGTGGCTGTTTCTATCGCTAACTCACATTTTAGAACTATCTTGAAGCACCAATGCTGGGTTTTTGTTTCATCTGCAAATGGTAAATTATGCCTTTAAATGACAAAATATCCAGAAAGGGTGTGAGGTCAGCCAAATGTACGAAAATTCAAATTCAAATTCAAACTTTATTTTCTACTCCTTTTTTTCTAACAGAATGTACAAGAAGCAATTATTATAGATTTGACATGCGAGTAATAAAATATACATAACCAGCAAGGATTAACAGCATGTTCATGTCTACATGATCAGTACAAAGGAGATACATACGAAGAGTTTGTTTGCAAAAACCGATAAGTCCATTTTTTAAGATTTTGAAGTACGGTCTCTGTCATAAAGTACAAAATAATACCTTTTAAATGATGTATTGGTCACTAAATATAAAGGTACATTTTTTAAGTTATGGTCAAAAGAAGCAAACATTTTCTTATTATTGTCTTTATTTTTCTTGACCTTTAATCGCAAATATCTCCGTTTGGCAAATATGGACTTATCTGTTTTTGCAAACAAACTCTTCACTCTATATACACTCTGCGCAGAAAAATAGTGGAGGTACCCACTCAAAAGACTATGCTTGTATCATGTGGGTACCTCTGAGGGAAAGGGGGAAATAATGGGGTGAAAAGCTTACAACTACAAAGAGTGCGGGAAACTGGGAAAGTCGGGAATAGAAAAAAGAAAGAAAGCAAAAGTGTGAAAAAAGGGAACAAAAAACAGGGAAAAGAGGAAGAGAGAGAGAGAGACAGAAAGAAAAGCCTAAATCATTTTGATGCAATCACCAAGGGCGAAAGCCCACAGAGACAATTAGCCAAGCGTCTTCAAAAGTGATATATTGCCGAGCTGCTTTCCAACGGAAGAAATTGTAACTGTGAGGACGAGAGCACGTATGGAATACTAGCACGCAGTAAAAATGATCGATGCCTGAAGAAAACGCAGCCTATAGTGAAAAAAGAGGAGATAATGTCGTGCTTACGAAATACATTATAAAGTTAAATTCATTGGGTTACATTATAAAACTTCAAAAGAAACATTTTCAATCTCTTTTTAAAAGAATTCAATGAAGGTGCATTTTTTATATCCTTAGGAAGGGAGTTACAGAACTTTGGACCTACATAAATAAAAGTCTGCTGAGCTAGCAAGGTTCTTAACAGAGGTAAATGAAATTCATTTGACTGTCTTGTTGGATATCTATGGTACGTCCGGTTACGCATAAACATGGAGTTAAAAATAAACGGGAAGCAATTATCATTATAAGTATGCATAAATCGCCCTAATTGAAGTAAAAACAAATCTTTAATTTTCAGAATCTTATCATCAGAGGATCTGTATGAGAATATGGAACGGTATTACAAATAATGCGAAGAGCCTTCTTTTGTAATGGTAGAACCCTATCCAAAAATAATTGATGCGTGTTTCCCCATACCAAAAATTCCATAATTTAAATAGGGTAACATCAAAGATGAATACAATGTAAACAACGAATGTTGAGGAATAGACAATTTTAGTCTATTATTAACACCTATATTACGTGAAATTTTCTTGCAGACATTATCAATATGAAATTTCCAAGAGAGTTTATCATCAACTGTAATACCGAGAAACTTTATATGAGAAACACTTTCTAAGACAGCGTCACCAAAACAAATGTCCATATTCAAATTATCTAAAGTGTTACTAAAAAGCATATATTTTGTTTTTGGGATATTCAAAGACAACTTATTTGCTCGTATCCACTCACATAAATTTTGTAATTCAGAATTAATTGTCTGCACAAGAGTATTTGGGTCTTCATGTGAGTAAAATACATTTGAATCGTCGGCAAAAAGTATGAACGATAACACATCAGACGAAGCACAAAAATCATTAATGTAAACAATAAACAACAGCGGGCCCAATAAACTACCTTGTGGCACGCCACACTTAAGTTCTCTCATATCAGAGTTATGATTGTTTAGAAAAACATATTGTTTGCGATCAGTTAGATAACTCCTGAACCACTCCAAGGTCTTCCCACGTATACCATAATGAGACAGCTTGTAGAGAAAGATATCATGGTTTATATGATAGTGTCGAAGGTCTTGGAGAAGTCCAGGAAGATACCAATCAAATGAGAGTGATTGTCTGAAGCAAGTGCTACTTTATCAACAAAATTCAACAAAGCGTGACAGGTGCTATGCTTTTCTCGGAACCCAAACTGCGAATTTGTAAAAACACCATACATTTTCAGAAAATTCATCGTTCTTTTATATATAATTTTCTCTAAAATCTTGGACAAGCAAGATAATAAAGAAATAAGCCTATGATTGCTAACATCTAATTTATCTCCATTCTTAAATATATGGGAATAACTTTAGCTATTTTCATTTGTTCCGGAAACACACCCGTTAACATTGACAAATTAAAAATATGTGCCAAAGGATCCGCAACAGAAGATATAACGCCTTTCAAAATCATATTGCTTATGTGGTCATAACCTGAACTGTTTTTTTTTTCAAACCAGATACAACATCAGTAACCTCATACCTCGTGGTAGGAGTAAAAAATATTGAATTCATATTATATTGATTTAAAAAATCAGAGAAATGTTTATTAGTATCGGGAATTTCTTGAGCTATGTCTTCTCCAATTGTTGTAAAATATGTGTTAAAACATTCGCTACATACACAGAATTATCAATAATTTCATCATCAAATCTTATTTTCAAAATACTGAACTTTTCATTTGATGTATTCATTGCTTGTTTTAATACATTCCATGTCCTTTTTATATCACTTCTATATCTCTCTAATTGCTTATGATAATATTTTTTCTTTTCAATACGTATTATCTTAATATTATCTTAATTATCTTGAATACATAAAACAATTTATTTTTCCTATTTATGGAACGGAAAATGGACTTCGAAATCCAAGGAAGCTTTGGTGTTGTTTTATAATTCCCTCGTTTATCCTTTCTTTTAGGAATGTGAATATCCAAATGATTATCAAAAATATCCAAAAAATTATTCAAAGCCAAATTAATGTCATCAGTATCAAACACACAATCCCAATTGACATTATCCAAAGAAGCACAAAAAGAAGACAAATTTTCTTGGGTTCCTTTACGCCTCAAATATCGCTGGGAAGAATTATTACTAATATGGCTGAGTTTAAGGTGCGTCATTATTGGAAAATGATCAGTAATAACTGATAACATTATCGACGAATTTGGAAGGGTTAAAACATTACTAAATATATTGTCAATTAAAGTGGCCGACTGACGGGAAACACGTGTCGGTTTCGAAATAATAGGTAAGAAGGGAGAGGATAAGAATGTCTCAAGAAATTCTCCCGAGATATTATCCGTTGTATACGTTTTAACAAGTCAATGTTGAAATCACCGAATATAAAAGAGTCTGAATTTGTAAATAAAGGGTTTGTAAGCAGGTCAGTGAGATATGATAAAAAGTCTTTGTTGTTGGAATTTGGAGGTCTGTAAATAGTACCTATCACAATGTTTTTATTACCAGGAACAGTAATCTCAGTGAAAAGTGACTCAACATTGTCATTCATTTTGCTAAGCTATTCACGGACAGTGCATTCAAAGCAGCGTAAAACATATAAAGCGACTCCACCACCGGAGCGATCAGATCTATTATTCGCAAAAATATTGTACCCTTCAAGCGCAAAAGATTGTTTTGGACATGAAGACAACCACGTTTCAGTGAGTCCTATCACTGAAAATAAAAATTAATTTGTATTATCTAACAATAACTGCAATTCTTCAAGATGCTTATCTATACTTCTTATATTTAAGTGTACCAACGAAAATGTATCTTTCATAACCCTTACTAATATCTTTGAATTGATTCAAGGTGACATAATTACACAATGGAGCTTGAGTCAGATCATTGAAATCATACTGCATTTCTTCCGCTGCTGAATTAATATTGTCAGCAACTAAGTCATCAAGAGGAAATACACATTTATTAGAAACTTCTTCTTTATCTAAGGAATCAAATTCTGGCATAAAAGGTCTAAATAGATCAAAGAATTCATCATCCAACATAGAGTGAAAAGGTACATCTATCCTGTCATTCATTCTGAAATGGGGGATTTCTGACTAGGTGTTATCCGCGCCATTGCTGCTAAAAGACAATCATGACTAACGTTGGCACAACAGAGAAACTGACACGACAAGAACCAAACGATAGTGGGCAGCGATCATGCGTGACTATGAAAGGTTCGTGCTCTTTGTATGCATGCCAATTGTATAACAAGACTAGTTGGCTGGTAACGAGAAGTGAGGTACAGATAGTGTCAGAAAAAAATGAAAAGATATAAGAAACAATGAATGGACAACATGTAGAACATGGCTAATGTCTCAGTAGGCTCTCCCCCTGATAGAATGCACAATAACAAAAGGAGTGAAGCGCATCGGCCAGAGAATAGCTTCATGCTATTACCAAGTGATGATTATATCCAGCATCTGACAATGGTGCAGATTATCCTTGCCAGATATTGATGAACTAACATGTGAACCGTATAGACCATAGAAATCATGGCAGTGTTGTGTAATGACACACAAAGTTATCACTACCCCCTCCCATTTCACTATGATGACCGGATACATCTCTTCACCTCAGGCCAGTCAATGATACCTACCAATACTGACCACCTCATCCGGTGAGTCATCGACCTTCACCATCCCTCGAGTATACAATGTACTTCTAGCCCCATCTAATTTACGACCAGGCTAAGCCAAACCTAAACATCTTGCCCTTCCCCCATTGATTACTTAGAATTGTTGTTGAACCCAAAACCAAGAATACTACATCCTTTATAAAACTAGTCCCGCCTTTGTTACCAAAGTTTTGCCCAATTAAAACCCCTCTTTAACATGAAGACTCCACCCCCATTCACCCATTCATAGTGTGTTACAACAGTGTAACCAGTAACCAATGTGTAATCCTCGTGACTGAATGTATGAGGAGAATTGGATCATGCAGTAAAGAAGACTTGTAGAGTTCTGATTCAACATCCACTATCACCTGACTATGTGAACATGCCACCTTCGGATTGCTCTTTGACATTATTGTTAAGGCGACTTGCACTTGTAAACTTTTGGAGTCTTGAGTTATAAACTTAAACTCAAGAAATAAAATTGATATACTCTGAAAGACAAATCCAGTCTCCGGAGCCTATGTTTCTCTTGCGTCTTCTTATACATATCTGGACATGGTACCTCTTGAGTCTATATCAATCAATGAGCATACCGATCCCGAGTAGCTAAACACCGCTACACAACAGAGTGATTGAGAGTCTTACCATCACTTCTTCTTGGAAAATGTTGTTTTCTTGATATAACAGTCTTGAATTTGCTGTATAGGGTATAATGTTTAGCAGCGTACTGAATAATCATAAAATGATATCGAATAAAGCTAATGGCAGCATATTCGACAAATGTTCGAAAAGAAAACATTATCGTACCGATTTCGTCTCCTTCTCCCAATTAATATGATTGAACTATATTACTAAACCGAACAGCTTTACATCAATGAATATCATTGTTCATATTCTTAATGCTCACTGATTGTTAAGAAATATCAAAGAAAATTAATTTCACGACACTTTTCCCTTTACAACATTAATTGCCCAAGTCGTCAGCACGCCTTTCTTCCCTCTTGTTTGACAATGTCATTTTTTTTTTTTTTTACGCACCAAAATCCTACTGTGTTAGTTGATACGCTTAACTCTGAATTTAATCATGTTAATGATTGGATTCAAACCAACAAATTATCCCTAGATCTTAACAAAACTAATCTTATGATGTTAAGTAATACCTGGTTCAATTTCAGTCAAGGGAGTAAACTTATAACAGATAAATTCAGTTAAACTTCTTGGTCTTTTAATTGATCGTAAATTATCTTTGCAGGAGCAAACAAATTATCTATGCAGGTTACAGTCAAGAAATGTGGGTGTTATACAAAAGCTGAAGCATGTTTTCCCAATACTATATTATTACATATTACGTACTTTATATTTGACTTTACTACTTCCGTATCTCTATTATAGCATACTGGCTGAGGGAATTGTTCCAAAATACGAATGAGGTTTATCTTCAGAATACAAATCGAGCTTTAATGATTATAAATCGTACAAATTATTTAGCACCAACACGTCCACTTTTTAAAAGTAATAACTATAAAAGATTTTTGATATATAAACCCTTGGGTTATTTATGTACCAGTTAACCAAAGATGAATTACCTCATGCTTTAACTCCCATGTTAAAGCTTTGTAAAAAATAAGGTCATACATTCCTACCCTACAAGACAGGAAAACTCATTCCACTTTCTCCAGTAAGAACTGTATTTGTAATAAAAACAATAGTACACACAGGTCGGACGTTCTGGAATAGCCTTGACTCTAACATCACTGAATCATTGTCACTGGATTGTTCTAAATGCAAACTAAAAAAAAAAATCTCGTGGAAGCTAATGTTTAGTCATAGCATGCAACTTTATTCCAACGTCCTTTTCTTTTTCAGCTTCTTGTTTCTTAGGTATTCCGGGTTTGCTTTTCGTTCATCTTACTGAGTCATTCATGGCAAGGCTATTCCTGAATTATTGAATTATTAATAATGTATCATTTATTGTGTATCTTGCGCATTCTTACAGTTACGTAACTATGTTGCTCGGGTGACGAGGAATCTTGTAAGCGTATTACATCGTTATTTTTGATGTATTTTGTTATTTGTTTTCCTTGCTCTTTTTGACCTCTTTTCCTTTCAGTCCCTTTTCTTCCTTTCATATTTTTCGTTTCATTAGGTTGTTTGTTTAACAAGACGAACATTTTCATCAAGGGAGCTATATATTACAAACTCTGCTTTTTAGTAGGTCCCCCACACTTAATGTTTGTATAAATTGTCTTATTTCGTCTTCTTTTTGAATTATGATGCTATGTCTAGTCTTATGTTCAATTGATTGTATCATGTTATTTGTGTTGAGATGCGGAACAATAAAATAAAATTGTACAGAGACTTCACGAGGAGGGACCAAAAAGATAACAGGCTTAAGATTTTGTAGTTAAAATGATCAGAAATCGACTAATCCCAATTATTCGATACTTGCTTGTGTTATCTTAAAAGAAAAAAAGTCATATACATGATTTAATTTGTTCGGGCAGAAAATTCAATACATCCGGTCCATGGTATGGGATAGATCTATGGGCGAAATGAATGCCACTGCGATGACGAGTGGGATAAGAACATGAAGAATGTACATATTAGTAACTGTTTGAGATGAATGTATCATGGAAGAATAGAAGTAAGTTGTTAATGTGCTTGAACATAAAAATAACAGATTGATAGGTATGAAAATAGTATGCCTTTACTGTTTTCTGTTGTTTAAATAGGACCTAAAGGATTGGTGTGGGCTAAAAAGGCTGAATGCGTACAATTCGAATGGCTTTTTTTTCTGTAAATGACATAATGAATCAAGTTTGGATTTGTTGCAGTTACCTCATACAATATTACAGTAATTAAAGGCATAATTTACCATTTGCAGATGAAAGCATTAGTGCTATAAAATAGTTCTAAAATGTGAGTTAGGGATAGAAACAACCACTGTCAAAATTTGAATCCGTATAATCGATGTTAAGTGTTGTTAAATACACAAAATGTGAACAATAGTTGTAATAAAAATGTTTCCAGACTAAACCGTATACAGTTATGGTTTATTGAAAAAAACCCTGATATCTCCTTATATTTTAGGTTTTATTGCAAATATTTCATATGGTAGGATGTTTTATGATACAACAGACCTACACATATGCATCAAATGTGATATCTTAAACATTTATGAAATCACTGCTCCCAAAGGTAAACTGGACCTTTAATACGCGAAAGGGGGGGGGGGGGGGGCGCAAAAAAATGTTTCTGGTGCCGCCTCCGGGTTTAATCAGCTGAAACGCCCCCCCCCCCCGCAAAAAAAAAAAGGCTTCAGGGCAAATTTCTGGTGCCATTAAATTGAAAATTAAAGGGGAAGAATGCGCCCCTTTCATTTCCTTTAATTTCTTTTATTTCAAGAAAAAAAAAATAAAGGGGTGCCCAATGCGCCCCGCCCCCGGATCCGCTACTGGTTAAAAGAGCTTTCTCTGTAAAAATTTGGTTTCAACCTATAAAAAAAAAATACCAATCGCTATTGAACTCGAAGTACATATTTTTTGAACAAGTTCATTTAGCCAAAGTCCGTGCACGGATGAAAACTTATTGAAATGTACAACACAATACAAACAAAATCTAGAAGAAGAAAAATAACTTAATCAAATACAACAAAAAACAACAAAGGTTTAAGCTTAATCATTCCATAACTTCGACCCGCAATAACTGAAATCATTCTACCTAAAACACGAATCTAACCACGATAATGGAAGAATTTGCATTTCCTTTCTTAAATGATCTGGAGAACATCTAAGCTCAAATTTACTAATGGTACCCTGGGGCTAAATTTGCCAGTACAAGTTTGTATTTTATACATCAAACATTTAGATTTAGCTCGTCTTTATTCTAACTTGTCGAGCAATAATGAATCATAAATGAGGCGAGCTGAAGACCTATATTTAATGCGCAAAACAGCAATCTTGAGCAATCTGTTCTGTAAAATTTGAGGGTTTTAGATATTTTTTTTTTTCGTTTTAACCACTCTACATCATACAAATGTAGTTTACTCTGTGCTATTGTCTTATAAAAAAAAAAAACTCAACTAAACGGTGCCGTTTCTTTAGGAAGACAATGCCTAATACGTTTTGATAAACATAAATTTCTTACCGTAATACTGAACTTGTTTTTCGAACTGAGACAACGATCAATGAATTCTCTGAGGTATTTTAGTGTAATAACCTGATCTATATTTTTGTCATCAATGTACAGATTAAGTCTTGACTTTGATTAATTTTTCTTGTTTGTGACCCAATCAACATGCCTTCACATATCTTCGCATTCAATGCAAGGAGAGTACATGAAAGCCATTTTGAAATACTTGAAAATCCCCCTTTATATGAAATTGATGGATATTCTGTTGTCCGTCTGACAGAAAATGAGAACGAGGAGGCGGAGTAGCCCTGTTCCTATCACACTCGTTATCATTTAAAGTAAGGGCTTATATGATGTACAAGGAAAATGAATTTGATTGCACATGTGTTGAAATCAATATGTGAAATAGAAGAAATATAATACTTTGTGTAATATACAGGCCCCCTCATAGAAATAGTAATTTATTTTTGGAAAATTTTGATGTTTTATTAGAGATGACCAATCAAGAAAACAGAGATATTTACTTGATGGGTGATTTTGATATTGATCTTTTGAATAAAGTGGATATTGTTAACAATAGACTTTGCAATATTTTGCAAGTATATTTTTGTAATGCATGTATCACAACTGATAAGCCCGAAGAAGAAGAGCACAAATTCACATGAGAAAACATAACATTACTAAACGACGATTAAATCACGGAAACATCGGATGGTGTATAGCTTTGCCTTGACCGAAATATTGCTTATGATACGTTGTGGAAGCAATTTTTTTCTTATCGTTTTTTTTTTTTTACCAATATGTCCCACAATGGAAAAGAAAAATGATTGAAAACTTAATAATTAGTGGATAATAAAAAAAAAGAGAAAAATATGGGCAATCAAGAAAAGAAATGTGTTATATAGATATAGCCTACGGTATCCTAATAATGGTAATGTTAATCGATATGAATTATATAGAAATAAACTGACACAAATTACAAGACTTTCCCCCAGAATGCATTATACGGAAGCATTTAAAAAGGCTACTGGAAACAGGTCAGTCACTTGGAAAGTTATTAAAGAGGCTATTGATAAGTAAAAGAGCATGCCAACATTTCAAATTATACGTGACGTACAAACGCTCTGTAATCCTATACCGCTTTCAGTAACTCATGCATTTTGGGCCCGCTCCTGGTCCGAGCTAAATTAGCCCGCGCCAAGCATTAACAATAAATTGCGTTCAGTAACTATAGCAGAGCCGCGCTACTTTTACGATGACCTATTCATAAACTAGGTCAAGTAAGGGATAACTACGATGGTAACTGAACACCTCATGGACAGAGCGGAAGTGCATTTTCATGCGATATTTGATGAGCGTGCAGCGCGCTTATGAGCTGAGCAGCGTAAGCTGTGACTTTTGACCGTGAAAGGAATTTTGGCCAGAGCCTGGCTCTGCTATCGTTCGTAAACTCTTCGATCAGCGCCAGGCCCGCGCCTGGTCCGCGCCTGGTGCTAGCTGCAGCAGTGCCAAAATAGACCGCACCTGGGGCGGGCCATTTTGGCCCCCACCTATTCATAAACTCAAAATTTTCGACTTGGTCCGCTCCTGCATGGTCCGCTCCTGGTCCGAGCCAAGAGGGTTACTGAAAGGGAAAGATGTAGCACGCTGTTTAGATGAGTACTTTGTTGATATAGGTCCCAGTCAAGCTTCAAGTATCGATCCTACAAAAAAAAAAAAAAAAAATTCTCGTAGTATACGTCAAGTGATATTTCATTATCATGTAAACCAATAGATTATAGTGAGATTCTTGACATTGTACATTCACTTAAATGAAGTTATTGGTCATGATGAACTAATGAGCACGTGTGTTTTAAAACAAGTTGTTGGTAGTTTAATGACATCTTTCAGTTAGTACTTTGTAACTTGTAGCTATCATCTGGTATATTTCCAAACGCATAGAAAATTGCAAAAGTTATTCAAATATACAAAGAAATGACTCCACTGTAGTATCCAATTTCCGTCATAGCTCTATTCTTCCTAGTCTTTCTAAGATCATAGAAAGGCTTGTTTATAACAGAATGCATTTTTTTTTTTAAATACAAAATGATACTAAGTACAGTATACTGAACCAATAATTGTACGACAGAGTGTCGACTGCCTTAGCCGAACAAACATGGACCTAAGCAAGGCAGTCGACACTCTTGACCACACTCTCCTTAATCGTAAATAACAGTGCTATGGAGTTCGTGGCATTCCACTAGAATGGTTCAAAAATTGCTTGTCGAATAGAAAGCAATATGTGTATTATGAATCTGTTAACTCTGAAGTATTACCTGTACAATGTGGCGCCCCATAGGAATCCATATTTGGACCGCTACTATAGTGTATACTATAGTGTATTTAAATGATATTTCAATCTATGTCACTGCAACATATTCTGTTTGCCGATGACACTAATATTTAATGTTTCAATTCTGATTTTCATTCACTCCTAATAACTCTTAGTAATGAATTATCGAAATTATCTAGACCTACATGGTCGATGGTTTAAAAGTTATCGATTATGCCTCAAATAAAAAAAAAACTTATTTATTTTCATAATAGAAATCATAAACATTAGATTTGAATATTATGGTGGATGGTATAAACACTGTATATTATTGGAACGAAAAGAAAGTATCTAATTTCTCGGAATATACATAAATGAAAATATGAAATGAAACACTCATGTGCAATATATCACACCTATGATAAAGTGTGTCATAACGTGAGGTTGGTATACTCCATAAGCTTAAGTATTATGTCCCTAAGAATGTTTTATCTATGCTTTATAACTCCTTGAGATTATCCTACGGTACATTTCATATTGCAATATTGTTTGGGTAATTTCAAAAAGTCACATTGACATATTACTTCTACAAAACTTCTACTGAACAATGATGACATAGGAGCCTCACATATTTCAGAAATGTAGCAATGTATAATTCCCATTACAATACTGCTAGCTTGCAAGTTCACCTGTGTATAATTATGCATGCTTTTTTTTCTGATTTCTTGAGCCCCAACTCATGCATTCTTATGGTGAGGTTGCATGTCATCATCCTTATTCATTGCAATTCAATATAAACTTTGAAAACATTCTTCTTCTTTATCCTAATCATTACAAATCCTGAAACTCTGTATTCAGCATGACTAACTTACAGTTGTTCAACTGTAAAAATCTGAAAATCACTCACTATATTGTGGAGTTTTCACCGTAACATATTAAAGATCCTATTTACCTTTGGGAACAGTGATTTAAAAACATTGTCAAGATATATTTGATGCATATGCGTTGGTCTGTTGTACCACAAAACATTCTACCATTTCATTACATTTTGTTTATTTTATTCTCATTTTTCTTCCAACAAAACATAACACAAAGTAAATAAAAAATTCAATCATAAGCATGATTATATACATTACCATAAATATTTTTCGCAATTAAGCCTATAATATAAGGAGATCTCAGTATTTTTCTCAACAAACCGTAACTGTAGATGGTTTAATCTGGAAATATTTTTATTATAACTATTGTTCACATTTTTTATATTTAACAATATTTAACATCGATTTTACTGATTCAAATTTTTACAGTGGTTGTTTCTATCCGTAACTCACATTTTAGAACTATTTTGTCGCACTAATACTGAGCTTTTGTTCCATTTGCAAATGGTAAATTATGCCATTAAGTGTGGGGTGCCACAAGGATCTAAACTAAGCCCTCTTCTATTGATGTAATGATCTTCCTAGTTGTCTTAAAGATAATATAAAGTTTTGGTACCTCAAAAGTTTCCCTGAGTTTCCTTGTCTTAGTTTGTGTTTCAGGTTAAAGTACCTTTAATATTACTAACACTGTGAGACTTACTCGCCCCAAAGTGCTCTAATGTCTTAGTATATAATCATGCAATAATGGTTTCGTACAATACGTGTATACTGATTGTCGCGGTACCGCGTCGAGTCAAACTAACGGCTCGTTCGAATTTTTCAGAGCCCGCTCTGCTCTGGTACGAAACCATTAGGACCTATTGCATGATTACTATGACATGAGAGCACTTTGGGGCGAGTAATTCTCACAGTGTTAGTTATATGAAAGGTACTTTAACCTGAAACACAAACTAAGACAAGGAAACTCAGGGAAACATTTGAGGTACCAAAACTTTATATTATCTTTAAGTACTGCAGTGTTGCATTACATGCAGATGGCACCTGCATATATTGTCCGCGTGACAAACCTGTGGACATTGAGACTAACTTGGATAAAGATTTACAAAATATTTTGATTTGATTTGATTCCTGTATTGTCATTGTAAATGCGCATACATGTACACACATACACACACATTGTTGGTGCCATGCATATACATAAACACAAGGTGTTAACAACATATTTTTTTTTCTTCACTGCTTTATACAATGTACAGCAAAACGTATCAGCAATAGAATAAATAATACAGAAGGGCTACAGCTTAAGAGTAGCTAGATTTGCGTGCAGCCCTCGATAATACATATCGCAAAACAAAAAAAAATGAGAGGGAGGGATATGACTTGCGTAGAGATAGAATAGAAGAAAGCAAAAAAGGATAGGAGAGGTCTGTCTTTCTAAAATACTGGCTGTGACCGGCAATGATCGTCATTGTGATCGGTAACCACTTTTATAAATAGTTTGAACTCGCATGAAGACCCAAGTACTCTTGTGCAAACAGTTAATTCTGAGTTGCAAAATTTATCTGAGTGGATACGAGCAAATAAGTTGTCCTTGAATATCCATAAAACTAGGCCCTATATATATATATATATATATATATATATATATATATATAATGTTATATGCTTTTTCGTAACACATTAGATAATTTGAACATTAAGCTGTCTTAGAAAGTATTTCACAGACAAAACTTATCGGAATGGCAGTCTATAATAAACTTTCCTGGAAATTTCGTATTGATAATGTCTCTAAAGTAATTTCGCGTAACTTAAGTGTTATAAATAGACTAAAATTGTCTATTCCTAAACATTTGTTATTTATATTATATTCATCTTTGGTATAACCGTACTTTAATTCCGAAATCTTAGTTACTGTTACTCTCATACAGATCCTTTATTCTTTGATAATTTGATTATGGAATTAAAGATTTGGTTTTTATTTCAGTTAGGGCAATTTATGTAACGTTATGATAATAACTGCCTCCCGTTTATTTTTGACTCCATGTTAACGAGTAATTTGTCGCACCGTAGATATCCAACTAGACAGTCAAATGAATTTCGTTTACCTCTGTTAAGAACCGTGCTTGCTCAGCAGACTTTTATTCATGCAGGTCGAAGATTCTGTGACTCCCTTACTATGGACATAAAAACATGCACCTTCATTGAATTCGTTTAAAAAGAGATTGAAGGTGTTTCTTTTGAAGCCTTAGTTTGCGAGCTAATGAAATTAATCTCGTAATGTATTTTGTAAGCATGCACGCCGTTATCTTCTTTTCCTATAGGCTCTGTTCTCTTGAGGCATTGTATTATCACATCCCATGTTAATTTTACTGCGTATACTAGGCTTACAAGTGCCCTCACGGGGAAAAAGTCAGTTCCGCTGGCAAGCAGTTCCCTTTACCACTTGGTAGTCGCTTTATACGTAATGTCCTGTTATGCGTGGCCGATGTGGGCTTTGATCCTTGATGTATGCGTTTGAATTGATCTAGGTTTCTCTCTCTCTCCCTCTCTCCTCCATATTTTCTGTTCCCTTTTTTTTCACACTTTCGTTGTTTTTTATTTTCTTTATATCGTTCTACACATGTGACATCACAATCTGTAGTAGTCTTCTCATACAGCAGTGACTGAGCAGAAACTTCAAAAACTCATAACTTTCGAACGGATTGTTTGATTTTCCTCAAACTTTCACTGATGTGTTCTACTAATATTGTTGCATTCATTCAATCCACATGCCTATGATCGACGCGAGCTCAGTGTCTTTGTCCATTGAAAATCTTTCGGTCGGCTGACCAGCAGACACAGCTCTCTCACTTGACGTGGACGTTTGGCCCCTGCTGCCCCGTGAACTCTGCGATCGAGTTGCTGGGCCTCCGTTCTCATCGTCTTTCTTCACAGTTGGCCTACTCATTCCAGTTTACCCACATAGACAATTCAAATTCAGCTTTATTCAAATTTCAATAATTGTCTTTCTATGACTCATCACCTGACTTTCTCATGTTGTCAAGGTATACTGTCTCACACAATCATGCAAAAAAAAAAAAAAAAAAAGATAGGGCCAGCGCCCTGTGCCCCCCCCCTCCGGATCTGCCACTGATAGGAGTCACCTGTTTACCGTGTTCATCGCTGAGTGTTCAACGAATAGATACAAATTAACACCCTGTCTATAGTTATGTGTATGAATTTTTGCATATTTGACTCATTGTCACAGAAAGGATTAGAACCGCAACTGGAGATAACGAACACACTTAGGAAAAGTTTCACTTACGTTCGGGACAACTTTCAGCCTTGCTCCAACTTCCCGCGTTGAAATAGGATGGCAACCTGGAGCTAGAAATCTTATGATAGGAAGGAAAGCCAAGCGCTCCACAGATCGAATCAGCAACGTTTTCTGTAAAGTCATCACTGCAAACAAAGCTGTCCGTAGCAGATCCCCAAACTACCAAACCTTCGAGAGGAGACTGTTCCCCGATGAGTTGCAAAGGAGGCAAAAGTTGTGTACCTTAGAATTGCATCACAAAAATTAAAACAAAGTTTTGAAAAACAAAAATATATGCTTTCTCTGAAGGGGGTATCTCACTGAGCTGCGAATGTTTGCGAGCGTAGCGAATTTTAGAGAATTTCATAGTTGGTTATCAGTTGTAATCGAATTCGTATAAACAATTATAATCGAATTCGCAAAGAGTCTTCACTGTCGTAAACATTTTTTCTTGTCGTAAAGAAATTTGGAACATGTTCAAAAATTCTTTACAACAAGAAAAACTGTTAACAAGAATAAAAGAATTTGATTGCAATTGTTAACGAACCCTGGTGAACAATAAAATTCCCTAGAATTCGCTACTTTCGCAAACATTCGCCGCTCAGTGAGATACCCCCTTACAAGCTTTAAAAATACATGCCAAGAATAAAAACTATCCACTGAAATTCAGGGTAGGGCACCCATGTAACACTCGTAAATTGTAACATCAAATTGAACAAGAATTGATTCGATAGTATGCTCCAAAATACACATCTTAAGAGTGAAAAATGAATTTGTACTACACTGTGTATCAGTAATCAAATTTTCACTGTGACAAGAACCAATGTTTTAAGCCTTTTTTTTTTCAACTAGTAGTTGCAGCTTTGGAAAATATACAAACTAATTGCGCAGAAGACCACTGTCTTAAATCAAGGAAAATACATGTATGCAGTTGTGGTGTGTGTTGGTATATCACCGCTCAGACATTTTTATTAGCGAAATACAGGTACTTTTAAAGAGAAAGCTACGTTGTTTAGGTGATTAATTATGCTTTGTAATGTTGCACATTTTTCCAGAGTAAATACAGATAGAATAGGGAAAATCAGGTGGGTAATCAATATATATATATATATATATAATATATATATATATATATACATATATATACAAACAAAGAAAAACATAAGGAATGGAGGAACGCCTGAGCGCTGGTCAAACTATACGGAGTAATATCCACGTAATGTATCCATCTTTTTTTTTTTCATTTTTCGACACAACAATTCCTACTGTGTATCTTAAGTTCGTTTGCTATGATAAAAAAAAAAATCATACATACTTATTATATAAGTTTCTGTTCATATCAAACTGAAACAGATAGGCATATTGTTTCACTCTTCTCTTGACCCATCGTTATGTCAAAATTATCAAATTATACATTATGTATTAAAATTTCCATGCTGCGATATCACACCTATATACTGAATATATACGTTGGTTGTACTCTTGTGTTGAAATTATTGACCCAGATCTCATTGAGAATACAACTTGTGTTAGAACTATTGACCCAGCTTCTATTGAGGTTCTTGGGTTGTTTAATTCAGATGTTTTGATATCATGTGAAACAAGCTCCCCCGGTTTTATAGGTTTTCCCGGCCAAGTTCGCACTTTTTTTCAGTCCAATTCCTGATTGCTGCATTCAATTTAGCACAATATAGCCTAGACGGCATGTTCGGTATTTCAATCTTATAATCTTTTCTTTCAAATTCATTTTGGAGCATTCAAATTACCTTTTACATCATTCGAATCAGCACTTTTTCGGTTCAAATTCGTGAGAAAAGCACCATTTCGCAAATCGTTCATTCAATTTAGCACGATATAGTTACGTGATCACGTAAACGCTGCCCTCGTTCATTCGAATTCATTCTTGGGCATCCAATTTCGCATTTACTGCAGTCAATTTAGGAGACACGTTTATGCTTTTATTCTGATATCACCTTTGCAACAGTACTTTCAAAATAAGTGTAGGTGTTTATAATGTTCGATAGCATTATTTCATTCACAGATACATTGATCTTAAGTTTGTTTTGTCAATAATTGGGAGAAGGAGGTTTCAATTTACATGATTATTTCTTTCATCTGCATGTTTCATTATTTTCATTTGGTGGGTGCTAGATTGCGTTAATTATCATTAGGAATAAATAAAAGTTCTTGGATCAGCTCTAGCCATCAATTTGTCAAGGTTATTACCCTCAAATGCTTCTATGATTCTGTCCCTGTTTTCTTCAGAGATACGCCTGTATCTAACTCGTACTGCCATGACTGGACATAAGAAAGTGAAGTGAATCTATGGTACTGGTGCAAGCATGGCATGTATAGTTCTGATAACATGTATGGAAGAAGAGGGGCGTTACAGAACAACAAATTTGAGTTATTTAGGGTCAAAGATACCTTTACTATATACTTAATAGTGTGTGGATGAAACAAAAATTCACATTTAAATACGCATAAGTCACGGTTCTCACCTTTTCAAAATAGAAATAACATTACGCCAATTTGAATGAACATATTTGGAATTTGACTGCCCATACGCGAAATTGAATGACTGAAATACCATTTACCGCCAGTGCTGGCGAATTTGAATGACTGAAGAGCACGTGCCAATTTGAATGCCCGTTTTACGAATTCGAAAGGCACATATGCGAATTTCATTGACCGAAATGCTAAATTGAACGAACAAGTTGCAATTTTGAATGACAGAATGTGCAGTGACGAGGATTTTCGCTAAATTGAATGAACCTTTTATCAAATGGACTGACAAAAGTGCGAAATTGGCCGGGAAAACCTATATTTTATATAGGAAGTCTTGTCGTTTGATTGTAATATGACATTGACCGAATTCTCAAGACACCTAAGGATATTGTTGTGAAATTGAATTTATTCCAGTCAAAAGGTTTTGACACAAGTTGTTGTATTCTTAGAGGCAGTACAACCAGTATAGCCAAACAGACTCATATATGATGGGCATATGCCACAGCATTGTTTCTTTTGATAATTTCATTGGGCTTATCATAAAAAGGTACCACTTCATTTTTTGATATTTTCGATGAGATCTAACAACAATCCTCAATCATGCCGCAATGACACAGCTCGTTTTAGTTTGTATGAGCTCATCGCTGCCCTGATATCTTTGACCGATGAATGTAATGACTTTTTGAGTTTGAAGGACATAAAAGTTTTGTTGCTGGTGTTTCAGATACGAATATTGTACTCATTCTATACACCTTGCACCTACAACATGTATAGTTTTATACTTTTGTCCAAACACTGATCTTGATTTCGCCTGTCACGATGCAAAGTTGATTCCCAATTGCTCTGTTCTGGATATTGATAGGATGATTTTTTTTTTTTTGCTTTAATACATAGACTCACTCTGTCTATAATGTAGATACAACATGTTTCGATCATTTTTCGTACATTACTAGAAAACTGAGTAAAACTGGTCATAGAATCATCATGAGGTAATTGTTTAACTCTTGATGATGTTTGTTTGTTTGCTTTTTGCTGGGTGCTAGTAAACCATTTTGACACAATGTTTTAGTGAGGATGAGGATATGGGTGGGGGGGGGGGGATAGTCCGACATAGATTACATGGAAGAGACAGATGGAAAATAGTTTTGACTTTGCGCAGGACCCACATTTATGTCTTTTTTTTCATATATTGTATAATTCATGCTTTGGCTCAGGTTATCAACCACGCTTACCTGATTTCGTTACGTAAGAAGATTTCTGTACAACGCAATTGTACATAGTCAACCCGCAGGAAAAAAAAAAACACCTATCGATTACGTAAGAGCAGTGACTCACTGCGCTCGTGCGTTCAATAGCATTAGCGTATCGTTATCATTTTATAGACATGATTTTCATAAGAATGTGAGTTGTTGTACGCATTCCAAATGCCACGTAAACTGGCTGCGGCATTGTCCACTTCAAAATGCAGAATACGTAATGCAGAAGTCCGTAGGCAAGGGTTCATGACTTACCCTAGATGTCATCTTTGTAGCGTCCTTCACGATGGAAATTGGGCGAGGAACGCCAGTCACTATGGTCACATGTGTTGCTCCTTTTGTTCTTGTTTTTGTTTCATCACGAGTTTGCACCATTGGTTTGGCAGTCTTGGGCTGCTCGAAGTTTACTAAATTTGGTTCTTAAGATGTCGAGATGTTGGCAAGTCTCTCAAGTCTCTCTGGATTTTAATTTTGTTTTGATTCCTACTTTATAATTGAGATTCAATGAAATACTCTTATGTTAACTATATACAAGCTAGGCACCTTGATAGGTGGTAAAAATTCTCTTGACAATTCAAGACAATTTTGTGTTAAATTTGGCTAAATCAGAATCATTGACTCAGTTTCATCGAGGCTCTAGGGACTCTTTAATTCAGCTGTTTTGAAATCATATGAAACAAGCTCCCTTATTTTGATTAGGAAGTGTTGTTGTATAATTGTAATTTGGTCTGGTTCGATTTCTTAAAGCATGAAAAAAAGTTGTTGCAAAATCATATTTATTCCAGTCAAAAGCTTGTTGACACAAGTTGTTCTACTCAAATATCCGTATTGCCAAACAGACTCATTTATGTGATGCGCTTATGCCACAGCGTGATTTCTTTATATAATTTCAATGGGCTTAATGTCCAAAGGTACCACTTCATTTTTATTTTTCGATGAGATCTAATAGTAATCCTCATATGCCGCAATGATACAGCTCATTCTAGCATGTATAATCTCAGCCCTGAATTCTTCGACCGCAGAATGCAATAACTTTGAGTTTGAAGCACATGAAGGCTTTGTTGTTCTTTTTGTTGTTGTTTTCTCACAGATGCGAATATTGCACTCATTTTATACACCTTGCACCTGTTTCATACTAAATTGTCCAAACCCTGATCTTGATTTTGCCTGTCACGGTGCAAAGTTAATTCGCATCATTGCTCTGTCCATAATGATTATAGGATGATTTTGTAATTCTTTGACCAACTCTATTTGTTAGAGCCTATATAGATATTATGTCATTTATAGACATTTCGAATATTTTTGTGTGTTATGTTTGAAAACTGAGAGAAACTGGTATTACGATCATTATGAAGCAATTGCCTTATTGCTGTTGTTGCTTTTGCTAGCTGTGAGCTAGTATACTATGTTAATACAATGTTCCATAAGGATGAGGATGGGGGGGGGGGGTAGCCTGACATAGTTTATGTGGTGGAAACAGATGGAAATAACTTTGGCTCTACGCGGGAACCATGTTCATGCCTTCTTCTGTTATTTTTCCATTCATTGCATAATACATTGTTTTCTCAGGGTATTAACCCCGCTTGCCTGATTTCTTTATGTAAAAAGATTTCGGTTTAACCCAATTTATATAGGCAACTGGGAGAAACTGTTTTGATTACGTAAGAGCAATGACTCACTGCACTTGTACGTGCAGTGGCAATAGCGTACCATTATCATTATCCTGTAGTCGTGATTTTCATAAGACTGTGAATAGGTGACCGCATTTAAAACGTTATCCAACCAGACTACATTTTTCTTCATTATACATTTAACGCATAATACGGCATGCCGAAGCCTGTATAGACAAGGGTTTGACTTACCCCAGCATCCCAGTATAAAGTCCTTCATGATAGAAATTTTGGCGAGGATCTCAAGTCACCGTGGTCACATGCAATGTTCCTTTTAGTTCTTGTTTTGGTTTCACCATGTTTTCGTGCCATTGTGTTGACGGTCTCGGGCTGCCCGAAGCTCACTAAAATTATTTTTTTATCACGTTGTCAAGTCTCGCCATGGTGTCACTCAACGTCACTCTGAATTTTATTTTGTTCTGTTTTGTTTTGATAGGTAAACCTTTGCGGTAGTTTGATGCCCTCAATCTCAGTATAAAGACCCGTAATATTTGTTTTGTATAGGATTTTTTCCCTTCAATATTGCATCAAACTTTGTCAGTTTTCACAAGAATAATATAGCATCCCTTTTATAATCTAATATTGTGTAATAATGTATATTTCATTCATATCGTAAAAAAGTATGATTAATCTTACGCTTCCTATTGATTGCAGCATGATTAATGTCTGCATTTTCTTTAAGTTGCTCTTTTGAGTGCTGCTATATTTTCATCGTTCACTTCCGTCATTTTTGATTATCTTATAATTCCTCACATACTTCGTGCCAAGACAAAACGTAGGGAGCTTCTACTGTTTTTTTTTTCTCTGCTCATATGCCCTGTACTGATTCTGCTGAATTCCGTTTGCAGACCTTGCTATTTAGTGTGTACGCTTTCTACTTGTGTTGTTTATGTCTTTTGTGTTCTTTGATTGTGTCGCTTGAATTCTATGTTAATATGTTTTTGCCTACACGCTGTACTATCCCCGAACTCGGAATTGTTTGTGCTTCATTTACGTCCACATATATCATTCTTTTGCAACCTCGCCAGTTGACATGCCTTCACATACGTCATGTTCTGCGTTATGGCTAATCGACTCAACGCAGCATTTGACTCCCTTGATGACGATGAACTCTTTGATTTGTTTAGACGCTCGCCTACAGAATCAAGTCAGATCAATTTACGTTCTTCTGCACTTTTTGAAAACCTCGTTGCCAATAATGTTAATTTTTCTTCTAATGATTTGTTTAAAGATTTTGACTTTGAATATGATTCCGCTTTAAAGGGTGTGTACAGTTCTGGTTGAGGTGAAGATTAAGCTTTTAACGTTTTGTGAGATATTCAGAAACCACTCTAGGAGATGTCAAAGAGCATGCAGTTCTAAGGGGTATCAAAAGTTTATTCGATAAAAATCGGTTTTGAAATGGCTGAGATATCCAAAAACAAGGTGAAACAAAGAGATCCTAATAAAGTTACGGCATGTCGTCTTTTATTATTAGCACTTTTTTTTTGATATCTCAGCCATTTGAAAGCCAACTTTCATCAAATAAACATTGAATCCTTCTTAAGATTACATGCTCTTTCATATTTCATAGGAGGCTTTTTATTATCTCACTTAGGAATATTCAAAACTTGAATCCCTACCCTCATCCAGAACTGTACAGTCCCTTTAATCTCCTCCAAAATATGTTACGGTTGATCAATTTAAAGATTTTGTGAAAGATTTTTCAGAAAGTATATTTTCTATAGTACATTTGAATATTAGGAGTATGAATAAGCATTTTGATGAATTACAGGTATAGATAATCAAATAAACAACAAATATCTGTAATAGGTTTAACAGAAACATGGTTATCTGATATTGCTTTACCGTATGCATTGAATGGCTATGATTTGATTGTAAATAATAGAGTGAATAGGACCGGCGGCGGGGTTGCGATTTATTTATCTAATGAACTTGAGTTTGATATTTGTGATGATTTAAATATGATAAATGATACAATAGAGTCTTTGTTGAAATTTCCATCCCTCAAAGTAAAAATATTATAGTTGGTGTTGTTCATAGACCCCCAAACTCCAGTTTTAAAGATTTTTTAGATAGTATCACAAATTTATTAAAAAGCCCTCGTTTTGTTAATAAATGTATTTATATAATGGGTGACTCTAATACTGATTTGATTAAGAGTGATGATAATACGTCACAAGAATTTCTTGAATTATTTTTGTCCTCTTTTTTGCCATTAATTTCCAAACCTACACGTGTTACAAATCATTCTGCCACCCTCCTTGATAATATTTTTACTAATTCTTTACAAGTTTTGAATTCTTCTATAATTTTATCCGATATGACCGATCACTTTCCAATTATAACATGTTGTGATCTTAAGCATTCGGTTAATAAGTCTTATTTGCCTTCATTTAGACGTAGAGCCACACCGGAAAATTTAGCTAGTTTTGACGCTTGTTTAGATAGGGTTGATTGGTCAAGTGTTTGTGATACTGATAATGTTAATGTATCATTCGATAATTTGATGGAGATAATCAATAAGCATTTAGATGATTATATTCCTAAAGTAAAACATAAGAGCAAATTATAAAACAACACCTAAACTTCCATGGATTTCGAAATCTCTCCTCCGTTCAATTAACAGGAAAAATAGGTTGTATTATAAATTCAAAATGAAAAAAAACCCCCAAAAAACTGAGGAGTCAAAAAATGAATATACATCATATAAGAATATTTTGATTAAGGTCATACGATCGGAAAAGCGGAAATACTATACCATTCAGATAGAAAAATATAAACGTGACGTGAAGAATACATGGAAGATATTAAAGCAGGCCATGAATATATCAACAAAAAAATTGAAAATTACAAAAATAGGATTTGATAATAAAATTGTTGAAGATCCTGGTGATATAGCAAATATTTTTAATTCTTATTTTTCAATGATTGGAGAGAATCTGGCAAAAGAAGTACCGCAGTCCGATACGCATTTTGCAAAATTTTTAGGTCAATCCAATCCCAGTTCTATTTTCTTAGCTCCAACTACGAAATATGAAATAATAGACATTGTTACTGCAATGAATAATAGACGAAGTGCCGGTTATGATGATATAAGTAATTTTATTATAAAGGGAATTATATTTTCTATTGCTGATCCACTTTCTCATATTTTTAATAAATCCAAATTACATGGTGTTTTTCCTGATTGTATGAAAATTGCTAAGGTGTGTCCTTTATTAAAAAAAGGAGACAGTTTGATATAAGTAATTATAGACCTATTTCTGTACTTTCATCCCTATCTAAAGTTTTGGAAAAATTGATATTTACAAGAATGATTAAATTTCCTAATTATTATGATGTTTTTACGAATTCTCAATTTGGGTTTCGTCAGAAACACAGCACCATTCATGCTCTTTTGAAGTTTATTGATAACGCCGCACATAATATAGATGACCATTCTCATCTTGTTGGTATCTTCCTGGACTTCTCCAAGGCCTTCGATACAATTAATCACGAAATTTTACTTCATAAATTGTCTCATTAAGGTACACGAGGGAAGGCCTTGGAGTGGTTCAGGAGTTACCTGCAGAAACGAAAACAATATGTATCTTTAAAGAGCACAGCTCTAGTCTTGAAGTCATAAATGTGGCGTCCCTCAGGGTAGTATATTAGGACCTTTACTTTTCATCATTTACATAAATGATTTTTGTAGATCATCCGACATACTTTCTTTTATACTTTTTGCCGATGATTCAAATATTTTCTTCTCCCACCAAAATCCAATCACTCTTGTCCATACTGTTAATTCTGAATTAAAAAAAAAATGACTCAATGGATAAGAGCCAATAAATTATCACTGAATCTTCAGAAAACTAAGTATATGTTATTCAGTAAGTCTATAGAAGTTTTAAGCACAAATATAATTTTTTATGACGTTCACTTAGAGCGTGTATCTCATACAAAGTTTCTCGGTATTACAGTGGACGATAAACTTTCGTGGAAGCCTCTATTATTAATATTAGTAAAATAATTTCGCGTAATATTGGTATTATCAATAGACTTAAATCTCATATCCCGTTGTCTTCTTTGCTGACGTATTTTTCATTAATGTTACCTTATTCAAATTGTGGAATCTTAGCACGGGGTAGTGCCCATCAAACTTTATTAGATAGATTATTGCTATTACAAAAAAAAAAGCACTTCGTATCATTTGTGGCGTTTCTCCACGTTCCCATGCAGATCCATTATTTGTTAGATATAAGATTTTAAAAATCAAAGATTTGTTTTTATTTCAGCTGGGTCAGTTTATGTTTAATTATAACACAAATGCACTTCCCAGCATTTTTGTTTCAATGTTTCCACGAAATCTTTTCATAATTATCCCACCAGGCGATCAAATGAGTTTCATTTACCCCTTCTGAGAACGTTATTGGCTGAAAATACATTTATATACACTGGCCCTAGATTTTGGAATTCTTTAAGTTGTGATATAAAAAATTCTTTATCTTTGAATTCGTTTAAGCGTAAGTTAACATTTGTTTTTGTTGAACTCATATTAAGATATATACGATTCATTACTTAGCTGCTCTTTACAGCCTAAGGGTTCATCGTCAATCATTGATTTCATCATTGCGTATTTTTTACATTATCTTATTTGTACAAACTTTGCTCGGCTGATCGAGCTGAAACACCTCAATTCCCTCTTCTGATCCCGATGTTCAGCGTGTTGGCTTTTCCTTTTATTTCCTTTTTCTTTCTCTCCTTTCTTTCCATTATTCTCTTGTGTTTTATTATTGTTATGGTATACCCTATTGTAAAGTCATGTAATGTCGTTGTGTTTCTACTGTCTTGTTCAGTCCTGTCTTGTTCTGTCCTGTTTTTGTAAAAAAAAAAGTTTAATGTATTCACAAGAATCCTCTGAGTACACGGTTCACAATTTACCAGCATGCTTCTCAGTGAACCTCACAGTTCTTTTTTTTTTTCTCCAAACATAACTTTGTATTTTGCCGGTATGCATGTATAATTTCGTATTTGTTAACCATTATCTACCATGTAAAGTCGAATACATGCCTATGTTATATCTTCTGATACATTTCGTGTTATGTTTGCCGAAAAAGAAAGAAGGAATGAAACAAATGAAATGAAATGAAATGAAAATATATATATCAATGTAAAACAACTACAAATGATATCATTTAAAATATACACTTTGAATACAAATAAATACAAGTAGAAAATGGAAATGAAAAATGGAAATTGCCCATAAAAACCCCGGCATACTTACCTGCTAAACACGACGCAATGATATTTATTCTAATAGGGTATATATATCTCTGAGTCGGGCTATGATTCATCCTAAGTCTCAGCTTGTGACCACGTGCAAAGATGGGAGGAGACTCGGCATGATTTATAAGCACAACTTCACTTTTGATGGTAGATATCTCATCCTCTGTAGTAACCTTTATGTGCTGATTGTTGATAGACTGCAGCCATAGAACCATCCTTTGACCCTCAGGTGCTTGTATTTCCCACCTGTCGGCAACTAATCGTATCACGCTATCTGCCTGGATCGCAATGGTAGTGTAGTGCATCGAACAGTCGAGAGAGTCATCTGAATGAAATGAACAAAGAAGATATATATATATATATATATATATATATATATATATATATATACTGTTCTATACGCTTACAAATGTATATATGTACATGTAATGGTTTCAGGTGTCATTGAGGCAACAAGAGAGGTCGAGAGAGACAACGGTTTTAGGGTTTTAGAAGCACTCATATACAGCCATGGCGGCATCATTGTTAAATGGATACGCATCTCCTTTTACAAGTATTTGAGGTGGATCCACGTGTCCGTCCTTTTGAAAAAAAAAAAGATAGTGAATTCAGGGTATGGATTCTTGCACGGATCAAATACTAATGGCAAAAGTTTTAGACAAAGGTTCCATCCTCCTCAGTCCTACATACTCTGGAGCTATTCGTTTAGCATCGAACCATTGAGAGACGCTTCTCTCGTATCGGTGAAATCTTCAATTTGCGCTTGAAATTCTAAGTCTATCAAGACGTAATTGTTATCGAAATTCTGTGTGTTCTCTTTGTACTGAATTAACAGATAAAGAAATACCTTCGCATTTCGGTTTGAATGTGAAACCCCATGACACAAACATTTATTTTTTTTTTAAGAAGAATCGTTTGGTGTTCAAATGAAACCAAAAGAGAAAGTTGGTCTGAAAGAGTAATAATAATCAAAAGCACTTACGTATCACGTCCGATAAATTTTGCCGAGGGAAAGAGACCATCATTATCATCATCACGAATATCCAATTTTCTAGACTGAGAGCCATGATTTCATTTTACTTATTCTTCCGACAAAGCATACATTTTTACGTGGAATAAAAGGCCCTTGTCTCAACCAGAGTTTCGGAAGCCAATATTTGCACTGGACAAGATGGCATTTTTTCAAGTGGCTATACATTAAAACTCAATCACGTAGCGTGCACCCATAGCCAAATCAGACACAATTTAGCTCCTACTCCCTACTCTGCGCATGACAGTGAACATGAAACGTCCCTACTCGTGATCTGATTCACGTTCACGTGACATTGTACAATGGCCAATCATTAAAAAAAAAAGTACCTATGAAGAAAGATGTACTATTCGTAATGGGAGAGACTTGTTATCAGAGAACCTCCTCATCACAAAAATCGTTCACCGCTTCTTGAAGGGCAATGTCGTGTAAAGAAACGTTAAGTTGTTCGGGATAATGAAAGCCTGATTACACAATGTGCGATTGTTGCCTTCGTAATGCGGGATCTTTTAATCACAGGCATGACGTACAAATATATAACTTTCAGAGGTTAAAAAGAGAAATATAGTCTCAAATTAGATTATGAAATTACAATGATAGCATTCCTCCAACGCACGGATACGAATCCATTCATCGATACGTTTACCAGCGCCATCATCACTCTTAGAATTCATTATATATACCCATGGATTACATATATACTTCTTTTTTTTTTTAACCAATAAAGCCAGCTTTCTTACATGAAATACACAGTCCAACACTATTTCTGTTTACTTTACGGTCAATAATTAGAATGAGATCATGGTCGGTGCTTCATCGGGATATCCCTACAAAGTTTGAATGACGAAACCCAATGCATGATTTGATTTGAATTGATTTGATATATTTGTTTCTGCATTACCATTGCACATGTACACACATTGTTGACAGTATTTAGATATACATACTTTCATTGCAAAGTAATTTTGTCTCCATTGGAATTGCAATGTTATATGCCGAAAGTGTGGTGGAAGGTCAAATTAAAATTCATTTTTTTTTCAACAGAATGTAGAAAGAAATATATGAAAGTTGACATGTATTTTGCCGAATGATACATAGACAGCCAAAAATAAAAAAAATGTTCATGTCTATATAATTATGATGACTATGATCCGTAGCTTTACCTCTCTGCATATTCATAGACATGCCGCATGACACCAAAAATAGTATGACAAATTTACGGGACTATTCAATATGGAGAACTATGTTCTTTTCAAAATCACTTGCAATCAAGACCCCAGAGGAAAATTTCGACTTTGCGATATAAACATATGATATAAACATTTGATAGTTTGTGGATTAAGTCTTACTTCGATATTCAGCATTAGCGTCAGCATTATCAAGACTAAAACTAGTATTCTGATTTTATAACAGTAAGTGATGCAGTTAGTTGTCACTACGGCATGCTCGATAGTTTCTTTCCGCACCTCCCTCTTTCCTATAAAAACATTCAAGTTTTTGTTTTGGCTCACTGCGTCCTGGGAAAATACTCCCTGAAGTAATGAGTGATAACGATCGATACTGTCTATCGAAACTGAAACATTATAATCTAACCCGGCTTGTAGCCTTTGTAGCGCGAGTTCACTGGCACATTTTCCCATAGTTTTGTACTTTATTTCTGTCTACTTCCTTCTCTTGTCGTAAGATGAGATAGTGTATAATTACATACAATGTAATATATGCATGTCAATAATTTATACTACCTAACCTTATACATTATAGGCAAGTAAGCGACATAAAGGGCGATATCCGTTGAGTCGTGACGTATTCTATCACGCTTTAGTCTAGATTAGATTAAAGGTTTTTGGCCTTTTCCGGTCTTATTTGATCGCCGCGTTGGTAAAATAAACGAAGTCATAAGAAATCAAAATTTGAATATTAGTCGATAATATCTAAATTCCGCAGTCTAAATAATAAACAGCGTATTAAATTGAACAAACCAAAGTAAATGAAGCATACACGAATAATTAGAGAAAAATGATTCAGATATCATGGCAGTTTAATGGGGTCTGGATGTTGCCACAACTACTTTAGGTGTATGGGTTTATGTATTATACAAATGCATATACACACACGTAGGCCCTACGTGTATAATATTCATAAAAGTCACAGGACCCCAGAAAGAACAGTTCCTCCGTTTCTTCCTGTTGTGTATGTCATTTTCTTGAATATTTTATTAGAATATGGAAATGAAACAACAATTTACTCATAGGTTCACGTTCGTATAGAACAACGGGGAAAAGGTTGTACTCTGTTGGCATATGGTAATGAGAAAAGCGAAAGGCGTGTGAGAACACCATATAATTACGTGTTCCTGGCTCTAGGGTTCTGTTGAAGTTTACTGTGTGATTGAATGGTGCAGGTCCTATGTGTTCATTAGGTAGTGGGTTAAAAATTGACCTGGTACTTGGCATTGTAAGGGCGATTTGGAGCAGCGGTACAGGCCAAAAGCACGGCAACATAAAGAGCGGGGAAAGCTCCGCCACCGGATATCGCCCTATATTTCGTTTTCTTTTACATTAACGATCTTCACCTTACGAATAACAAGATATCGATTATTATACCAATATCTAGCATACACAACAGACACACCCACACACGTACACGCACATACACACATTTATATATATATATATATATATATATATATATATATGATATATAATGAGACATAGCGTCGAGTTTATATCAACGTGTCACTGTTGGATGAAACCGGAGATATTTACCGACATCATTTGGTTTTACGGGAAGTTTAAGAAAAGCATAAATTATTTTCAAAGTAGAGATCGTCATCGATTTTTTTCTCTTTGCATTTAACAAATAATGTGTGACGCAAATGATCATTTAATTTCTATTACGTATTAAGTACGTAAAAAGAATAAATAAACTGCATCAACAACCTAAATGCCGGCTTGCTTGAACGTAAGACTTGTATATACATGTATACAGTTATGAGTAATTTGAGTTTTTATTCCCGTCGTCAATAAATTAAGTTTTGTTTGTTTGTTTTTTCCCCGAAACGTAAATGTCAGAGAAAAGTGGCAAATGACTATGGCCACTGAAGACTGATGAGCCATGTACAAAGTCTATGAAGAATCACAATAAAGAAAATTACTGGCGCGATTTCAACTCTTCAATGGGAAGTTGTGTTTCACTGTAACTACAATGCGTCCTCGCGCGCGCGTTCACACGTTTATGAAATAAAATGACAGCGTGAATCCACAATCACAAGTTTAACATTGCTTCAAATAACTTGAATACTTATTATCCATGACCATAGCAAAGTCAATTCTTGCATCGAAGTATTTTTTAATAAACTATTTTAACTTCATTGCAACTGATTGACAAATTGCCCTACATCGACGTAAATAAGCACTGAATCGATCAGTGTTTTAGTAGTAGCCATGATAAAAAAATCATGGGAGTACATACTCGAGCAGGACTCGAAGCTACGACCTCCTGATCACCGGACAGGCGTCATCTCCCCTAGACCACCGAGCTTTCGCCCGACAGCAAGTGTTGGTTCTAATCCTTATAGCATGCAGCGGGTACTGCGTAATTATTCAAATCATTTTGCATTTGATCAATTCAGTGCTTATTTACGTCGATGTAGGGCAATTTGTCAATCAGTTGAAAAACATCTCGACGGAATAATTTCATGAATTTGAATATTTTAACTTCATAAAAAAGCAGTGGTATGTAACGGAGGTAATAATTGCAACAGATTCCGTGTACTGATTTCTACAATGGAGATTTGATACACGCAATCTTAGTTTAATACATGCATGGGGATTGTTCTCCTCAACTACCAGCAATAATCACTGAGAATGCGTTGAAAGTTGAGTTGCTGTTGTACCATTAACTTAACAAAGGAAACGATAAAATCGACACATTACTGGAGAACTGCAGGCCAGCCTGTGACAATCGAGCCTTGGTCTTGATAAATGCAATATCACATTCTACCCTGTGATAAACGTACTTACTTATGATTACAGCTATACTTCTCGATTACAGCTTGCTTTGATAGAACACACGAAGCATAAGTAAAACTTTTCTTTTCTTCCACAAGAGACACTATTTCGGTCGTTTAGTCTAATCTGTATATTTTAGGTTCACATTATAACACAACCCAATAGAATATCATTCCATTTCAATCAAATCAAGCATAAACTGAGTGATGCAGTCAACAGTTTGTGATACGATATTCATTCCTCCCTTCTTCTTTTCCCTTTCTTTTGTTTATCATTTTCCTAAGACTCTAATCTTCCTTCTCTTTCTCGTCTTCTCTTCCATCTTTCTCTCCCGTGTCACCCTGTCCTCCCAAACCGAGAGATATGAGCAGTCGCTGGACGAGTAGGTGGACCAGTTCGAATCCGACCACGATGACAAACTCTGGCCGCAGAAGGTTGACCTTTGGCACACGACCGGTCATTATCTCCGCCCACTTGGCCATGAATGCATCCCCTGAAGACAAGACAATAAACAGATATTGTTTCAGGCCGATATTATAAAGCCATGTAATTAGGAACACGCCCGCTAATGATTACTTGATTGATCAGGTTAATTAATGGAGTACGGTTGCATTACGGCGTTTGATGTCATACACCCTAACGAAATCGCCATGGTAATGTGCGATTATATCATTTGCATGTTCATAACTCCTTATTTCTTTTCTGGGGAAATGTGACCGTGCACCTCAAAACGAACATAAAGTCGCACACCCTGATTTTTCGTGAGGACTGAAAATAAGTGAAATGGGTCAACCTAGCCGAACTTGACTTTTTCATATTTTCTGAAAGAGCGGGTCTTCTTTTACATTATGCTAAAATTTGGTATCATAAAACGGGCAGGAAAGTGTGTGTGTTTTTTTAGCAGTTTATCTCCAACATTTTTGGTAGAGTAGTGTGATTAGGTGTGTCTTTAGAATCCCTTTTTCATTTCTGAGAAACCTTGTCCACACTCTTCACTTTCAACTCTAATAACTTTTGAAAGGATAGTGCTACTGCTTTTAAAGTTGGCGTTAATTGTGGACAGAATGTGTTAATGAGGCATGCTTAATTTCAGTTTAATCTGATAATCCCTTCATTGTTGTTACTCTGGCGGTTTACTTCCTGTTTTTTGTCCCATTCATCGCACAGCCAGCACGGTTTGGTAAAGATTAAGCACTTGAATAGACACTGTACTTCAGAGCCTCTTTTCTCAGTTCACACTTCTCCTGAGTTTGTGCTTTCTTTCCAGTATTTAGATATGTTAGGAGAGTCCATTTGATTTGAATCATACATCATTTTAAAGCTTAAATTCTGCTCTTTCAGAATATGGTCTTAACTAAAAATTCATGTCTGGCGACTTTTTGTTTGTTTTGAGGTGCAGGGTCACAAATATTCCCGATGCCACATTTGCTTAAAAAAAAACAAACAAACAAGCAAACAAGTAAAGTTTTGCTCTGTGCCTCTGGTCAAGGAGACATACACTAGCACCGTCACAGAGTAGGTAAAGAGGCACGGTCAGACTGGCAAAAGATCGAGAAGTTTAAGATCGCTATATTTAAGATCTAGAAGTTTTGCCAGTGTGACCGCAAACTTCCTGTGAATCTTCTCGCGAAACTTCCCACTCCAACTAGGGATTTTCCCTCACCCCTCCTAACTTCAGGATCTTTTGCCAGTGTAACCGCGCCTAAGGTCTGGGGTTCGAATCCTGTCCTGTGAGTTTATCCTTGGACAAGATTCTCTGCCCACAATGTCATCAAAGGGGCTGTCATAAGGCGTGGTCAGACTGGCAAAAAATCGAGATCTTAAAGATCGTGAACTTAATCTTCTCGATCTTTTGCCAGTCTGACCGCGCCTTGATAATAATATGACTGCATTATGATTATTTGTCACATTATGTACAGATCGTTTTTTACGTTATTATACGACATTTTATCCTACATCCCCCTCCCAAACAAAGAGAGTAATTTCCTTTACGGAATATTCCAAAAAAAAAAAAAAACATTCAAAAAATCATCTTTGAATTATTTTACGTTTCGTGAACGAAGCAAGGGTTTCCATCCGGCAACGTCGCGGATGTGTAAACATGACGCATAGACCCTACCATACCTACCATGCCTAAAGGACATTATCCTCGCTGACTTATTAATTGTCAAAAAATTGCTGGGTATAAAAATCCAACCTCAAAAAAAAAAATAAAAACACACACACAAAAGAAAAACGAATTTCCTACTAGAGTTCAGTCCACATCTAAGGTAGATGACAGCATGACCTGCGCTGACGTTGTAAGTTGTGCGAGGAGCGGGAAAACTGTAATGCTGTGTTTGAGCACGCTGCCTCGATTTCTGACACCATATTTTTTCTTTGAGTTTCATCTGTCACGAGTCCTGGAGCGACCCGCGACATACTTCCTTTATTTAGCCAGATATATAAGCTTTAAAGTAGAAATGATCTGATGTAACAAAGATTGTCTGGTTGATTGACTGGGATGTCACACGTGACCAAAAGAAACTGTTTAACCACAGTTTATCAGCAATCGCATTTACGTTCAGGTAGCTCTTAGACATTCACGCTCGAAAGACTTCAAGTGAAGAGGAGCCACACTACCTTCGTATGAAACAAATAATACTCATTCACAATCTGGCGCTGGTTTGGGAATCATATATTCTAAGTCCTGGGCTCAATTTGCTTTTGTTTTGTTTTGTTATTTGTTTGTTTGTTTGTTTATTTTTTTAGAACGCCGTCACCTTCACGAATTTCTACTAGCTATAAGCGTTTCTCCTTTAACTCTCCCTCACTCATCACTTACCTTTGCGCTGAATGGCTGCTGTAGCGGCATCTAGCAGAATAGGGAACTTGAACTGAAGATAGCTTATGGCGGAAGACCTACCGAGAAAAAAGATAACAAGAAAAGCAATCGACATGATCAGTCAAATAACGTACACAAATTGTATAAGCACAGAAAGAAGCTGCATTCATCAGTTCATCGTTAGCCATGCATGATGTTCATAATTCATTCACTTTCGGCACCGGGGTCTATGAAATCATATGTAGCTCGAGAATATGGTACTCATCGTACCACACACTGACTTTGATAATTTTATGGAGCATGCAAACCAGGGGTCTGTTTCACAGTTTTATGAAAGTCTTATGAAAACACGCTTTTAAGAAACTTTATGATATGGATATGAACGTTTCATGTAGCTACATATCAGCGACTTTGGCCATTCTGAGATCTATGGAACGACTTTTATGTGATGACTTCATGAAACGGACCCATGGAAGACTTTAAAATAAATGAAATTAATGTAATGAAAATGATACACATTTTTAATTGGGTTTAGAACAGATCTTCCCATATCATACTCCCATTTCTTGGTAATTTTACAAATTTAACGGTACACCATCGATGCCTCATAATCTGTAGAAGGGATGGTGTTAACATGAGAATTAATTTAAGGTCATTTTTCTCTTGGCAGGCACTCGCTACCGACCATTTGAAGTCATGTCCAAATTTGTCCATCCACTGCTGATGGTAGATCTCCATGGCCTCCCTGTCCACATTTCCCCGAGTGAGGGCCTCATCCAGAAACTTTGCCGCCAGACGAGCGCCATCCATTGCCAGGTGAATGCCTTCACCTGATTAAAAAGAACGAGACAGTATACTTACTGAATGTCATATCTACAACGGTCGACAGATTAATAGGTATATTTTGTATTCAGTGGTTCGGACAGATCGAACAAGCTCAAATTTAAATCAAGGGTACCTTTACTACCGATGAATGCAAGCAGTGTGAATGGGGATATATCTGATTATTTTGCTCCTCTATCACCGCACAGCTAAGTCATTCTGTTACAAACATCTAGAGGGAGGGGGGGGGGGGGGGAGGCTGTCCAGGAGTCAATACACCATTTATACACCTATAATTGTCTTCTCCAGATTTACTAAGCGAAAATAGACGCATACTTAAAGGGTTAAATTTATATTTATCCACGCACATTTCAATGATTGTTGCCATGCAAGACATCAACAAAAAGTAATAATAATACAACCGCCTTCACTGGGAGATTTCCTTCAATCTTCAAACACAATGTTTTCCACTGATACTTACTCCATCTACTGCTGTGGAAAGCAAAATGACGCATAAAAATCACTGACCTGTCATGGGGTCGATCATTCCGGCTGCATCCCCAACTAGGATGACCTGGTCGTCAAAGGAACGGGGCACACCTCCGAACCTCAGACTCGCTGAAATGAATAATAATAATAAGAACTATGATAAAAGGCTAAATGTTTTACCAGCAAAATTTGTATGATATGTTATCAGCAAGACCTCACAATTGTAAGATTGAACCTTATGTAAATATCAAACTGAAACCATTAAACTGAAGCAAATTTGCATAAAATTTAATCGTTCAGAGATACGACAGAGATATTCAGTGAAGGGTATGCTTTTAACAAGAGCCCAACAACATAATTTCCTTCATGACCCAGATGCCAAGAAGACGCGTGTGTAGTACATAGTGCTTCAAAATGCTGTTGTTTGAACTTCAAGATCGCCTCTCATAGTGCTGTATTACTTATACTTCAAATTCAGAAGATAATCTTATATCATTATCCGGAAAACATCGGTATTTCCAACTTGTACTAATCCTCACCAACTCGCATTTTCTCGATCTTTATGTTATCACCCAGAGCCTTGCTGACGTAGGGGTCGTCCTTCATGATGCGATTGTGCCAGTAGGGTAGGTCCTCATTGCGAACTTCCGGATTACCAGGTATTATGTACACACAATAGTTGAGCTCGTTGTTGGGATGACGAAACAGGGCAGAGTATCCTAGAAAGTAAGTAGACGGGTGAATAGTTATGACTCTCTTTTAGGAGCACTGACAGACCTGTGCCATGACCATAGAGATATTTCTACTGTATAAATGAGACACCGTGTAAAAATAAAGCAGCCAGTCTGAGATCCCACCCAGCAGCGAACTGGTTTACCAGGCGGTGACAGTACCACTGCATCATTGACAATTCAGAATAAGCCATTATCAAAGTCGTACATCTCGACAATGTACACACAGCCATTTTGTCGCAACACAAACATAATATTGCAAAGTAAAGATATAGGCCTGCATAAAGAGAAAGGAAGAGAGGGAGAGATAGGTACTTTAATAGCTAGATTCTTTCTTTGTACCCATCTGCATTATGGAATGGACCTACCTGACAACGCCTTGGTATTAATGCTAAAGACAGAGATTCCTTGAAGAGTAGGCCTAGAACTAACTCTGGCTCTTGGTGAGTTTTGGACTATAAAAACCTAAAGAGTGCGAACACACGTTCTACCTACCTGGGAGCATGTCCTTGTTGTAGAACACCACCCCGTCAGCCTTAAACCTGTGAGTACCAGGCTCTACGTACGACCTTGAGCATGAACCTTGAGGTGGAGTGGTGATGATGCCTAGCTTCGTACCCATCGTTGAGGGCGCTCCGTCGCAGCAGGCCAGGACGCGTGCCTTGTACTTCTCTTTCCCTTCTTCCAGTGAGAGGGTCCAGAGACCACTTTCTTTGTCCAGTTTAGCATCCGATACGGCGCTCTCTTCCTTGAGATCTGCTCCCGCCCTTCGACATAGAGGAACATTTTGGTATTAAAAGTCAGATTGTAGTAATTACTTTTGGAAAATTTCTCTGAATCGCTTTGTCCCAGAGGTACAAATATCTGCCAGGAATTATAACTTCAGCAATAAAAAAGAAGTAAAAATCCGGAGGGGGAGTCCCACATTCTACTTCTGTTTCGGCTACAGTATACTTTTACAGCATCATCTCTGCAGATACAAAAGTATCCATATATCTGTAGATAATCTATAGAATCTGATTGGTCAATTGGCATGCATTGATTTTGACTGATCCACACTGAGCCATGCGTCTGATAAAATCCGAACGCATGGCTCAAGTCTTGTACAATGTTGTAGGTGTACTGGACGCATGATGGGGAAAATGGTTGTATTTCATGAATTTACGGGCTAATTTTATAACACAAATGAAGCACAGGCCAATTTCGTGGATCAATGACAATTAGATGCTCTCGTTGAAGTTTGGAACAGTCTAAAACCCACTCTCTGCGCTTGTGGGTTTTAACAGTTCCAAAGTAAAACTCGCGCGGCATCGAATTCTCACCGATCTACTGTGTCCTGCCGTGTGCATCATTTGTATAATTGACCATTTGGCACAATTGTGATATACCAGCGTCTTGTCTCTGTCTATAATCTGATTAACACTGAATGACACATCAATAAAAACAAAACCGAATAAGACGAGATAATTCAAGTTATTTGAATAACTAGTCAATGTACCCGTGGAGTGCTGAATCAGCCGAAGTGGGGCATGGGGTGGGGCTAGGGCTATGATGAGGTTATCGCAGTAGTTTGGTATTTACTGAGAACTTCTCTGTATACAACATTGTCTACTATCAGAGAGTACATGTATCATGCTTGTTTGGCTTCAGCCAGTGCCCAGAAATCCTCTATGAGGATTCCCCCAGAAATGGTCAAGGTCACTGGGTCAATGGGAGTCAAATAACTGTTTTGCGCTACTCCTTGGTCCGATCTTGGCCAAACTGGCTGGAAGCATAAGTAGGCCTACACCTGGGAAATCCCCATTGAAGGAGTAGCGAAAAACAGTTATTTGACCTTTGACCCCAGTGACCTTGGCCTTTCCAAAAATGAACCCCTCAAGGGCAATTTTGTGGTCAACCTTCATCTACCCACTAAGTTTGATGGAAATCGGACCAAGGACCTGGGAGGAGTAGAGGAACAAACAGACAAACGTTGCTCGAATTATAGTATGATTATTCTTAGAACTGATGAAGAATAAAAGATTCACTTTTTAGCAGCCATGGCTATGGCATTATCAAGATGGAGTCTCTTGCACGCAATGGCTGCTGGGATATCTCCCATGATTTCAAGACTTTGACCGATGAAACTCAAGCCGCCAGGACTCACAAGGCCACCGCTGTCCGCCTGCATTACAACAAACCCAACGAAACAAAACAAGGAGACACTTTAATGTATAGGTCATTGAGCGGTCGTTTTGCATTTCGAATTATATGTTTTCTAAGATCACGAAAGGCGTTTATTAGTAGGACTCTTGATTGGTAAAGTGTTAATGCACAGTATTATATATCAAGCTCACTCACATGCACACAGGCAAACGTATCCGCATACCCCCAAACTGAGAAACCAAATGGAATCTTAAAGTTAATTCTTTCGAAGAAAAAAAAAAAAGAAAACGTGATCTTCATCTCTATCAGCAAACCATATCCACCAATGCTACCACCATCCATTGCCACCATCACCACCACACCGTCATTGCTACCTAAACCATCACAAGTACAACTATCACAACTTACACTGCAATGTCACCACATCCACTACCGCTACCACCGTTACCACCGCATCGCAAACAGCTCTACCATCATTATAATCACCATCACCACCAACAGAGATAGCCACTACCACTGATACCAACACAGCGCCCCCATCAGTATTCATCACTGTAGCCTATCATTATAGGTCTTACAATGTCATGACATGGGAATTGTAATCTTTGATTCTGCATCTTTACAACGATACCAGTAATGTGGAAACACTCCATCTCACCACGTGGGCCTTCTTTTGGTTGATGAGGTCATCATAGATACCCATATCCATCAGGATTTCCACAGCCGTCTTGCAAACCGCATCCCCGCAGTACTTGTCCCGCGGGAATTTCTTTTTCTCAAGGAGCAGTACTTTACGTCCGCTCTTGGCCAGGTAGTAAGCCAGCGTCGACCCGGCAGGACCCGCCCCGACGATGGCCACGTCGTAATGCTCCTTCTTTGCTCCCTTGCGTTAAAAAAAAAAGAAAAAAAAATCATGATAGAATAAATCATCGTGTCGCTCAAACTGACCAAAATCATACATCCATACAGATTTTTTTTTTCTAAAGATTCTTAGATATAGGGCTGAGAAAAAAATACAAATGAACATGTTTTCATCAATGTGTGGGTATGTGTCATGAGCAATAATCCTCGCTGATTGGAAGAGACTTGTTGCACATTACATCGAAGTGAGCGAAAATATTTTATTATGTAGGATATCCATATTAAGAGTTTTTCTCGTTTTCGGACTTGACTAATGAAGTTGGAGTATTCTAGTATAATCGACAATAAGAAAAACAAACAAAACTAAACGGAAGGAATGGATTCACAATAATTTCAGTACTAAGTTCAATTATCACAGATATGAACACTTAGAAGAAGATTTGTTGCGTACATAGCTTTTCCCAAGAGGCTTTATTTTTTCTTTTTGTTGTTAACATAGACATGGTAAAAACGCACAATTCTGCTCATGTTTGTAAATTAAAGAAGAAGTGGGTTACGCCATTTCCTGACCCACTTTATCTGACACACTCTTTCTGACACACTTTTTTTGCCATTCACTTTGTACACGGGGCAGTTTTCATGAGACGGCGTCTGTTATTGGCTACTGTGCTAATGAATATTCAAGACTATGGTATGGCTTGTCGAACGTCGCGCTCAAGGCCGGCCAATAAGAGGCGGCCAGGAGCTGGTGAGCCGGAGGCGCGCGGCAATTTCTAACCTCATCCACGTGTAGGCCTTGCTACTACGTGGGCTTCCAGTACCTTTTTTTTTTTTTTCAGCTAATTAACCCATCCACGTACGGGCCTCTGTGTACTAGTAATCTTCGTGCCTGCCTAGTAAGTCGGCAGTGAACTTGGGCGCGATCTTCCCTACGGCGCGATCTACACGCGAAGGGTATTCATGCTCCCACCCCCTCCCCCTCCCCCCCCCCCCCCCCCGAGATAGCTCTGGAACATTCCATTCAATGACGGGGGTTTTATTTTGCAATGTTATCAAATAACTCTCATGTAAGCAAATTCTTGCCATAGCTAATCTATTTTAAAATAAAATCGTAATCCATCTATGATTAGATAACCTAATTCAAATTGGCAGAGACATAGAAAAATATTTGTTTTACAATCGTGATACGTTCAACTACTCATCTGTGCTGAAATCCGCATGTCTGCTCCACACATGTTATCGCTATCGCTCAAACTTCGATCGCGGTGCCGGTGGCTTGTGTGTGTTTACAACATGTGTGCATATGGAGGAAGCATGGGGCTGAAAAAACAGTACCACGTGGTGAGGTAAAAAACAAATCGGACGTAAGAAGTCGTACATTCGAGAGCTAAACAGACAAATAGCGAAAACAAAGTCCACTGAAAAGGTCTTGACACTGTAATGTATGTTCCAAATTCATGTGTGGCTTAGTTTCGAGAGAATTTTCTACACTTGTAAAGGTTTTCTTTGCAAGAGATCAGGAGTGAGAGCGGTGAAGTAGCTAAACATGTACTCTATGTGACTGTTGGTGACTGCTGCATGCATGCTTGCACGTGGCTGGGAGAGTGCGGCAAGAACGCTAGGAATGCACCACCAGCACGTACGGTGGGCTGCAAATTCTTGGGGCAAAATTAGACTTCATTGTTCAGCCCGTCTAGTATTTATATATTCATAATAATTCTAATTCTTCATGAAATCACGATAAAAATTCTTCATAATTATTTATATTCATAATACATTTAAGAAGCGTAATATGAAATATTTTGACCTTTTTTTGAAATCCAAAGAAAAAAAAATGTTTTGAATAAAAAATTGATAATAAATAATAGTTCTTGACTCAAGTCTAAACTTCGTGCGTCTTCTTCCAGTTACCCCGCAGTTGCCCATGGATACGACGCATAAATAATCAGCTGTTTGCTGAGTCATTCCTACCCTACTGCCTCTGTTCAAATTGAGAGCGATTGTGATTTTATCGGTGGCATTTATAGTTTCATGACCTAATCCAATAAAACTAGACAAATTTAAACATCAAATGTTGTGACAGTTTTTGTCAGAATTTCCTATCAATATCACTTGTTGCCACGAAAGTTTTGAGATTTCACTAGCTTCATTATCGAAGATGTTCTGAGGCTGTTATGGACATTTGAAAGAACTGCTTTGTAAGAAATCACCTTTTATTTATTATCTATTTTCACACACAAGAATTTTGATGACTTACATAATCTTTTAAAACTATTCTAATGTCATAATATTTCATGATGGTATGTGTTCTGTCTTTACATGGCAAGATGGGATTTTTTTTTCTTCCGTCCAGGGTCAAAGAAGGAAGTGACAGGAAGGAAACCAACACGATAGGAAGGAAATGAAAAGGATAGAATGAAACACCTGCTCAGCGGGCTCTTTTTTATTGATTTTTACAATGGTGAATGCAGTACGTCAGAATTTAAGTAAATTTACAGTTCTAAATAATTTATCATTTGAAAAATGAGCAAAGAAAATGGGATATAATCGAGTTCTTAAAATGAAAACTAAATTAGCATCGCCATTTAGATCTAATATTTACTAAAGAATAGCCCTGAGGCAACCTTATTGTCAAGCTTTTGGTTGAGTTTCTTTAGAGAAACGAATTTTTGGAGCACTAACCCAAGTGAACAACCAAAAGGTAAAAAAAAAAAAAAAAAAACTGATTAAATGCAGGTCTCTAGGTCTAGACCACTCCTGTGCATGAGCGAGCAACAGCCCCCGTGGACAGTGTCACTCTCGTCCTTGGCCTAGGCTAGGCTACTCGTGTCGTTCTCGCCATCATCAATGATCAACGTCATGGTCACACGAAATAAATTGCATCATCAAAAGGGTTCGTATATCATCACCAGAATCATTATGATCATCATCACTATCATCTCAACCACAGCAAAACCCTGAATATCATTCCCACCATAGTCACTCCCAGCTCACAAAAACACATCAGCATACAGACATCGCAGACTTTGTAGCTAACTACGTTAGACTTTAGATCAATGTTAGTTGTACACAAAATGAAACGGAGGTGGAAAACTAGTAATGAATACACGGAAATCATCAACGATGGCATTTTACCGTAGAAAAAATACACTGAACATCTTGCACCGCAAAAAAAAAAAAAAAAAAAATTGAGGTAAAAAACTACGTTGAGGAAAACTAGGGTGAAAACTCGCTGCTTGGAAGACGAACGATGAAGACACTGTACGGTAAAAATGCACACGGAAACAAACGAGTGGGTACCATGAATGTTCTCGCACACACGTAGATAATCTACATCGTGTTCAATCAAAAAACTCAACAAACACTCGAACAAAAACTCACCTCTAAATTGTTGCAAACGAGATAATCACTTCAAAAAATGGGGGAAAACACTTGTGGTAGTACGATTGTACTCTAAGAATAACAGAGATAAGATGATACGAAAGCAAAAGAGAGAAAAAGAGAGAGAAATGGACAGGAAACCTGCAGAAGTTATGCCACACTCACTGGCACTAAAACGCAATTCAACAGACACACGCACACTGGTAATCAGCAGATATCGTCATGGACCCCCTTGAGGAGATCGATATCACGCGTAAGTCAATAGCTAAAAGCCAATCACAGACACAGAATCAGACCGAGTGACTCTTATGAAAAAATTATCGCAAGGCTGATGAATATTCATTAGCACAGTTGCCAATAACAGAGGCCGTCTCATGAAAACTGCCCCGTGTACAAAATGAATGGCAAAAAAAGTGTGTCAGAAAGAGTGTGTCAGATGAAGTGGGTCAGGAAATGGCGTAACCCAGAAGAAGTCTCAATTTCTATGTATTGTGGGGAATTTGGAAATATGACTCTGGAATTACAATGACACCTTATCATCTTTGAACTTCTGGGGCAGCGTCTGAATCGACCTCCTGATCGTCAAGATGACGTAGATGAAATACGAGACGATGACGAGCACGATGAGTTGGACGAGGGGTATTGGACCCAGGACCAAAGTCCAGTGGAGCAGGATCAGGAACCACTGGACCTTCGGATCCAGCCAGGGCGTCGAAGCTTGTGAGTCAGACGTTGGCGTCGATGATGATGGCGATAGGGGTGGCGACGACGACGGGTTCGGTGATGGCGAGGGAGGTGTCGGTTTCACTGGTGTGGAAGGATTAGGAGTTGCCATTTTCACCTCTGACCTTTTCTTATATCCGTTTTCAGCGAAGCAGTGAATTATATTTCCAGGTGCCTGTGACAATCCAAGGTAAGACGAAAGTAAGGGGAGAGTTAAAAACACTTTTAGTGTTTTGGATTAATCGTGAAACTGTTGCTATTACTCGCTAATCTATGAATGATATCATATTCATTGAATCATATTATACAAATGATGCACAGGACAGAGTGGATCGGTGAGAATTGGAAGTGCAGCGAGTGGGTTTTAGACTGTTCCAAGGTTAAACGAGAGCATCTAATTCTCACTGATCCACGAAATAGGCCTGTGCATCATTTGTGTTATAAAATGGGCCCGTAAATTCATGAAATACCACCATTTTCCCCATCATGCGTCTGGTATACCTACAACACTATACAAGACTTGAGCCATGTGTTCGGAATTTACCGGATGCATGGCACAGTGTGGATTAGTAAAAATCAATGCATCACAATTGACTAATCAGATTGCAGAGATTCTAAAGCCCTTTTACGATAGTTTGTCTGATTATCATCAAATAACAACATAATTACATGGTTACGTACATCGGAATGTATTGTCGATACATGCATGGGTCCTATACATGTATAACAGAGCACTGTCCTACTGGGCAAACAAACGAAAGGGGGCGGGTTCTTAGTGATGGCAAAGGAGGTACTGTATTAGGCTCATCTCCTTGGTATGACAAACTGAAGGTATGGCGATGGCTGACACACGGCACGATGTCATTCACACGTTGTTCATGTTGTTAGTGCATTACGCAGTATATTATACCGTACTTTCGGGAAATCCAACGTATTATCGGTCCTGTTTTGATTCGTTGCAGGCATTATTACAAATCACTACAACGAGAAAAGAAATCGGCTTAAAGCTCTTTTTTTTTAATCACCGTACGTATTCCAGAATCTTAAGATAGAGAAGTTTGATGCATGATTACTTCACTTACCTGAAGTTAATTCGTGCAAGAGAGTCGCTTTCCTTTCTGAGGGATGAATTTATTATGTCTTCGTAATTAGCTGGGCTCTATCATGAGGCAAGTGAAAGCATTTGGCTTCATAAAGACTGCAGAAATTCTTCATTTGGCACATTTGACATCATTAGCTGCAATGCTCCCGAAAGCTGTGTTCCTATATGTCCTGTCGGTGGTAGGCACGCCGCGAGTCAAGGACATCTTTCTTATCACACTAGACCGTGATAGACTACGAGCCCTCTTCACAATCAAAACTTAAGACTATCTCAAGGAGGCATCTGAGGTCAACGCACTTTTGATGGACTTTAGTAATCTATAGACAGTACGTGTTTTTGTTTGTGACGTTTTTTTTTCCTTTTTTTTTTACTCATTTGTAAGATAATCCCGTCTCAATGCATAGTGCAGTACAACAATGAAAGCGAAAGAAAGACGTCAATATTCAGCGGACATCATTACTGATGTCCCTATCACAATCGATTATTCCGAATGTTCGCTAGTCCGAAGGTTGGCTATTCCGAAACTGAAATAAGGCTCGTTATTCCGAAATTTCATGAAGAAAAAAAAAAGTCGTTATTCCGAAGGTTCATTAAGTAGTACACACCTTCTTTACATTTTCGGTTCCTTCGGAATGGCGAACCTTATTTTAGTTTTGGATTAACCAGCCTTTCGAATAACGCCACAAAATAATACTCGGATTAACGAACATCTAGGTATGCGGGATTTATGTCAGTATGTGTTTCGGACTATCAAACGAGCATCACCCGATATTCTCTACGTTTTTGTATCTGAACCTAGCAAAGATGTGAATATGAATGAATGAATGAATATCTAGATGTAAATTGGTCACCTCATAGAATGAATCCGATAAATCACCGAAAGACTCAGTTCTGTAGTCCAAAGTTCGCATTGTCAATGCAAGATAACAATGAGATAAAGGAACATACGTCATTAACTATTTTGCTTCCCTTGTGGGTCAAAGTGTGCTGCTTGTTGCCTCATAGATATCGCTGTATTGACTTTCATGGATCACGTAATCAATGTAACACGTCATAGACGGTTGGACAAGACGTGTTAATGTGTAGTTAACACACTGTGCTTGCAAAGAGGAGTGAGAAAAAACAACAACAATAGAAGAAAGGAACAAATGAACCACTGACCTGATGTATAGTGTACTACAGTATTGTTGTAGTCACTAAGACACTCTTTGGACTAGTTTCATATTACTCAAGTTAACATCAGTTCAGATCTTGTGTACGTGTTGATGTTTATGATCTGTAAGTCTTGCTGAAATGAGTATTTTTATTGTAAAAGTTGATAAGCCATTGTTTTGTTGTTGTTATTATATAAATGTGTCATTATCATCGATTGACTTGGCACAAAATTGATACCAGTAAGACACTTTAATATAGGCCAATTTAGATAATGAAAGCGTTAAAGCATAACCAAGGAGTTATCAGACACTCCTTGAGCATAACCAATTAGCACTTTCCTAAGTTCTAATCAAAGTGGATTTTGTAGATGTTCTGAAATCAAGCTCCTCATGTAATGCAGTAGGCCTAGATTGTTCTTGCTAGCATGGTCGTGGGTTTTGTTGTTATTTTTAAAAATAATTTTCTGACCTTTTTTGGGTTGTTTGTTTATTTGGTCTTTATTGATGGGCAAAAATGATTGTGTGTGTGTGTGTGGAGGCTGCCATAAATCGTCAGTGAATTTCATCTAAACCAGCATGTAAAATAATATTCACTTGCTGTCAGCTACTCTTAATTTTGCAAATTCGTTTCTATAGCCACGTTTTTCTATTGTTTTTCCTTGATATTTATTGATTTTATTCAAACCAGTTCTGAATCAGCCCATTCTGGGTGTAACATGAACAAAAACAATATAAATACAATTCAAAACACAAACAAATCCATTTTTCAATTTATACTGCAAATAATCTCTCTTCAACATAGATACCTCGATTATGAATCAATCCCACTGATAATTCCTTCACGAGAAAATATTGACATAATTATGCCAAACATATATCCCTTAATCATGAATCATGAATTGAATCAATTGAATCATGTAACTCATTCTCACTTACATAAAAAGAAAAAAGAAATACATTATACAAATCTAGAATGAAATCATTCATGAAAAACCCAACCAACCCCTCCCCTCCCTACTAAAACAAATCTTCATCTATCCTAAATATTAAGTCCCACCAATATCTTGCATAAAATTTATAACTATCTTTCTTCAAATCAAATCCCAATCCCACCAATCCCCCGATTCACCCAACCAAAAGCACACGCACACCCACAACCACCACCCACAAACACACACACACATACACACACACACGCACACGCACACACACACAGACGTTCATCATGTCATACATACATACACGGATAGGAAGAACTGGAAATGAACAGAATAATACAGTGTACTAGGATATGTGACAAACGTTTGCAATATAATTCATATGGCAAATAAGTACTTTCAGCTATGCATGCACATATTTGACATACTTATATTATCTTACATAAGAATACATGTGGTATAATTGATTTAGTTTCATAGTGATATGTTTATCACTGAAAAGGCAAAAAGAGTGACGAAGTATGTAATATAGACATATATGCATAGACAAAGGTTCTGAACAAAAAACAGAACAGAAAACAGAAGATAATGTTGTTTAAGGGGGAACCAAAAGTTAGCACAAGTGCTAGTCGAGAATGGTTCTCCCATTATAGCTACATTTAAAATGCTTATTGCAAGGTCTACCTTTCTAAAGTAACTTTAAAGTTACAAAAAAATAAGTAAAGTTACAAAGGTAAAGTTACAAAAGTACATTGAACTTAACATTTGAATATCTTTTTTTTTTATCCCTAAACTTTATCTAAGTGATTTTTTAGATTTCTAAAAAAGTGATGATGTCTATGCTTTTCTGTCTCAGTCAGAAATCGTCCTTTACAAAATTGTGCAACAATGAATTTCTTTAGATTGCCTTTCATTTATTAATTAAAAAAAAATCATTTTACTCAATTTCGCTAGAAAAAAAAATGACTCGATCCAGTTTGTTACCACATGTGGTTTGCTGCCCTCTTTTGTCGGCGACATACCTCGGCGTTGTTGAAAGCATGTATCCTTAGTCACAGACATCTACATTCCTATATTCTTTGAACAGGTGTAAAGTGTAGCCTGTTTGAAAAAAGTCCAGCTAGCAGTAACGTATTTTCAGCATAGGCCGCCGTTGAAAACTAAAACAAGATTTTTTTTTTTTTTAACACCACAATGGCATTATGTCTTTCTGCTTCTCCTCCTTTGATAAACATATTGTTACCTTTTTACACGTTATGTCGTCTCGAGTCTTTTCCCTTGGACCAAAACAACTCTCTCTCTCTCCCTCTCTCTGTATATATATATATATATATATATATATATATATATATATATTTATATATATATATACATACACGTAGACGTACCCATACGCATTTTACACATTAAAGACATAATAGCATAATCATTCGTAACATATAGGCCTACATCATAGACATTCAGATTAGTTTGTTTTCGTAATAAACATGCATATAATTAGAGAGAGCGAGAGAGAGAATATAGAGAAATAATTTATATTCACACATTGTTGGTACCCTTTGAATGAAGCTGCGCAAAAATTACCTTAAAAAATATGGACATCATTATCATGAAATGCTTGACCTAGTGTTGCACAAAAGGGTAAGTAAGTATCCACTCTGCGTGCTTAGGACAAGTCTATGGCATTTTAAATGCATTTCTCCGAAACTCGCCCGTGTGTGTACATATTGGAAGTCAAACGAGAGTGATTAGCGTGAAAGTCTCCTTTTTTTTCATTCATCACAAACGCACAACTCGATTTTAGACTCGGTCATAGGACTACTCTGTCACAGAAAATACGAACTCATTAATCACACACTGGTGCCACACACATACATACACACACACATACTCACACACATACACACATAAAGATCTAAACCGCATTTGAAATGATGTACAATGTGCGTGTGACTTACTTTACTTCCCCCATTTAGACAGTTAGGAATATATGAGTCACCTTATTTCCTTCTTTCCTTTTTTTTTTTTTTTTTCTAGGGGCAATACTTACGGCTTCTAGCTTCAAGGTCACGGACGAGCAGCGGCTGAAATTCTCCACGGGATGCCTTAGAATGGAACGCATTTTAGCGAGGCTAAAGAAGCGTGAATACTTTGCTCAGAGGGGGGAAGAAAAATCAATCGTCAGAAGATGAGTTCCACGCGACTGCAACATGAATAATATTTTTGCTACCTTCATCATTCACCGACGCCATTTTCCTGGTAGCGCGACCAGAATCAATATCAATTATAAGAATTTCGGAACATTATCGTATGAAGTGTCGATTGGGGGAAAAGAGAAAGAGGAATGATAAGGCTTGTGGCTCCAGAAATACTCACGAATACACAGTGTCTTTGACGAATTGGAATTCATCTTTTTTCCTGTTTAATTCGGAACACAGTGTCTAATTTTTCTCATGCCAAGTACCAAAAGAACTCGCTTTGCGATCATTTTACCCATAAACTAGGTCGATGACTTATTCACTAAATTCGGTCCTTGTCCCTGTATTACGTCGCCATCATAAACTTCACCGATGAAGCTGGTATGCTGAGGTATGTGTCAGATAAAAAGCTACGTGGGCAGTGATTTAGATTTTAGCAATGCTTGCATGGCAATGACACGTTGCACCATGTACATGGCTGCTGTACTGTACTCATGCCGAGAACGATATCTAAGGAGTGCATAAATTCCACACAACATCTTTGATGCAGGGAAAATTCTCTTGAAACGATATGTAACGACATACATTTTCGGCGTATGTGTACGGACGGGGATGTTATAGAAAACGAGAACATATATTTTATAGGAATACCCTTCCTCTGTTGAAATAATTGGATGATGCTTCTTATTCCGAAAACGATACAAGATTTAATCCGAAAATGTAGGAAGGTTTTTTGATCCAGAAATGAAGAAAAGATGAGTACTAATAATTTTGAAAATACAACTATATATATATATACATAGTCCGCCTGAAGATCGTCCAGCGCCTGGGAAGGACGTGAAACTGTCGGTAGCGGTCTCCGTGCGCCCAAGGTAAATGACTATATATATATATATATATATATATATATATATGAAGGGTTTGTTTGCAAAAACCGATAAGTCCATTTTTGAAGATTTTGAAGTACGATCTCTGTCATAAAGTACAAAATAATACCTTTTAAATGATATATTGGTCACTACATATAAAGGTATATTTTTGAAGTTATGGTCAAGAGAAACAAAAATTTTCTTATTATTCTCTTTATTTTTCTTGACTTTTAATCGCAAATATCTCCATTTGGCAAATATGGACTTATCGGTTTTTGCAAACAAACTCTTCATATATATATATATATATATATATATATATATAGTGCGCCCAAGGTAAATGACTATATATATATATATATATATATATATATATATATATATGAAGAGTTTGTTTGCAAAAACTGATAAGTCCATATTTGCCAAATGGAGATATTTGCGATTAAAGGTCAAGAAAAATAAAGAGAATAATGAGAAAATCTGTACTTCTTTTGACCGTAACTTCAAAAATATACCTTTATAATATGTAGTGACCAATATATCATTTAAAAGGTATTATTTTGTACTTTATGACAGAGATCGTACTTCAAAATCTTCAAAAATGGACTTATCGGTTTTTGAAAACAAACCCTTCATATATATATATATATATATATATATATGCATATATATATATATATATATATATATGACGTCATCATTCGGAATTCTGTTAAATGAACATATACTGTCCTTCAGCTTGCTTTTCTAGATCTCGTTGTTTATTATGGACATACATTATGCAAATATAAGCTTTACACTCAAAAGAGAACTTGAAAATTATTTACACTAATGTACAACATCGCATAACAAAAGTAGAATACAACGAAACATTGCCAATACAACCCTATATACATGTCAAACTATAACATCGTGCACACTACAATGCCCACAACAGAACACACTCTTACCGAGGGTAATATGACAATATACAATAATCATACACGAACATGACAGTACTGCTTTAGCGACAAAGTAACATCATATTAAGTTCATTATGATAATCTCTCGTTTTTTGAAAACTTAGCATCAGATAAAAAAGACAAAAAAAAAACAACTCTGCTTTTGTTAAAATATCATTCCAGCATAACTTAATGAAGTTGCCAAATTAACACTAACATACAATATATATATATATATATATATAAACGAATCAGTAGAAGAAGAACGCCGTAAAAAATAATAAATCCTAGATCTTGAAGATCTTAAAAACGGAGCATAGCTCTCAAATACTGAAAGGCAAGGTCACACTCTTCATCAGTGCCCATTTGCCATGTCATCTTGCAGTCATGACTACGCGTCATTGGATGCGTCACTATGGACACTGTGCGCTACCTCCATCTGTTTAGCGCGGTGACTTCTTTGAAAGGTGAGTTTCAAAATCCGTCTGCCCATGATCAGACGTGTTTTCATGTCTGTTTCAGAAACGGGTTTGATTAACATCTTTTGTCACACCATGGGCACTGATGAAGAGTGTGACCTTGCCTTTCAGTATTTGAGAGCTATGCTCCGTTTTTAAGATCTTCAAGATCTAGGATTTATTATTTTTTACGGCGTTCTTCTTCTACTGATTCGTTTACTTATTATCATCAAGATGCCGAGCAGACCAATTTTCTTATTACGTTTCTGTATATATATATATATATATATATATATATATATATATATATATATATAAGAGAGAGAGAGAGAGAGAGACAGAGAGAGAGAGAGAGACAGAGAGAGAGAGAGAGAGAGAGATTACATAATGTTCAATTCAAGCTCACTTTTTCCATGACTCATTAGCAAAGGATGCAGATTCAATATGTAGTCCAATCCAATCAAGTTTAAAAGACAACACAATACAAATTCACCAGTAACACATGTAGATAAGGAGGTATATAAACTATCCCTTGACTGTCTAACCACTATTGATTAAGTTATAGTATGATGCAGTGGAGTATAAGGAGCTATTGTCATGTACGCGAAGCTCACTATAAAGTAAAGGGATGCTCAGAATCAGAATCATACAGAGTTCTTTGTTGTTCTTTTTTTGAAAAATCATGATAGTGAAATGATGTGATAGTGAATATAACGCATCAAATCTAAATGCGATGGAGTCACGATTAAAGGTTAAAAATCTAAAAAGCTGGTAAGATGAGGGTAGCTGGATGTTTCAGTTATAAATAGGACCCTCAACCATAGTCTACGAGTTGTTTGACAAACTAAAAGTAGAAGAAAAGGTATATCCTTGTACATTGTATGCACATTTCCACCCGTTTAGTCACTGTTAAGAAAAAATGAAGCTGTGTAACAATGAAGACACATATAGTACAAACAGTGGCCTACTATTTCAGTTTCTATTTCCCGCAAATATTTTCTTTCTTGTATTTCTTTTTTCTCTGGTGACCCAGAAGCATTCATGGTTGACTAGAGACGGACCAAGCCCTCACAAACAAGACCTCATAGGCAAGGGAGTTGATTCAACTCCCATTCAGAGTCCCTGTGCGTTATTAACGTTGAATGGGTGGAGCCAGGAATCAATGGAGGTACAAACGTCCCCCAACAAACGCGCGCGTTTCACGGGTCTTTGGGGGACAAGAAAAGGGCGCGTAATTGCGCGATTTGTGGCCGACAATGATAGAGCAGTAATTTGTCTCCACCCTCTTTGTAAGCCTCCGTATCGCTCTATAGGAACAGATGCAGTTCTCAATAGAAGAACTTGTCAGTGTAATGTATTCGGGATAAAAAAAAAAGATGCGTCCCTAATGAATTAGCATCGGAAGTTTGAGGCTGGAAGGTCGCGTACGTTGGTGAGTTGCTCCTCTGCGTTATCATTTTACCGTCCAGTGATTCCATTTTGATAGAAAAAAAAATGGGAAGAGCTATGACTGGTATAGAAAGCCACATCCTCATTTGTGAATCAACACTGTGTTTTCGTGTAATGAGGTCATAAAATGATTGACGCTATTTACACATGGTATACGATTATAACAACCATTAAGTAGAAATTACTTTCATAAAGATGTTTTTGGAATAGCCTGCAGCTTCTGCTGGGGCTAGCGAACACAATGATGATTGATGTTGCCGTCCAACAAAATAATGTTTAATGATGATAATGCTATCCTCAACATTCATCATTCCTTGCAGGTATAACATAAAATCACAGGCTCTCCGGGGAACAGTCATTTGTTCATAGTATTAGTGACCCACTGTGAACAAATTATGCAAACTAAAATCACACATCACTCTGGGATACGCAGAGAAACACAATGGGAAAAGAAATATATCACAGTGTGAACTCTTCGCAATGTTCGAGCTAGTTCCAGTTTGAAACACAAATATTTTTCTATGAGCACATGGATCACAGAGTGCTTGGCAAATTTTGAATGTGCTTCATCAATCGATGTTATATTCGGCAATAGATGCTGAAGGAAATGAAGAACGAAATAATATTTCTTCTGACATCGAGAGAGAGAAATAGTTATAGTGTCGTTTTGTATAATGTCAGCTCTAAAACTAAGAACAATAGTCTCCTAAACATGCCGCTATAAAAATATGTAGCAAAGAGGAGAACGCTATATATAGGTCCTATAACATGAACGGTATACAGAATCAATCCACTCCCATCAATAATATAGATAAAACATAGAAAATATAGGCATACGTATCATTTTGCTACACACTGTCGGACTGCATGTCCTATTAATAATAGGACATATCCATACCACATGCCATACTTCATCTTCGTTTCCCTGTGAGGAACTAGACGTGTCTGGTTTGGGTTTCGTTTCTTTCTACTAAAATGAATTTCTTCACAAATATTGAGTATATATACATATTAAGCAGCCATTTTGAGAATCTTAGTGCAGATAGGAGAGTAAATATATATATATATATATATATATATATATATATATATATATATATGATAGATAAAAAATAAATTAATAGGCCTAATTAAATGAATAAACAAAATTAAAGATATAAATGAAGTGAATATATACAATATATATAAGTAAATGAATAGATATAATTACTCACAGACATTCATATGTTTGTATTTTTGTTTTTAAAATGTCAGTAAAACACACGTCCAATACGTCCAACACGTCCAAATAATATTGTTGAACTGCTAACCCAAACAAGGGTGTTGGGTTTTTCACCATCACTTTTTTTTTTCTCGTCACAGGTGTCCTCTTTGAAAGTGTTTTGAATCCATTAAAAGGAGTAATACCTGAAGTCAATTCAAAAGTTACAAATTATCTTATGAAGAAGAATTTTACGATGAAATATACCTGAAGTTATGTGTTTGAGCATGCAATGTTTTCACCTTTGTCTCTTTTCTCCTATACCTTCTATCTTCCATCATTTTGATTTTTTTTTTATTGGTTTGATAACTGCCCTCGTTAAAATTTAGTAATATTGTAAGGGATCATTTCCAGCAAGCGTCTGGCGTGCTTCTTAGATCCAAATGGAGTTTGAAATACTGTAAACTATTTTAATGTCTTGAAATGTATAAGTAAATGAACGAATGAATGGTTAGAAGACGTTTCGTTTATTTCAAACGAATTCATTTTGTTGCCGAAAAAAAAAAACCGCTTTCTCCAGAAAACAAAACAGGAGGAAGGGCAAAACCGTTCCCAGAGGCTTGCTAATGTTCTAGTATTAGAAATTGGGTTTAGAAAAAGCAGGATACATTATAAACACATGCAGAACAACATAGAATGATATTTGTTTGTTTCATCATTCATGATTTTACAGTGTTATCTTCATGCATCCTCACACCATCCATTTATGTTACAAGTAATGCTACGAAATGACTTTAAAGATAGAACCCTTTCTAATTGTGACATTTGTTTGCATCATCATTTATTATTCTACAATGTCATTTGCATGCATCCGCACACCCTCCATTTACGTGCAACTAACAAGTAATGCTACGAAATGACTTTAGAAATAATATATTCCCTTCTAATTGTACATAATGACTATATTCGGGTACCTAATCCTTGAATGGAAGTCAACTGCTCTATCCCGTTCTCCATTCAATTACGCACACAATAAAACTGAAGTACGTGATCTTCGACTGCTGGAGCAAACAACGATCAGACTGGGTTGGCTAAATGCGTTCACCAGTTTTGCACAAATAAAATGAATGCCAGGGTATTTTCCTCGTGTTAGCTTAAGCTTCACGCATGAAGTGGGCTTATGAGCACACACACACTTTCATGTCGAGCTTATAGTCACCATTAAATAGACGCCAGGCAGATTGTGTATTCGACAATGATAGACAGAAATTGATGTGTTTTAGGTATCTCGCGATCTCTCCCGTCATTTTTTGTTTGTTTATCTCTCCCCTATATCTTTTTCTGTCTTCCCTTCTCTCTCCATCTACCCATCTACCCATCTATCTATCTGTTTATGTATGTATGCATGTATGTATGTATGTATGTATGTATGTATCTATTTATCTATCTATCTCTCTATCCCTCTATTGTCTCTTTCTATTGACTAGAACTATATTTAGTAGACATTTAGAGGGATTTTACTCAAGTCAGAAGCCAAAAAAGGAACTATTTTTTTTATTCACCGAATCTCACATAGATTATTATAGTCCTGTCCGAGAAGTCCTTCATTAAACATTTCTCTTTGTACATTGCAAAGTCTTTCCTGTTACATCAAAGCCCAAGTATTCGTTTATGTGTTTGTGTGTTTGTTTGTTTAGTATATCTCGTCATGATGTTTTTTTTAACAAAAGTTTGAGTGAATTTCTGGCTCCCTTAATTGAAACAGAGAGTGATGAAAGCGTCTAACTGTCGCGAAAATATTGTTACGTTATGTTATGTTATGTTAAATATGCTATGTTATGTTATGTTATGTTATGTTATGTTATGTTATATTATGTTATCCTATGTTATGTTATGTTATCTTATCTTACGTTACGTTACGTTATGCTATGATAAGTTTGTTATGTTATGTTATGTTATGTTATGTTATGTTATGTTATGTTATGTTATGTTATTGTGCTATGTCATGTTATGTAAGATGTTATGTTATGTAACGTTGTGTTAGGATATGTCATGTTTTGCCACCTAACCAGTCATTTAATTTGTTCTTTGATTGTTTGACACAATCACCCTTTTCAAATGATGAATTGAATCTATTTTGCGACGCCTCATGTTGCTTTTTAGAATTTTAATGAACAATGACTTTGAGTTAATTTTTGAGACGTGCAATTTCGACAAGCAGGAAATGCTGTAACATTGCAGATAAGCCATTACAATCAATAGGTATCAAAGACATCTATTTGACATGATCATGTGGAACTTCATTGGGTTTCCTGGCTGTTTCTGTTAAAAGAGTGAGGATAGCAATAGTACTTTAGAGATTCTACATGCTTTGCTTTTATGACCGAGATGATTTACCAACACTGCTACAAATCGTGTTTAGTTCTGCATTTGGGGCGGGCACTTTGGTGGTGCCGCTCACCTAGACAAAGGGAAATTCGGTGCTCAACCGCATCTGCTAATTTAGACAATGATTGCTTCATTTTCAGTGCTGCTATAGCAGGTCGAAGGGAACATAATTACACGTGGTGTCTAAGCCTACGGCATGGCTGGCTGTGCGGAGGAGGAGGAGGAGGGGAACGTTTAGTGACTATAGAATGGGTGCCTATCACCCCGTCCGATTCTTCACAGTCTTTTGGGGTGGTTTGCCGCCGAGACGGCGCCTGCGTTCTGGCGAGCACGGTCTGCGCCAGACCAAGCCTGAGTTGGCCTCGACAAGAGAGGCGTTTCGCAGAAGGCATTCGTGCGGGTAATTCGGCCGTGTTCCGAGGCTTCCACGCCAGCATTCTGCCGCTCATTCACGGCTGGCATCCCGCTGATGCCGCGATCAAACAAAACATGACATCACCTCGCTGGAGATAGAGAAATCTCCTCATCTCGAGTTTTTCCAAACCCTGCATCATCTCTTTCTGCATCCCACGTCATGTTTTCTTGAACTCACTCTTTTTCCTCCATCTTTCCATCTTTTCCTCCCTCTCCCTCTCTGCCGATCTCACGCTATAACGTTTCTCTCGTTTTATTCCATTACTTCTCTTCATTTTTCTGGCTCTATAATCTTCCTTCGGTGTTCTGCTTTATGTGTAGGCTGGCCCCTAATTCTATTTTGATGAGTTGTGTGTTTGTGTGGGTGTGTGCATGTTTGTGTATGCGAGTGTGTGAGTATGTGTGTATATTTTTGGATGCGTGTGAATGTGAGTCTTTGTAATGGGGGGGGGGGGGGACTATTCTGTATTACACTTACTTTTTCAATCGCTTAGCATAATGATTTGAGTACACGCAGCTCAATTTCTAGCGGGGTCATGAGTCAACTATGAATTTGACCCGCTTACCAAGGTAGGAGGCGGGTCGTACCCTCAGTTTACCACTGGTGACTCGGAGATGCTGAATTTAGATTCACGAATTTGTCTAACAACCACAAACGGCCACATTCATGGTCAACTTATGCGTGCATGGAAGCAACATTCCATTAGCAATGTCGACAATTCAATATAACTATAATAATTTATGCTGTTTGCCATGACCTGTCACCCTCTGAAAGGAGATGACTAAATATGGATAGTAATAGATCATAAACATAAAGTGTGAGCTGTTAATGACCTGAGCATTATTAGTATTGGTGTATTTGCTTCAGTCGAGAGCTTTAAATGTCATTTGAATATCAACCCAACTGAATGTCTTGTATTATTGAGCTTATAGCATTTGAGTATTATGCAGGTTATGTATGAGTTGAAACCTTTGTTTCACTGTCATTTCTTTATGGGTTCATATCTCATCTTTCATGTTTTTTTGGCTCCCTTTCTAAGTTTTTTTTTTCTCAATTGCTTGACTTTTTTGACTTACATATATTTCGCATACATTGTTATTCATTTACTGTTTCATCTAAATTACGTATTTCTTGTTTAGTCATTTTTTAACTGTCCCCTACTCCATGAATGTTTTTTTTTTTTTTAATACTTTGGTTGGACCCCTTCGATAAACAGCAGTTTGCTCAAAGGGCTATCCGTCCCATGAGTGGTGAATAAATAAAGACAAAATTTATTACATAGACAAGCTTCTTATGATGCATTTATGTGAATTCATTTATGTGTTTGTTTAAATCTATAGATTTAGTTTGTTATATAATACATACATATTATGATTACTATGATTATGATGATGTATATGTTTATATGTTATCATTCATTTAAAAATGAATGCAGCTAAAGGTTTACTATCTCTGGGATCTGGTGTTTGTGTGTAAGTTGAGAGGTTTAGGGCCTATAAACGCTCTTGTGAAGATCATTTTAACCCATAGTGTAATGATAATAATTATAATGAGTGTTGATAGTGATGACAATACAGTTTCAACTATCTGGATTAGTCTTATCAGTTTCATTAGTCATCTGAAGTATATCTTTTTCTTGTTTGTTTTACCTAAGATGACTTTCTTTCCTACTTACCTGATGAAATCTTTCAGAGGTCCTATGTTCAATACGTCAAACTAAATTCTCTTACCAACACTCGTTTTTTTTTTTTTTTTTGCATAATGTAATTGCCTGACAACTAATCCCCAAACACACACACGAATGCATATTCAAACACATTAATATAGATACAGTGACGGAACGTAATGAACTGTATACAGAAAATATCACTGGCATTCAAACTCCATACGTGACAACTGTATTTTTTTTCCTTCCTCTCGCTCGCCCACACACACACACTCGCAGTTCAAGGTCGGCACTAGGGTTTGTAATACTCTATAGATAATTACACGCTCTGACGCAACGAGCCTAGCTAGAACGAAAGGAAGGGCTGCAGAGCGAGATACGAATGAAATCTGGTCTTCGCTAGCTGAGATATGGTACAAGGCAACGTTCATAGGAACGCCGCGGTGCTCCGTCTTTTACGTCGTGCGCGGCGGAGGCGGCGCCACGGAATCCTCATAGTACGTGTCTCCACACAGAGGGGTTCGATTCGAGAATTTTAGCTCGTTTTAGAAGTTTACTTTCCATCTTTGGCAGCGTTCAAGAGGCATTTGCAAGTGATTTAGGACACCAAAAACTTTGTGCGTTATTGTTTTGACTTTAATGACTCACTGGAATATGTCATGTTTGTCGTATGTGCATTACCTTGACATTTAAAGATGGATCATTTAAATCAGCAAACAGACGCAACATCAAGTATACTGTGTCATGATTACATCCTAGTGCTGACCGCAATTACCTGAAGGTAACATCTTCATCTGTATACGATTAACAAATAATGAAGTCATTAGCTTGGACTATTTTGCAGAACATAGTGTTTACTAGGTGAGCTTTAGAAAGACGGATTTCTTTTCGCAATGAAACTTTACTTCACGGAACACGAGTGTGAGGACACGGTCACACGGTAAGGCAGGTGGGATCTATCTTACTTAACCATTCGCTAACCTTCCTCATATCAAAAAAACAGTAAACAATTCACGTTTGTCCATCTTTCGTGGACTATTATTCATATCACAATTGATTTGCTGTCCGTAAAACTATCAGAAGAAGTTTATTTTGGCAAAATTCCTCATCATTTGGAAAAGACGCTTTCTTCAATGAGTTAGAAAGAAAGATTTCCGTCACTCATAAAATGCCCTTTCGAGACACTGGCTGACCGTGTAACAACAAAATAGAACAAACACAATGAAACAAAACTCTTGCGCGGAAAAAAAAATAATAATCTGCAATTGCAAGTACATCTACAATAGTCACTGCCTAGTGCGTCTCCCTCTCCGAAAAGGTATTGAGATATGAAATGATACGATCAACGTAGTGGTGGTAATACTATGTTCACTAGAGGAGATCTGCGCGGTGGAAGCGAGGGAAGAACCGTGCATGCCATACTGGCTGTAGACCACCGCCCGTCGTCTGCTGGCATGAAAATGGCGCCATCGTATTGTGATCATGATCCAGATGACTCCTTCGGCGCGTTCGTCGTACTGCCAGCTCTAAGGTAAGGTAACGGTCAGAGTTCTCTCCAAAAAGTATCAATATAGTGGTGATCTTTTGTTTACTTAGAAGGTCCTGCCATTTTTGCATGATATAGACTGCCGTATTCAAATCAAAGCATACAGGTATATTTGCCACCAATAATGCTGGTGATATTGGCAATAATGATGAATCATATCATGATAGTAGCATGATACATGATTAATTTTGGGTAGTCTTCATGTTTAGACACTGGTGTCTCGGAGGGTCCTGTTATTACCACTAGCTCCGAATTGAAAGGTAACCAGGCAGACCGTGGACAAGTGGACTGTCCCAGATTTGAACCCATCAGGACCTCTGATTGCGGAGTTGAGGGTCTGTTCCACTATCTCACAGTGCTCTCCTACTATTATGTGCAACTTCAGTTTTCTTTCATATTTCACGAGTAAAAAATCATGTCAAGCTTTTTGTGGATTTGCACTCATTTTATCAATATATCTATTTTCTCCCAATCCCTTATCTTGAATCAACCATTAGAAATCATAACGGGCTTGAAAACAGCCCTTGTAGTGAAATCAAATTGTTTGATTGAAATTTATAAGAGCTTTACTATAGGTGTACCAAAATAGTACGTTGCACTATATGACATTGATAGAATAATTAATGCTGCGAAGATTCGGTTTTTGGGCAGGGGTGCATAATAATTCAATTCGCAACAGAACATTACAGCATGCGTGAAATGTCCAAATATTCATCGTGTTCGCATTTGATTATTCATCACGTATTCCCATCAGCCTTGCACGTGTTCAATAATGTACTCCCTAAACTAGAGTTAATGGGCAACGCTGACACCTCGCAGTGAGGATGTAGGGAACGTCTCACACTCAATGTAACTGTCCTTGCAAACTGTCATTACACACACCTCAAAGACCTTCGAGTAAGAAATTGATGAAAATTATTCCATAAGTGAACGACTCGTTCCGCCTTGGATTTACCTACATTATGTAGATCAGTGCTCTCTGAACGAGTTAATGAGTTATTTCAGTAGCTTACGTCAACCTCAATGCAAAACGAGATAAAAACCACTATGATCTAAAACCTGTACAAATGCACGAAAATGATATCAAGTTATAAGGAGTGTAATTATATAATTCCAGTATTATTCTGTTTGAAGGCTTATCATGAAATGATTTTCTCTTTCTCTAAGGGAAAAACACAACCAGAAAATAAACTCGAGGATGATGTAGTCACAAGTTGTGTAAATCGTCTGCACAGCAAACTTGCCTCAACCTATCATTACAGATAGCTTTTATATTCCTAATGCTGTTTGAACTTGAAAACATGATGCCACAGATGATAAACCTGTAATAGTATGACGAAAATTATACACACTGCGAAAATGTGCTTCATTGCAAAGCTATAGAATCGGTCTGATTCAACTCGCCCTTTATCAATTTTCCAATTCATTCTTGACATAAATTGACATTTTGATTGAAATAGAAACGATCATTATTTTTTTTTTTCCGAATGGCAATATGCCGGTAGGTCATTGTATGGTCTCCGAATTCTCAGAGGTCCATGTACTATTTCATCATACTGCTAGCCTACATATGAGGCAGAAAAACGTGGTCGTATTTGCGCACTGCAAACCCGGTAGAAAGTTAGATAATATCAAGAATCGTCTTTGATTTATCGCTATCACCTCACGCCTTAACAAACAACAAACAAACGAAACAGGAACTGTAATTATTGTCATATATAGTTAGACAAATCTATTATATTCATACACAAACATTGAATCGTGATGTAAATGTAATGAATGTGACACAATTCGTTCTAATTGATTCGCCGTTTTATTGCAGCATACAGAATGAATTATCATGACTTGCAAAGATCCCCCCCGTGAAAACAAGCAGTTAAAATCAGACTGTCCTCAGTTCTCATACGTCTACGTGAGTGATGTGTAGGAAGTACGTATCTAAAATAAATGATATCCCCCCGAGGCACTATACCACGGAAAGTGACAGTGATTTATCTGCATTTGCTCATCAGGCACAAGCTCACAACGCGCTAAATTGAATAGGCTGCCACGAACGAATCTGGTCATGAGAGACCACTGATGCAAATATCGGAGACCAGATAGAGAGAGCAGTGCCCTTGACCGAGACCTTATGGGGGTAATTGTCATTCCCAACTGCACAATGGTTGTATCCTTAAACAGTTTATGTAAATGTACGGATTGAACTATGTTATGAGGCTAATTACTTTTCACTATATTTCATATTATTCCGTTATTGGTTTTTGCAACATTTTTAATTTGTAAGTTCAAGAACGAAGAAGATTTTCCGACCTTGGGTGGTAAGAAGGCCATTCTATAGGAACCATAATACACCTATGTAAATATTAAAGCAACACCAGTCATGCAGGGAAAAAATGATAAAAGTTATCAATTTGAACTGCACTAGAATACACACAAACTGTTGGCGTTAAAACAAACAGAGCTTGTATAGAGTCAGGGTTTGACAACAACCAACGCAACAGAGATGAAAAAACAAAAACACCCCAACAAAAACAGCTGGCAGTTTCTTGAGTTCCACTTGTAAATCAGTTTATAAGCGTGATATCTTCGGGGAGTTCTTTGTTATGACTTGTAATATTGTCATTAAACATGCCGCATCATTTAGGTCTTCCAAATCGATTACCGTTTACATGCATGTTTACATATCACTGAAAGTGACTATTTATTTTGTAAGCAAGAAGGGGTTTGATTGATTGATTTGAATTTATTTCTACTGTGTTCACATAAACAAAGAAACAAACATAATTGAGTTACAATGATTATCATTATACACTAACATTTTGTCTTTTTGTTGACGTACAAAAATAACCGAAACGTATATTCTGTATAATAACATATATTATTTATACGTTTGCAGCAATGAATGGTAAATAAGTAGTAATCATAAAAAGCAAAGTTAAGGGGGAGCCTAAATCAAAAGCACAGCTTGTATTACTCACGTCTCCGAAAATCAAATCACATCATAGTGGGGAAATTGAATACATAACAATAACAGAGCATACTGTGATATATTATAATGAATATTAGATAATATACCAGAATGGCACGAAGAACAACGACAGCAACAACTAAAACAGAAGCTGTGCATTATGAGAGAGAGACAGGAAGAGAGGGGTTGCAAAAGAAAGTGTTACTGTGTCGTTCTTTAGTGATTTTACGTTGCTAAAGACAAACTCTTGTTTGTGATTTCATGACACTCGATTTCAGGCTTTTTTTTCTCATATTTGGACAAATTGAAAATTGAAAAAGTTCATCTTACCTTATTAATGCACAGTATACTGGCTTCTGGCTTAAACACAGAATAGTATTATTGATAATATGAAATTCTGTTTGTCGTCTCGTAATTCAACATAGAACGTAAAGTCTGAACTAAAAAAAAAAAAAATCTTCAACATCATTGATAATTAATGACCAATGCCGCAAATTTGTGGTATACCAGCCCTTACCCGCCCCCTTTTTGTGATGAATTGGCATCTGAGTCGAACCATGAAAATACAAAATTGATATGTGCTTGTTTCATTTAGTATAACCGCTAACGCAGGATTGTGTCACACGAGTTCAGTGTGATTGCTGCTCTATATTACCATGTCAGGTGCATGCTACATGTAGTGACGGTAGAGGCGATGTGTTCATCCAAATATAGTAAAACAGACAGCACAATATAATATCTCACAACGGAAGATTGGAATAAAGTTTCCGCGGTATACCGTCAATGACCTTTGCATAAATTTACTTCCGCACCGTGACCCAATCACTCATCAGACCGCTCATTGTGGATTTGCCTTGACAACGAATACTTTCCCTCTACGTATTTGGAGCGGAAACTATTGGACTGATCGAAACCATAACTCCATGATTTCTGTACTCATGCACACAACCCTAGTAAGATATGGAATAAACCAACGACAGGGTGGGGTGGGGGGGGGGAGGGAGATGTCCGCAATTATAGACATTTATAATTATGTCTAACGAGTACGCTGTTTTAAATTTGTAGAGAATCTGATTAGAAGAAATAAGAGTATATGTATGACTGAAAGGGCATCGAGAAAAGATTTTGATACCGACACCTAAAAACAGACGGCGGGAGGCAGAGAACGATTTATAAAATTGCGAAGTGATACTCTGACTAGGTGTGCATAATGAACTTTGTTCTTCTTGTCCACTTTTCAGCACAAAATTAAATGAATTAATGCCAATGGCAATAGACATGTACCGTTGCTTGGGTGAGCACGCAAAACTTCTCTATCTGTAAAATCTGAAGGAGCACATAGCATGCTAATTGACGATGAAAAAGATCATAAATACTTGGAGTGGGAAAAATCTTACTCTTAGTTTTCTTTTGACGACGCTAAATAGTCGAGTGTAATCATTATGCATAGAAACGTTTTGAGGGATATATCTTTTTCATCACTTTTATGTGTGCTATATAGGTTTCTAGAATTAGGAATTTTCTTGTGATTTATCATGGATTACTTTCTCCATACCCCGTGAAAAGAAAAGAAACATCTAATTTTCTTATACAGCTGTATACAGCTGTACACATATCCATCTATCTATATATCTACACAGCTATCTATGTCTCTTTTCATCTATCTTTGCAATATACGTGTGCATGTATGCATACCATATATGACTATAGTATAATCGAAATTTACTGAATCACTTATGTTACAATTCATTGACTAAGGAGCACAATTTTAACTACAATTGATTTTTTCCTTAGTCTTTCTTTCTCTGCCCAAACATGTGATTAGTCTCTGAGACAAGACACAGCGAAGGATTTGCAGTCTATAACTCAGAAAATTTAACATCGGAAGAGAGGGTTACTTTAACTCATTAGTTTCCAACGTATATTAGTTTGGAGAGACCTCTTAACGTGGACAAAATTAAATCTTGTCACGGTAAATGCATTATAAGATACCTGATTTTATATGGTGTTAAAACAGAAGGACTCAGCTATGCTGTCTATTCTTAATGGCTTACACAAAAGGAATACACAAATAAACACAGTTAAAACTAATTGGAAGTATGTTTTATTAGATGTTTTTATCATGACGTTGAAATGTATTTGATATAACTTCAGGCCTCTGCTCTCAGAAGCAGCGAAAAGTGGCAATGTCAGTTTGGCATGCCATGAATTGGCGACATACACATTGTTTCCAACCAACCCACATACAGAAATCGCAATACGGCGCAGACTATGTTTTCGAATTTTGTCCTCGCACATGATTGTGTTTTCTGGGGCTGAACAAGCTGTACATGACCGCCCAAAGACAAAGCGGCGTACCCGTCACCTCTACCTGGTGAATCGAACTAAACACCGTGCATTGCTATTGCTATCTTTTGTCTCCTATATGTCGATATTCACAGTAAAACGAAATGCAAATAGAGGTGAAGAAGATGAGGAAAAATTGATAACTACTGTAGCGTACTATTGGAAAAAAAAAAAAGGAAAAAATGGCGATGAGTTTGATAAGAGAACGAAGCAAGGGAAGTGGTGTGAGGATGGTTGGCGGGTCACTAGACCGTCTCAGCGCCGGAGATTCTGGCGTGGGAAAGATAGACACGGTCCAAACCTTTCGTGACGCCACTACACTCTTCCTCATTATTCTTAACACCTTTCTTTTCTCTCCGTCTTTCTCCCCCTTTTTTGGCTCCTCTTCCTTTTTTCTTTTTTTTTTCTGTTCCCCACCTTTGTCTCTTGAAAGACTAAAACAACAACTCTGCGAAATTGTCTATAAGGTTGGAATAACCACCGCAAACATAATGCGTAGGCCCTATATATGAGGTCAACCTTTGTTAACTTCATTTTGTGTTATTCTTAGTTAACGAAACAGAGCTGTTTTCTCTGTCCAGTAAGGAGTAGATTTTGAGAAAGACCAGAGAAGAAAAGACAATGAAATGCGAATGCGATGTCTTTGGGTGCATCTCTCTGCGTCGTGGTTTCAAGCTTGGGGTTTGCGGGATATGCGCTTGTTTGATTTTATGTCATGTCAGTGTGCAGTGGATGGTCGAGTACAAAGGAGACCGACTGGGGTAGCGGTCCGTACAGCTTGCCTCCATCACATGTAAAGGGATTTCCGTCGAGATAACGATCATATGCAGAGCAGATCAGAGGTTGGACCAGCGTATCAATAACATCCATCGTGCTATCCCAAAGAGTCGTATTATAGCTCGCCACAATTGGGACACACATTGGTGTCTAGTCACTAGCGAGCGGTCTTAGTTCATTTCACTAATTAATATGATATAAAAAACACAACACCGTGTACTTTTATGTGTGTGCGTGTGTATCTGGGCATCGTCATACATAGGGCAGATGATGGCGGTGACGTGTATCATGGAGCAACGACAGGCATGGGTTATCAAGGGGAATAACGCTGGAACAAACTTATATAGCACGACATTACTTTTCACGTGAGTATACCACTCATTCTCTTTGGAAGGGTCAAACGTATTAATTATAGCGGATCATGTGTTGTGTGTCATCCCGGCAGCCACCACTGAAGCTTCTTTTCTTTTCTGTTATTGTCTTGATTAGCAATGCTTATCTTGATATCACTATCCTTATAGGACAAATATAGAGATGATATGTGGGAGGGTGAATGGTGCTGAAATAATGCAAGTAAACAAACAAAAGGAAATTATTATAATTATCAGATATTCACGTGTCTTGCAAAAGATTTCTGATATCGTGGAGTTTGTTTGTTTGTTTGTTCATTTTCCATCTGAAAAGATGGCTGGATAGCCCATATTCAGCTACGTTAAGCTGGTCTACCATGGGGTCCAGTTGGATGTGAGGTGGGACCACTTCACCGGGTTAAACACCCTGCTCTTTGCGATGAATGAATGAAGCGGGATCTTTTACGTGCATGAGTTGTTACTCTCTCATACGCGGGACCTCCATTTTTTTTATGTCCTATCCGAGGGTTTCAATAATTAGTATTGCACTTGCTAACAACAATGCTGCGTGGGAATAGGAGACAAAATGCAGACAAAGGTATAGAATTGACGGATTGAATTCTGAGCCCCATTACTGCATTTGCCGTTTTTGTCACCGAAGATCAATGCACCAAATCAATGCACAGAATATAATCAGTGACAATAGTATTACCATTACACAAGCAAACTTGCTGCGATGCAGTATGAATGATACATGCATCTGTCAACCCATGTGCTGGTTGGATTATTGTATTGTGTACAATATATCACATGCACAGGTTTGTCATGTTTGTTAAGTCAGAGTACTCAACATACTACTGCTCCCAAGTGGATACACTGATACAGTGAGAAGAAAAGATGAACCTATACCAAAAGTGATGCACAATTTTCTTCTAGTCCTGTACATATACCAAATCTTAAACGCGTAACTTTTTTTTTTCTGTGACATGATCAATGACTAATGGGAGATTACACGTCATCTCATTGTTTATCTCCAAGAAAACGTAATCACCGAGTGACAAACAAAAACTTACTTAATACTTACTAACTTGGGCCAAAATTTATGGGGAGCGCATCTTTCACTTTCCCATCTTACCTTAATGCAAGATTGAAGAAAGCCGCGCAGACTCGCTTATTCTCAACGAATAGAAGACCGTCTTTCATTTTTTTTCTTTTGTAAAGGTTTCATCTGCATGTTCCCCTCTCTTATACACTTCTCCAGCGTTTCAAGCAGAACCACACTGTGTATAGGTGTTATTTGTAAACTAGGTGAATACTATCAATCATCATTTCATAAACGCGCAAAGATTGTCCTCGGCTATGTTGTGTCTGGAGTAGACAAGACAGTAAACAGTAATCATGATAGATAGAAAGGGCAGTAATAAACAGGAAGCTGATTTGATGAGATGCCACCGCCATATTATAGCATCCACAGACTCTCCGTATCATAAGATCTGACTTGTTGTCTTTTTTTATAGCTCCTTTCTTTATCGTTTCGAGAAATTGTCAAACATACACCAGTAATTGGTTCTACCACTTCGTCTACATCCAATACTACGCAACATTGCTTACAAGTACTAGACAGAAAATACAGACATGGCCTATGGATGACATACAATGAATACAGGTGTAGAGACTAGAGAATTATATCAGGACATCACCTGGCACACAGAGTTTTATATCAAAATCCTTCACCCATCACAGTGAGCTTACTTAAATTTACTTTTACTAGCACATCAAACATAGGTTCAAAGCTTGTCAAAACATTGTTTACCTGACAGCAAAATCAAAATATGATAAATTGATTTTTATACAAATTATGTCAGTTTGTTTCTAACACTGTCATGATATGATGCGACCATTGGAGGCACTTACTGAATGATGGTCAAATATCTCTTAAAGACAATGCGTGATACTATGAAATGAAAAATATCTTACTCCCAAAATGTATTCGGAACATAACTAGAGAATACGACACATATCACAATCCCAGCATGGTTATACTGTCATCAACACGTGATCATTACAACCCACGTTATAGTATGATAATACATGTATCTGCTGTATAAGTGAGGATAGAGCATGTCATCGGGCATCATAATCCTTGCAAAGCAGCTCTTGTGATTGTTTTTGATAGATTAATAACGTAATGTTTTGATCGAGACGAATATTCGAATAACTGTTCGATGGCTTGTTTGTTTTTTGTTTTTTGGGGAGCTGTGCCACCAGTGTGTATTCATTGTGGGAGGAATGTTTGTGCGCATAAGTGATTTCCAATGTCTTAAACAAGTTTATTTCTTTAAGTGTCAGCTTCACTTCCACTGGAGTATTCCTGTGTAGCAGACTCACCCTCCCTCCTCAGTCTCTCTTCATAACATGTTAAAATGATGGTATAGCATTGGATGGAGATGATGATTCAACCTTTAACTTTCTGCAAGATTCTTAGAAACCACTTTATGAAATATCAAAGAGCATACACTCTAAAAGGACTTTGAAGTTTATTTGATGGAAATCAGTTTTGAAATGGCTGAGACATTCTATAAACAGAGTAAAACAAAGCTCTCCTAATAAAAGGTGGGTCCTACCTTTTACCATGATTGCTTGTTTTGGATATGTCAGCCATTTCAAAACATATTTTCATTAAATAAACTTCGAATTCCTCTTAGAATTATATGTTCTTTCAGATTCCATAAGACGTTTCTCATTATCTAATAAAATCATCATAAAAAAGTTGGAAACCTGTAGCCCCATCTCTACCAAGACTGTACTGTTCCTTTAACGTATGCATATGTATTGTATTTAACATTATATTCATATATAATGCGTACATTTGTTTGCATAATGCATTAACATTCAATGTATCTATGCATACAAATATACATACTGAATGGATAATGATTGTTCATGACTGAACAGTGGAATGGTAGAAAACGGAGAAGCGCTATAGTGTTATACAAAATGGGGCGTGTGTCACGGTGATATTTGTCAATTCCATGAATATCATAATAGGCTGATTTGGATTATTAATCAATCTCTGAATGAAAAGAACAAACACCGTCTGCTGTCGAACAAAACTAACTACTTTCCGAATGGAGGAAAAATAAACAACGAATAAATTCAATCTTAGGACATCACATTCATGACCATGTTCTGTACTGGTATAAGTTCAAGCCCCTCCCCCCACAAAAAAAAAATCCCACACACAACAAATGATGTTCGCAAAATGTAAAATTTCCCAACGAGTTTGCAGCATTGTAACATCCCTTCCTTCAAAAATGTAAAGATGATGATAGTGAAAGGTCAGTTTTCAATCTTCACTATTTGATATACTGCGGATCTCTCTAACTTTGACCCATTTCATTTCGATTCTATGTTATTTTCAAAATGTAACTGATATGCTGATCATTTTTATTGTCAAGCCTTAAGTCAATGCAGACTTTGTATTCGGTGACAGACGTGGCAGAGAACACACTTCAGTGTTTGAGGTTACAAACTGCCATGGGAAAATTTTTAAAGTATATTGAAAGACACAACGTAAAATCTTGGAAGAAACCAAGTCTCGTAGACATAAAAATCCTTCTTAAGTGGTACTCGATGTTTTGCCTACTTACTGACAACTGAGTTCGCGTCATCTGAAACAAGGCAGAGCAAGAGGATATGGACACAACAACTTCTGTACAAAAAATGTCAGTGGAAAAATATTTCACAGGAGGGTTTCATCAGTTGGGACATTCATTTGGCCTAGGGTCAATTGTTATAGGAAATGATGTGTTTTTGACAATGTTGTCAAAAACGGAAGTCATCATGCGGTTTAGATTCGGTGTTGTTATATAGCCAAACCACAAACGTTGTGCTAACGGGACCTCTTTTGTCCGATTCATACCCGAGTTTATTGTATATTGGCACCGCGGCTATACATGACACTAGCAGAGAAAACGACTGTGCAAACTTTCATCAATTTGGCCAAAACATGGGCGTAAACAACAGCATTGAATAGTAGACCACACAGCACGTATAATATATGTAATAATGATCATAAAGCTATACTTGTGTAAACAATTTCTGCTTGATACTATTTTCAAGAATGATCCTGCAGACCATGCGTAAAATTATGATGATAGTGGTGGTTTCCGAAATACAAAATTTTCGAATCTAGGATGTAGTCAATCACTGCTGCTGAAGACTAAAACTGACCCGTATACTTTCTTCACTTCTTGGTGCAAATCTCGCATTTCTTTCAGGGATAATTAATTCTTCACGTTTTCCTGTAATTTCTGAATAGTTCTAGCAAAGTGTGATCTCTACAAAGGTTAAGTTCTCACTGTTCATGTAAGACATCATGATTACAGTTTAACTACTAACATACAAGATACAAGACTCGATGATACACGGCACCAAAACAGAAGGCAGTATTGTCCGTACCAAAAGTGATATTACTTCGCTGAAACCTCACAAAAAAAAAACCTCACCAAAACCCCCCCCCAAAAAACCAAAAAAAAAAAACCCCCAAAAAACAAAAAACAAAACAAAACCCACACACAATAGAACAGGAGTGCACAGGACGTGGCTTGTGAGGCAGCCCAGAATGAGATTTATGAAAAATTAAGAGGTTGCAATGATAAGCATAATATTATCTGAAATGAAATGCTCTTAATAAATTTGTCGTATCTGAACTACTCAACGGATAAAGACCTATCTCTTTACTTCTATAGTTACTTTCTTTTTTTACTAAATGGTATGAAACTCAAATTGAATACAGGCATGAAAATGCCTGTACGTAAGGCAACTGTAAGGTAAACTTCATTACGTTCAGTGGGCACCAATCCAGTGCTAATTTCAACTTCGTGAGAAAATCCAGCAATAGGAATTTTCGGTAAATTTGAACTTCTTTTTCGAATGATGTCAGCTATTTGAAAATGATTTCTCCAGCATGAGAATAACCCTTTTCTGCAGATTATGTTTAACTGAGTTGTCCGAGACTTCAGTTGGTATTTGGCCTGCCGATCCTTTGGTCATGGAACTTGTCCGCTCGGACAGATCGTACGGAATCAAACTTCGATGTTTTGCGTCTGTTTGGAAAACGCCTTATTAGTTAACCCTTTGTGTGATAATGAGTCAAATGTGTTTGTTTAATGTTTTATACATAATCCTGTGGACAGGTAATTGAGGTGGTACGCAGAGGATTAAAGGGCAAGATGAGAAGAGGAAAATCAAATCATTAGAACCGTGAAAGTTTATTTGATATCAGACAAACGATGATGATTTGAGAACGTCATGGATATGAAAGGTGATGAACTGTAATATCCGACATAAGATCTGACATAGGCTTACTACTACTACTACTACTACTACTACTGCTACTCTTCTTCTTCTTCGTCTTCTCCTTCTTCTTCTTCTTATTTTTTTTCTTCTTATTATTATTATCATTATCATCATTATTATTATAATTATTCTTAATATTATTATTATCGTTATTATTAATATTATTCCCATCATCCTTACATGTATTACCATTATCATCAACATCATCATCACTATCTCCACCTCAACCACCATCGACCATCATCATCACCATCATCATCATCATCATCACCATCATAATCATCATTATCATTTTGTGTTAACTTTTATAGGTATAAAGTGGCACAAGGCACAGTTTTCACAAGGGGAATTTACTACTAAAAGATGAACGGATTCAACACATGCATAAATAACAATTTCAATCACACCTGAAAAGATTGAGTAAAATTGAACAATCCGTTCAAAAATTATCCCTCAATACATTAATTGGTTTATCTATGTTCTGTCATCGCTCACCGAGAAGGCTACAATAATTCGAGAGATGACAGAAGTGGAACAATAAAAAGAGTCTGTACAGAATTGTGCAAAATTTGATTTCTTGTGAAAAGTAAACATTCCCTCTACCTGTAGCCCACAGGGCAATTGTCATTCATCCTGTACATGAGTTCTAAAACATTGAACGAGCTGCGTGTATCGATATACGCCACACTATTACGGATGCAACCGGCTGTGGTTCGCCACACTCCGAGTCACACACATGCACTGAACGTCATAGCTTTGCAGGTAGCTGGGGGCGCTCTTTGCTTATCACTTGGGCTCATGTGATCATGGCAATGAAAGTTCATCAAATTGTTGGTTTTTATTAAAATCAGAGAGTAAATTGTGGAAAGCACATCTAACTGGTGTATTTTGTAGCTCCATCAGTTATTTTTTTTTCAAGTGTTATAAAGCACTGGGACTTTTTTAACTTCTATTTTTGAACCCTAACTATAAAAAAACAAAGACGAACAATTAACTCCATAAAACCCGGGGGGGGGGGGGAGGGGGCACATTGTGCCCCCTACCAGATTTTCAGTTGCCACTCTTTTTCCCTTCATCCAATTTCAAACAAATTTGGCGACTTTTCCAAAATCCTATTGCGAAGATTTTTATATATAATTTAGCTATATTTGATCTTGCTGGTTGCCACGACAACCATAAACTGACAAACATGTCAGTCAGATTTTGCATTATTTTTCTGCTCCAGTTTTAATTAACAACATTATTCATCCATTCATTCAATCATTCATGCATTCTTTATTGGTCTATGTCAGACATAGAAGTTTGGCTTCCATTGACATTACATTGTACCAAAATGATCATGACAATACAAACACATTTTGCATTACAATTACATAATTACGTCTACAGTAATCACAATGAATACAAACAACACCCTACAAATCTACTACACATTTATACATATACAATGTATCAATTCTTTATAACCCCATATAACTCAAGCTACTTCAACCCTTCTCAAACCCGAATTTTAGATTTACACAATGATGATATAATACTACAAATAAAACTTATGTCGGAAAAGTCAAAATAACACACACACACACACACACACACACACACACGACTAACATGGGCCTCAGTTAACAATTGTCAGAACAACCAGCAATATCAAACGTAACATAAATGATAAAACCTCCTGGGGTTCCCTGAAAGGTTAAATAAGTACATCAAATCACTTCCAGCATGCTATTTCAACATTTTTTTTTTTACATACAATAGTACAATTATAGTGTATGGAATGGACGTTTCTTTTTTTCCCTTCCACAGGGTGTTTTATTTATACACATATTCAGAAAGTGACATTTACAAATATATATATATTTTTTAATACAAAACAGAATAAGAATTAAGTAATAATTCAATCATCGACAAAAAGTGGCCTACTGCACTTATACATATCATAACAAAACTTTTTTACAACATATGATTTATATTATTCTTTTTTTCATTGGCAGAAACAACCTTAAAAACACTTTTAATATTATATCATTTTAACTAAATGTTCAGAAATACTTAATGAATAAAGCCCATTTTTTCACAAAATTCTTTTCTCTACAATTCATTTGACTTATACATTTTGCCATCTCAAAATAACATTTTATCTCAGATATTATGTGTTCGAATGACGGAACGGTTTTTTTTTTATTTCGCGGAGAAAATTTCTCTTCTTATAACAATCATCATACAGTTTAATGCACTGTTGTTGAAACCATAAAGTCCGAATAACTTGTGTTGGTTTGTAAATACAATTTGTTTATCCATCTTCAGGAGGAACCATCGCTCAAACTTATTCCATATATTATTTGAATAAGAACATGAACAAAATATATGCATTATGGTTTCCTTACTATCATTACAATTGAAAAGGAATTAAACAGTATAAAGACCATGTTTCATCATCAAGATCCAACATACTACTCCACTTTACAAAGTTGTTACAATGTTTTGACGTGTGTCTTAAAAAAGTTTGATAAATATCAGAACAACATTTCTTGTGTTTTAAAGGTAGGGAATCCCATTTGCATGCCTCAAATGAAGAGTTGTATAAATACAGTGGTATGATGAAGAGAGTATCATTTTAGAAACTCCTATAAAGTATTGAAAGTGGAAGGTAACATTTAGTAAATTTTTATTGACCGTTAGATTTTAAATTGAATTTTTTTTTTCGGGGCTCACCGTAAATTCCAGTACATTACTAGGCTACCTTTGCAGACCCATGCACTGCATGTGTGTCCATCATGTATATTTTGTGAAGAAAGTTCATCAAAACTTACAAACATTTCTATATACATTCTTGCCACACACTCTATATGTTATTACATCAGCTCTTATACTTTTAGATTTGTGTTTATAGATAAAAATACAGAAGACTGCAACAAAAAGGTTTAAGTGTGGCTGACACACAGAACTACTGAGTAGTTGAGTTTTGTGCATTATTCAAATTGTAGATAACTGGCCTAAACAAGTCCCCCGAGGTTCATATTTAATGTTTTGCTGCATTTTGGGAGGTCTGTAAAAGGTATCCCCTACCTTTAATATTACATTTAAACCATGAGGAATAAAAGGTTCTGTCATCTTCGACATATAGTTTTTAGCAAATGTTTGAATAGAAGTACACAGTCCACAGTGCTAGAGAAACTTAGTTTGTAAACCAAACTTCCTCTGAAATTCAAACTATGAAAGAAATTTTCCCTCATTATCTAACATATCATTTATAAAACGTACACCTTTCTCACACCAAGACTTAAAATATACAATGTTGTCATTCATTTTAATCAAAGGATTATTCCAAAGAGGCTGGCTTGCCAAATTATCATTTGTATTACTTTGTAAAAATTCTTAAAAGGCCAGAAGTACCTCTTTCCAAAAATCATTAAGCATTACATTGGCATTTTCTTTTGTAGTATAATGATCCCATAAATAAATGCAATGATACTGATTGGGGCAAGAATGAACGGAACATGTGGAACGTGTAATTTTCAGTCTGCGGATCACAAATAAACCTTCTGATCCAGGATATTTTAAGAGATTTGGCATGCATAAGAATAGCAATCATTTTAGTACCACCATGACAATATAATTGGCACATTTGATTTCTATTTATTTTATCATATAAATGAATAAAAAAAAACGATTTATGTCTGTCAATGTTTTAAAATTTGGTTCGGGAAGTGATAACAGCAAATAATTTAATTTTGACATTAGTAATGATTTGACAACAGTAACTCTTCCTAAAACAGTAAGTGATCATTTAGACCAGGAGGTCATTGTATTTATAATATCTTTCATTTTTTCACGATAATTTTGTTCAACCATTTCATGTAGTTTAACTGAAAATTCTATTCCCAGGTACCTAAAGTACCTACCCTGAAAAATCCAATCAAAATTACAATCTTCCAATATCAAAATTACAATCTTCCAATATCAAAATTACAATCTTCCAATCAAAATTACAATCTTCCAATCAAAATTACAATCTTCCAATGGACGTTTCTTGGCTGAAATTTGCTGAAGAAGCAAAATGTGAAGTAATTATGGTCCTGCAATGTTTTTCCTTTTATTTCCTTTGTTTTTATGTTACAAAGATATAAATTAATAGATATAATGGAGATAATTGAAAACAACAGTATTTTCCCAAGATTGTCCTTCTATTTTGTGTCACTGTGATTCCTTCATCCAAGTTATGCCTGTAATATCCTGTATTTGTTTATCTTATTATAAATCTGCAAACTAAAAAATTCCAATGTAATGAAAATATGAAATGTGATAACTATGCACATATCATATCCCAAACAATATACATCACAGGTCTCATAATGTATTTCTTTATTTGCTCTGTATAGCGCCCCCATGTGGTGACCTTGAGAATGTTCAACCGTAACAAATAATGAGATTCGACTTGCCCATCATTTGTGGCAAATATCAAAATGATTGATCTATATTAAGACATACATACTGGGGATAAAGAAATTATACAGATTAATCATGTTTTTAGCATATTTCTTATGTATTTCTTTATATATTGGTAAATAACGACATCCATGAGTGACCTTGAGAAATTTCAAATGTGCGGTCACGTAGAGTATGAATAGCTCTACCCGTGTGCCAAATATGACCATGATACTTCAAACAATAACAAAGTTATATAGGGGGGCACAATGTGCCCTCTTCCCTAATTGGGCCTGGGAAGGGTCAAACTACCTTGGGCTTAATAGGGTTAAGTTATGTCAACAATCTTTATTTCACCACTTACCTGTCTGACAACAATTAAATCAATAACTATAGACTTGTAGTTACTGAAGTGAGGTTAGTATCCCATACAACTTATTCAGTTGAAGTTGTCCACAATTATAAATCAACTGCAAACAATGCTTTGTTCACATGCAGCGAGGGTACTCGTAATTTAGTGAGACTCAAATCCGTCATCTTTTACTTTCTACTCTTCAGCACAACAATGCTAAGGTGGATGTCGGAAATACCACGATAAACAATCAAAGATTACACGAGGGGTTGATAAGAAATTGAAGACTCAAACTATAGCGAGAGCTTTCTTTCCTGATTGATTGATTGATTTTATTTTCCGTATAAAAACAACAACGGCTGGACAACCCATATTCAGCGATGCCAACATGGCATTGCTGGTCTTCCATGGGGTCCAGAACATGGAAGCTGTACATAAACAATATAAAATCATGGTTAATACATAACTTGTAAGCATGGAGATATTTAAAATACATAAATTGAGAGAAAGAAAACAACAACAACAACCTCGCATATTACAGCTGATACAAGCAAATAACAAAAGAAAAGGAAACAAAGGAAAGAGAAGGGGAAAAATAATAAATCATAACTTATAATAGCCTGTAGTAATTCAAACAATTCAGTAATAACAACAAAAAGAAAAGAAAATTAAATCAACGGGGCAGTGACCTTAAACATACTTATTTTAGATTTAAACATATGAACACTGGGGGAAATCTTGATAATAACATAATCCTAAAGAAGACAGTAACTTATATAACTGCACCAGCTGTATAAAATAAAAATTAACCATGGTTTGTTCATTTACCAACCTTGAAATTGAGTTTGCAGCTACCTGCTTATAGGTAATCCGCTAGCATAGCGTATGAAGTGGATCACCTATATCAGTTTTGTAAATGACTATGCGTTTATTTGGCCGGGTGTTGTGATTAAAACCTTATATCGATGTATTGCGATCAATATTTAAAGTCTAATGCGTCCAGCTGATTTAACCTAAAAGTTTTGGAAGGCATGCATGGCTCCATTTCATTACATTCAAATAATATTAGTAAACGTTGTTTCATAATTCATTTGTCAAACAGTTTTACGTATTACCAGTCCAATGCGAAATGAGAATGCCTGTAGCCAATCCTTTCATTTTTCTTAATCAGACGAATTTTCATGCCTTACAGTCTATAAATCTTAACTTTGTTCTTTCTTTGATAGATGGGTTGTCATTTCATGGAGGAAATATTAATATTTTCTTTCCTCTCGTCTGATGTGTAACATTCTTCAGCCTTCAAACTTTTGACTCGGGGACCAAGGTGCCAAATATCAACTCGCTGAAGAATTTGCAATATCTCCGTGTTAAAAGGTTAAACTGTTACTTAAGCTACTAGATATAGGTTAAAGTTCGTTATTCCGAAGGTTCGTTAATCTGAAAGTAAAATAAGTTTAGATATTGCGAAGGTTCGTTAATCTGAAAATGAAATAAGGTTAGATATTCCGAAGATTCGTTAATCAGAAAACGAAAGGTTATTAATTTCGACGATTTGTTTCTACGCACCTTCTTTTCATTTACGGAATAAGGAACCTTATTTCATTATCTCATTAACGAACCTTCAAAATAACCAACCTTATTCAACTTTTGGACAAACGAACCTTCGGATTACTGAGTCTTACTGCATTTTCGTATCAACGAACTTTTCGAATAACCAACATCACTCATTGAATAAACGGGCAATTTCGTTTATAGATTCGCTTTATTTATTCGCTTACGGGATGTACCTGCCATTTTTATTCATTAAATCACACATACACAAAGTACTCAAAATTCAGTATTAATATGGTATACATGTAGTGCATTTTAATATGTTAAGTAATATGAACTGGCAATTCACTTCGTTACGTTACAAGTATCATCAAGCCAGAAAAATTTTCTCTCATTTTGAGCCTAAACTCTAGAACCATTGATTACTTCTTCTTCTTTTGGTCTGCTTTTTTCTCTCTCTTTTCCTCTTCTTTGAAGGAAACTTGTTAATGCGTGTTGTTTGCATCTTTTTGAGCCTATATATCATTTTTGACTACCTTGAAAGTTGTTATTGCCACTTCTATTTTTTTTTATTTCTTTTTTTTTTGTCAACTTGAAATTCGTGGAATACAAATCTGCTTTTGAATTGGGTTGTTTCATTTAATGTAACAGGTGCCCTTTGTGAGACTATACTTTTTACCTATAACATGTATGTGTGCCATCTTCCATAATCAATATTGCATGAATGTGTACAACTGAAAGGAAGTAAGCAATGATGGTATAATGAAATTATATAGAATTCATAATTAATGTTCAAATGATATATTGAATTCCAAATAACATTTCTATCAGTAAAATATCCATCTCCGTTCAAGGCTTCCAATGACCGTTCATACATGACTTTCTAATCTGAAGCCGCAACAAGATGCCCAATCTGCTGCGTCCCTTCCTATACCGCCATGACAATGTTCAATACACTAGTTCATAATGTAACTCTTCCCGTTAGGTTTTGTAAAGAATATGAGACAGTGTGCGTGCCAAACATTGCGAATGCGCTTAGCTGTAGGCAGATTTTGCTCAACATTGGCGCCAAAAATAGCCAGAATGGAGTTCGAAAAGGTTCGGCAGGGTCAATTTTGACTCAACTCCTTGTCAGGTATTGCCAGTCAATATACCCCCTTTCGTAGTCCCCTCTTCCACGTCCATGGATAATTACGTCAGATACCATTAGGCCACAGCACGATGAAGCTGCTCCTTTATAGATACTATACCACAAGGTTATGCCCGCGGAGGGCCCGGAGAATATCATGCGCTGTTTGGCGCTTCTATGTGTAGCATTGCACGAAGTCTTTACTACGACGGTCGAACAACTTTCCATGTTTTTCCATTTTCGTCTCAAAATCTGAAATAAGGAAAATTAGGAATCTACATTGCTGTAGTCGGTATAGGACCTATTCACTCTCACATATAGGGTAATGCCGTACAGCAACAAAGAACAACTAACGCCAATACATAAGAATACGTGCATTATATGCATGCTTACATACATAATTATAATACGAGCATAATATGTTTATATACATATATGAACATACGTATATAATATATATATAATAATATATGTATATACGTACATACAATGACATAATATACATACATATAATGTATATTGATATTAAATATAAGGAGCCGGCGTCTGAAAACATTTGATTCAGTGCGTCCACGTGTTGTTCATGGGAGAGAGAAAGGATCGTGGATGGAACGCCGCATTTCATGATCACGTGCAAGAATATCACTGATCTTTAATCAATATAATATAGATGAACAGAAATGATAATAAAAAAAAAACAGAACAAAACAAAAGGAAAACACAAAGATAACGATCCATGAATTCTGTTGTGTTACCGTTGAAAGAAGGCGGGAACTAATGAAATAATAGAAACTATTGTTGACTGGTGTTGATTTTGTCTCGTTCTCCTGCCAGCGAATGTCGACCTTGTGAGTCGAGAACGCTGTCTGGCACGTTCGGTTTATGAAGTGCCCGTGCTGGAGGCTTTTTAATGAAAACAGAGGCAGGGAATCACAAGGACGAAGTGAGAATCGACAAGAAACGTGCTCAACTTCCCACACACCCTTCCCTATGGATTATATATATATATATATATATATATATATATATATATATATATTATATAATACATACATACATAGATACAAACATACATACATATTATGTACTGTATGTATGATAAATACCTATCTTCAGTGACATGAAAGATCTAAGCCCGCTCTCTGGATATACCCTGATTTTGAATGGCTATAGTCGTTTATGTCTCAAAAAATTATTTGCTTTACAATAATAACGACATGCGTCCTGTGTTACATAGAGCTAGTGACCTTTTTTTTTTTTTTTCCCACCATCGGCTTACGTGTAAAGTTTTTTTTTTTTTTATAATAATGTTGTTACTCATGTATCGTGAACGTACTCCATTTGACGAAAGGAAACTTGATGACCCGAATTCACGAAGGTATACGTGGTATAGTTAAGCTCTCGTGATTGAGTAATGTTCGTTATTCCAAAGGTTCGTTAGTCCGAAATGAAAATGAAAAGATTAAGGTGCATGCCTACTAACAAACCTTACTCCCTTTTCATATGAACGAACCTTTGGAATAACGAACCTTTTTTTTTTCTTTTCTTTTTCATTTTCGGATCAGCGAATCTTCGGATTAACGAATCTTCTGAATAACGAAATAATAGCAAATACTTATATTTAGAGCGAGTAGAATACATTCAGGTACAAACAAACACAACATAATAACAACGAAAACTTCAATGATAAAAATGAATGATAATGAGGATAGTACTGATGATGATGATGATGATGATGATGATGGTGATGATGATAATAATCTTCATCATAATAATAACAAAAATAACAATATATAAAAAAATAGTATGATAATGATAGTGTAAGCACTGCTACTTCAGAGGGCCCTAGGCTACCACCCCAGCCTTGCCAGGTACCCATGTTTAACCCCTGGTCAAGAGGGACACAGTGGGTAAAAGATTATTGTCCATGGACGTAAGCACTGGACAGGACTCGAACTTGGGACCTACGTTTTAAGAGTCACGAGTCTTATCTACCAAACCACAGTGCCCGAAACATGAGAGATTTTACAAAATAACGAGAACAAGAGCAAAAGAAAAGAGTCATGTTAGAACGATGAGAATCAATGGTGGCTGTTCACTACACATATGCACAACGCACACACACAACAGACACATACATACACACACAAAAAATAGTTAAACAAACTGACTGAGAAATTTTGGATAAGTTATCGTGCTGGTGAGAGGGATCCCTATCGCAGCTCTACATTACTCCTGTAATGCACTGAAAAAACCCCAACAATAGTCATACTCTCGAAAACAATACACTTACTAAAGACAAACCCGCTATTTTCTTCTTTCTTTTTTTTTTACCACTGCGACCGAATTAACCTTGATCGATTGAAGTCTTCTTTGATCTTCTTCTTTGGGTGTGAGCTGTCTCTTTTAAGTTCTGAAGATTATTGCAGATATCAAGTGAGTGTCGACCACTTCACAAGGATTTTCACCCTGTTTTTCACGAGAGAAGTGAACTAGGTTCTTTTTCGCGCATAGAGTATCGTTCTACACATGGGACTGACGGGTTTAAGCCTCCTCCAAAAGACTTGGCAACAAGGGTAAAGAGCCTTGTCAAAGGCTAAAACTGCAGGGCTGTGACTTGAACCAATATATCCCGAATCTAGGCCGATAATGGCAGATCCCTGTCTTAAATCCTAGCACAAGCAATTGGTTTAATTTGAAATCAGATAATGCATAACACATCATTGCAATTTATTTATTCGTTATGACTCCAGGAAATACAGTATAATACGTAACAACAACATAGCAATGTACACGGCCTATGAGAACCCCGGTATCGTGGCGCCATTTCAGGAAAAAACAAAACAAAAAATAAATACATGTCTGAGATGTGTTACATACTCCTGAACATGAAATCATGAAGTCTATTCTTGGCAGGTATGAGCAATCTTCGGCTAAGTATGTGAAGGATAACTGCTACATGCGAAATAGTAGCAGCATACTTGGGTAGGGCAGCGCCTATAATTATTGAACATGTTGAAGAAAATTAATTCCGTCGATAAGACAGTATACAGTATTAATTCTTATTCAGTAATTTCATTGTTATTGTTGCTTTCATTCTCATTTCATTATACCACGTATCATTGTTACCATTTCTTCATCACTCATCATACCATTGTCATGATGCACCCTAACATGCATTGATTTTTAGCATTCCTCCCATTTCCAGCATCTCCGTACATTTACAATATTCTGTAAACTTATCTTTTATTATGCCTTGTGATGTAATTTATGTATTCTCAATTTCTATAAGATATCTATATTTTTCTGCTGGTAATGGAAAAAAAAAATTAATCAGTGAATGAATGAATGAATAAACGAATGATAAAACAAATTATTGTTTTTTAACAATGATTATCATGTAGTCACTGCATAGCACATTCTGGACTGTTTTAAGCTTTTTCCTTTCACATTCATGCAGTATAGCTTTACAAAATTTTCCATGATAGAAACTTTCTCCACTATTTTGGTAATTTCAATGCATGCACACACACACACACACATTTAAGGAACAATATTTCATAACTGTACATTCATGACAATAGCGATGCTTGTTTATCATAATTACATACATATACAAGATGCAAGGATGCCGAAGGCTACTTTCATGTCTGAATTCTTCAAAATGTAAGAGAATGTTCACACAAAACTTTCGAAGCACTGATATGGGCCATCTTTCTCAGAGTTTTCACTCAAGATGTAAAGTCTGTGTTTTGTCTCCTGTGTGCTTTCGGTTGCTAATTTGACACGGTTGCAAATAGAGACAAGACAGTGTACAGTATTAAAACATTAAAGGTCTAGCTGCAACAAATCCGTTTCTTCGCTGTGTCAGTCATTTAATATATTTTGTTCTTATGAAGAAGCGTATCTTCTTATGATGGACATGCTGAAGACACACACTGCCCACTTGCAGTGGAGGGGACATTCGCACTTTAAACTCATTTCTTACAGATATTGTAAGTGCGCAGAGAGTTAGAATTCAATTAATGATTGCAAAGACTGCTTTCCCAATTTATGGGAGGTATCAAATTAATGCTACGTGATATAGTCATGCGCATGCGCAGAAAAAGCTGTTACCACCCCGAGAACCCTTGGTACAATATTAGGACGCAGTGACTCGTGCTTTCGGGAGCGGGACTCGGCCGGTGTCCTTGGCCGGCTCCGTCGGTTGCGGATGAGTGTAGCACTCCGATCAATATACTGCGCGCCTATGGCGAGTAACACGGGGAAAGAGAAGGAAGAAAAAGAAGGAAAAAAAAATAGACAGAAACAGAACGGGATAAAGGAGTCGGTCATATTAATGAAGATGTGTATTGTCCATATCTCCTTGAATATTTCATATGAGTGATAACTACCGTTCTCATTCTACGACAAAATATGATCTCATACAAGAAATTGACATGCTTGAAGATAAACCGATAGCAGTAAAGCAGAGAGTGGAAAATGACGTAACAAGCTGACGCGAGCAGTACTTGATTCGAAACATTTGCTCAAACATGGGTCCTTACATCTGGAAAATCATGTCAGTTTTCAGACCTCATTATACCACTGAATACTGTAGACAACCCAAACAACACGACACGTAACTTATACGTTTCTGTTGGTTTTACTGATTAAGAACACTTATGCTCCGATACCTGCCAATCGCGGCTTAAGAAATCCTGAAAGGGGAGTGGCGGACACGTTCATGCATTCCTCCTAAAACACACCATTTCATGTACTTAGCTCTTTGATGGGCACACCCACACACCCACTTTCACGATTTGAAACATTCTTCTCACGCCTGGTGTGTATATTTCTCTATTTGCGACAGGTGCATTCTGGCTCCAATCGTGACTTTACTCCGTGAACCAAACTGAACCAAGATCGATCGATGTAAATTATCAAGAAAGGGTACGGGAGACGATTGAGCACAATGTGAAAAACACAAGTAATTCCTTAAAGAGCGTTTTACCTTGCCACTTCTCATTCGCATAATGTCACATTACTTGGTGAAAATAAGGAATACGATTAGTTATCACCTGCCTGAAGTCAATACGAGCGACAAAATCGGCCGCAAACAACAGTCACAGGATTTTGTTTTGCAAAGCGTTACATTGGTTTGTCGTTTAGGCATCTCAGTCAAATTGACTGGGCGCTGACAGCTCTCCCCCTCTTTCCCCATTCTCTCTCTCTCTCTTTCTTTATAGTATGCATTTTGATGGTGTTCTTTGTGTGGTAGATCACGTTTGATTTCCATGCGTTTGAGGCAATACACAAGATGTCTTGATACAACGTCGATTACATCACAATTGTTATTATCAGAACAGTCCCATTGAATTTCTTTAAACAGACTGGGTGAATGAAAAGCAGTTATAAGTATGATTGTTTTGCTTCATTTTGTTCATTGCACTAAATTTACTTGAAAACGGAAAGTCAGGATATCTCATACACACAGTAGCCTATTGTACACTGAATTTTATAACAGCATATTGGTCAGGCGAGACAATGGGTACGAAATACTGGACAGTACGATTGGCTATTCCTGTTAAGTATTGCTTTCATGAAATGTTTCGTTGCCAAGATTTTGCTTCGTGCGATCACTTGACTTTGATTTCCAGCATGATCTCCTTTCACTCCAACAAAGAAATAAGTATCATACAGCACACATAAAGATGTTGAGGAGACCTTAAAAACAAGTGCTACCGAGTTTTGTGAGAGTTTCTTGTGTGTTATTTCGTTTTGTATATTTTATTTTGTTGCTGCTGTTGGCGGGAACATGATATCGCGACTCTTATGACCAGGTGCCAACAGTGAAAACCAAGACTGGGAGAGGTGCCACCATATTATAGGCGAGATGGGTTTATTGTCTCCGGCAACAGCTCTCGACCTCAGCGCAGTCACTGTTGAGCTTTCTGCGGTTATCGCAGAGTAGCATCTCATCAATTCCCATACTCCCTTCCAGCTATCTGTTATCATTGCGTGGTTTCGTAGCCCATATTATTTCAACCGCTGGATGATTCTTCACAATAGAAAGGTCTCATTGTCACAGTGTCCATTTCTCTTCGTCTGAATGTCACGGCTGTGCCGTCTATTGACGTCACAATATTATACGTTTCAGTCGGCGCTCGTTCGGCTTTCCCGCGCACTCTGCTCTGGAATTTGAATGCGAAGATGGATTCCCGCGTTCGGAGTCGCCATAGCAACGACGAATATTGAATTTGTGCTTCTCAGCATGGAACTCTGTGTCTTTGACTTGTATCCTAAAAGCACGAGCAGGCATCAACTTGATGGTCTACACAATCTCAACGTGGATGGATTCTACGCTTTAAACATTGACGGTCTGAAGGTGACAATGATTGTCATCGACTTTTAGAGTACTAATGGAGTTATGGTGTGCGTGACACTGATATTGCTATTTTTGTAGGACTATATCCAGCAAAATTGCGCCAAAAATATATATCCATTTACAAGATTGTTCCTTTTTCAAGACACTCGTTGAGTAGACAATATAAAAACTGGGTCAGTTGAGATCCATACGCTGTGTTGTTGTTTCAGCATATTTTTTTTCGCTTCTTATACTATTGTTCTTGACATAATGTTGTAACTTGCAGCATACAGTAGACCTACGGTAATGGAAATGTATACATATGAAAAAGCAATCGGGCTACTAAAATGTTATTGAAAATTCAAAATACAGTATTGTGTTGATACTTGCGAATTTACTTTCTGCAAATACTTGTTAAAATCAACGTTACGTGCTGTTTGATTGTTTCGCCCGACATCATTCCTGGGGATGGGGCAATCCAAAGTTGTTTTTTTTTTTTATGGAAAATTTTCGAGCCCACAATGAGCTGCTAGAAATATTTGACAATAATTATGAAAATGAGTTTTGCTAACAGAGATTGATTCTTGCCCATTTTCATCTGCGGATGTGAATGCCTGATTACTATATAAAGTGTCGGCGTGATCATACGCAAATTGAATGTAAATCAGCATTTTATGTAAAACATACGTAAGAAAACGTTTAAGTAAAGTTATAAAGCTGTGCCATGTTGAATATATATATATATACACTTAACATGCTAACAGGGGAAATACTTTAAAGTGATGTTCCTAAGACAACAGCCGAAATTCAGGACACCAACGGCATAAGTGTAAGTGCATGACTAGATTCGGAAGTATCTATATTTTCAAGTGGTAATATTCACACACACACGCACACACACACACACACACACATATACACACACACACAAATGATGATACTCGGCTTTATATTGGGTGCATCTGTGGGAGTGCTGTGGTATAGTGATTACGGCTCTTGACTCTTAAGATAAATTTGATTCGAATCCAGGATCAAAACTTTATAGGCACTTCGAATGAAACTTTATCAAATAATGTGTTATGACAGTTAACATTACACATTAAAAGAATTCCTTAACTCTCTTATTCTGTACATCATTTACTTGGTGCCTAATATTATAGTGTAATATAAGGATTGTTCTCGTTTATAGATCATGCTGTCTAGCATTTGAACTTGACTCGCTATGGTCAAAGGGATAGTGAGATGGGTGGAGCTAAAAGAGAGGGAAGAAGTGAAAACAATCACAATGACAAGCTACTATCCAATTGAGCAAAGTGAGAGATGAGATCGATGGGCGTGAAGAAGCACGCGGACTACGGAGGGTGGTGCCGCCGGTTGGCGGGAAAACACGCTCACGTGGTGAAGAACACGAATTCGAATCCTGGAACATGAGCAAGAAGGACGGGAAGGAGATAAACGAGAAGTATTCCACTTCGTTTCACGATAAGTTGCGTGTCATTTTTTATTTCTATATCTTCTCCTGGAATGAAAGCCTCGCCAATCTGTGTTGTCACAGAGTCGGATCGGTGGGACTTTCGTTCGATTAGAAGACCGTAGAAACCTACAACTGTAGAACGCTTCATCCAGTGGCCGATCATTCGTTCATCACTACTTGCCATCTCTGGTCTTACGAGGTTGGACACATGGATGTGTCTTTTTAGGCCACGGCCATGTTCATGTTGTTGGAAAACAGTATACGAAGAACGCTAGCAAGAATATTCTAATAAAACGCTAGAAAGAAGTCTGTTAATGCTAGCATTAAATGCATTCTTCTATGGCCCATCTCGGTTAGCAGTTTCTTTATATCCTTGTATACTTCTTTCAGTGTTTCACTGTTTGTTTTTTCACTCCTTCTTTACGTATTATATTCTTCAAGAGTATTATGAAACATTGACATAATTTTAGGACAAATAAACAATATTATTGCACGGTGTAAAGACTCATTTTCAAAACAGAAGAAATGGGAAATTCAAAAAGAAAATAAGCAGGGATTGTTGATATATAATATACACATATAGTGTATCACTATATACATAGATTATAAACATAACATAATATACATTATATATTAAACTGCAATTATCCCAATAACATTACCAAAGAACATGAAAGGTGTATGAGAGAATTATATAGAATTCAAGATTCAAGATTCAACTTTATTTCACTTCCATCAAATAAACAAAGAAATTATATACATTGCATATGCACAGGATATTTGTAATACTTGCAGAACGTAATTTGACAATGTACATGTAAAAATGTGAAATAGATGCAGTTACATCTTTGTTAATATATACATAAAGCGTATAATACAAGTCAACGAAGGATGAGGATGGAAGTGGAGGGTCCCACTAAGAAGCAGAGCTTGTACGATATGGGACCCTCAGAAAATACACAAGACAGCAATATTAAACAAAATAAAACGAACTGATGTCAACTGACGATTGGGAAGGGAAAAAGAAAGAAAAGGGGAAAAAAAAGAAAAAAAAAGGGAAAAAAGGGGGAAAAACTACAGCACGTGCCATCGTGGACGCAAGCAATCTACCATTCCATAATGTGAAATAAGTGATGAAATACAAGCTGGATTGAATATAATGCAAAACATTTTTTATACGTAATTATGTTGGTAAGAATGCAGGAGAAAGAGCGAGTAGACACATCGTTATATTTAGAACACAGACAGGAACATAATTAGAAGGAGGACTTATGTAAAAAAAGAGTGATGATTTGACTGAGATGATAAAGGGAAACTAACTAGGTTGGATGTTGTAAGATTTCAATAAAAATAATTTTGATTTATTCTTGAAGGAGTTCAGAGATTGAGCTGTTGTAATATTGTTGTGAAGTAAATTCCAATACTTTGGCCCGTCGTAGATAAATGTGTTTTGAGCCAACAAAGTTCTCAAAAATGGCAAATTGAAGTCATTTAATTGTGAACGGATTGATTTCTTTGAAACATTGTTTCAAATATGTTTGGAAGATTATTTTTTGTTATAATTATACATAAATTTTCCTAGATTAAACAAATACAAATCATTAATTTCCAATATTTTATGCTCATAAAATAGTGGGTCTTAATAGTGGGTAAATTAAAGAGTATTGTAAGAGTAAATTTCTAATATCAGTGTATACAACAGCTAATGCCTTTACTGTTTGGGTTACTATGTGCGAAATATGTTGGCCAAATGATTTTTCTCTCTTTCAATCAATGATAATATTAATAAAGTTCGTCAAGTTTTAATCTCTATTGATAAACCATTAGGCGTAATTTCACATTGAAGGTCATTATCATTGTACGACATAGGAAATGCATGACGTTATTTTTTACTGGTATTCCAGGACATAATACATGGCCTTAACTCTTAAAAGAAATTACTATCAAATTGAGAATATTTAGTGAGGTTTATCAAATTTGTATGGAAACAATACATAAGATACTAAAGCGGATACATTTATTATGTCAGTAGTCTTAAATAAAAAAAACCACAACAATATTTCATAAGAAACTAAAGCGGATGAATTTATGTCATCAATATAAGTGAGAAGTAATAATAATCCAAGTATGGATCCATGGCAAACCCCGCATTGAATGTGCTGCATCAATGAACTAATATCATTAACAAAGTACAAGTTGTTGTCGATTTGATAAATAACATTTCAACCACTATAGTGCAATATTATATCTCATAATTATTTCGAGTTATCAATTAAGATGTGATTAATAGTATCAAAAGCCTTTCTGAAATACATCGAAGAGCAATGACATACTTTTTATTGGTTAACGAATAAAACTAATCATATCAAGTATATAGTTTTACAATAAGAAAATCTTTTTTTTTTTCGTTCAACCAATCTGAAATGGATTTGATTATCACTTAGTTATAGAAAAAAAAAAAACCTCATCTATTCAATACAAAAACGAAACAGGACAATAGTAAGTAATTTTGGTTTGGGTCATCTTTTTACAAATTGGAATCACCTGAGAAATTTGTAATAAATCAGTTAAAAGAATATAATTTGTCAAGGACAAATTGAATATACTATAGGCCCATTCCAAGGACGAAATAACATGATAAATGATCTATTTAAACACTGCATGTTTATTTCATCATACCCAACAGATTTTGTAGGTTCAAACATGTCTACAAAATTTATCACTTCGCCTTAGTTGGTTAGATTAAAAGAAACAACAAGATCGTATTCTGTATGGGCTCACCTAATGACTGAACAAAATCGTTACATCCAACGGATGTTATACATTGTCGTTGTATAAAGAAGGGCAATTAGCCCGAAAACTCAATTAAAGGGGCTGCTACGCAACATCACAGCCACGTCTGTCTTGCAAGTTTTGTTGACAATAATTTTATATCTAACTGTCCTTGCACCGATGTACAATTTCGTGACCACTGATGTTAACAGAGTCAATATCATTTCTCCTTTTGCCTGTTTTGTTCTTCAGTATACTACATTTTCCTCGAGGTATGTGCCCCGTACACAAAGTCTTTGGTTATTATCAATATGAACACTAATGTTTGATGAAAATTGCTTGACCTGTGTTTGCGTTACAGTAATTCTATTATAAGTAGCCATGATGACGCATGGTGTACTCTTGCACAATAATTGTATAGTTCATTTTTCATGATTGAAAATAAACTACTCATGTACTGGTAGTAGAGAAGTGCGGTAATAGCGCAAGTCGTGGTATAGCAATCACAGTAGGAATAAAGGCACAACTTGTAATACTATAGTATTGGTTTCACTAGAAGGGCATGTATGTGCAAAGTGAAGCAGCATTTAGGACGGTTTATGTATGGATTTTAACGTTCTATACTTGTACGATAAAGAAGGGAGGGCAGATGGATTTAGTGAATGCCTCAGAAATTTTTCTCAATAATTTAGGGGGAAATGGTTTCTTTAGCGAGTTTGAATTTCTGAAAACTTTTACCGATATTAAACTAAAGTTACGCTTTTAGATATCACCTATGCGTCACCGTGCTTCTATGGTGTCTATAGAAAGTAATGAAAATAGCTCAGAGGTTTGGATGTATCATAACCGGTCAGATCATGGTGCAGCTTACCTTGAGACTGGCAGACCCTTTGCTATAGGCATTGAAGGAAGAAACAAAGAATATCAAAAGGAATACGCTCTTGTATTACAGCTGTTAGAAGATTTAGCAATATGCGCTGATAATTGACAGGGGCTATTCTTGATGCCGATCATACCATCATCACAGGAAATTTCATGAAAAAATGGAGATGGTCCTCCAAAGAAAGGTAATGTATACATCTAATAAGAGTGACAGCGGTTTTTTAATGCTCAAGGAACGTCGGTTCCGTAAGATCTAACCAGAAGCACCTGTCCCCCTCGGTTTTCTAAAGCACCGCCACGCCTCCACCTGCCTGCAGACGGGGTTAGCGTCTCGTTCCATTCTGGTAGAAGATGATGAACTCTATCTTGTACATACGTGTGCATTGAAAACAGCAACAACAAAAGCAGCGCATTCCTTTGGATGGTATACACGCGCTGTGTATACTCATCAACCAAAATGTTACCGGTAGTCAGAACAACTGTCTATCAATGTAATGAGGGTCTTGCTCCTTGCTATTGAGGGTAAATCTTTGTCGTGTTTTTTTTTTTTGTCTTTTAAGAATTCTAGTTTTTTTGTTATTTTCTTTTTAAAGGGAAACTGCATCTTTTCTGTAGCTCGACAATGTGAGTAAAACAGAGACATTGTGGGTGACGTCGTGTATGACATGCATAATAATGAATGATTAAAGGAGACCTCCGGATGATTTTCAGATTTTTACATTTGAACAACTATAAATTAGTTATACTGAGGACAGAGTTTCAGAATTTGTGATGATTGGGATGAAGAATAAGAATATTTTCAAAGTTTAGAATAAATTGCAATGAACAAGGATTATGACATGGCAGAGTCACCATAAGAATGCATGAGTTGGGGCTCAAGGAAGCAAAACAAAAGAAGAAGGCATGCATAGATTATACACAGGTGAACTCGCAAGCAAGCGGTATTGTAATGGAATTACACTGCTACATTTCTGAAATATGTGAACCTCCTATGTCATCATCCTTGTTCAGTGTAATTTTTTAAAGGTTTTTCAAAGTATTGTTTCTCTGCTCAAGAACCACAGTAAATTCCACAAATCTATACTGAGTTGTCGATTTATGTACTACATGATGTGAAATTATGAAAATCGTCTGGAATGTCCCTTTAATGAGAATAGAGAGAGAGAGAGAGAGGAAAAAAAAAAAAACTGATTAGACCGGCTGGAAAAGTTGACAGTTGATTAGCAGGGTGATCATTTTGTACATGTTGAAATGTCTGTGAAAGTACAGCTTAGCTGCGACTGTGACAACGCAAATTGACGATAATAATTCTATACAGTAATATGACTTCATGAATATAACAGCAAATTCCGAGCACAGGACGTTAAGATTTCAAGCACATATTCCGTCTCTAAAATCATTATACCATTAAAGTAAGTGTCTTGTCATTTCCATTCGTAATACCTGATCCAATTTTGAAGTTGTCGTATAAAGACTTTACATTCTGTACTATCGTGAGTATCGGCCTATCAAGAAGTAAAACCACACCGAGACTAGCGTACACGTGGTCTCTAAACTAGACACTAGACACTAGAAACTAGACACTAGACAAAGTGGTATATTCATTATTAGCATGACCAGATGGAAATGATCATTTTTGGTAAATGGTTGAGAGTAAAACTATATCAGTTGGGAGTACACCAATTGGGTATAGACGAGTATAGACCAATTGGGAGTAGACCAGTTGGGAGTAGACCAGTTGGTAGTAGACCAGTTAGGAGTAGACCAATTGGGAATAGACCAATTGGGAGTAGACCAATTGGGAGTAGACCAATTGGGAGTAGACCAATTGGGAGTAGACCAATTGGGAGTAGACCAATTGGGAGTAGACCAATTGGGAGTAGACGAGTTGGGAGTAGACCAGTTGGTAGTAGACCAGTTGGGAGTAGACCAGTTGGGAGTAGACCAGATGGGTATAGACCATATTGGGTATGGACAAACTAAGGGTTGGACGATATGATAACTAGACAAAGTGAATGTAGACTGAATGACTTGTAGACGAGGTGGGAGTAGACTAACTAGTAGTAGACAAAATAGATATTAGACGACATGGCAAATAGACATTGTGAGTGTAGACGATTTGGCTATTAGATCAATTGTTTTGTAGACGAAATGCTCCTTAGACGAGTTGGGTATTAGACAATACGGGTAGTGGGCAAAGTGACTATTAGACAATATGGGTACTGGACAAAACGAGTTGTAGACCAAATGGGTATTAGACTAATCGGTAATAGACGATATGCCAGTAGACCAATTGGAAAATAGACATAGTGGCTGTAGACGAGGTTACTATAAACCAACTATTACGCCATCATGACCATGCAATTCATAAATGGCACAAACCATCTGTGTTAGTCCTGTTTTCTCGTCATGAACAAGGCTGGGAGTATCATGAAACAAATGATCGACCTAAGCCACATGTATTTGGTCCTATCCCTGCCGCCATGGTCAGTGTTACGTCGTATCGATATTCTGTGCCTTCAGTGGGTGGGTTATTACACGCATCTGCCCTCGTCAACACTCCTCAAGGTTCGTGTAGACACGTGTTTTACTGACAGCTGCTAGAAAAGGGGAGGGAAAGAACATGGAGAGGTTTTGATAAAGTGTCTCACCCGAATTTGACCCAGGACAGATATTGTCGTATTTTCAGAGGCGAACAATGCAATTTGACACCGTGACACCTCGCGAATATTTTGTTACAAGCGAACCAACTTACGCCCATTCGGTCTTGAAAGTAACATAGTTTCTGTCTTTGGAGTTGTTTTTGTTTCTATTTTTTTTTCTCTCGGAACGTGGAAAAATATGAACAAGAAGTTTCTTTTTGTACGGAATATGAATATGAGTACGTACTACCTTCACTGCGATTTATGTTTTTTTTTTTTTTGCATCAACCGTATGTCGAATGTAAGTGTCTCATGTAATGACACTGAACAGTAACATACCCATGAACAGACATGGAAGGATGGGGAAAATGGTTCTTTATTATTTCATTGTAGGGATGCATGTTGTCGTGTCATGTCAACACATACACACCTTTAACTCCGAAACCTACAGGTAGACCAACCCCGCGTTTTTTTTTGTTTTTTTTTCAATGGTATTCACAGTGGAGTATAATACGACGACTTGGTTGGAAGCAATACGAATTTCGGATGCAGGTTCCGTGGGCAAAGCCACGTGGTTTAATACTTCAATACCAGCACTTTAATGAGGCAATGCGCAGTTTGTGGCACAAATGGTATATAATTATAGTCAAACTATTTTCTTGAAGTAGAGTTCCAAGCTCCAATCAAGACTTGAATGAGCGAATATCAAAAGACTTATCGAAATTGCTGCATTTTGTATGTACTCTATTACTTTTTCGTACTTTATGGTATCAGTCTTTGTACTATTGCGCTTTGAAATTGTTTTGTGTATATTTTCGTGTCACGTTCTCTCTCTCTCTCTCTCTCTCTCTCTCTCTATATATATATATATATATGTGTGTGTGTGTGTGTGTGTGTGTATTTGTGCACTTTTAAGAGATATGAAATGAACTGAATTGAATTGAATTGAATTGTATTGAATTGAATTGAATTCTGACACAGATAATCAAGGTATGCAATTTCAAAGTTTCATCTTTTCACCAAACATAAGGGAAGGTCGCAACCAGAGAAGAAGTGATGGCATCCGCTCCAAAATATTCCTATCGATATATATATATATATATATATATATATATATATATATATATATCGATAGGAATATTATGGAGCGGATGCCATCACTTCTTCTTTTTGTTGTTTCACCCCAAATCATTTTTTTTTTTGTCAATGATCTATGGTAACTGCAAGCTATACAAGGCTTTTATAATCATTCCGAAGAATACATACAGGGATGGTTGATGTGAGGATTCAGCTTTTATGGTTTTGCGACGTACTTAGAAACTACTCTATGAAATGTTAAAGAGCATACAACTCTAAGCGGAATTGAAAGTTTATTTGATGAAAGTGGTTTTGAAATGACTGAGATACCCCAAAAGGAGGGAAACCAAAGCGATCCTGATCCTGATATATACAATCGAAAAGTCGTCGCCTGTCGCATTTTATCAGGATCGCTGAAGTTAGATATCTATGCCATTTCAAGACAATTTTCATCAAACAATTTTTGAATTCCTCTAATAATTACATGTTCTTTCATATTTCATGAGGACTCGGTTTCTCACAAACACGCAAACACGCAAACACACACACACACACACACACACACGTACTTGTATATGCCTTCAAACGTGGACATGCATTTCTAACCCTACAATCGTGGACACCTTTATTCAATGGCGCATGCGGACCAGATGCTAGATTATAGTTACAACTGGTATGACTACTACGAAAACACTAAGAAAGAAACTCTGCGGGCCTTCTAGACTGATCTGTTTTCCACATCCAAACTGTGGACGTATACCCATACCCTTAGCCATCACATGCAAATGTGGACCCTGACTCCTAACCATACTAACGTGGACATATTTTGAAAATGCAGGCAATTATGCATAATTCAGACGAATGTCATTTAAGTTTGCGTACGCGACTATGATGGCAAACAGTAATAGATGTTAAACCAATAGTAATACAATTGTAATAATAATAATAATAATAATAATGATAATAATAATGATAATGATAATAGTTACTATAATAGGGCACTGTATACGTCCACGGTGCTAGAAATACAGGGGTCCACTGTTGCAGGTTCACCCGAATGCGATTAAGCAAGCATAGGCGACAATGTTGGGGAAAGAAAATGTTAAACCAATAATGTCCACGGTGGTATAGTCAGTCATATAGGGGTCCACTGTTGCAGGTTTGGTAAGGAAGGGTGTGTACTGCCAAACCTAACGTCCACGGTGACATAGTCTCGAAATACAGGAGTCCACTGTTGCAGGTTTGGAAAGAAGGGGTGTGTATTGCCAGGCCTAACGTCCACGGTGACATAGTCTGGAAATATAGGAGTCCACTATTGCAGGTTTGTAAAGAAGGGGTGTGTTTTCCCAGGCCTAAAGTCCACGGTGACATAGTCTGGAAATACAGGGGTCCACTGTTGCAGGTTTGTAAAGAAGGGGTGTGTATTGCCAGGCCTAACGTCCACGGTGACATAGTCTGGAAATACAGGGGTCCACTGTTGCAGGTTTGGATAGAAGGGGTGTGTATTGCCAGGCCTAACGTCCACGGTGACATAGTCTGGAAATACAGGGGTCCACTGTTGCAGGTTTGGAAAGAAGGGGTGTGTATTGCCAGGCCTAACGTCCACGGTGACATAGTCTGGAAATACAGGGGTCCACTGTTGCAGGTTTGGAAAGAAGGGGTGTGTATTGCCATGCCTAACGTCCACGGTGACATAGTCTGGAAATACAGGGGTCCACTGTTGCAGGTTTGGAAAGAAGGGGTGTCTATTGCCATGCCTAACGTCCACGGTGACATAGTCTGGAAATACAGGAGTCCACTGTTGCAGGTTTGTAAAGAAGGGGTGTGTATTGCCAGGCCTAACGTCCACGGTGACATAGTCTGGAAATACAGGGGTCCACTGTTGCAGGTTTGGAAAGAAGGGGCGTGTATTGCCAGGCCTAACGTCCACGGTGACATAGTCTGGAAATACAGGGGTCCACTGTTGCAGGTTTGGAAAGAAGGGGCGTGTATTGCCAGGCCTAACGTCCACGGTGACATAGTCTGGAAATACAGGGGTCCACTGTTGCAGGTTTGGAAAGAAGGGGTGTGTATTGCCATGCCTAACGTCCACGGTGACATAGTCTGGAAATACAGGGGTCCACTGTTGCAGGTTTGTAAAGAAGGGGTGTGTATTGCCATGCCTAACGTCCACGGTGACATAGTCTGGAAATACAGGGGTCCACTGCTGCAGGTTTGGATAGAAGGGGTGTGTATTGCCAGACCTAAGGTCCACCGTGACATAGTCTGGAAATACAGGAGTCCACTGTTGCAGGTTTGTAAAGAAGGGGTGTGTATTGCCAGGCCTAACGTCCACGATGACATAGTCTGGAAATACAGGAGTCCACTTTTGCAGGTTTGTAAAGGAGGGGTGTGTATTGCCAGGCCTAACGTCCACGGTGACATAGTCTGGAAATACAGGGGTCCACTGTTGCAGGTTTGTAAAGAAGGGGTGTGTATTGCCAGGCCTAACGTCCACGGTGACATACAACGTAGTCTGGAAATACAGGGGTCCACTGCTGCAGGTTTGGATAGAAGGGGTGTGTATTGCCAGGCCTAACGTCCACGGTGACATAGTCTGGAAATACAGGGTACACTGTTGCAGGTTTGGAAAGAAGGGGTGTGTACTGCCAAACCTAACGTCCACGGTGACATATTCTGGAAATACAGGAGTCCACTTTTGCAGGTTTGTAAAGAAGGGGTGTGTATTGCCACGCCTAACGTCCACGGTGACATAGTCTGGAAATACAGGGGTCCACTGTTGCAGGTTTGTAAAGAAGGGGTGTGTATTGCCACACAGTCTGGAAATACGAGGGTCCACTGTTGCAGGTTTGGAAAGAAGGGGTGGGTATTGCCAGGCCTAATGTCCACGGTGACATAGTCTGGAAATACAGGGGTCCACTGTTGCAGGTTTGGATAGAAGGGGTGTGTATTGCCAGGCCTAACGTCCACGGTGACATAGTCTGGAAATACAGGGGTCCACTGTTGCAGGTTTGGAAAGAAGGGGTGTGTATTGCCAGGCCTAACGTCCACGGTGACATAGTCTGGAAATACAGGGGTCCACTGTTGCAGGTTTGGAAAGAAGGGGTGTGTATTGCCATGCCTAACGTCCACGGTGACATAGTCTGGAAATACAGGGGTCCACTGTTGCAGGTTTGGAAAGAAGGGGTGTCTATTGCCATGCCTAACGTCCACGGTGACATAGTCTGGAAATACAGGAGTCCACTGTTGCAGGTTTGTAAAGAAGGGGTGTGTATTGCCAGGCCTAACGTCCACGGTGACATAGTCTGGAAATACAGGGGTCCACTGTTGCAGGTTTGGAAAGAAGGGGCGTGTATTGCCAGGCCTAACGTCCACGGTGACATAGTCTGGAAATACAGGGGTCCACTGTTGCAGGTTTGGAAAGAAGGGGCGTGTATTGCCAGGCCTAACGTCCACGGTGACATAGTCTGGAAATACAGGGGTCCACTGTTGCAGGTTTGGAAAGAAGGGGTGTGTATTGCCATGCCTAACGTCCACGGTGACATAGTCTGGAAATACAGGGGTCCACTGTTGCAGGTTTGTAAAGAAGGGGTGTGTATTGCCATGCCTAACGTCCACGGTGACATAGTCTGGAAATACAGGGGTCCACTGCTGCAGGTTTGGATAGAAGGGGTGTGTATTGCCAGACCTAAGGTCCACCGTGACATAGTCTGGAAATACAGGAGTCCACTGTTGCAGGTTTGTAAAGAAGGGGTGTGTATTGCCAGGCCTAACGTCCACGATGACATAGTCTGGAAATACAGGAGTCCACTTTTGCAGGTTTGTAAAGGAGGGGTGTGTATTGCCAGGCCTAACGTCCACGGTGACATAGTCTGGAAATACAGGGGTCCACTGTTGCAGGTTTGTAAAGAAGGGGTGTGTATTGCCAGGCCTAACGTCCACGGTGACATACAACGTAGTCTGGAAATACAGGGGTCCACTGCTGCAGGTTTGGATAGAAGGGGTGTGTATTGCCAGGCCTAACGTCCACGGTGACATAGTCTGGAAATACAGGGTACACTGTTGCAGGTTTGGAAAGAAGGGGTGTGTACTGCCAAACCTAACGTCCACGGTGACATATTCTGGAAATACAGGAGTCCACTTTTGCAGGTTTGTAAAGAAGGGGTGTGTATTGCCACGCCTAACGTCCACGGTGACATAGTCTGGAAATACAGGGGTCCACTGTTGCAGGTTTGTAAAGAAGGGGTGTGTATTGCCACACAGTCTGGAAATACGAGGGTCCACTGTTGCAGGTTTGGAAAGAAGGGGTGGGTATTGCCAGGCCTAATGTCCACGGTGACATAGTCTGGAAATACAGGGGTCCACTTTTGCAGGTTTGGAAAGAAGGGGTGTGTACTGCCAAACCTAACGTCCACGGTGTCATAGCATGGAAATACAGGAGTCCACTTGTGCAGGTTTATGCATAATTCACCCAAGTGCGATTAAGCAAACGTAGGCGACAATGTTGGCAAAAAAGTCAAAGTTGTTAAACCAATGACTGAATTTACCACCGTGAGCATTATTGGTTTAACATCTTTGATTTTTTTATCTTTATTTCTTTCCTTCATCTTGTTCTTCTCTTATCTTATTCCTCTTCTTCTTCTTCTCTTCCTTCTTCTTCTTTTTCTAGTTCTTTCCTCATTCTTCTTCTCTACTTTTCTTTTCTCTTTCCTATTTGTACTGATATTTTGAATGTACACTGTATTAGTTGTATAGTTGTTGATTATTTATCTCATGGAAATATGTTTTATTTATGTATCAATCCAACTTTTAGTTGCAATGAAGAGCACAATATATACAATAATGTCCACGGTGGTATAGTCGGTCATATAGGGGTCCACTTTTGCAGGTTTGTAAAGAAGAGTGTGTACTGCCAAGCTTAACGTCCACGGCGACAAAGTCTGTAAATACAGAGGTCCGCTGTTGCAGGTTTGTAAAGGAGAGGTGAGCATTGCCAGGCCTAACGTCCACGGTGACATAGTCTGGAAATACAGGAGTCCACTGTTGCAGGTTTGTAAAGAAGAGGTGAGTATTGCCACGCGTAACGTCCACGGTGACTTAGTCTGGAAATACAGGGGTCCACTGTTGCAGGTTTGTAAAGAAGGGGTGAGTATTGCCAGGCGTAACGTCCACGGTGACTTAGTCTGGAAATACAGGGGTCCACTGTTGGAGGTTTGGAAAGAAGGGGTGTGTACTGCCAAACCTAACGTCCACGGTATCATAGCCTGGAAATACAGGGGTCCACTGTTGCAGGTTCACCCGAATGTAAAGAAGGGGTGTTTACGTCCAAGCCTAACGTCCACGCTAGAATAGCCTGGAAATACAGGAGTATTTTAGTGCAGATTTACCCATAATTCACTCGAATGCGATTAAGTTAGCGTAGGCGACAATATTGGCAAACAGTCAAAGATGTCAACCAATGTACATAGCATAGTTAGTCACATGGTCATATAGGAGAATGCGATTGAGCTAGCGTAGGTGACAATGTTGGCAAAAAAATCAACAAAGATATTAAACCAATAATATGCACGGTGGTATAGTCGGTCATAATATTGTAGGGGTCCACTTTTGCAGGTTTGTAAACAAGGGGTGTGTACTGCCAATTAAGCATAAAGTCCACTGTAGCATAGTCTGGAAATACAAGAGGTGTTTTTTTTTTTGCAGGTTTTATAACAAGAGATATGTATTGTCAAGCTGAAAGTTAATGTCTACAGTGGAATAGTGTATAAATTCAATTTTATGTTAACCAAATTGTGCAGTATAACACCACAGTGCAATATTCTCTATGTACAGGCAATATTCAGGGGGAAGCCACATTTGATCGTACTACCTTTTTATAATTGTAAACTGTGCACCAAACTAATTTGGCTAGAAACAACAAGGTATATTGATTCCGATTTTGAAGATACAAGTATTGATTAGAGTTGACAAATATCAATATGTCATGTCATTAAATTTGTTGCTTTGATTTCATCTTTCCACTCCCCCAAAATGAGGAGTTAGCCTCACTTTCAATTTTAGATATGGCCGGCCATAAATAAGGTCTATAGGGGTCCACTATATTACATGTTTTGCAATCATAGGTTTTGTAGTCCACGGTGGCATAATCTGTATATACAGGGGTCCACTTTTGTAGGTTTTATTGTCAAGTCTTTGTCCACGGAGCCATAGTCTGTATATGTAGGGGTCGAATTTTTGCAGATTTGGAGAGAAGGGGTTAAACTGTCCACTTTTGCGGATCTTAAAAGAAGGAAGCGTGTACTGTCAAATGTCCACATTGGCAGTCAACAGAGGTCCAAATTCTGGTTTTCTATGTATGCATACACATCTTCATGCCTGTAAAGTCAAACAAGTCTTACAGGTAGGTAAAGACTTATAAAACAACTCATCCACTGACTCAAACGAGAGGCATAAAAGGCTTAACTAATTAATGCACACGGTGGCATAGTCAAATATACTGTTTCATTCATTTTGTAATAAAGGTACAGCTGATTTGGAGGACAAATTAATTTTCAAACCAGGTATGCCAAATACAATCACACAAAACACAACTGACTTTATGATCTCAAAGCATTGTTTGATTTATTTATTGCTATCTGTGGTATCAATTAGGTCATGCATGAACCAATTGGTCTGTTTTCTAAAATGTGATAACCTTACCATTATTTTGAAAGTAATCAACCATTATCAAGATGGCATTTTCTTGCACACATGTATCTACATTAGTGAAGAAATAAATGAATCTACAAAAACTAACTTTTTTGGCGATGAAAAATACTTAGGAGGTGGCATGTGATGAGTGACCCAAATTGAACCTCATGAGTGACCCCAGTTGGACTTAGACCTGTGGTGACCAAAAAAAAAAAAAAAAAAATGCACCAAGCTCCTAGATGGACACACACATGCAAACAAAGAATAACATCATCTTAGGTCTGCTATTGAAAAAACCGTGGCAAAATTGGGGTCTGCAACCAACCCATTTCCTAAAATGTAAACCGGATTAAGCACTTATAAAATTTGACTTAAATGAAATCCGGGTTGAAATTCTATAAATCAATGCTCGATCACTTAACTGAATCTTGTGATTTTAGCAGAGTGATTTGAAGGTACACTTCTGCTTTCCTTAGTGAACTTTTATAGCAATATAAAACATCAACGTATTAATAAATCTTCAACTCAAAACTTTTTATAACACATCAACTGTAACGAAAAAGGAATTCTTCACTTCAATTCCACAAAGGTTGTAAAAAGAAAACTCTTAATTTGGGGCAGGAAACATTTGGCTTTACCCTTTTTGAATTCTAAGAAAAACATACAAACTCAGGAGAGCACCATCCCAAAAGAATAACCAAAAACATAATAACATGTCGTCAGAAGTGCAAATGGAAACTTTCCAGGAGTTGAATTCAACTACAAATCAGCCTCTTTGAGGAAGGGGGGGGGGGGGTGCTCAGCTATTTTAAGGTTTTAGAGGCAATTTTGATTGGCTGCAGGGGTCTTAAAATTTGGTTTAAAAGTGTGCACTGACAAGCAAGAACTTTTTCCTTTTTACCCTTATGTCACTAGGAATTTTTTACAAGTCGGAAGCCATAAACTTTGTACATGGTTTTTTCCCCTCTAAATTTAACACTGGAATTGGCTTGAAGGCAGCCCTTCCCCCTACACTACATACAGGGAAAAGATGTCTCTTCTAAAAATCCCAAAATTCCACAGAGAGCAACAACAGGGAAGGATTCCCACAGGGGGAGCTGCCCCCTCCCCCGTGCCACTGCAAAAAAAAAAAAAAAAAAAAAAAAAGCTTTCCATTTGCCAACAGCTCAAACTTTTTCACACCCTCAAAGTACATATAATATGGTTTTTTAAACCCTCAGCATAAAGGTTTGCATTAGAGCAAAAATGTGTCTCAATTACTCACAACTTGCAAGAGGACAACCCTTTACACATATTTGTGGGTAGAACATGAACACTTTTTGAAACAAAACAAAAAAATATATATATATATATAATCCAATCCTGTATCTACATCATCATAAAATTTACATAAGATATGAAGAGAACACTTTAGAAATGATATCAAAATTTAGGGGCCATTCATAATTCACAATGTTTCAAATTTTCGATTTTTTTTTCAAAAAATTGTGGGTGTTTGTCAAACCAAAAATTCCAAAATTGAAATTGGTTTTCTTTTCAACCCAATGGGTGAAAAATGAAAAACAAATCAGCTTTTTCAATCAAAATTAGGGGTAGGTGGGTGGGTCAAAAAACTTTGGAAAACAAAATCAAAATTGTAAATCATTGAAAATTATGAATGGCCTGTAAAAAGGCATTTGCACTGCTTTATATTTTCAATTACATCTTTGAAATCTTGTCTATGAATTGCAGAAGTACTGGCTTAAATTGGTAGAGAATTATGAGCACATTCACTTTGGCGGGGAATCACAAACGTTTTGAAATGGTTGACTCATCTCCATGTAACTGCAGACAACAAAAAATTGCCAGACTGTACCTGTCAGTCCACTAATTATGCATTCAAGCACAACTGCCCCTGCAAGTCATGTAGAACCCAAAATGCAGAGGGCTTTCTTTCTAAATTTTGATCAGAAGTTACCAGTAGTTGTCCACAAATCAAAGAAGTTGATGCTGTAAAAAGATCATAGAAATTTAACATACTATTTTAGGATGTACACATTTACATGTTTCATGATCAGTCACTCAGAACATCACCATCACAAAAGAATAACTAAACAAACATGTTAATATGTCATCAGAAGTGCAAATGGGAAATTGGCTATTTGTTGAGTTGAATTCAACTACAAAACTACAAAACAGCCTCTTCCCTTATGGGGGGGGGGGGGGGGCTCGGCTATTTTTAGGGTTTAAGAGGTAATTTTGATTGGGTGCAGGGGCCTTAAAATTTTGTCTAAAAATGTGCACTGGCAAGCAAGGACTATTTCCTCACTAGGAAACTCAGGACAGCACCATCCCAAAAGAATAACCAAAAACATAATAACATGTCGTCAGAAGTGCAAATGGAAACTTTCCAGGAGTTGAATTCAATTACAAATCAGCCTCTTTGAGGAAGGGGAGGGGGGGGGGGTGCTCAGCTATTTTAAGGTTTTAGAGGCAATTTTGATTGGCTGCAGGGGTCTTAAAATTTGGTTTAAAAGTGTGCACTGACAAGCAAGAACTTTTTCCTTTTCACCCTTATGTCACTAGGAATTTTTTACAAGTCGGAAGCACCAAACTTTGTACATGGTTTTTTCCCCTCTAAATTTAACACTGGATTTGGCTTGAAGGCAGCCCTTCCCCAAACACTACAAACAGGAAAAAGATGCCTCTTCTTAAAATTCAACACAGGGCAACAAAGGGGATAGGTTCCCACAGGGGGAACTGCCCCCCTCCCCCCATGCCACTGCAGAAAAGCCTTCTATTTGCCAACAGCTCTAACTTTTACACAACTTCAAAGTACTCAGGATCATATAATATAACAGTACTTTTTAAACCCTCAGCATCACGGCTTGCATTACAGGGAAAAGTTACTGTCTTTAAAACAAATGCCTTCATTTGTGAACTTTGTGAACTTTGTGAACTGCAGACAACGAAAAATTGCCAGACTGTACCTGCCAGCACATCAGTTCAACATTCAAGCACAGCTTCCCCTACAAGCAATGCTGAACCAAAAACATACAGAGAACCTCAGAATGGTGGTAACATGCCTGACTGGAACACCCCATTCATTTAACATTTCTGAAGAAACCCTAGTGGATCTTTTTTCCTGATTTGGTTCCTCACGAAATCCTTGATATTTCTCCATGTGCGACCCTTGAAGATTTGTGGAGCAGCTTTCATTGCTGAGGTGATTGGTTCTTTTCCAGGAATTTTTCGTGTTCTTAGGAAAATCCCCAGATGCATGTTGACAGCTTCCTTCTCAGCATCACTCCACATCTTCTTTGTCTGGCGTTCGCTGGTGCCTACTGTTTTAGCAGCATCTATATCACCTTGACAAAAGGATATAAATGATGAAATTCCTACACAATTTCTGTTGCAAAAATTACACAATTATCATACGTTCACAAACAATTCCATTGGTGACACCAATCCAAGTCATGGAC